>NC_052049.1:92660808-93339824 GCF_903992535.2 Arvicola amphibius | reverse complement strand
TTTCAAGATTTTCTTTGTCTGTTAGTAGTGATTATACTTTTCCAGATGAGGATTTTTGTGTTTGCCTTATTTAATGTTTACTGAGCTTCCTGTATGTATCAATTAATGTCTTATCAATTTTAGCAAGTATTTAGTCATTTTTTAAAAATTTTTTTGAGACAGGGTTTCTCTGTGTAGCTTTGGTGCCTGTCCTAGAACTCATTTTGTAGACCAGAGTGGCTTTGAACTCACAGAGATCCATCTGCCTCTGCCTCCTGAGTGCTGGAATTAAAAGCATGTGCTACTTAGCCAAATATTATCTACTGTCTTTCTATTTTCTTGGCATATATTGATTTACTTGATGTTGTCTCTGAAAATAAAGATTTTTTTTCTCTTTTTGTTCATCAAACTAGATAATCTCAATTGACCTTATCTCCAAATGTACTGACTCTTTCATCTGATATTTTGATCTGCCAGACAGTTCACTTTATAACCATTCTTTGTAAGCCATGCTTTGCAAAAACAAAAAACAAAAAACAAACAAAAAAACCCTCCAGTCTTCATGATGGTCCTGAATCTTGCTATTTGTTACGAGTTGATTATTAGGTCTCCCCTACAGACCAATATGTTTAAACTTTTAGTCCATAGGTAGAAGCTGTTTTGGAAGGTGGATCATGGGCAGACCTTGTGGCGGATGGTGGCGGCAGAGGTGGGTCACAGGCAGACCTCGTGGACTGTAGCCCAGTCCTGCTTCTGATGCTGTGTTCTCTTCTTCCTCTCCACTAGACCCAGTTTCTCCTGCTGTAGACTGAGCTTCTCCAGACACCCCTTCAGGGTGGACTGCATTCTCTAAACCAAAGCCAAAATAAACATCTCCTCCCTTAAGATGATCCTATCAGCTCTCCAGCAGAGTGATGGGAATACTCACTAATATGCTGTTCTTATGGAGGCTCAGCTGTTCCTTTTGCATTGGTATGCTAATTCAAAAAATTCAGATTCTTGAATTAGCTTTAAGAATTTAGCCAGTTTTCAGAGTTCTGAAAATATATTCTTGATTTTTTTTAGTTGGGTTTCTTTAATGTTTTTGTGGAAGAGAGAATTGGTAGAGGTCTGTCTTCTGCCATTTTCACTGATCTCACTCTGAAATCAGAGCAGAAGACACTCTGAAGACACTCTGCCCTCCTTTCTCTGTGGTACCTGCAGAGCTCTTGGTTTCCATCATGATTATGGGCTACGGGTCTCTAAACTCACACAGAGCAGGGGCGTAGTAGATGGGAGAAAGGCAAGTTAGGAAAACCACGAAGCTCATGTGTTTGTTATTGATATTCAGCTCCTTTTCTTGAAATTAATAAAACAAAACCAAGGACAAGAACAACAAAATAAAGATCCCTGGATGCATGAGGGATTTTTGGGTTAAATTCCAGAGTTCTGAAAATGTTGGGGGATAATGTTTGCCAGTTTAGTTTTTTTTTTTTTGATTACTTTAATGAAAGAAATGATTTTCAGAATCCCCAAATCTACTAATTCTTCAATGTGTCACTCCCGAGTGAAATTCTATGTAGATTACCACAGATTATGCTTTTCTTGAAAAAGAATAAAATACTAAAGAGAAGAAAACCCATTATCATTTTAGGTTTCCCAAACTTAGTAAGCTTACTGAGATAAGAGATGCCAGCTGTGACCCATTGCTATATTGAGGGCGTAAGTCACAAACAATCCCACACCAGTTTGGAATTATGATTAATAGAATGGTTATTTATTTAAAGAGGAAAAACTTACAGATCACTGTCCCAGACAACAGCCCTCTGCGCAATCAGGAAGGGAGCCTAGTCGCCGGAGGCGGAGCTGGAAGCCAGAGAGAGAGAGAAAGAGAGAGAGAGAGAGAGAGAGAGAGAGAGAGAGAGAGAGAGAGAGAGAGAGAGAGAGAGAGAGAGAGAGAGAGAGAAAGAGAGAGATGAGGGAAGTGGCCACTTTTTTAAAGAGAGACAGACCACGCCCCAATGGGCTGGTATCTCAGCGGCTATTGGCTGAAGGAGCGGAAGGAGCTCCTGCAACACCATATCATTTATGGTCAGTGAAGAATGCTAACCTAAATGTTTTAACTATCTGAATTTCATGAGGATGTCACGCCTAACACTGATACAGCCAGAAAAAGTACTAACGACACTGAAACCAAGGTCAGTCCTCCCTTTGGACAGACGTGGTCGTATGACCACAGCTGTGAACAGGTCCTGGCCAATGTTTGCTCTTGCTACTGTGTGCACACTTTCCAGGGATCAAATGGTTGGAGGGGTGTGGAGTGGCCGATGCTGTTTCATTCCCCTTCAGTCTTAGTTCTTTTTCCCTCAGTCACTCAGGGACTTAATACCCCACTCTGTCCTCCAGCTGACCACACCTGCTCTGTAGGGAGTCCTTTATACCCCACATATCAACTCCAGAAAGTCAGATCCATTCGGAACTATTGCAGTTTTTGCAAGCATTTGTAAACATCCTCAGCTCCTGTTTAAGACACCGAATATCCACTGATCTGGATAGCTGATATGCTTGAGGAGCGAGTTCTTCCACTTTTTCTATATGGTAAGAAAACGTTCTTTCTCCTTTTCTGGAAGCTTTTTATTTATTGCAAGTGGGTCCTTAGAAAGAATTTATGCTAATTCAGTATTTTCTGAGGTTCTTTTTTTAGGGTGTCTCATCAAAGTTCCCTGAGTAGCAGACTTAGGGGAGATTAGATGCACTAATTCCTGCAGAATGTTGTAATTCCTTGGACACCTCATAGGTGCACATCATTTCTGCTGTATTTGTTGGGGAATAGTGTGTGTCTCACCCTGACGAATGGCACCTGCAGATTGTCATCTCACCAGACAGGTAAAATTGTTCAGACAGGTAAAATTGAATGCTGTCTTTTCTATTGTACTCCTAAATTGTAAGCACTGAAGGCCTTGGACATGTAAGAGAGCAGGTTGATGTGTGGGTATACTCCTGGCACCCATACTGTGTCTGATGAGTTTTAATCTTCCCCCATTCTCAGTAAGATTTGAAAGAAGAGCTCTATGGCTAGTGAAGATTTTTTTTGATGGGAAAAAGTTGACTTTAACAAAAGCAGGGTTGTGAAATGAAGACAAAGTAGACCTGCGTAAAACCAGGTGCCTTCTCCCCCACTCCAGTCTCCTGTGGGCTTCACCCAGCAGCAGCCACTGTGTGTGCTGGGCTGCCCTCTGCTGTGTGGGGCCCGCCATGCTCCTCCCTGCTACCTGGTTAGGATATGAGAGTCACCCTTTTAACAGAGTTTTAAGTGCGTGATGTAGATGTGTTATCTATAGGCACAGAGCTGTTCAGGATCCCCATGCCCTGTGTGCCCTTTGCATAACCCCCTACTAGATAAGCAGCAGCTCCCTCCGTGTGCTGGACCTCCCTGCATGGCATCTACCATCCTGCTTTTGGTTGTCATGAATTTGATAATGAGACAGCTCATATGGATATGATAATACAATATTCAGCCTCCTGTAACTATTGTAGTTCATTCAACAGAATGTCCTACAGATATTAGACATCTAAAAATACGTCGATATGTTCTTTTTGAGGTTGAGCAATATTGCTTTTCATGCATATTAATTTCCTCATAACTTTGATAAACCACGATGAAAATAGCTAAGGAGGGAATGGTTTGTTTTAGTTCACAGTTTGAGGGTTCAATCCGTCATTACAGGGAAGGGAAGGCGTGGTGACAGTGGCGAGGCATCTGGTCACATTTTGTGACCTTAGGCAGTGTTCTGGTTAGTTTCCTTACCAACACAAACTAGAGTCCCCAAGGAAGACAGAATCCCAACCGGGGAATTGTCTTCATCAGATTGGCCTATGGGCATGTCTGTAGGGCATCTTCTTGATCAATGGTAGGCGTGGGAGAACTCAGTCCACTGTAGGTGGCGCAACCCCTAAGCAGGTTATTATGGGTTGAATGAAGAAGTAGGCTGAGCAAGCCAATGGGAGCAAGCTAGTAGGCACTATTTTTCCCACAGTTTCTGCTTCAGTTCCTGCCTCCAGATTACTTCCTTGAGCTTCTGACTTGGCTAACTTTCATATTGAACTATAATGTAGAAATGTAAGCCAAAAAAGCCATTCTTCATCTAAGTTGACTTTGTTCAGTATTTTCTCACAGCAATGGAAACCAAACTAATCCATTTAGGATACAGGTAGCTCCCAATGAATGCTGGTGTTCAGCCCACTTTCCCCTTCGTGTGCAGTCTGGAGATGCATGGAATGCTATTGCTCACATTTAAGCTGGATCCTCACATCTCAATTAACTCAATCTAAAACATTCCTTAAAGACCGCCCCCGAAGTTGATGAAGGTGATTCTCCATCCTGCCATGTTGATAATTAACCTTTACACTCACTGTATATGTGTAATGCTTTTTCTTTTTGTCTATTGATGGAAATACAGTTTGTTCCCACACTTCGGTTATTGTGAATGAACACCTCTGCAATGAACTTGACTCCTACATCTAATTTCATCTACTCCGGCATTTTCTTATGGAATAGTGCCTTGGGTCTCTTGTTTTCTCTAGTAAAGTCTCAGATTTTGAAGTTGGGCCAGGCCCTGGGTCTATCTTCCATCCATAGAAACTAACTGTACTGCTGGGAGAGACAAAAACATTTCCTCTACCCTTCCCCCAATGCTGAGTCAAGAGGAAGAGGAGTTGATACTAGCTTTTACTGATGAAGATTATTGGGGTGGAAGAAGACATAGAAAGAGCAAGAAAATTCAGTTAAGGTGTTGCTGCATTCACTGCAAAGAAGAAAGGGAGCACTGGGCTAGAGGGAGAACCCTCTGCTCAAGAGTGCATACTGCTCTAGCAGGTGACCCGAGTTTGGTTTCCAGTACTCACATTACAGGGCAGCTGATACATTCTTCTGGACTCTTTGGGCACCTGAACACACATGTGCACATACTCTTCCCACAAATATACTATGTATATAATATATCAAAAGAAGGGATTGCTTGGCCATGGTGGTGCATGCCTTTAATCCCAGGCAGAGGTAGGCAGATCCCTGTGAGTTTGAGGCCAGCTGTAAACTGAGACTGCTCATCTGTTCCCAGCTGTCCAGACCCAAGTAATCATACAGAAACTATATTAATTACAACACTGTTTGGCCAATAACTTAGGTGTATTCCTAGTTAGCCCTTACATCTTAAATTAACCCATTTCTATTAGTCTGTGTATCACCACAAGTCTATGGCCTACGGGTAAGGTTCTGGCGGCAGCATCTTTCTCCTTTGGCAGCTACATTGAATCTCCTTGACTCTGCCTACTTTCTCTCTATATCTCTGTTCAGGTTTCCCGCCTGGCTTTGCTCTGCTTAGCCATTGACCAAAGCAGCTTATTCATTTGTTTATTCATTAGCCGATAAAAGCAACACATATACAGAAGGACATCCCAGTTTCAGGACAGGCTCCGTGAAGCCCTGTCTCGAAATACGAAACAAACAAACAAAAACAAAAAACAAAGAAAGGGGATCACAAGTTGAGATATGGCCATATATTTCTGCAGAGGGGGTAGTTTGGAACATATCATTGTAAGAGCCTCTTTCCCACTGAGGCACAAGGATGCGGTGTGTATACTCTATGATCTCCTTTCTGAACCATGGGTGAGCATAGATGAATCAGGACTAGCCTGGGGTACTTTGAGAATAAAGGGGAATTGGGTGTGTGGATAGATAACACTAATCCAGGGTACCTGTCAGTGAGTTCCCAGAACATGGAACAGGGGACAGTTATCCGAACAGTGGGGTAGAAGAAACATCCTGGGGAGAGGGGATGTCAGGGGGAAATGAGGACAAGTGGAAGACTGATGGCTGAGGCCAGGCATTGAATCTGATCTTTTCTTTAAATGTAGTTTTTGAATGTAGAGGATGATGGACCTGGGGGTAGCGAGAGACCTGGCCTTCTGAAATTGATTCATTTTTTTATTTGAAAATAGTTTTTTTAATATAATATATCATGGTTATAGTTTCCCCTCCTTTATTCTTCTCAGATCCTTTTCTACCCTGATATATGCCCTGCTGTCTCTCAAGAAAACAACCAGGCTTCTAAGGGATAGTAATGAAACAAAATAAAATATAATAAGATAAAATAAAAGCAATCACATCATAGCAAAGCAAGCAAACAAACAGACAGACATATAGGTTGTTTTCAACATCTGGCTATTATTAATAGAGCAGCAATGATCATGGTTCATCAGTGTTTCTGGGGTAGGATGAAGCATCCTTTGGGTATGCCCAGGAATGTATAGCTGGATATTGAGGTAGACCATTCTCCAACTTGGAACTTCTGGCTCTGTTTCAAGCCTGGGTGATCCTGCGGCTTGGCAGGATGTTCTGGGACAGAGTGTGTGTTAGCTTCAGACTGCTGCACACTACCCTGATGGCCCTGCTTAGCACTGACATTCTCCCATACCTGTCACTTCTGTGGGTCTCTAGTCCTGCCTCTCTCTACCGCTCACACAACACTTTGTTCTTCTGTCTTTCCCACTTCTCCTTTGCGTGTTTATTTGCAATGTGACATTGCAAACTGCAGCATATCACATTATATATATGTATGCATGCCATGGTCTCTGTCTCCTGCAGCCATGCTCCTGTGCCCTTTATGGCCACATCTGTCATTTTACCATCCTTCCCTGGGCACTCACCCATCACTGTTCTACCATCTTCTCTTCCAACTTCCTGAGCCCACTCTCCAAAAAGCATCTTCCCATAGAACCTGCCCTTCTCTGGCTGTTCTGGGCACACTGTAGGCTCTATAGACTTTTCCATCACTGCCTCCTTATCTCCCCTGGAATCCTTCATGGGTGTGCCAGTCTCCTTGACGCTGCTCCCTGGCTGCTGTTGCCATCTTCGACATAGTTATTCTTCAGGTTTTCATCTTTGATGGCAATGACATGCTTCCAGTCGATTCTGCAGAACCAACTCCTCCATGCACTCCAGCATCTCGTAGATGGTTAGATGCTGAGGTGAAGCTACTCAATGCTCTGGATCTGGGCCTGGGTGGCAGCCCAGAAGGGCAGCTTCTACCTACATGGTCTGACTTTTTTTTTCAGTCAGGTGTGCATAGGTGTCTGGATTCATGTCTGCGTGTTCAATGCCAGTTCTATGCCATTTTTATTGCCTTAGCTCTGAAGTACAATTTGAGATCTGGATGGTGAGACCTCCAATAGTGCTTTTATTATTCAGGATTATTTCAGCAATCTTGATTTATTTTTGGCGTGTGTTTCAATATGAAGATGAAAGTTGTCCTTTCAAGATCTGTGAAGAATTGTGTTGAGACTTTGATGAGGACTGCATTAACTCTGTATATTGCTTTTGGTAGTGTGCCCATTTTACGTATTAATTTTACTGATCCATGAGCTTGGGACATCTTTCCATTTTCTGATATCTTCTTCAATTTCTTAATGTTTTTTATATGAGTCTTTCACTTGTTTATTTATAGTTGCCCCGAGATATATTATATTTTTGTGTCTATTGTGATAGTGTTGTTTCCCAGGTTTCTTTCTCAGACTGTCATTTGTACATGGAGGGGGGCTACTAATTTTTCTCCGTTAATTTTGTAACCAGTTATTTTGCTGATACTATTTATCAGCTATAAGAGTTCCCCAGGAGAATTTTAGGGTCATCTGCAAATGACTTCTTCATTTCTATTTTGTGTCCCCTTGATGTCCTTCATCTGTCTTATTGCTCTAGCTAAGACTTCAGTACTATATTGAATAGATATGGAGAGAGTGGACAGCCTCGTCTTGTTCCTGATTTTATTGGAATCGCTCTGAGTTTACTTCCATTTAAGTTGGAGTTTCCTCTGAGCTTGCGGTCAATCACATTTATTATGTTGAGGTACACCCCTCTAATCTTGCCAGGATTTTTAATCATGAAGGGGTGCTAGATTTTATGAGCTGATCATGTTGGGGGTTTTGTCTTTCAGGTTGTATATATTTTGGATTTTGTTTATTAATTTACCTATGTTGAACTATCCCTGTATCTGTAGGATAAAGCCTATTGATCACGGTAGATGATCTTTCTGATGTGTTCTAGGATTCAGTTTGCATATGTTTTTTGAGTATTTTTGCATCTGTGTTTATAGTGGAAATTGTTTCGTAATTCTCTTTCTTTGTTGGGTCCTTATGTATTTGGGTTATCAGTATAACTTTGGCCTCAAAAATGAACTGAGTAATTTTGTTTCTACTGTATGGAATAATTTGGGGAGTATTGGTATTAACTCTTATTTGAAAATCTGGTAGAATTCTGTGCCAAAACTTTATGGCCCTGGACCTTTTTTGGTTGGGACACTAGGGTCTGTTTATACTGCTTATATGATTTTGATTTAACTTTACTATGTGGTGTGCATTGAGAAATCCATTTCTTACAGAATTTCCTGTTTGGTGGAAAACAGGTCTTCAAAGTGTGTCTTTATGAATCTCTGGGTTTCCTCAGTGTCTGTTGTTATGCCCCCCCTTTCAACACTAATTTGCTCTCTCTCCGCCCTTTAGTTAATTTGCATCCGCTCTCTCTCCGCCCTTTAGTTAATTTGCATCCGATCTCTCTCCGCCCTTTAGTTAATTTGCCTAAAGTTTTGTCAATCATATTGATTTTCTGAGAACCAAATCTTTGCTTAGTTGATTTTTTTCTCTTTTGTTTCTATTTTATTGATTTCAGTCTTGAGTTTGATTATTTCTTGCCCTCTACTTCTTTTGGGTGCCATTTCTTCTTTTTGTTCTAGAATTTCCAAGTATGTTCTTAGGTTACTAGAACAAGCTCTCTCCAGTGTTTTAATTGGTACTTAGTGCTATTAACTTGCCTCTGAGAACTGTCTTCATTGTGTCCTGTAAGTTTGGCTATGCTGTGTTTTCATTCAATTCTAGGCAGTCTTTCATTTCTTTCCTAATTTCTGCCTTGACCCATCTTTCATTCAGTAGCCAGGTGTTCAGTTCCCATGAATTTGTAAATTTTCTATTGCTGTTTATATCCAGCTTTAGGCGTTCTGGTTAGATAGGCTGCAGGGTATTATTCAGTTTTCTTGTATCTGCTGAGATTTGCTTTCTGAGGATGTGATCAGTTTTGGAGCAAGTTTCATGAAATGCCAAGAAGGTATATTCTGTTGTGTTTAACATGTCCTATAAATATGTGTTAGGACCATTTGGTTTATGATATCAGTTATCTCCAGCATAGCTCAGTTTAGTTTTTATTAGGATGATCTGTATATTGATGGGAGTGGAGTACTGAAGTCACTCACTCTCCGTGTTTGATAGTTGACATAACATTTTAGCTCTTTTATGAAACTGGATGCCCTTGTGTTTTGTGCACAAACACTAAGAGTTACAATATTGCTGGGCAGTGGTGGCGCATGCCTTTAATCCCAGCACTTGGGAGGCAGAGACAGGCAGATCTCTGAGTATGAGGCCAGGCTGGTCTACAGAGCTAGGTCCAGAACAGGCACCAAAGCTACAGAAAAACCCTGTCTCAGGGTGGGGTGGAGGGGAGATGAAATAATCTTCTTGGCAGATTTTTTTCCTTTATGAGCATATAGTGTCTTTTCCTATCACTTCTGATTAGCTTTAGTTTGAAGTTGATTTAGTCAGATATTAACATGGCTACACAGGCTTCTTCTTAGGTCCATTTGGTTGGAATATACATTTCCATCCTTTCATCCTGAGGTGATGTTTATCTTTGATGTTAAGGTATGCTTCATGGACGCTGCAAAATGATGCATTCTGTTTTCAAATTCAATCTGCTAGTTGTTGTGAGATATTTGTACACTGTGTGAAGATGTGCTGCTGTGATTGGTGTAATAAAAAGCTGAACCTCCAATAGCAGGAGAGGATAGGCAGGATTTCCGGGGAGAGAGAGGAAGAGGAGAATGAATTTAGGCATGTAGGAGATGCTGAAGAGGTCAGACATACAGAGGGGAGGTAACCAAGCCACGTGGCAGAGCACAGATTATTAAAAACATGTCAAATTAAATTGTAAGAGCTAGTGGGGCAAGCCTAAGGTAATGGCCAAGCTTTCATAATTAATAAGAAATTACTGTGTCATTATTTGTGAACTGGAGGTCCTGACAAGAAAGTACCTACTACAGTTAGGCAGTCTTTTTATTGGGGAATTGAGACCATTAATTTTGAGAGTTATCAATAAACCGTGTTTGTTGATTCCTCTTATTTTGTTGTGGTTGTATGGGACTTCTCCCCTCTTTTGATTTTGGGGGTCTGAGTTTACCTATTTCTTTTCTTTTTCTTTTCTTTTCTTCTTTCTTTTTTTTTTCTTCTTTTTTTTGGTATGGTTAAACCTATTCAGGTTGAAGTTTTCCTTCTAGTTCCTTCTGAAGAGCTGTATTTGTAGATAGATGTTACTTAAAGTTGTTTTGTTTTGATCATGGAATGTATTTTTTTTTACTCCATCTTTAGTGACTGAAGATTTTATTGAGTGTAGTAGTTGACCTGACATTTGTGGTCTCTTAGAGTTTGTGAAACAATTGTCCAGGCTCTTCTGACTTTTAGAGCCTTCAGTTATTCTAATGGATCTGCCTTTTTATGTTGCTTGTTTTCCCCCACCTTACAGCTTTTGATCTTCTTCTTCTTCTTCTTCTTCTTCTTCTTCTTCTTCTTCTTCTTCTTCTTCTTCTTCTTCTTCTTCTTCTTCTTCTTCTTCTTCTTCTTCTTCTTTCCCTCCCTCTCCCCCTCCCCTCCCCTCCCCCTCCCCCTCCCTCCCCCTCCCTCCCCCTCCCCCTCCCCCTGCCACTGCCGCTGCCGCTGCTGCTGCTGCTGCTGCTGCTGCTGTTCTGTATGTTTAGTGTTTTTATTATGTGTCATGGGGAATTTGTTTTCTGGGCCAATCTGTTTGCTGATCTCTATGTTTCTTTTACCTTGATAGACATCACCTTCTTTAGGTTAGGGAAATGTTATTCTATGATCTTGCTGAGAATATTTCCTGTGCCTCTGACTTGGGTTTCTTCTTTTTCTTTATTCCTGTTGTTCATAGATTTGGTCCTTTAACAGTGTCCCAGATTTCCTGGATGCTTTGTGCCTAGAGATTTTTAGGTCAAGATTTTCCTTGACCGAGGTATCCATTCCTTCTGTCTTATCTTCAATGCCTCTGTTTCTCTTTTCCATCTCATACTCTGTTGGTGAGGCTGGCCTCTGAGCATCCTGCTCAAGTTTCTAAATTTTCATTTTCAGATTTCCGTCAGTTTGGGTTTTCTTTATTAATTCTATTTCTACTTCAGGTCTTAAACTGTTGTATTCAGTTCCTTTCACTGCCTGTTTATGTTTTTATAGAATCCTTTAAGGAATTTATTCATTTTCTCATTAAGATCTCCATCATACTCATAAAAACTATTTTAAGATCTTTGCCTTGTGCTTCAGTTATGTTGACATATTCTCAGGGCCTCCTGTGGTAGCGTTGCTGGACTCTAGTGGAGACACATTGTCCCTGCTGCTATTATGCTGTTGTGTGGCTGCCATCTAGACATCTGGGAATGGGCTGATTGTCATTCTAGGTGCTGATCACTGGTCTTGTCTGTGTTGAGTGAATATTTTGGTTTTTTTTTTTGTTTGTTTCTGTTGATTTTTCTGGTCCTTAAGAGGGTATGTGGCTGTTTGTTGCCTGGTGGAGAATTCTTTTGTATTCTTCCAGGTATGGGACAGAAATGTAGAAATTTATTCAACCACACACTGAATGTTGAGGACGTAAGAAAAAGTCCACAGTAGACAGGTGTGGTGGTGCACGCCTTTAATTCCAGCACCCAGGAGGCAGAGACAGGTGAATCTCTGTGAGTTTGAGGCCAGCTTGGTGTACCGAGTGAGTTCCAGGACAGGCTCCAAAGCTACAGAGAGAAATCCTGTCTTGAAAAACCAAAACGCAAAACAAACAAATGTCCATGGTAGTCTTCCCTTATTGAATAAAGTAACAGGATATAAAGCAGGTCTGCAGCACAGGTGTGTGTTGATTAGAATTTCCTCCTCAGCAAGCACTAACTCTCCAGTAGGAGTCTGTCTTGAAGTTAGTTCATCTGTCCTTCTGGAAGAAGACCCTTGAACTTGACCCCTTTCTTGGAGCCAGAACCACCTTATTTGTTGAGTAGCATCCATTTTCTTCCTTCCCTGCACTGTTCACTCTTTTCTGTCTTGGGTACCTAGGCCCTGGGAAAAGCGCAATCATCCCGGAATGAACGCAGGCACATTGACATATAAGAAATAAAATAAGTGGGCCGAGACAACAGAGATGGGAAGAGCAGGTTTCGTTAGTTGCAGTTAATGTTTAGGAGTGGGTCGGACAGCACCGGATTGACACCCAGCTCTGTCGCTTTCTGGTTTGAGATAATAGCAAACATACAATCTTTGTGGTTTGTCTGTCACACAGGGATCATGAAGAGAACATTCCTCTTGGTGTCTGTGAGGGGCAGAGAGCAATCTGTGTAAAGGACTGAACACATACACTTCTGGTGTCAGACATGTGGTGAATTTCCAGAAAAGAGCAGACGTTGCTATGTTACCTTCCACAATGAAAGGTGAGGAGACTGTGGTTTACTGGGCCCTCGGCTGCTCTTTGCCTCTGTCTCCTGGCCTTCCTAATACAGAATCAACACTCTGCTGGCCCAAAACTCAATGCATTTGTTACTCTGCGTCTCCCCCACTTCTTTTCTTTTCATATTGCCATAGTTCAAATGTTTACTCTTCAGCCCCCTACTCCCATTAAGGGTATTTGATAAGAAAATGACCCTGGCCTGATTTGAAAGCCCAAGCTACTCATTTATCACAAAATTTACAAAGCTGGTAGGCTGGCCTCATTTAATCAGGAGCCCAGTTTCACTACCTCCTGTAGCATGGGGGCAGGGCTAGAAGGAGGGCAGCTTTGGTGAGCAGTGGGCAGCCCATCTCCACCGCGTGCACTTGCTCCTAAAATAACCGCCTTTGTTTCCTGATTCTTGTCAACTGGGAGCTTATTCTGAAATTAGACCAAGTGGGAAAACACAAAGGCCTGTAGGTTTGTCCAGCTCGGTACCATTAAATCTGAGTGGCAAGTGCGATGGGGGAGGGGTGGCTTCATTATATAGTCAGCTGAGCCTTTTAGCTTCTAAGCCGGTCTGACTCAGGAATGTAGGCGATTGTATCTCAGAAAAAAAAAATCAATATTAAGATGCACAATTGCTCCCCTGGTATCGAAAGAATTAGTTGATCTACATGCTAAATGACAAGGCTCTTGATAACAGGGATTATGTGACCTGCCTTTCCAGCCAAGGCTGCTAGGGACTGTCCTTTAGGTCCCCAAGGCAGAGATAATCTAATTAGAACAACAAAGACCAGGTCCATTTGAGAAGAAAGTGACATGGGGTAGGTGGGGGTGGGGGATAACTGTTGAGTATGTGGGGCTGTGTTTGGTCTTAAGGCCAGGGGCGGGCTCACTCAGGACAAAAGTATGTAGGTGGGATCTGCTGGGGAAGGCGGCCTGGAGGGGAAGGGTGGACAGAGGTCACCTCTAAAACATGACTTAATCTGCACTTTGGCTCCACAAACACTGCCACACCGGCTCCCAGACTCCAGCCAGACTTGACAGGACCAGCAAGCAAGGCTCCAGACATCTAGACACTCAGGGGTCCTCCAGGAAGGAGACAAGTGGCCTGAGAAACATTGGGAACCTTCTGATAGACAGACTCCTTCCTCTGGGAATTCCCTGCCACTCAGAGGCCAGGCCCCTGATGCTGTTTTACCTGTTCAGGACAAACTGAGACTAAGGTCATGTTCTGTGGATCCCTCTGTTGTCTCTTCTGATCTCACACCTCAGGTGGTAACAGTAAATATCTCCATTTTATAATGGGTAGAAGTAGCGTTCTATCTATCTATCTATCTATCTGTCTGTCTGTCTGTCTGTCTGCCTGCCTGCCTGCCTGCCTGTCTCTATCTATCTATCTATCTATCTATCTATCTATCTATCTATCTATCATCTAGCTAGCTAGCTAGCTCTCATCTGTCTGTCACCTATGGAGAGAGGAGAGAGAGTCAAGGTTGCTCTACCTTGTGGATTTGGCATGCTCTGCACACTAAGCAGTTTTTATTGATTCCAAAAATGTTTCTGAAATTTTGTCAAACTTTTACAAACAAAAATCAATGAAGCTGCCTTGCTAAGCATAAACATCAGCCCCGTAAGGTCTGCACTCAGTTCCTACTTCCTCCATGTCTTTTGGGGAGAGTCGTGTGGTACCATGGGCTTAGTTCCATCCGCATGGGCTCTCCTGCAGGTTGCTAACTTATGGCCTTCTCAGTGTTCTTGGGAGTGTAGCAAGAAGTCCTCTTCTGCTGGGAGAAAAGCGTGGGGCAGAAGAACTCACCCTGACAGGGAGGAAGACACTGGACTGCTGAGGTAAACTTCTGTGGCTGACTGCAGCTCGGCTGCTCCCTGTGGGGACAGTGGGAGTCAGGAAGGTTCTGCAGAGATGTGTGACCTGGTCAGATGGTGGAGAGAATCCTGGAGGGCATTCCAGGCAGAACTCAGAGGAAAGAAAAATGTGGTCAGGGAAGAAAGCCACACTCAAGGGTCACTGGAAGGCTCCGGCTCTCGGAGAGCACTCTTGTTTGGGGTGTAAAGGAGGCTGAGTAGGAAGGTTAGGGTGTAGTGACCTTCACGTCCAACCCTGGGGTGGTCACAGTCACTTCTTCATTCTTTTGTCCAAGAACATCATCACCAGCAGTCTGCAACAATACATGTTCTTCTCTGCAGCTTTGTGGGAAACCACTACCTACTGGTCAGGTCAGACTGGCAAAATGAGTTTTTTTCTCTTCCCATCCAACATGTTTAGGTTGATACGTAAGGAATGAGGAGATCTGAAGAGTGAAGACAAGAGTGGAGAGGACACAAATTCCCAAACTGCCAGCTGCCACTGATTCCAACTATTCCTAACATAGCTGTGCTTTAAGCAGGGGCTCAGAATCGTGGGCTGAGCAGGATGCAGGGAGATCCTAGGGCTTGCATTTGAGGTCCATTCAGTCAAGAGCTTCCTTACCAGTGTACGATGTTCCTCCTCTGTAAAAAAAAAAAAAAAAAAAAAAAAAAAAAAAGATTGGAATGCATGCAGGGTGTGGTCTATCGTGATGCTGGGTATCTCAGGCTCCTACAGACAGATGCCAATGTAAAAGCAGCCAGACCGAGCCTCTCAGTGTCTCCTTGGGAGGAAGAGCAAGAGGAGGATGTGCTGGGAGGGCCAGCAAGCACTTCTGGGCTTCTGTGTTAGAAGCTGACTTGGAATTGGTAGCCTTAGATGCTGTTTGTGTTGGACCATCTGTACCAAGCACATGGCCAGGGCGCCTTGTGGTCTCCCAGCAGGAAGCCGATGAAAGGCCTCATCTGGAAACAGCTTTCTCCGAGGAGCAAGAATACTGGAAAAAGTTTTTCCTATCATTGTCTGCTTCCCTCCGCATCTCACCCTGGCCTTGTCCTCATTTTCACATGATCAGTTTGGCAGATGTTCCCACCCAAAGGGACTTCTCAACAAAGCTTCTTTTCTCATCAGTGACGTCCCCTGCTTCCTGGTCTGCCAGCTTTGGCTACAGAAGGATGCAGTTTGGAGACATGGATGAGCTGAGGATGGATGAGGTCATGACTCCATGCAACAGGATAGGGAAACAGTATCTTCATTTGTGGCTGGGACTGCACCCATCCAGTGTGTGGACCCAAAGTTGTTATTGCTTGCCATGTAGCTATCAAGAGCTGGCCCTTGGGAACAAGCTTACCAGTGGCTCTTGTGAAACTTCAAGAATGCAGATAAAGTTGAGCGCTCGGAGCCATGGTATGTGAATGTCTAGGGAGGCATTTTTGCAGTCTTGGTTGGACTTTATTTATTAACTTATTTGTTTCTGCAGGGACTTGATAAGGCTCAACTTCCTCTTTGAAATGTGTTTTCTCAGGCTTCTACATGTCCATTCAGGGACTGCATGTGCAAGGACCCAGACGAAAAATTTCACATGGCTTTTTTTAACATTTGCTGTGAGTTAGGAAGCTTTTTGACCAGATGTTAAACAAAATAAACTCCTTCTGTGTACTGTCACTTTAAAAATGTACCCAGGAAGTACTTAGCTAGACTAAATGTGGGAAAATTAAATTTTTACTGGCTTTTTTTTTGTCTCGTAGTTGTAGGAGCCGGCTATGAAGAACTAGTGTCATAAGAAGCTGAAGACGGTTTTGCTTGAGTTGAACTTTATTACATCAATTCACCTCTGTATCCATCATTTCTCATATCCTTTTGGCCACTTAGTTGCCTATCTATACATACAACCATCATTTAGAGTTCTAGCTAACTGAGGCCTCTTCTGTGTCATGCTCTAAGGTTACCATGGTGAACTGGATAGATCTGCTCTCCATCTTTGCAAGCCCACAGCTGGAAGGGGTTAGAGAATAGTGAAAGTGGCCATCTGTGTGGGTGGATGCTCATAAGAGGGCTGCACTGTAGTCAGAATACACTGAACACACATGCACCCTGCTTACACTATGTGGCTAGATGGACGGAGATGGACAAATGGACATGAGAAAGAATAGATAGTCTATAAAATAGATGGATATAGTAAAGCCCAATTCAGAGTTTCTGTCTTATTGAAAAGATGACAGAATTATTCTTATAGCCAAGAACTTTTTTTACTTGATATTTAAGGCTTATATACTAAGTTGAGAGGAAAACTAAGATGGTAAATTAGCTTGAGTCTTCTTGATCCATCTGTCCTCCTCTGTGATGAGCAGAGGAGTTCATTCAGAGCTGTTAGGCTGGGTTCTTCCTCTAATTTTTAAAACCCTTGCTTCTCTTTGCTACATGGAAAATGATAGTACAGTCAGCTCCCTGGACCACTGGGTTCTTTATCCCTTTATCCAGGTATTCAATTAACCTCTGGTTTAAAAGTTTTATTAGAAAAACAAATTGTGTCCATACTAAGCATGTGTAAAACTTTTCCTGGTCATGTTGCCCTAAAGAATGTTGCATAATAACTATTTATACAACATGCACATTGTATTTGTTATTATGAATAATCTTGAAGGGATTTAAAATGTATGGAAAGATATATGCAAGCTATATGCAAAATTACATCATCTTCTAATAAGAGGCATGAGCGCTGTGTATTTGAGTATTCACAGTAGGTTCTGGAGTCAATGTTCTCAGAGCCTGGCAGTCAACTGTGTTCATTCTCTCTATTGCTGTTGTGAGACTTGCCCTGGTGCTTAGTATGGTCACACTGTAAGCCTCTAGCTTATTCCTATTAAACCCCAGAGGGCTGGAGCAGTGCTTTCTTGCTTTTCAAATGATAAGTAGCAATCATGGCATATTTAAAGCAAAGTAATTACATCCTTCACATAACTTACTGATGGGACTGCAGTTACTCTAGTGCATTATCAACATTCTCTCTCTCTCTCTCTCTCTCTCTCTCTCTCTTTCTTTCTCTCTTTCTGTGTGTGTGTGTGTTTCAGGGATATAGATATGTCTAGGTTGAACTCCCCTTTGTATAAATAGCACTAAATTGTATCTTTAAGTGGTTTGAAAAGTATTGTGTCTTAGCACAAGGAAGACTAAGGAAGGAAAGAATAGAAAGGTTTTCTTCGCAAGGAGATATAAGAACCTCACAATTTTAGGAGAGAATGTAGCAGGTTGTGGTACCAAAAGCAGAGCCTGTAACGTGTCTGGTAAGAAGAAGAGTCACAAGTGTGCACCACTGTAGGCAGAAGCTTGTAGTCCTGACTGTAGGGCTCTGCTCCTCATCCCAAGACAATGCTGGCACATGCAGCTCCCCTTGCCAGTTGCTTGATTTTTAGGAAGAGTAAGATGGTTATTCACCCCCATGAAAAGGCCCTAGGAGCCAGGAAGAAAATGGCTACAAAGAGCAGCCATGAGGGTCCCTTTTAGTCCAGGAATAGGCAAGGCACAGAGCTATCTTCCACTGTCACCAAAGCAGAGGCCTTCTGCATTCTCCATCCCGCCCCCTGCCCCGCCGCCCCCTTCTTAGTACTAAAAATTTAGTTGTGTTTTTCATCCAAGAGTATCTACTAACATCCCAGCGCTGCTGTGATAAATCCCCTAAGCTGAAGGGCTTACAGAAACACATTATTACTTCAAGTTCAGGTGGGGCTTTGGGTGTTCTGCTTCTGGTACACCCAGGGCACAATTAAAGCCTCAGTGGGAAGCCTTCTCCTCTGGAGGCTGGGCTGGGAAGAATTCACTGCCAGACTCCTTCAGATGGCTGGCAGTTCATTTTCTTGGGGCTGTTTTAGGACTGAGGAGCTGCCTGGGGCTCTCAGCTAGAAACTTCCTTCATTAGCAACCATGGAGAACTCCCTGCAATGGGCCTCTCAACATGGCGGCTTACCTCACCACACCAGTGAGGAGTGTTTCCAGGGTAGATGTGTGATGGAGAATTTAGAAACGTAGTCTTGGTAGGGACTGCTCATCCTCTTTACCGTATTCTTTGGTTAGGACAAATTCAGATCCCAGTCAGCCATGGGCACGGTGAAGAGATCAGGAGTGGAGAGAGTGGAGGCCCTTATACTCCGTACCTCACTGTGACTCAATCTTTCACTTCAACAGGCATTTTAGTGGCAAGAATAACTTCAGGCTCTCCCTCTAGGTCTCTTCTGCAATCATAGCCTCTCTAGATGGTGTTCTCATCAATTCCTGGTCTCCACCTCCAAAATACTTTTCCATCCTCTGGAATCTGGCCATGCTCTGGGGAAGACTTTCTTGACACCAGACAAAGGTGCATTACCTGTTTAACTCCCTCTCTTGACCCACTTCTGTTTATCTTTTCAATTTTGTATTTGTTTTGCATAATAGCTAGATGCATTGTGTCCTGGATTCTTGCCTTCAGCACTTTTGAACTTAATTAAATATTTGATATCCATTTAATTTTCCTTCCTACAGATTGTTTGGTTAGTTTTGAATTATTGTAGCGACTCCCCTTTGATGGGACTCGATGATGCTGAAGTAGTGGACAATCCACTAGTCAATAAGAAGCTTGTATTATTTTTCTTTCCAAGTGTTATTCTGGTCCCATGTCCACAAACAGCATTAGATTCTAGAAAATACTCTTCCCAAACAAGAATTCAGCAAGAGAGAAGTAATTCAAATGTTTCCAAGGACTTTTCCTGTTCTTTGAGAAATCAGTTGCCAGAAGAGAGAATGCCTTGTTTTTTCCCCTGCTTCCCACTGTGAGGCTAGGGGCTTCCTCCCAGCAAGCATGGCAGTGAGGTCAGCCTCTAGGGGCTCTGTGGTGAGGACAGATGCCCTGGGCAGTGGTGGAGGGGACACTGAGTCCTTGCCTGTGGTAGCATGGCTGCACATGTTAGTTCCAGAGCCGGCCATCACTTTCAATCCCAGATCCGTTATTTACAACTCAAGTACCCTAGAAGGAGATATTTGGCCAATGTGCCTCAGTCTCCTCATGAGTAAGACAGGGAACAAGACCGCATGTGGAATGCTTGAGTTTCACACAGCCTAACACTGGGAACCCACACATGTTAACTGATAATGACCACCCCCACCCCGGGGCTTCATTTCTGGTAGTGTTCTAGGACATCAACGAGGCTTTATATTTTCTGGAACTGTCTTCCTCAGTTTTAAAATGTGAAATTTCGAGGAAGACACCAATATGAAGCAATGAGTTGTTCTAATGTAACTTTCTAACCAATACCTTCGTACCCATTTCATTCTCCTGTTGAACAGTATCTCTTGTAGTGGATATTCATCTTCTAGTAATTTCTTTATCAGGGTTATAAAGACTTATCTGACCTGAAGGGTGCTGTCTTTCTTATTATTTCTCAGATTATTTCTCAGTTTAACTAACTATTTTCATGTCCCAGGAATGTTCACACTTGCTTATAATCTCAGCACTCTGGAGTAGGATCGCACATTTGAGGCTATCCTGGGCTACATTCAGGGACCATAGATTTGCACTAGTCTTCATTTACAGTGGGGAAAGGAGAACCAGGGCCAGGGCCATGCAGGCTAATGTCACCCTTCACCATGTATGCCACTTGGCCAAGATGAGCAGAATGGCCCAGAGTGCTGACACACAAGAGGGCGTGTGCCACCAACACTGCTTGCTCTGCAGGTGGGTGTGAGGGACGTTTCTAGCTGTCCAGATGCCACCGCAGATCAGCAAGACCTAGATTCCAGAATGTTCTGGAAGTCTCACTCCATAATTTTCAAAATTTACAACAATAAGTTGGGCCTCTGGGTACACTTGGATGATGTATGTTTTACTTGGGAACTTTGAATTGTGTTGTTTTTCCACTAGGATCTGATTACAGAATGTCCAAAATGACCGACAATTCTGTCAGGACAGTAGGTTAGGGAAATGCTGACACGGAGTTACGTAGCTACTTTATGTGGGGCTTTTAGCTAAATGGGAGTGAGAAGAAGAACCTATCACCAAGCTCTAGGAGAAAGTTTCATGAGCCGACCTACGTCCACAGGTGAGACAGCCATCAGACGGGAAGCCCAGCAGCTCTGTTGACAGCGGTGGCCAGGGACACACTCTCGATTGTTATTGGTCAGGTACTGTCCGGTAACTACAGCAGCAGTTCATTTATTTAATATACATAATTGCAATATTTAAAAGAATTTAAAAATTCCAAAGGCCTCAAAAATACCTTCTCCCACATTACTGGGCATTGGCACTTAGCATAATCTTTTTGTTTCTAATTTAAAATAGATTTTCCATCTAATTTATTGGAAAGCTGGGGCAACACCATGGGTCATATTTCATTACCTTCTTATTAATGGCACCTAATACATATGCGTCTGCAATAACGTGTTAACTTAAATTATGTTATTCAATAGTGGGAACCCTTTAACTAGAAGTGTGTGCTTTTGGAGTCGATTATAATTTGGGAAATTTTCATTATATTTGTAAATTTTTGTGAACTGGTCTAAAAATACAGCGTCGAACTGATCACTTTTAATTTTGTGCGAATGTCTTTAAAAGTTGCCTTTAATTCCCAAATTAGTGGGATGGAAGAGGAGAAGCAATTTGGCTAATGCTGCTCGGAGCCGCAGCTTGTTATGAGCTGACCGGTGGATGGGGACGCTGATCAAATTGTCTCTGCTGCATTATCCCGGGAAAGACTCTTCCTCCGCGGCTCGTTCAGACCAGAGCACCGCTGAGCTGCTGATGGAGGGTGTGGAAAGCACTGACAGAGAGAACAGAAAATATTTGACTCCGAACACATTTTTAAAACACGATGGTGTTGATAGTCCTTTCAGTTAAGTTTTGGCCCCACGTCCTCCCTTCATTTATGTAATTATTTGGGGACAAGGATGGCCAAGTGATGATGACTCTTCGTCTGAAACCCAGATTTGCTGGCATCGTACGCACTGTTGCGGGGCTGGCACTTCCATCTGATGGAAGTGGCTTACATTAAGAGATTTGTTGTCAGGCTTCCAAAGGCAGAGATGGCAGGAAGCTTGTTGACTTTAATGTGATTGATTAGTGACCTATATTCTAAATGGTGCACCTCGAAAAGTGTGCAAAATTGTCCTTTCTCGGGTTGGAGATTGCCGCTGCACAGCCGTGTCAGCTGATCCTAACTGAGCAGCTCCTGGGGTCTTCACCGCCATGCTCTGGAGAAGGCTTGTTTCTGGCGTCTCTCCTCTAGAGCCGTGTACCCCGGACCCGGCAGCCTCAAGTTGAACTCTGTGCATAAGGCCAGGTGAAGTGAGTTTCCACTGACTTTGGGTACAAATGAGAACACAACAGGGCGCCTTTCTGGCTCCCTTTTATTTTCCCAAATTACCTATGGGTGCAATTTCCAGAGCAGGTGTGGCTAGAAGGGCCAGAGGGCCACAGAACCAAGGCAGGGTGTCAGCAAACTCATAGCTCAAGCCAAAGTTTGCTAAGGAAGTTCCTGGTCAGAATGTTCCTTCCTCTCTTGGGAGGCCTGAAGCTTTGCCCCAAGGACTGAAGCCTCGACCTGTAGGCTGCAGCAGCGCACAGCACTTGGCGTAGGGCTGGCCATCTAGGGCAGCCAGGGGCTATCGCTCACTCATGAGAGGAAGAATCACGAATGGAGGAGAGAGTTCGAGAGAAGGGACTCTTGGAGAAGGTTATCAGCGGAGGATCGGTGAGTTTCGTATTCCAGGGACACCCTTCAGCTGAGCATTAAACTGTGTGTCGTCAGGCTCAGGCGCTTTTCCCTCAGGATGCCCGTCACAGTCTATTTTCTGCTTTTCTGGCAGAATACCCGTAAGTAAGTAACCTATAAGCTACAGGAACTTACTGTCCTGTGGATCTACAGGCTGTGAAGTCCAAGATCAAGGCCCTAGCACACAGTGAGAGCTTTTTAATTGTATCATAATAAAGGAAAGGGCAAGGACAGCAAGAGAGACAGGAGATATACACGTATGTATATATGTATACATGCATGTATGTAGTGTGCATGTTATGTATGTGTTGCCGTGTATGTATGTATATCCCTCTCTCCCCATTCCTGTCTCCTTTGCTGTTCAGGACTTTGGATTCTGCTGTCTACATTATCTAAGGAAAACATTCCAGTAACAGGGTTGACGTGGCCCCTCCCTACGTCTCTTCCACTGCTCCCCAAGCTGCTTTCATTCATTTCCATCGGCACCGTTTCCAGATGAGTGAAGACGCAGAGTAATCCCCTCACTTAACCTTGCTCCACCTGTGTCCCTGGCTGGCCTCACAGCGATCTCACAGATGGACGACAGAGGTACAGGTCTGCCCAAGCAGAAGGGGCTCCTGGTGGCTTCCCCTTGGGAGCACGGGGATCAGAAAATGGAGACACATCCTTGCAATTCTTCCTGTTTTCACACTCCAAACCCCTGCAGATTAGTAGAACTTTTCAAAGTCAAGCGTCCTTCACCCTGGGCGTTCATTGCTGTTCAGCACAGGGTTGAGGCTTTTCTCACTGGGGGAGGCCCCTAATTGCTTAATGGTCACAGTGTGCTCTCACCAGTTGACTTATAAATAAGAGAAGTGGACTTCTGGCTGGTATGTCTGGATGCTGGAAGTACCCAAGCAGGACCGATAAGGTACTGGTGAGGGCTGCTTCTGCACTGCGGCTCTGGTTCTGCTTTGTGTCCTTTGTGGCTGGGAAGAGTAGGAGATCCCTCATCAGTCCCTTTTACAGGGCACTGGTCCACTAGTGGGTGGGACTCCTGGCTCCAGACCCACACCCCAAAGGTCCCACATTCCACTGCTGTCACACTGAGACTGGGATTCCAACAGATAGACTTTTGGGGATGGGGTTTTGTAAATGAGACTTCTTTGTTTCCCGACTGCCCAGACTCAAATAAATACACTGAAACTATATCAATTACAACATTGTTTGGCCAATAGTTTAGGCATATTTTTAGCTAGCTCTTACATATTGAATTAACCCATTTTCATTAACCAATAAAAGCAACACATATACAGAAGGACACCCCACATCCTCTCCCCTTTTCTGTTTAATTAAAAAGGAATGTTTTATCTTTAACATAATAGAATTGCATATACAAAACAGTTATTAAACAAGAATTATAATTACAATATTTAGTCCTGTTAGAAATTTTTCCTAACATGAGCTCTACTGAAGCAAAAATGCCAATGAAGCCAAATCACAACAAACCAAATTAAAATATCCAGGTTTAATGGGATTGCTATGCTCTCAAGTGGCCCTGAGGGGGAACTGGAGGCCACTAATGCAACCACCAGGGGGAAGGAAAAGATCCTCTTTTGGGAGTTCACTTAAATACCCTGTGGGAGTGGTCCTGAGGGGTCAGGACCTGGCATGCTGGGATTTGGAGTCCAGACCAATGCAACTGTCGGGCCTGGGGGCTGGGGACTATGCTCCCAACTTAACAAGTCCATTTATATTTGGTGAATTAAGGAAAATACTCTCTCATCTATTCTATCTTTGTGAGTCTAAAGTTTTTTATTTAATTAGCAAACATACATAAAATAGTAGCCATCATTTATTAAAATTCGAAGCTAACTTTGGAGTTGGATGGTGGCTGTCCTTCTCTAAATCCAAGAAAGTTGTTAAAAGAAAAATTCAGAGTTTCTGTCTCATATCAGGAGCCACCTGGTATGGGACAAAAGGAAGATAAAATCTAGGAACTGCTATTATCAAAACTGCTTTCAAAAAATTTTACTTCTCCCCATACCCACTTTTGTCTCTATGGTACCTTTTGTTAGATATATGTCCATAAAAAATAATGTTTAAGTTTTTCACATTGAACAATAATTTTTCCTGCAGTAATTGTTGGAGTGCCCAGGAAGAAGATGGAGCCCCACAACAACGACTCCACTTGGTTGATATAATGTCATTACACTGGGGTCCCACAGCAACAACTCTACCTAGTTGATACAATGTCATTATGCTGATAGCACCACTTTAAGATGGGTTTTGGGTTACAAACTGCTCGAGATGATTCCAACTTGGCTGGCTGAGATGGTGCACCTTCTTACAATGTTCTGGCCAGAACTTCAAATAAGAACTTCAGAAAAATCCTACCGGCTACTCAGAGACTATCTTCAATTATACCAGACAGTAATCTTGAAACCTAACCATTATTTTAATTTTTAAGGATCCCATAGAAATTATATCACCCCCATGACAGCTGGAAGTAATTCTAGAAAACGACTTCCTCTCTCCCAACACAGTTTGTCTTCATGGTTAGGGACATCTAGTAGGGGTTGGTTATAACTGGAATAGGGTTGAGGGTGGAAATAAAGAAGACTCAGGGATCTCTCTTGAAAAAAGGGTGGAGAAAATAGATGGGATGGGATAATAGGTAGATTAGTTTGAGTTTACTCACACGAATAACAATAGTAATATTGAGATTACTTATGAGCTATTATTTATAGACAATTTATATTGGTATAGATTCTTGTAATTGATACAAATTCAAATTATATTTGTTATAATAAATATCGTCCTATTTCTGTTTACAATATTTGTACACCTATGCAAAGTTATTTTGTCATATTGTATGCATGCATGTTTCTACCTCTGCTTAAGATATTTTGTATATTGATGCAATTTTAGGATATATTTTTCTTATTGTACTATGCATTTCTACTTTTGATCAAGATACTTATATATTATTTACATTTAGAGGTCACTATCCTCATTTGCTGCACATTTGTTTAAAGATTGTTTAATTTTTTAATATGAAGCCTTAGTCTTTAAGCTATATAGGTATTAAGAATTACAGGTCAATAGTCATCCATGTTTGTCATACTTATAGTTAGACTAATCAGGTTCTTTAGATGCATAGAGAGTGTATTCTGCATAGATAGATAATCCTCAAACACTTCAAAGAACTGTAGAATATGGCGTTTAAATAATTTAGAATTCTGTTGACATGAAATACAATTGCTCCTGGCAGCACTGATCTATTCCCCAGAGAATGTTGGGCACTGAAGACACTCCACTTGGAGCTTGTTTTCTTCTTGGCAAAACTGGTAATCGGGCAAAGAACTGCTCCTGCCTCAGCCACTGACAAATTCATGGTGTCCAGACTGGACAAGCAGGATATAAGCAAAAAGACTGCCAAATTTTGCCAAGACAAGATAAGACAAATTTTCAAATTTTCCTGCTTCTAAAACTGGTCTGTCAGATGCTCTAGGCCTTAGAAAAAATTTGTTGCCCCAGTATGCAAATAAGACTTCGGGTGATTGCTCAGGTAGCTGGTTATCTTTGTCATTTTTTGTACCTTTTGGAAGTTGCTTGATTGTACCTCCTATTTACCCAAGTAATATTATTTCCCTTCTCAAGTCTTTGATGAGGTTAAAGACTAGATAGTTATAGTTACTTTCCTCTCATGATTTAGCTAAGTTATTTTTAATATAAGACTTAGACTCCTTAGGATAGGAGAAATATGGAAACAGCATATTTTTCTTGTTTGATGTTGTTCATGTTAGTTGTAATTCTAATTTTTAATGTATGTTTTTGCCTCTTCTTTTCCCTGGATAATACTTGATATTTGTTCTTATTGTATATCGTTTTGTATTAGGTGTAGAACTCTCTTATTTAGACAGAAGGGGAAAGTACTGTGGGAACTCCTTCAGCTAATAGCCTTTAAGACACCTGCTCAATTTGGTGTGGTCTCATGTACTATAAATGCAAACAAAAAGTGTGTATGGGACTCTTGGCTGCTGGATTTGGTTTCAGTTCCCAGCTCACGCAGAGGACTGCGGATCACTTCTCTTTCTGTGAGTTTATCACTAGATAAATAAACCTTTGTTATACCCCATTCCAAGCTATTGTGGAACTCTTTTGTACACCAGTAGCCTAGGTCTGCAATGAGAATAGGTTGTGGGTGGGGATGTGTCAC
Source organism: Arvicola amphibius (assembly GCF_903992535.2). Lineage (NCBI taxonomy): Eukaryota > Metazoa > Chordata > Mammalia > Rodentia > Cricetidae > Arvicola > Arvicola amphibius. Next base: position 93,313,497 of record NC_052049.1, on the reverse strand, counting down.
TAACATTCTGTCTCTGTGCTGCTGTGTTTGGGCCTCTCGAGGATGTTTTCTGATATTCTCTCAGGTTTTCATGTTTATATGGCTGTTGTAAAACCAGTGAGATTTAGATTAGTGAGATTCGGAGCTGAGTTTTCTGTCCAGCTTCAAGCCAGCATCTATTTGCTCTGCCTGGTATTCTAATTACTTGAAAAACATTCCCAGTGCAAGGCATAGCTGCACATGCCTGTAGTGTGAGCACATGGAACCTAAGGGAGGAGGATTGCAAATTGAAGGCAGCCAGGGCTACATACAGAGTCTGAGGCCAGCCTGGACCATTGCAGCGAAACTCTGTCTTAAACAAACAAAATGTATTTCTTTTAAATTTTACTCTTATGTGTCTGTTTTGCCTGCATTTATGTCTATAACATATGTGTGCCCACAGAGGTCAAGAGAGGGCAGAGCCCTTCCTTGGAAGTGGAGTTACACATAGTTGTGAGTCGCTGTGTGGATGCTGGAAATTACATTCAGCTTCTTTGGAAGAGCAGCTAGTGCTCTTAGCCTTGGAGCCATCTTTCCAACTCCAAAGCATATTTGTGGCTTCAACTTTTCCACCTGTCAAATGGGCACATCAGTGGCTTTTTAATTTTCTTGTATGATATTAGGAGTTGAGACAAAGAAAGGGAGCAGGGAAGAGATCAACAAAGTTCTTGAGTGTTGTATCCCAAATTTGTTTGTCCCGTGATCCCTGTTTTATAGCGTTTTCCTCCATAACATGATGAACTTTAGAAGCACACATGTCATGCTCCAGCAGAACAGAGTGCCTGAAATTGCAGAGCTCTGTCGTAAAAATCTGAATATTCATGAGCAGCCTTAGATGCACATGCATAAATTAATTCCAATCCAGTTACAACAGAAGCATTGCTGTGCACTGACACGGCCTCCAACTTAGCCCGTCTTTTACTTTAGGGGAGACTGGACTGCTAGGCTAAAAGTGCCTGCCGGAGCTCACAATAAGGAAAACTTATATGACAGCCCCATGCAGGAGCAGCCATCTGATGAAAGTGTTTGTAGAAGACCTGAGGAGCCTCACAAGGGAAAACCTGTCAAGGAGATGGGCCACAGTTTGGGCATCTCAGTTCACCTTTCTTGCAGGCAATGAAATGAGACCTACACAAAAATCTGTAAAGTGCGTATCCGTGGTCCCTTGGGAGGAGGGCAAAAGAGCATGAGATTGACTTTTACTTGGTTAGTCAAGGAAGCGACAACACTCTCCTGGGCTACAAAAGTCCCCAAATGAAAGAGGCAGGAGGTGTTCCAGGAAAAGAGACTCAGTATGTAAAGGCACAGAGGACCGAGAGAGGCAGTAGTCAGGGGCTACTGAGGTAGCAGGCAGGAAAATGGCCTGGGGTCCCCATGCCAGAGTCACCATGACACTTGGAAAAAAAGGTCGAGCTTACACAGTGAACTGAAAGCAAAGCAAAGAGTCAGGGCTTAGAACAAAATGGGTTTTCCCTTTCCCCATAGAAGTGGTCAGATAAGCAGAGCTTGAAGCCCTGCAGTGGTAGGGGCGGTGGGTTGCATAGGAAGAGGAATGGGCCCAGGTAGGAGGGATTGTGCTCTAATCCAGTTGCCGAGCATGGAGGAGCAGGGGAAACCTCCTAATCAAGAGATCCAGCCCACCTAGTCCTATAAGAATGCACATCGGCCTGCCCAGCTCCACACTCCCTTATGGAGACCAAGAAACTGGAGATGCTGTAGGGGACTTTTGCAAGGGGAGATGTTCCTCAACTTTCAGAATCTAAGAAAACTATGACTGTATTCAAAGTACTTCTCAAAGAAGCCAGGCAATTTGGTTTTACCATAGAAAAGTTACTTAGCAGCAGACTGTGAGCTTTTGACTTTGTGTTGAGTGGCAAGTCAGGCACAGAGCTAGGCACTCTGATCTGTCATCCCTGAGCATCACCCTGAGATCCAAAGGGGAGATTTATCAATCCCACTGACAGGTGATAGGTTGTGGCTCCTGGGACTAATCAGCAAGCCCAGGACCACAGAGAAGTTAAGCTGTACTTGGGGGAGTCAACCATCCCTGCCTTCCCCAGGCCAGGATTCCTCCTAGAGAAGGTAGTGAAAATAGTTTGTTGGGCTTCTAATCCCTCAACACAGCTTCATCATAGTGGAGTTTCCCCTAGTGTTAGGGGATCAGGCCTATTGGGGTACTTTCTCATCTTTACTGACCATCAAATTATCTGATGAGCTAACTAAATTTAGTCCCTTGTCCAGCAGAATGGACGCAAAGGGAAGATATTGTAAGGGTCAACTGGGAACACTGTAATCCTTTGGAAGCTGTAAACTGCTGTTTGCAGTAAAGAAAAGCCATGCAAACATCTTCGTGAGTATCTGTTGTAAGTCAGCTCTAACCAGGACAACCTGGGAAGCCCAGAGCGCTTCTCAGACACTCAGATGTACCTCTTCCCTTCCCTTCCCTTCCCTTCCCTTCCCTTCCCTTCCCTTCCCTTCCCTTCCCTTCCCTTCCCTTCCCTCCTTCTCTTCCTCCCTTCCTTCCCCGGTCTCACTCTCTTCCATGTATCTTTCTCTTTGGGCTTATGAGCTGACTGATCTTTCCTTTTCAGACTCATCTCAATGCTGCTTTAGTCTGCTCTTTGCCCTCATGTATAAAAGCAGAGCTATGAATAAAGATGAAAGAGCAGAGGAACAGAAGGTGATGGGGCAGGATGCTGATCACTGTAAGGCTACCCAGAAATGTGTTTCTGAAGAGGTACTGTTTGAGTCAAGACCCACATGAAGTATCAGAGCATCCCTGCTGCTTTCTGGGATGTGTCTGGTAGAGGGGAGCCCAAGTTCTGCTGTCCTGAGAATTAGGTAAAGTTGTATCCACAACACTGAACACACAGCACGCTCTCACTAACAAAGTTTGCACTCAACTGCAAAGCCAAGCCAATATAGACCAGTGACCTGTTTATTAATAGATCCCTGCGTGGGCCCTTTAAGATGTTGTGGGACATAGATAGATCAGATGTCCTCACTGGGGTGTGCTTCTGGATGCCTTAGTCTATAGGCTGACCCACTGTCACAGGGTCATTCTTGTCTCCAGGGTACCGGTAAGCTTACCTTTTCCCATAGCACATCTACCATTTGGGGGTGCAGTCGGAGCATCATTGAAGCGTGTGGGGCCACCTTCCATTCTGGCCTTCCACCCTTGGCTATGAAAGCAATGTTGTTGACAAAAGTTGATCCATACATTTACTTCCTAACCTGCCTGTCCATTGGTTCTGTGTGGTCATTCTATTGAGAGTCTCAAATTGAATTTGTATGGATCGCTCATGCAAAAAGCTTTTTCGAGAGAGTGGTGGGCAGACTCCTGGGGTAGGAGGGGAGCTAGTCTGCGATGGGTTTGACTTGAATGTATTCTTCCTTCTTTCCCTCATGCTACCTCATTCCATGAAGCCAGAGGTGAAAGGAAAGCAGATTCTCTCTATGGAGGGGATTTTGAGCAGCAAGGGCTTAATAAAGTACTAAGATGTGGGAGTGTTGCTTTGCTCTGGGTCACGGGAGGCAATGGGCAGCAGAAGTGTTCCCATCTGTGCTCTGCTGCCTCTCGCCTCACCACACACACTCAGAAACCATCTTGACATGCTCCCTCACCTCAGATGCCTTGGCCTCACTTCCTGTAACTGCTGGAGGCTCAGACGGTGCTGGTGAAAAGTGGCCAGCTAGCTTGAGTCCAGTATGCCCCACAGTGTGCAGGGGAAGCTGTCTGAGGCGAGAGGGTGACAGCCCCATCTGTAGGCCCAGTCTGGCTCCTGAACAGGAATCCTAGTGACTGGGGCATGACAGAATTTGCCTTTGAAATTCCCACAGCCTTTCTGGGCACCTTTTGACATTAAGGTGTCCTAGCCCGTGGTGAAAGTACCATAGTTGGACATTGAGAAATAGCATGACAAGAGCTCAGGTCTGATTGGAAAATGCAAATTCTGCGTTTATGAAGCATGATGGGAAGTGTACAGCCAGTGTCGGCATGGGAGTTTACAGCCCAGCTTCCCACCTTGACCTGCTTTGGTCTTAGTTTCATGGTCTGGGAAATAGAAAAGGGCACGTTTAGCCTGTCGGTATTGTCACAAAGACAGAGGGAACATTTGTGTCGCACGGCAGCATGTACTCGTGATGGCTGTTCATCTTATGATAGCCCAGTTTCTCTCCTGATTGGAGTACCTGTCTGTGGCATCCAGATCAAAACACCCATCTAACCTGAGGCCACATACAAGAGGGCAGCTTCGAGCCCACCTTTCTTCTTGAACAGCTTCATATGAAGCTCCAAGGAGGTGTGGCGGCCTGCAGGAGATCTCAGAAACAGTGGTCAAGTTAAGCCAAAAAAGAAAAAAGAAGGGGATAAAGGACAATAGTTTGGATATATATAGGCAGTTTTTAGTGGGCATCCTGACTGACTGTGTTCTATTTGGGGATGGGACTCCCGAGGTGAGGTATATCGTCACCATTGGATGTTTACACGCATCTGTAGGCCACTGCTCTCATACTTGCTCCATCCTATGTGACACCAGTACAATCCCTCCAGGAGCATCGCTGGGGTGCAGAGTCCGAAAGCACCGTCCAGCCCCTCCACACCTCACCAACTGCAGCCCTGCCTTGTTACCAGCCTCCAGATGAGCCAACGAGATGGAAGGCAGCGTTCTTTCATCAGCCTGGGGGTGTAGTCATTATACACAAATACAATCAAGAGCAAGTGTACACAGTATTTCTTCATTCATGCAGGGCTGTGTGTGAGACAAACTTGAAAGTTTGCAAAGCCAAATCTAGGCAGACTGCAAGGACAAATCTAGGCCAACTCACAAGCCAGACATGACGTTTGAGAAGGCTAGCCCTAAGAAAGTTTGCTGTATGACACTCTTAGTTGTCGCTGTTTAAAAATAGTGTCATCTTTATGGGATTGTTTGCATTAAATATTTGCAGGATGGATAAGTAGTAAATACTAATCCATTCCTAAATCACTTTGAAGTTCTTACAAAGCAATTTAGCAGTAGTCTTTGCAGGAGCTTTCTGGCATAGGGACTACATTTAAAAAAGTTTCTCTCCATAACCACTTGGGTTTGCTGCATTCCCCACTGGGCAGGTCTCTGGGCTATCTTGGTGGCCTGCATGGCTCACCCTCAGATTGCATATCATGGCCTGAGGTTGGAGCAGATGGATCCAACATCCCAGTGATGTCTCTCCTGCTGTAATGACCGTTCACATCTTTCTGGGGACCTGTGAGGTTGACATCAAAGTAGTTTGAAAAGGGTAGTAAGATGGCTTTCAAGCAAAGCTCATTCTTATTCCTCAGGGGTTGGAATTCCATTTCCACACCAAATGAGCCTTCCAGACCCAGCACTTTGGAGGGGGAGGGTATTTATTTCCTATTCCCCTCTTTCACCTTATAAAGAGACAGCCTCTCCCTTTAGTTCCCTCTTGAGCCTCTTCAAAAGCTCCACCCTCTCCTGCTTCAGACCTCCTGAACCTCTTAGGAGGTGTTTCTTTCTGAATGTTTGTGTCATCTTCCCTGGGGATGAATTTGATAATTCCTAATTGTTTGACCACATTGCTGTGGGTCTCTGGAGGTCTCTTGGTGGGGGGTGTCCCTATTGTTCTAGGGTTTGCTCACTGGGCCCTTTGCCATCCATGTTTAACAACACAGGAGTTTGTTGAGTTTTTCCCCACAAGAGCTCCCCATCAGTTCCGGGTGCAATTGCTGGACTCTGCTCTTTTTCTGTGGAGGCATTTCAATGAGCCCCCTAACCTGTTAAAATCATTCTTAAAATCCCTTTCCTTTGCTGCCTTCACTCTTTCCTGTCCCTCTAGCCTGACCAGTAGGACACACCGGTCATACCCTTCAGTTCTATTTCTTCCCGCCCAAGCTCCAATTGCCTGTGTGGAAGTAAGAATAGAAGAAACACGCCTTGGATCTTTCATTTGCACAGGTTTAACAATAGCCCCCAACTTTCATTCTTGTAAAGAGCGTAAGATCTCTTTTTGGACCAAACATTTCATGTTGGGACAGTGTTGGGTTTCATTTCCCACACAAGTTGATTTCATTCATAAATGTCACAAGTAGCCCAAGAAATGCTGTTCCTGTGTTTCAGAGGTTTGGATTTTGATAAAGGAGACACACAGCAAACAGATCACCATCTTTCTTGATGTGGAAAAGGAGACGTGAGTGGCAGGGGAAGCAGCAAGCTCTTGGGTGGCTTCTTTGGCCCTGCTCACACTCCTTCCTGCTTGTGCACACCAGACTCCAGTCAGGATTTGAAACAGGGGTAAGCATTTGCAATCAGTGTCCATCTTACCTATGAACCCTATTTCTCTCCATGTCAGATTCTCACATACACATAGCACCGGTTTGCATGAGAGACCTGTGAAATGTCACTGACCCTGAACATCTGAAGGTGACTCTCAAATGCACCTTATACTTGGCTTCCTCGAATATGGTCACCTAGCTGAAATCTCTGAGATGTCAGGATTCAGGGCACTGTCTAGACAAAAGTCTCATTCTGAAAGCTGCTCGAATTTTATACCTCCCCCCCAAAAAATTTATACCCCAACAGTTCTTAGAAAGTTCACAGGGAGCTGGGCGGTGGTGGTGCACACAGAGGAAGGCAGATCTCTACGAGTTTTAGGCCAGTTCCATCTACAGAGTGAGTTCCAGGACATCCAGGACTAGGACTACACAGAGAAACCCTGTCTCAAAAAGATATGAAAAAAAGAAAGGAAAGGAGGAAGGAAGGAAGGAAGGAAGGAAGGAAGGAAGAAGAAAGAGAGAGAGTGAGAGAGAGAGAGAGAGAGAGAGAGAGAGAGAGAGAGAGAGAGAAAGAAAGTTAGTTTACAGGGCACTAGTTCTCCCTGGATGCCATCAATCATAAAGTGGGAAGCAGCGCTCCAACTTGCAAATCAAATTCTTTCTGCTCTTGCACAATATTTCATGACATTTGAGCATGACAGCTGATTACCAGGCTATCAAGGGGGAGACAGGTGAGCTAAACTGGTATAGTCACCCTGACACTTGTCACCAGGACTTTAGTTCCTGTTGTTGTAACAAAATACCCCAAAGCTTCATACTTTGTAAAGAAATCTTAATTACCTCACACTTTCGGAGGTTGAAGTTCACTCCCTTGCTCCACCCTTGCTGAGGGCCCTCTGAATGCGCACAATACAATGGAGAAGCGCAAGAGGAGCGGAGCATAAGGAAGAGGCCACACTGTGTGACAGCCCGCACTTGTAACAAAACTCATACAATAATGAACTCAGTAAACAGATTAGAATTACTTCCTTCTAGGAATAGAAACTGACCCCACTTATGAAAGTTTACATGACCTCAACACTGCTACACCAAAGACCACCTTTCTAGCACATGAATCTCCACAAGACACATTCAAAGCACGTCCAAACCATCGCAAAAGCTAAGAGCATCCCGATGATGTCAACTCAGTGAGATTTTCTGTTTCTAGTTGGGTACAAATCACATTGGGATGTGAGGAGATTGTAAGATGTTAAATTTTCCTGAAAATGTTGAGAAATGAAATCATGGTCTCTCCTTCCTTATCAGTTGACTAAGGGGACTCATGAAAACATTGACCGAGTCTCCTCTTTACTGTGTCTGTCCCTCTCCCCTTTCTTCCACTCAGCAGAACACTGTCAGTCACACTTTAGCTGCTCCAGGACTCTTTGCCACTGCTCAGACTGAACAGTCCTGCCGCTGGTCCCTCAGTGCCAAGTCTAGCTGTGCAGTACGCCAATGCCGCTTACTCTAGGAATGTGTGTGTGGCACTCCCTCCCTGCCTACGAGTCCATGTACTTTTCTCTTTGTGTTTCCAGAGCCTTCAGTTAGTGACAGCTGTCTCTTCTGATTTTCAGACTAGGAAATGGGATGCAAGGGGATTCATCCTTTACTTGGAATCGCACACGGAATCAGCAGCCCAAGCTATTGACAGGGATCCTTGTGTGCTTGTCGTGATATGAAGGTGGATTGTGAAGGGATTGCCCCTTTCTCTCGTCACAGTCCCTCACATGGGTGCAGAGTTCCACGCTAGAGCCTTGAGCTCTTGACTGGAAACGGACGGCCTGGCTTCCAAACTGACTTGGTCTCACCGAGCAGTAGGCATCGAGCAAAATCTTTTACGCTCTCTGGCTGCAGTGTCGCTTTTAAAATTAGAGAGGAGGGAAATGACCAAAAAAGCTCTTTTCCCACTTGAGCAGTTCATTTCCCTGTGATTGGCATGTGACAATCTTGGGTTCAGCGGCTTTGACAGGGGTGACTGAATACCCCCATGTGACAGGGACAGACCCGGTCACCTTTGTTACCCCAGCATTCCAGTCAGAATCCCCCTTTCATTTTCACATCCCAGTTCAGATGATAGCTATGTCTTACCCCCAAATACAGCCACTGGGCCCTCAACCTTCTGCTAGTCTAGCAGCAGCAGAATGACGGAGACTGCCGTGTGGATGGTGGAGTTGCTATAGAGGCATTTTCCAATGCCTCACTTTTGAGAAGTACAAACGCCACCAAGCCTCCAGAAGTCTGAAGTACAGCAATTCTGCATCCAAGAGAGAGTGTGTCTTTTCACTCCGCTGTGTTCGGTGGGCTGTGATGCACCTGGGCCGAAATGTCTGCCAGTGGGAGCGCTCTACCTGCTTTTAGGAAGCAGGGCTTTGAGGGTTGGAGTCTCCATTTTTGTTTCAGAAGGCAGGAAATTGGCTTTGTTAGCCACAACAAACAGACTAACAATGGAAAAGGTGTTTCCTTCATCGCTTGGGGTAGAGAAGGGGTCTACTTATCACAGCATCGGACTGTTCTCCTGTTTCCCTTGGAGACTAGCCCTCTCTCCTGACCGAAGATTTTTACTGACAAGGTGGGTGGCCCGAGAGTGAGATGTTAATCTTTCCACAGCATTATCTGAGGCCTGCAGTGTGTGGAAGTCCCAAGTCCAGTCTGAGGGGAGAGGCTTTTGCCTAGGGTGTTAACAGACTGTGAGAAGAGGGCTCTGGTCACCGTGTCCCTTTTCTGTGCCCTCCAGTGCTCTTCAGCAAACGTATGGAACTGGTAGTTCATAATGTCAAGGTCTAGCCCCCAAAGTCTGAGAAAGTCACCTTGTAAAAACTGTAGCCCGCTCAGAACCAGCCTGTATTTTTCCAGGACACCATGAGGAGTTCAGGACACCCTTGAGCCCCTTGTCTTCACCAGCCGTGGCAGGTAGGACTTTTCTCATGTAAGTGGTTACAATGTTCCTGTCCTTAAAAGGATAGGGGTTTCCAGGAGTCGCTTGTCTGAAGATGTCTTTGTGACAAACTGCCATCAGATGCAGGTGACATTCTAATATGCTGCAGTGGGACTGGCTCCATTTGGCTCCCAGAGCTCCCTGCCTCTGCTGGAACCTAAGGGTTTGAGGCTGTCTGTAAAGTCCTTCAGGTAATGCTTAGCTGTGAGGAAGACTGCAGCTAGTTATAAAGAGTCCGGCAACCCCAGCCAAGGAGAAAGCCTGCCTGAGGACGACTCTGTGGGGCAGGCAGCAGGAACTCTATGCTGAACCACAGAATGCCTGAAAGCCATTAACACGCAGAGGCGACAGACACACGGTCACAAGGTGAGAAGAGAGCCATGGGGAAATGAGCCGAGAACATGAGAGAAGAGAGAAAGGCAGCCTGTGAAGTGTGTGCTGCTGAGAAGGGTTCAGTGGAGAAGCCCACAGTGCAGATTCTCTCATGGAGCACTGGGGCAGGATAGAGCGCCCAGCACGAGTAGGATAGATAATGGGATAGAAGGGCCTAGAGGTTTTTTTATTGTTTTTTTATTGAGCTATATATTTTTCTCTGCTCCCCTGCTTTCTGAATCCCCCTTCTACTCTCTCCCCTGGTCCCTACGCTCCCAGTTTACTCAGGAGATCTTGTCTTTTTCTACTTCCCATGTAGATTAGATCCCATGTATGTCTCTCTTAGGGTTCTCTTTATTGTCTAGATTGTCTGGGGTTGTAGACTGTAGGCTGGTTTTTCTTTGCTTTATGTCTAAAATCCACTTATGAATGAATACATATTATATTTGTCTTTCTGGGTCTGGGATACCTCACTCAATATAATGTTTTCTAGATCCATCTATTTGCCCACAAATTTCAAGATATCATTTTTTTCCTGCTGTGTAGTACTCCATTGTGTAAATGCACCACATCTTCTTTATCCATTCTTTGGTCAAGGGACATTTAGTTTTTTTCCAAGTTCTGGATATGACAAATAATGCTGTTATGAACACAGTTGAACACATGTCCTTGTGGTATGATTAAGCACCCTTTGGGTATATACCCAAAAGTGGTATTTTTGGATCTTGAGGAAGGTTGTTTCCTAATTTTCTGAGAAATCACCACACTGACATCCAAAGGGGTTGTACTAGCTTGCATTCCCACCAACAATGCAGGAATGTTCCCTTTACCCCACAACCTCTCCAGCATAAGCTCTCATCAGTGTTTTTGATCTTTGCCATTCTTACAGGTGTAAGATGGAATCTCAGAGTTGTTTTGATTTGCATTTCTCTGCTGACTAAGGATGTTGAGCATCTCCTTAAGTGTCTTTCAGTGATTTGAGATTCATCTGTTGAGAGTGTTCTGTTTTGGTCTATACCCCATTTTTTTATGGATGATTTTTTTTTGATGACTAATTTCTTGAGTTCTTTGTCTGTTTTGGAGATCAGACCTCTGTCTGATGTGGGACTGGTGAAGATCTTTTCCTGTTGGAGGAGGAGACTTGTTGGTTGCTGGCTGTTCAGCCTCAAAATAATCACACAGAAACCTTATTTAAATCACTGTTTGGCCCATTAGCTCTAACTTCTTATTGGCTAACTCTTACATCTTAATTTAACCCATTTCCATTAATCTGTGTATCTTCACATGGCTGGCTTACCAGATAAAGTTCCAGCATCTGTCTCCAGCAGGGCCACATGGCTTCTGTCTGACTCTGCCCTTCTTTCTCCCAGCATTCTGTTTAGTTTTCTTTACCTAGCTCTGTTCCACTATAGCTCTGCTTTAGGCCCAAATCAGTTCCTTTATTCATTAATGGGAATCACAGCATACAGACAGAAATCCCACATCATTTTCCCATTCTGTAGGCTATTGTTTTGCCTTGTTTACTGTGTCCTTTGCTTTACAGAAGTTTTTTAGTTTCAGGAGGTCCTATTTATTAATTGTTTTTCTCAGTGTCTCTGCTGCTGGTGTTATACGTAGGAAATGGTCTCTTGTGCCAATGAATTCAAGTGTATTTCTCACTTTCTCTTCTATGAGGTTCAGTATGGTTAGCTTTATGTTGATGTCTTTGATCCACTTGGACTTGAGTTTTGTGCATGGTGATAGATATGGGTCTGTTTTCATTCTTCTACATATTGTCATCCAGTTATGCCAGGTTGAGGCCTGCTTTCACAGGCATCCCTGTCTTGGGCCTGCTCCCACAGAGGTCACTGGCCTGGGCCCAGTCCTGCAGAGACTGCTGGGTTGGGCCTGCTCCAGCAGAGGTTCAGGCCTAGAGGTTCTTAATCTGGTTATGATTTTGCCAATGTTTCCAGAACTTTATAGATTTTAAAATCTGAACTTCAAGAACATATTATCCAGTTCAAAAGTTTTCATGATTGGTCCATCCTGAAAGCCAGTGCAGGTCTTTCAGGAGTCTTCTGGGATAACCCACAGGCTCCTCAACACTGCTAGATGAACACCATTAGCTTATGGAACAGTCACTGCTCTCCTGTTGACCCCACGCTGGTCCAGTCTGACTTGTGTTATTAGAGAAACCAATCACTGAGAGGTGTAGAAAGGTGTGTCGATGTGGATAGACATGAGTTCCTGGGTTTGTCCTTGATTTGGGACAAAATAGTTAACCTGTCTGTTTTCCCACCTGTCAAACAGACAGTAATGGCCATCACTTGGGGATGTCATGAGAATTAAAAGTAAATTCAGTCGCAGCCTGTAGTGGCTGCTAGGGCAGACATCAAGTGACAGCTTGGCTAGAATCTCTTTCCTAGTCCTTCTCATGAATATGTAGTAAGTTAGATGTGAGGTTTGCCGATGGGTAGGAGATGATTGTAGTAGGTGTGGGGAGAGCTTGGGCACCTACCACAGTGTTCTAGCAGTACCTGTGGAAATAGCCAGCTTCTTCTCTTTAAAAGATTTTGTTTTTGTTTTTATTTTTGAGACAGAGTCTTGCCATGAAGTCCATAACCGGCTTGAACCTCAGGTTTGAAGTCCAGGCTGGCCTCAAAATTACAGAGGTCCACCTGTCAGCTTCCCGAGTGCTGCTATTAAGAACAGGAGCCACTATGTCAGGCCTTGAAAATAATCCCGTTTTTTGAGTCGGAGGGCAATAAAGTGGGCTAGAGACTTACAGATAGAAATAGAAATAAAGGCCATTTGCTAAGGGAGTGAAAACGTCCCCAAGCATGGGAGCAAAGTAGCGATCTGAGAGTAAAACCCTCAAAGTGTCAGGTCATGTGTCACATGACCCTCTAGGACATTTACATGGCACTGACCTTGATCATGTGCATATCCCATGGACTGTTAGCATTCTCTGTTAGATGATGTCCCAATGTGGAGAAGGGCTTCTATCTCTCTTGCTTGCTAGCTTCCTTTATGTCTTAATCTTGATGTGACTCTCTCCTGCCATTATACGGTTGTGATGAGGGAGGCGCCTGAGAGCACACGGCCTTTAGCCTTTAGACACATCCTCATTTTCCCAAAGCTCACAAAGATCCCACACACCAGGGCCCATTGTCTTTCTCTGCTGTGTTTGTTCTGCTTTCCCCACATACTGTTGCCCAGGGTCCTCAGGCAATAAAGTCCTTGGGTGCCCCTGGCTACCCTTGTGATTTTAGCCCCATTTTCTTCAGATTCTGAGTTGGGAAATGACATTTGGTGTCGGTCTTGGGTGCCCTGTCTATGGAAATACAATTTGGTACTTTGGCTGGAGCTCTGTTGACAAGTCACGGGAGGGCTTCCACACTTCACTCCACCCAGAGGCAAGCAAGCAATCTCTCTCCTGTTTTCTTTCTTTCTTTTGAGTTCTGACTCCCTCCGATATGTACATTACACAGTCACACAGTATTTTCCATGAAGCTTCCTCAAACACCTCAGTGAGGAAACCCTTCAGTGCTTTCACCAGAGATCAGACCTTAGGAAAAATCCCCGCAATTGTCACCTGGTGCATTGCTTCCATGACTCGTCAGAACTTGAATCTGAAAGTGACCTTCCAGGAAAGAGTACTGCATGACCATAAAGCTGGAGGGTAAAGTGGGGAACTCATTCCCGCAAGGGTTGTTAGTAACCGTGAAAGCAGCAGGCAAGTGATCTCGGAGCTTTCCCCAGGAAACCAGTGCTGGTCAGGCTGAGTGTTCCCACTGCAAGCATTACAGTGTCATGAAAGCTTGAGTTTTTACAGCCATTTTTTTTCTTCCTGGAGCAACTGGGACTCTGACAATGCAATTTCTCCTTGCAGAGGATATTATATCATGTCCTGTCATGATACCATGTCTCTTCAAGAACGTGAAGTCATACTTCAGGATCAATATTTCTTAATGGATATTTCAACAGCTCTTAGAGGGCTACTAGGGTTTGAAGGTGCGCAGTGAGGGAATTACCAAGGAGCCTGACCACAAGGCCTCAGTCAGCCGCAGTGAGAACACTGCCTAGGGTCCCGTTCTTGCCCAAATTTCCTGATCACCTGCCTGTGCAATGGCGGGAGAAACTCATGAGTTTGTGGTTGGGTGTGTGTGTCTGTCTGTCTGTCTATGCGTTTTTAGATTTCTGCGAAGGCTCAGAGGGCAAATGTGTTTGGATGCAGGTCTGACCCTCCAGGACTGCATGGAGACAACCACTGTTCTGAAGTCAGTAAGGCAGCACGGGCCGTGCTCCACAACACTGCGGACACTGAAAAGGGAGTTTTGTCATTATCTTCATATGTGTGTTATGAAGCATTGTTGATATTTGCAACAGTTTTACATGTGAATGTCAATGCATCGCCCAGTACATACCATCTGTAGCTTTCTAACCTTGTTCTGAAGAAAGAAGTCATATGTATTTTTTTAAAAAATTACAAGCTGTTTTATTGTAGTCTAAGTCTTGTATAGGATGACTCATTAAAACCCTGATTTCTCCTTCCTGTTGTCACCGATGACCCAATGAGAGGTCAGAAAACTAGGGTGGAACCTTATCCTTAGAGGTACAAGTCCCCACAGAAGGAAATAGATTGTGCATGCCCAAACCCTAGTCAGCAAATGAGCTCTGCCCATGCACGGCACAGCACGCAGTAGGAAGCAGGGGTGGCATGGAAGGAGGATTTTTAAATTATCAGGAGTCTCAGAATCACCCACCCTGTTTAATAACCAGAAAGCTGGACTTATAACTCTTATCAAGCCATGTGGTGGGGCCTGTATCATTTCACCAATTTCAACAAACTGTCCCAGCAATGAGGGAGATTAGACACTGTGTTTATTTTCTGTGGCATTGGAGCTGTGTTTTCTTCAAGAGAATGAGATATGAACATAGAGGTTTACTCAGAGATGTTGCCCATGGGTCCTGTGACATGAAAGAGTCCAGCAACTTTGCTTCTGTGCCCAGGTGACCGGAAGTAACTGCAGGGTGTTTTCTTCCCCTGGGATGTAAATTCTGAAAGAGGAGGATGGGCCCCTGGGTGCTCTGCTTGGATATAGCTAGGCCTGGAAGCTGGCAGGGTGGGGGAGCCTGCAAAACAGGCAGAGTCCAGAAAAATCCCACTAGCTCTGAACTGCAAAGAAGATTTAATTATCATGGAAAATCAATGATCAAGAGAGGTGTTTGTGTTTGTCCAATGCCTCAGACCAAGGGGATTCGGGGTTGGGAAGATGGAATAACTAAAATAAGGTGGATCTCTTCAGGGCTCCTCTGTCACTATTGGACTGGGAGGGAGGCTGCCATGGCACCTGTGCAGGGTAGTTTTATGTCAACTTGACACCAGCTAGAGTCATCAGAGAGTGGGGAGCCTCAATTGAGATAACACCTTTAAATGACCAGGCTGCAAGCAAGCTTATAGGGTACTTTCTTAAATAGTGAATGATGAGAGAGGACCCAGCCCACTGTGGGTGCTGTCATCCCTGGCTGGTGGTCTTGGGTTCTACAAGAAACAGACTAAGCAATCTATAAGGAACAAGCCAGTAAGCAGTATCCTCCATGGCTTCTGAATTAACTTCTGGCTCCAGGTCCCTGTCCTGCTTGGATTCCTGTCCTGACTTTCTATGATAATGAACTATGATGTGGAAGCCTAAGCCTAAGCCTTTTCTCCCCAACTTGCTTTTTAGTCATGATTTCTCATCACAGCAATAGAAACCCTAAGACAGAGCCCTTTGGCCACCAAGGAAGGTGACACTTAGCAACCTCTGAACATTTTGTGGAGCAAATGTGGCATGTCTGTTGGTTCTGTTCAACAGCCAGAGCCACCAACTGTTAAGTCAGAGGATGTGATACCTACTCCAGTCCCACATCCTCCCATCGAGATATGGTTTAGCAGAAATCCTCTCCTGGACACTATAGTAGAAACCCAGTCGTCATTGGGACATTTTCTGAAGTCTCAGGAGGGTCAGTATGAGTGAGCACTGAAAGGCTTGGGCAGGACTAGAGGAGGAACTCAACCTTCATGGCCTGCTTGGTCTAGAGCTGAGAGCAGGCCCGTGTTCTCCTTCTCCTCCCAGTCCTACACACAGGGTGCTTCCATCACAAACCGCAAGCAGCTAAGCTTTGGGTCAAGACCTCTGGCATTCAGCTCCATCCTCCCTTCCCCTCCTGGGGTTTCTGGCTCCTCTCTGAAGAAATCCTAGGGCTGGGTAGATGACCCTGAGTTTTGCCTCCCCAGCAGATTGTAAAATACACTGATCATGGCTTTGCCTTTCAGAGATCTCTGCTAAAATTTACAGGCTTTAATGCGGGACAGAAACCAGTGTCAGTCCAAAAAATAAACAGGGGCTATCTAGATGCATAATCCAAGGTATGGACTCCAACCCTTTCCCCCCGCTTATAGACCAAAATATAGACAAAATAATGCTTGCATGTATGAAGGCCCTATTCCAGGCCTCATTATGTTCAAGACATAGATAACACAGATAAAGTTTTGTTTAATTAAAACAAAACATGTTCTCGTTCCTGCTATTATGTGTCCCTCCCTTAATCTCAGGAGCTAGGGACGGACTTCATAGCAAAGCCTCCTCAGCAGTCACGTGGAGCCAATGGCAGCAGGCACTAGCTGGTGTGAATCTCCCTGCAATCAGCTCTGCTCAGCTTCTCCATGCTTTTGCCGGAGCTGGCCATGGGTGTCCAGTGAAGTCCGACTGCCTCTTGGATTCATAGGCCACCTCTAAGTGCTGTAAGGGAAATATGCTATCATGAGAAGCCAGTTGCCAGTAAAGACCAGATGCACATTTTCAAAGTTGCTGTAAAATTATGTGTGTGTGTGTGTGTGTGTGCTTGTGTGTGTGAGAGAGAGTGAGGGAGCCACAAAGGAAGAGAGGGAGAAATGGTCCCAGCCTTGGGGTTCACGTGTACACATCCATTGACACCAAATGCTTGGTGCCTCCAATCTGCTTCCCGCTGTCACAGGGAGTTGATGAGGAGCTACAGCTGCACTGGCATCGGGATCTGTGAGGCCCACAGAGGAGCCTCGCTGCTAGAACGGAGCATCCATGGACAGGAAGATGGAGCCGGGGGAGTGTAACTTTGGGATCCTGTGGGAATGGTTCTGTCCCCAGATTTCAATTTATCTTGAGTAGAAAAGTTTCCTTCCAAGAGCCTAGCCAAGAATGTTGATGTCACAGGGGAAGGGAATAGATGCGATTGTGTGTCACATAAAACTGGGAACAGGGCTGTTCAGAGGGACAACCTTATCAATTAGGTAATGTCTGCTAGTGACTGATGGAGTGTGTTGTGCAGTGTTCCAGCTGTTGATAGGTCAGCAAACATCTGCAAAGAACACAGTACCTTTTGGGAAAAGCTTTTCTTAGGCTGGGACCTAGTGATTGGAGCCCAAAATGGCTAGTTCGCCCAACAGCATCAAAGGTATCAGAAACAGAACCAAAAAACAGAAATGTGGACAGGACAGAGACAGCAACTCTGGTTGGTACTTTTGTTTCTTGTCCTAGACTTGGCAGAAATGATGACTCTAATCAGCTGTTTCCCCTCTTTCCTGTTGTCTGTATTTTCTCCTAGTCTTTCTTCATTTTCTTTTGTCTTCATCCCAATTTCTTTTTCTTTTTTTCTTTCTTTTTGGTTTTTCAACAGAGGATTTCTCTGTGTATCTCTGGCTGTACTGGAACTCACTCTGTATTCCAGCGTGGCCTCGAACTCACGGAGATCCACCTACCTCTGCCTTCCTGAGTGCTAGGAATAAAGGCGTGTGACACCACTGCCCAGGTTTGATTCTATTTTTTTCTCTCTACTTTCTTGTCATCTCTCCTTTCCTGCCTCTCTTCTTTCTCCCTCCCTCCCACTTCTCTCTCTCTCTCTTCCTTGCTTACCCTCATCTCCTTGAAATGCTCACATTTGGTATTCACAGTGTGAAAAAGCATTGAATAAAGAGCTAAGACATCAACAATATCTTGTCCTAAAGTAATCAAAACTAGAGAGGCAAAAGTGAATGTGTAACCACGAGCTAGAATAGAATATAAACTAGTGTATACACTTTAAAAAAAACCATTGTCTTAGGTTTTATTTAATTTCTCCTCTTTTTGAAAATAACACATCAAATTGCAGAATGGAAATTTAGAATATTAAATAAGTAAATTATCCAAATATCTCCAACTAGTAATGAAAATACCTCTAGGGAAAAATGTCCAGGTATGTATGTAAAATCATGCAAACATCCACACATGCTTATGTACATATTTAGTGATGGGCAAGAGGATACTATTAACACTTTTGTCACTGCTGTCCCAAAGCAGCTGACAGAAGTCGCTAAGCAATGGTTTATGGTGGCTCACAGTTTGAGGGGTATACTCTATCGCCTGAGGAGGCTTGCCACAGGCGTCTGCAGTCAGGAGGCAGGGAGAGACATGGAAAGAGGGAGGGAAGGAGAAGGAAAAAGTGAGAGGGAGCGGAAGAGGGAGAGGGTAAAGGTAGAAGGGCAGGGAAGGAGGGAGAGAGAGGTCCTCAGTTTGATTTCTTAAGTTCAGTTTGGGACTCTAGCACACAGGGATGGCCCTACAATATCAGGATAGGTGTCCTCTCCTCAGTTAATCCTCTCTGGAAATTCTCTCACAAGTGTGACCCAAGGTGTGTCTCCTGGGTGATTCTAAATCCCCTTAACAATGAAGATGAACCATCACACTGTTTATATGATAACTACTCTTTTTGCTAAACATATTGCTGGCATCCTTATGAATACTGAGTAGCCATGTACCTCATCTCTCATGGGTTACACAGCAGCCCATTAAACTGATCTTGCCAAACTGATTGAGAATGTGATTTTTTTCCAGGGCAAAGATTGGTTATATTACACTTCGAGAAGAAGAGATAGCAGCAAAGACCTGTTAACTACAGCCTACCCCTGAGGGAAACAGGAAAACCTACAGATGTAGATGTGGGTGTAAACCTGTTTCCTACGTGGGACATTGTCGTGACTTCAGAAGGTGCCACAGAGCCTATTGGTACACCAATGTAAGAGATGGGATGAATTTGTCCCAAGAAACCTCAAAAATTCACCAGCCATCACCTTCTTGAAGAAGCTTTTGACTCTCCTATCTTCTGATTAGCTACTTGCCCAGTTGCTGAGACAAAATAAATATGGACAAAAGCAGGGGCAAGGAAGGTAGGAAGGTGGAGCTTGAGGAAGTGGTATGTTTGCAGCAGGGACTCAGGAAGGGACAGTGCTGGTGCTCAGTCAGGAAGCAGAAAGGGATGGTACTGGTGCTCAGTCAGGAAGCAGGAAGAGATGGCGCTCAGTCAGGAAGCAGGGAGGGGTGGTGCTCAGTCAGGAAGCAGGAAGGGACGGTTGGTGCTCAGTCAGGAAGCAGGAAGAGATGGTGCTCAATCAGGAAGCAGGAAGGGATGGTGCTCAGTCAGGAAGCAGGAAGGGGACAGTGCTGGTGCTCAGCTGGGTCTCCTCAGTTCACAGAGTTTAGGTTGCAGCCCATGAACTTGTTCGTCTACATTTCGAGTGGGCTTTTCCATCTCAGTGAACCCAGTGTAGAAACTCTTACAGACATGGTCAGACCAGAGTTCTCTGTGACAAGGAGCCCAAAGATCAGTATCTCTCACCAAGGGGCACACATGCCTATGGATAAATGTGGAAACTTCATTGGCAAAGAATGAGAGCCCCTTTTTATTTAAATAATTTTATTAATTCGTTGAGAATTTCCTGAAATGTACTTTGAACATATTCAACATCCTCAGCCCTCCCCTTCCTACCCCCTCAATTCTCCCATCTTTTCCTATCCAACATGGAAGTTACTTTCTTCCTTCCCCATCAAGTTCAGTTTGCGTTGCCCACCTAGTCTTGGGATTGCGGCCTTCTGTGGTGTGTGGTCAGTCTTCAAGGGATCACATCAAAAACAAAACAAAACCCAAAACTAACAAACTCTTCTCTCCCAGCAGCAACCAAATGTTAAGAGTCCCTAAACTAGAGTGGGATTACAGGTTGACCTTCCCACCCTCTGTGCTGAGGTTTTGTCTGCCTGAAATTTGTGCAGGTTTTATGTACACTGTCATAATCATTGTGAGCTCAAATGTGCATTTGGACTGCTGGGTCTGGGAAACACTTTTTCTTGAAGTCATCCACCACTGCTGGTTTGTAGGATCGCTCCACCCTCATCTTCCATGAAGGCCCCTGAGCCTTGAACAAGGTATAAATGTCCAATCTAGGGTTGAGTATTCTCCAGTGTTCTGTGCTCTGTGCATTGACCAGTTAGGAGGTCTCTGTGTTACCACAAGGGGAAGTTTGGGCTTCTCTGAGCCTCCCTCACATATGTTGCACATGTCCAACATGAAGGGCTTTCTCTGGTCTTTTGGTTCTGTTGCATTGGTCTCTTCATGGCCACTGCTCTTGTCCTCATTCTGAGTCTCTTTGACCAACTCCTTACCGTGTGTCTCTTTTCTTCTGGACTAGGAATGCACCAGCTTGGATCAAATGCTCTGCTGACCTTGCTCCCTATGCCTTGTTCTAGATGGCGTGGAGGAAGTACTCCACCACTGGTCAGGCCAGGAGAGCCCAGCCCCTCCCACTAGTGCTTAGCTTAATCTTTTGTAGTTTTTGTCAGAGAAAATGACTTTTTGGACAGTTGTTCTCACATCCTCTGGATCTGCCCCATAGCTGGTGGCTCTGTTCCCAGTCTGTCAGGCCCAGGAAACTGAGGTTCTAGGTCCCCCAGAGGTCAGGAAAAGGGCAGCTTTTCCCAAGGTCATCAGGGGCTGAGGACAGGATTTTTAAAAACATGGCAGTAACCATTATGCAAAAAATATTTACACACTTGTCAGATTTTTTTTAGTTTAACTTTCTAGAATTATAACAGAATCATGAGTTCACTTTAACAAAATGTTTTCTGTCTAGCCTGACCTGCTATACAAGACACACACAGCACGGCCCTCATGCATCTCATATTCTGTGTCACATGGAAGATGCTGTTTAAACATGATTAACTTTTCCTCTTTTAAACATATCCTTAAAGCTGTTGCTTCAGGGACTTTATATCAGGTATTGTTATTTTTAATGATATAAGATCTTTAAAATTATTTTATTCCTATATTTATTGATACTATATATAATTAAATCACAGTAATATCAAAAGTTATACCCATAAAGTTTCATCAATATGACTGCCCAAATATGAGCCGAACAGAGCCACCAAATGCTCACAGCAAACATGCCCGAGTAGACTGGGGAAAGCTAATGAGGCTGAACCCCACACAGACAACAACAGGCAACTAAGGGATGCTGAGAGCAGACATTTTCCAATTCACTAAGTTAAAAGTGTGCCAATATTAAATGGTCACAGCAGCTCTAGCTAAAGAGCTCCAAACGCTTTGGACTCCGTTCGTTTGGTTTTTGTGGTAGTAAATGTAGTAATTTTGTTCTATTGAAGCAATCATACATTTTAGGCATAAAGACTCAGGGACATTTTTGTCACACAGTGCTCCTAATTTGTCATTTTAGACATTCCCCCCTTTATATATTGTTTATTTTTGAACATGATGCAATTGATCAGATATATAATGTCCTTTGTCATAGGTTAATCTGTGTTTTATTTTTTAGTTGAAGTGGAGTTAATTTGGCATTTGGAGTGAATGTGGATGCTCTAGTCAGAGGTTAACAAGGCGCAACATCGTTAACTAGTCTACACTTACAATGCTTCCTATTTTTAGTATTGTTTATTTTACTTTCATTAAACTGTAGTTGTTAGGTTTTTGTCCATATTCATCTTTTAAAGAAAACAGATTTTATTTTGTAATGTTATTCTTTTGTAAATCTTTACTTTCTGTTCCTGTTATAGTTTTCCTTTCTTTTCTAACATTTTAATTGTTTATCATTTTATAATTTGAATTTACTATTATTCAATGGGGGTGGGGGTGTCTCTGACTCTTTTTCCTCCTACTGGGTTGCCTTGTCCAGCCTTGATAGGAAGGCTTGTGCCCAGTTGTATTATAACTTGTTGTGCTGTGTTTGGTTGATATCCCTAGGAGGCCTATTCTTTTCTGAAGGGAAACGTAGGAGGAATGGATGAGGTTGGGGGTGGGGGACACTGGGAAGAGTACAGGGAGGGGAAGCTGCAGTTGAGATATAATAATATGAGAAAAGAATAAACAAATAAATAAAAATTTGAGTTTTTCCCTCCTGCTTAACTATGTTCTTAAAGTTTTATTCATCTTTAGAAAGTGATGAAGGAGAGACTGAGTAAACACAACAGTGAGGACTGTGTGCGTTCACCTGCTGGGGCTTCTCCACTCTACACCTTACAACCCCGACTCCCACAGTCTGTGTGCTGGTCACACTCTTCCCCTTGCAGCCTCGACAGCCACAGTCTGTCTGATGGTCACCATGTGTTAGTCACCGTGAGCTGTGCTTTTTATTAAAGCTTACTTTAATGTATCTATGTATTAATACTTGGAGTTTAAACTGATTTTTCTACTTCATATGAAACTACCTATTGGAAAAGTTTAAACTAGTTATTATAATTTACATATTTCACATTAAATCTGCCTTGTTTTTTTGTGATTTCTGGATTTATACTTCCTTAATTTTTCCGTCATTGTACAGTGAAGATGCACTTTTTGCCATCCTGAGTATGCCTCGGTCTTCAGTTCCCACAGCTATTGCCATCAAGTTACTGGCAAGTCTCACATACCTCAGACATACAGCGCAGCGTAAGCTCTGCACTGGCAGCGGCTGGTCTGTGCATGGCCGTGCCTATCTGCTTGGTCTGGTGGCTCATTCCTGGTCTCAGATGTCTGCTTCAAAGTCGGGCTGATATTCACAGCGTTCAATCAGTGTTTCCCAGCCTTTTATCAAAGTGTCGTTTTCCTTTTGTGGCCGCATTCTTTTCTTGCCAGCTTTATGATACCCGGAGGAATATGAAAAAATCACAGTTCCAAGAATATATCCCAAGGTTCACGCCATCACCCTTCCCGCTACCCCTGTATCTGTTGGCTGTCATCTCCCAGACGGTCATGGGCTGTCATTAGTCCTCTTTCTGCTTTAGAGTTGGCAGAGGAAGAGACGCTGGCTGAGAGCAGAACACTGGCTACTTCACAGGTCAACAGGCACACAGGAGAGGGAAGGTGAGGGCAAGCTAGATTGCAAATCTGAAGAGCTCAGGAGTGAGAGGTTCCCTCAGAGCCGTGCAGAGTGGGAGTCAAACGGCACTGGATGTAGACCATTCTAGAAAGGGCTCTGCAGAATCTCCAGCAGCCAGGGGATGATTTCTCTTACCCCAAAGGTAGAACTAGGCAGCGCATCACAGCGTCCTTCCCACAGCTTACCCTTACTAGTTGGTAGAGGGTTTGCACGTTGTCTGTTTCCTCATTAGGCTGTGAGCTTCTTGGGCGTTTAAACTGTCTTATTCAGTCACTGTGTGCCATATGTCCTGGAAAGTCGCTAGGCATTAGTTGAATGAGGGGACCACAGGTCTGCTCATACAGACAGGGTGAAGGCAAAAGGGAGAAAGAGAATTGCGCTAAGGAAACACACAGGAAATGAGAGACAAGTTGAGACACAAGAAAGCTGTTAAATTATCCTTAAATCCACATGCTCACAGAGACAAGTCAGAGAGCAGAGAGTAATTCTTCATTTCACCTGAGTCACACAGCTGGAAATCGTGGGAAGAATATTTATGACCCTCAGATCCAAATAGTTGTCTGGCACCGTGATTTGCACTCTACAAGGATGTAGCATGTTCTTGTGATTTCCTGATAGACCCCACCCCACCCCACCCCAACAGCCCTTCCTACACTGCATGCGTGTTTATTATAGTGAATCTAAACGAATCACACATAGATAGAGATGCTTCTCAATATACTTCAATATTTTATGCTACTGGGAGAAGAGCATCTAGAAAATCAGGCCGTGGGAGCCTGTCCCGGATTTTTAATTAGACAAGCCATCAAGACATCAATTTAGCTTTGCTGACTTCTGTCCTGTTTGCAGGGCTGATCCCTCTGATTTGCTACTCTTGGTGTAGACAGCCGTGATTGTCGGTTGCTTTTTCTGCTTCAGGCCCATCTTCTCTTCTTCAAAGACTAACTCAATGAGGAAAGGTGGTCCCCTGTGACCAGGATGCAGGAAACCTGTGTCCAGGTGTCACCAGGGCAGTCCCAGCTCTCTGCTGAGAGACCTGACCTTTTAAAGGCCTCAAGGATTTGAGCCGCCTGCACTGTGTTTTTCTCCACAGGGCAGTGGGGAGAAGGCCTTTCCCAGCTACAACTCTTTTTCAAAGATGCCTCTTCAGACACCGTTCTTCCCAGCTGCACATTAAATTTATCTTAATGGATATGGATATTTATACCAGTGAGGGTACTTTCAATACTACTATCAGTAGCCCTTGCACTGCTTTGGGGCCTCTGTCCTCCAGAGGGGAAGACCTCACTGTGTGTCAGGTGGCTAGTCCTCACAATGTCCTGTTGCATTGTTTGACTCAGCTTTACCCTTGAGGAAGCTAAGCGAGTGAGGGTGACATATGGCTTACCCAGGGCAAGGAGCAGTTAAGCTGGGGTTCAGTGATACTTTGGGGGCCAGGGGCCATCACTATGTTCCAGGCCAGGTGCACTGGTATTGCAGGGACTCTCTAGAGAGTGAAGCATCAGCGATGATGTCCCCTTCCCTCCCCCATCCCCACCCCCACCCCCGTGTGTCCATATCAGTAGCTGAGAACCTTCAGACTGAGACCACCAATGTTAGTTCACAGAAGCCCCTGCAGTTTCCATGGAGAAAGAAAAATGGTAAATGAGAAAGGACTGGCATTCTCAGAGCTCTTCAGAACATGATAACTCAAGGCCCTGCAGGAGCTCCCAAGCATCTGCAGGACCCCGTCAAAGGTTGTCCTTCTGCAGAGACCATGTATACTAAGTACCAACATAGTCTGCAAGGTATGGCATGACGCCTTGGCATAAAACCCAGGCCGTAGTTGAATGGGGCTTGGGTTTGTGGGTCTGCCCTAAGCCATGCCTGAGATCATGAATGTATGCACATGTGTGCAAATGTGATTATGTGTGCATGAGTGCATACCTGTGAGCCCCCAGTGCTCTTACATATACAAAGAGTTGCTAATGAATTCCTAACACACAACCCGAACATGCCAGTCACCAAGTTTGGAAAGCCATTTACCACTAAATGACCCCAAAGCAGCAAGGCTTCTGGGGTCAGCAGAGCCTGAGCTCAGGTCTCTATTTACACTAGAGACCTGGGCTGGAACTAAGGCCATCTGAACCCAGACCTTTTTCCTTTCCCATTGGCCACCTTCCCCCACATGCTTCTTTGAGGTGTTCAAAGTTTTTCCTTTATTTCTGATGGTCGAGAGATGCAAGTCAATGGTCTGAGTTCAGGGCTAAGTTTTAACTTTTGCCTTTCCAAGGTGAAGAGCAAGTGCTAGTGTGGCCCTGGAAGGACATCGTCCATCCTGAGCAAAGGTCCCCCTTTGTTTGTAATCATCTAGGAGTGGCTAAGCAGAAATAGAATAGGAAGGTTAACTGAAGACCAGACCTGGTCACCATGTCAGGAGGTGTCCACAGAGTTAAGACATCTTGAGTCAGCCTTTGTCCCTCATAGTTCGACCCTCTCTCACTTTTGTAGTAAATCGTTGCTTCTGGAGGCTTTCTTTGGTCACCTTGCAAGGAAGGTCATGTCCCATGATAAAGTTTAGGGTGATACAAGAATAGAGAAAGGCAAACTAAGTGAAAATTCTTATGCTTTTGTTGGAGAAAAAATATTGATATTGAAGATATTTATGAATTTTTTTTCAAGCACACACACCACTAATGACAAAAGGGGATTCTGCTCAGGATGGACTCTGGCCTCACCTGCATGGCCCTGAGCTGGGTAAGGCCCCTGCATGATGCACGACCTGCACAGCCATTGCTAGAGCTCCCGAGAGACTACTCTCTTGATCAGTGCACACAGCAGGGGAACACAGGTCCTGCCTGTTTGGATTTATTCACATTCCTTGTATCAGTAAAGAGAGGGGACTGCAGCATATTAAATATTTACAATTACCAGAGAAAAGACAGCACACAGCACTAAAGTGAGATAAGAATATAGCTTTAAAATATTTACAATGAACACACCACATTCCTTCTGGGTCTTCTCTCTGGTCTGGCGTTTTAGGCCTCTGATCGCTATATTGTATCTTCTTCCAGGTTCCCCTGGAGTTTTGAAAATGTGTGATAGTGCCTCGTGGCTGTGTCTGAAGAAAATGATTATATAGATGAGGGTCATTTGGGGAACTCCATATCTGTGCCCCCAAGCAAGAGGGCTTTTCTTATAGAGTTGACATATGTATCTTCAGGCCTTCGTCAAGTTTATGTATGAACTTGTCTAGAACAGCGCTTAGAGAAGGAAACAGCGAGGTACTAAACCCACACTGCTGCAGACCTGACTTTCACTGGCCTCTGACATCAAAGCTAGTAGGGCTGTGTGTGCCTGGCCTATGACTCTTCTCATTAATCCATCTGTGTTATATGCTACTACTCTGCTTCATGTTTGATCAGTTGGCATGCCTTGGAAAATCTCACTCTTTGCTCTTTGGTCTTCATACAGCCAACACCAAAACCACTGAAAGTTCAACTTGAAAGCACCCCATTAGCTGCAGAGAGGAGAGGAAAAGCTTCAAAAAACAGATAGCAAAGGTCATCTGGCCCTTTGTTTACCTATAAAGAATGCAAACAGCGTATGTATCAACTGTGAAGAATTTGGCTCTCCAGAGAGATTAAAGGGCTGCAGCTTGTGGGATGGGTGTCAGGGAATTATCAGGTCTCACAGGCATTTTATTTGATGGGTGCCATGTTTGACCTTGAAGCACAAGGCTGGCGCTCCTGGTCCTGGGGATCTCCTGATGTTCTTGCTCCATGGTGGTATCTGCGCTGGGGCCTCTGAAGGCTCTGGCAGAAGTATCCGGCAAAGCATGTTTCTGGTGTGTATTTATATCGAAGTGGCTGGGTTGCCAAGGAGCTGAGAGAAAGCAGAGCGGAGATAACTTCTAATCCACCTTTCTGTGATAATGTGGCGCAAAGTGAAGAGACCCAGGACTCCATCCTCTGGTCTGGCATTGCCTGAGAGGGGCGGGCCCTCGGGGTTCTCAGCAAATCCAGCAGGCCCCGGGTGAGCGTCCACATTGGAAAAAGCTAATTATCACACCAGAGTGCAGCTCCACTGTTTAGCAAATAGACAAAGAGGAAAGCAAGAGAGAGAGGGACCAAAGCAAAATACAACTCCCAAGAGAGAGAAAACCATCAGACAACCAGGCTGAGATTTTGACAGTGCAGAACTAGAACCTGGGGCGTGAGAGTTAGTAAAGATCTAAGAGGGTTCTGGGATAGAAAGAACAAGATCCCATGGTGGCTGAGACAGAAAGAGCAAGCCACAGAAGCACCACGGTCATATCCCATGTTAAGGGCTTTACTAGTCTACATGAAGCGGCCATTCAAGAGTCTCAGAGTCTCGGAGTCTCTGATCTAGTAGTCATGAGGGCTTCCATCAGAAAAATAGGTGGAAGAATCTGGAAGGCAGGAACAGCTCATCCTGTGCAGGAAGGATCTATGTTGAGGTAAAGTATGGGAAGTGAACAATGTTTCTAACAACAGTAAGACGTGCAGCGAAAGTGGACAACTCCCTAAGGCTGAGCCCGCCATGCCTCACCTTGACATGGGATAAGGCAGCTGTGTTTGTTTCCCTTTAAAGTCCAAGTGTTGAAACCTGATGATCAGGAAAATGACCTTCTCACGAATGGTGGTAGTGTCCTTCATAAGGATGCCACAGAAAGCTGCCTGTCCCTTCTACCACAGGAATACACAGAAAGATGCTGTCTGTGGGCCAGGAAAGAGAGCCTTTACCAGACAGATGCTGAATCTCTGAGAAGTGGGAGAAGCAGGTTTCTGTTGTGTGTCAGTTGCTCTGTAGTGCTTTGATGGCCTGGATGCACCACGGCTTCCACCATCTTCATCGATCTGAGACTCACACAAGAGAATGGCCCTAAAAACCACCCTTGACTATAGAGCAACTTAGAATTTAGCTGTCTTTCCCCTGAGGAGCTGGCTTACCAATCATAAGCAGCAGGAAGTGACAGCTGGTCATTGGATGGACATTTTTGTCATTCATGTCTTTTCCTATCTTCAGGGATCATTTCTCCACCTTTGTCAGTTTGAGGTGGGAATGGAAAACATGGTTTTCCATTTTTTTGAGGTTGACTAAGGCAGAGCTGGTCAATGAGGCTGGCTAGTCCTGTGTGTTTTGCCTGCTGCAGACATTGGTTCACAATCCTGTGCTATGTGCCCCTAGGCAGTACTCCACAGAACAAGTCTTATTTTTTTGTCCATAAACAGCCTGTTCTCTAAGGTATATTAAAGGGTTACAGAAGCCCAAGAGTTTTGGCTTGAATTTCTGATGTTTCTATTTAATTTCATGGCACAATTTCCCCGGGGCAAGTGGGCTCCTTTTTGGTTTTTCTTGCTGTGATGAAACATTCTGACCAAAAGAAACTTAGGGGAGGACAGGGATTATTTGACTTACACTTCTTAGGTCACAATCTATCACTGAGAGAAGTCAGGCCAGAAGCTCAAACAGGAACTAAAGCAGAAATCATGCAGGAATGCTGCTTAGTGGCTCATTCCCAGGCTCAGGCTCAGCCAGCTTTCTTATGAAGCTGCAGACTATTTGCCCAGGGATGGTACCACCCACAGTGGTCTGGGTGCTCCCACATCAATCATTAATCAAAGCATTCTTTTAATGACAGGGACACTGGGCAATTCTTCAGTTGAGGTTCCCTCTTCCTGTGTGACTCCAGCTTGTATCAGTTTGACAATAACAGCTAACCAGGACAGACAGACAGAGTGGTGGTTTTGTTGTTTTTGTCTGGTTTGTTACACAGATCTCAGTATGTAATCTTGGTGTAGGACTCATGTAGACCAGGCTAATCATGGAGATCCATCTGCCTTTGCCTCCCAAGTTCTGGGGGAAAAGGTGTGCCACCATACCTGGAAAAATGGTGGGTTTCTCTTTTATAAGGAATTTAGATTGAATTCAATAAAATCAGAAAAAAGTACTGAAACAATTAGTAACAAAAATGTAGACAAAGTAACAAACAGTCCAGCATGTACAGAGGACAGGGCTCCTCTGGCTTTGTAGTTCTGGGATATGGAATCGTTTGTCAACAACATTGGACTTAAAAGTACTTAATTATTCTTCTTGTTAATCTCTCCTCGTCATCCTCGTCCTCTTCATCTCCCTCATTTTCTTTCTTCTCTTCCTCTACTTTCTCCCATCTTCCTTTTTCTTCTTCCTTCTCCTCCTTCTCTGAGACAGGGTTTCTACATGTAATATCCCTGACTCTTCTGGAACTCACTTTGTAGACCAGGCTGGCCTTGAACTTATAGATATCTGCCTGTCTCTGTCTCCTGTATGCTGGGATTAAAGGTGTGCACCATCACTGCCCAGCTATAAATACTCAGTTCTTTATCCAGTTTAATGCAGTCCCAAATCAGCATGATCCTTAATAGCCTGGAGTGTTTTGTATTCTTTGTGTGTGTGTATGTGTATGTGTGTGTGTGTGTATGTGTGTGTGTGTGTGTGTGTGTGTTCGTATGTGTGTGTGGAAGATGTTCCCTGATACTTCTGGCCATAATATTCCCTCAGATGCCCTTATTTGGAGATTTGTCGTCAAGATCAGACTGTGAAACTATGGAACTAGCTGTAATCAACAATAACATCCTCCAATAAGCAGGCAGGCAGGCAGAGGAGTTCACCATCAGGATATCCTGGGTCATCAAAGACCCTGAAAGTCTAACCTTGTGCCTGATGGGCAGGGTGGGTTGAAACTTGTCTATCATGAATAAATCAGGGGCTGGCTAGATAGCTCAGAGGTTAAGAGCACTGGCTACTCTTCCAGAGGTTGTGAGTTCAATTCTCAGCAACTACATGGGTGATTCACAGCCATCTATAATGAGATCTGGTGCCCTCTTCTGGCATTTAGGCATACATACATCTGGCAGAACACTGTATGTAGAATGAGTAAGTCAAATATAAACAGCATGACCTTGGCTGTGAGCTTCCCATTTCATCAAAAATACTGCCCTGTTTCCATGTATGTATCTAAGAGCCCCCATGCTCACACTTTGACCAAGTTTCCTCTATCTGATCTCATGAACTCATTTTAGTTGATATTTAATGAGTACCTGAATGTTTTACATAAATCTGGACTTAAGTTGATTTGTTCTAGCTGAGAAAAGGTCTTGGTTTGACTAGGTTTCCACATTTAAAGGAACTGCTAAAAGGTCTTAATGAATGGTCCTTGGTTATCACTAGTCTATTAGGTGCTAGACTTTGAGACTAAATATGCAGGAGACAAGACCTGCGAAGTCCAGCTCACACTCTGAGAACTGCTAAGGGCAGACTGCCCAAGATGTCAGAACTATAACAGGGCACTGTGTGGGGTCATCGTGTCAATGGGGAATTCGAAGGTAAGAAAGGACATTGGGTAGGAGGTCTGTCGTATGTATGGATCATCGCTGATGAACTTTAAGACCAGGCAGCAGGAACCACATACTCAGAGCACAGGATCCAGGTAGCAGTGGCAGAAATACTGCAGTCCCTACAAAGAATGGTCTTGGAACAGTGCACAGCTGAACCCCCAACACCTCCAGCCAAGTGTCTAGGTCTCTTACCCCCCTACCTTTCTTCTTTCTAGATGCCATTCTCTCCAAAGGTACAGTTCAAAACCATCAGTGCTGTGCTGATTTGATTTCCTAATGACTTTTGTTAGTCTTACTCCTCCACCCTAAAGAACATTCCCCCTAGATTCTTCTCTTGTTGTGTCTGAGCTGAAGCGCAGAACAGGGACACTGCCAAAACAGATGGGCGCTAACGGTAACACCAAATGCCCGTGCCAAAGCCCTCACCCAAAGTCACTCCGCACCCTGTGAATTCCTTCCTCCCTCCTCACTGTAACCCACAACAAAGCATGGGCCTCCGAGATGCTAACTGACTCCAGACATGAGCTTAATAGACGCTGATTTGCTGGGAGACCCACAGGTTCCCCTGGCCAAGAGGTGACCCAGACTGAGCCATTTGAGGCAGCAGAGTAGTGGGAGCCTTGCTCTATTTGTGATGTTTCTGAGTTGACTCACTAAATACCACAGTTTGCATACTGCCTTCCAGAATACCGGCTTTTTAAAAAAAATGATGAGAAAGAATTTAGAAGAAGAGAAAAAGCAAAGTTTCACTTTAGGATATTACTAATGATTGACACCGGCTTTTCCTCAAAACTCACTCCTGACTGTATCCTGTCCTCAGAGAGATACAGTGTCAACCAGACATTGTCGTCTGCAGAGCAACTCACTCAGGGCTTCTTGACTGTGTCTGAAACTCCTCTCTATTGCGTGGCCGTCTCCCATCCCCCTCTCAAAACTCGGAGCCTTTGTTGACGTTGACAGCTCATCCCTGAGCCATCATTCATTCTACCCATGGCAAACTTTGGAGAAAATAAAAAACCCTGCTCCTCTAATCTCATTAGAAGGGCTGCAAATTGAATTTAGCCCCTCTCAGTGTCCCCTCAGCTGGCTGTCATTAGGAGCAGAGGCTGGGCCTTGGCTGAGACCCAAAGACCAGCTAACTGAATTTGAGATGCTGTGGTCTTGACAGGCCAAGGGAGGTAATTGAAGAGCCGTGAGGCTCCTGGTAACATTTCAGGCCAGAATTACACTGGGGATCCAAAACCCCCATCTGTACTGGTGTCGAGGGCACTAAAAAGTCTCCCACTGGGCTCCAGGATCAAATTATTGATAAAGAGATCATTCCCAGTGGAAGGTAGGGAAGCGATGGCAGCCCACATTTGGTTATGATGCAAAGTGGGTGTCGGAGAAGAAAGGAACACCAGCCAGTGAAAGTCAGCAAAGCCACCAAAGTTAGAAATAATCTGCAGGGAGTGTTGCCTAGTCGAAATGAAAGACTCACAGACAAGCCCATATGGCGTGAGAAAAAGACAGGGGTTCGGTCTGTAGACATTATTTATATGTGTGTATACTCCTTAGCTAGTCATACCCTGAATCTTCTTTTTTTTTCCTCAACAAATCCCAAGCACAAGAGGGTACGTGTTACCAAATCAAATATCTACAAGGAGACGTTTCCAGATATCAAAATCCAAGGATGCCTAAGTTCCTTGTATAAAAGTGTGAAGTGTTTGCATATGTCCTGTGTCCATCTTCCAGGGTACTGTGAATCATCTCGTAGGGCCCCCAAAACGCCTGGTGTAGTATAAACACCATATATAGATGGTTGTGACTCTATGTTGTTTGAGGAATAATGACAAGAGCCTGTTCAGTCCAGACGCAGCTCCTCCTTTGTGACGTTTTTGATCTGTAGTCCGTTGAATGTGTGACTGCCTGCAGGGCCTCCAGACGCAGGGGACAGCTATTGATAGGATGTTCCCATGGATGGAGCATGGGCTAGATCTCTGAGGTTTCTAGTCCCTAGATCTATTCTAAGTATCTCAATGAAGCTGAGAACTCACCAAAGCCTTTCTGTGCTAAATTCTGTTTTAAAGAAGAGAAAACCTGCAATTATCACCTATTGTAGGGGCACCAAGCCTGTGCACACAGCCATGAAACATGATACATGTTATTATTACTGAAATTTGTACATTACAAATGAGGGGACTAAGACACACATGGGTTAAGCAGTCTCTTGCCCAATGTCATGGGGACAGAAAGAACTTGGGTTGAGATTTAAATCTAGGATTTTCTGGTTCCAACATTCCTCAGGCCTCTGTGGCTTAGGAGAGAGAGTGTAGTTTCTCCTTTAGAATGTCATGTTGGCAAGATCTGTTACTCAGAGACAATGTGGTTAGGAACGAAAGTCCGTGGGCATTTCCAATCTCCTCCTGGAAAATGGCAGTGTGTATAGATGCCTCTTAACTTACAACAGTGGTATATCCTGATAATCCCATCATAAGGCAAAATACGTTTACAAATACATTAGTGTGTCTAATCTATGACACCTGAAACATGCTTTGAACACTTCTATCATCCTGACGCTGTGCACAGTCAGCTCTCACAAGGCTTTGCTTTACAATAAGCTATTGAACAACTCATGTAAGCTATTGATTGAAAAGGAAACAGATGATCACATGGATGTGATCTTTCATCATAGAATTGAAAACTATGGGCTGAAAAGATGGCTCAATGGTAAGGTCCACACCACTTTTACAGAGAACCAGAGGTCAGTTCCCAGCACCCCATCAGGTGGCTCAACTGTGTGTAATCACGGGTCTAAGCAGATCAGATGTCTCCCAGTGCATCTGCAGTCTATGTACATAACCATACACAGACAGACACATGCATATAGTTAAAAGTAAAAAGTCTTTAAAAAAAAACCTAAAAAATTGCAAGTCAAACTATCACAAGCCACTGACCCTCTCTGCCAGGAATCACCCCCCATGGGTGTATTGTGAGGCTCAAAGGAGTGTACATTCAAAGGCCACCGCATGGTGCCTAGCATGTAGCAGCAGTGTGAATTCCATCCACTTGCAGACTGGAAGGTCTAAATCCAAAACTCAGTTTGAGGCTGTGGTGGTTCCCTTGCCAGGCCTTCCCAGACATAGGGTTATATTCTCACTCAGAGAACCTGCTCAGAGATGCAGTTTCTGCTGAAGAAGAATGGATAAATTGGAGGGTTTCCTCTCTTGTTTCTGTAAATTCTCAACAAAGAGTAAGAGCGCCGTAGCTGAACACCTTCTCAAGCCATTATTATGAAGTACTCACTATTTGCAATGTTTATCTTACTGAATTTGGTAAACTATTGGGTTTGCGCTGATGCCTCTTTTTGTGGGTAGATGTGGTCTCAATTTTTTAAAGATGGTCATAGTGCATTTACTTATATTTTGATATTTCTTCATGTCTATAGCACTAAATATAGCTTGAAAGCTACCTTTGTGTCATGGACTGTTAAAACATAAATCTGCTACTTTTCACATGAATTATTGAGAAAGCTACAGGTCTTCCTAGCTGCCACTCTGCATCCCAATTGTGTTGAGGTAGCCTCAGTGAGCCTGAGTTAGTATATCCTGTGTGCCTGGTTCTGGGTTGACAGGCCTGTCCTTACCATGTCATTTAAATCACCTATCAACCCCTGTGGCCCCTACTTTATAGGTTAAAAAAGTGGCTTCAGAAAATCCAAGCAGGGTTTTAAGGCTCTAAATGGAAGACTTGAATTTGAACAAGGTATTTCTTATAAACACCATCACCTGGAATCTTCCATTACACTCTGTGTGGCTGGAGAGACAGCTCAACCATTAAAGGCTAGGCTCACAGCCATTACACTATGTTATGTGTTCCCCATGCATTCTGAGGAGCCCCTACAGTGCCCCAGAAGCAACTTCCAATGGCTGGAAGTTGATAAAATGGTGAAGCTCTTTTCTTTCAGATTTGGTCAAATTTGTTTGTTTGTAGATGAAACTGCGTTTGGGGAAGTTAAATGTCTGCCCTAGATCACATATGTCCTTTGTGGACTAAAACCATGCTTAAGCCATCATTCACCTAATAGTATGATTTCCCTGCTCGCCCCACAACCTCACTCTCTAGGGTGGTGCAGGACAATGGTCTGTATTCTGTCAATTATATTTTAAATAAATGCTGATTGGTCAGTAGCCAGGCAGGAAGTATAGGCGGGGCAACCAGACAGGAAGTAGAGGTGAGTCAGTGAGAACAGGAGGATTCTGGGAAGGAGGAAACTTATTTCCTCTGCAATCCTGCCCAGACACAAAAGAAGAAAGATGTGACTGCCTCACTAAAAAAGGTGCTGAGCCATGTGGCTAACATAGATAAGAATAATGGGTTGATATAAGTTAAAAGAGTTAGTAAGAAGCCTGATCTAATAGGCCAATCAGTTTATGATTAATGTAGACCTCTGTGCAATTTCTTTGGGACTTAACGATTGTGGGAATCAGGCAGGACAGAAAAACCACAGTAAACACTAGGGAGCTGATCAACTTGAGATTTAGGACAACCTAATGCTGTCAAGGCAATTCCTCTCTGCATGAAGTCTTCATTTAGTGCTGGCCTCTTCTCTGATGCTGGACATGTCTGCGGGTAGGGTTTCCATCCCTGAGTGGTTTCAAGGCAGGAAATCAAAGTTTTACAGTGTTGAGGAGTTACCCACATTTAGTGGGTTGAAAGGCCTATGGGTAGAAAGTGCAAAACTAACCCCCACCCTCACTACCACTCCAGCACTTTCCCTAAAGGCCCAGGAGCTCTTACCATTGAGGGATCTAGGCACTCAGAAGGGTCTTTTGAAGAACATGACACAAGACCCTCATGGTATAGAAGCCAATGTCTAAGTTGAAAATGAGCTATTCAAGGAAACAGTTAAGTGCTCCAAATCCTAGCGCACCACACTCTCAAGTTGAGCAGTCTCAGCCCGTCACTTTTCTTGGGCCTTGGGCCGTATTTGGAAACAATCCTAATATGTGCGGTATATTAGAGACGCTTCAAACTCTCTGATACTTCTCCATTCAAGAGGCCTCAGCTTCCTTCCCTCCCCTTAAATCTGAGAAGGTTCGTGATTGATTTTACCAATAAGGTCTAGACAAGGGTCATTGTGTGACAGAACAGGGCAGTGTTGAGTTTCCTCCAGCTTGTATTCTTGCTGAGGCCATTTCAGGTTTAACTAGAATTTGATCTCCTTGATGGAGAATCCCATGGAAAATTACCCAGCTCTATTCTAGGACCCCAAGGTCAGGGTATCCTAGCTAATTTATCCATTAAACTGCTTGCTCCTGCAGAAGCCCCTCCAGCTGACTGCTTATCTTGGCTTCTTTTAAACTGCTTGCAACTGTGAAACCCATCTGCAGCTGCAGAGAGAGATGTTAGGATATGGTTTTTGCCTTCAAAACCCCTAAGCTCTGGACCCAGAGGGCTACCCTTAGATCCTGAACGTTATCCTAACTGGCAGTAATAAAGACCCTCAACTGGCTGCAAACAGTGTCTGGGTGCTCATCTCTGGTGTGTGACCCACACAACTGTGTATTTCATTGTGCCATGCCGTGTCTTCAAGGGGTGAGCAACTTCTGCTTTGGTCTTGTGAGGCCTTAAAATGCCACAGAAAAGGTTAGATGACCCAAGGCCGCCTTACCATATTGAAGTCTAGGTTAGACACTTGAAGAGGGAGTGTGTTTGGGGGAGGCAGCTTCCAGCTGTGCTAGCCTTAGGAATCATCATGGCTGGGTCTCAAGACCTTACAGAGCAGAGAAAAATCTTGTTCTAGTTCCTAACCCCCAGAATCATGAGGAACAATAGCAACAATGTGCTGGTTTTAGACGCTGTGGATAATTGGTTATACAGCAAAAGTTACTTGGAACAGGACCGGAAGCTGGAAGAATGAAATGCTCTGAAATACCTGTGTTGTTTAGAGCAGCCCATGGCCCAGGCAGTGGTCAGGAAGAGTGAGTCACTGTACTTTTACTGCCCAGTTGTTCTCAGCCTGATCTGGCTGGGAGAGAGTCACACCAGTGAACATATTCGAGTTATATGACTTTATGGAAACTAGGGGTAAGTAGGAACTAGTCTTATACTTACCACCGAGGAACTTATTTCCTCAAAGATTCAGGGCTCCAGGGCTGTTGTGTGTTGCCTCTCCTCATGCAGGGCACCCTCAGCTCTCTGAACTGGCCTGGAGGGGTCAGGCCCAGGGATCGTGTTTTATCACTGCTGATGAAAATTCAGCTGCTATCGATTGGGCAAGCTCTGATGCCCTTCCCGGGTCAGGAGAGAAACCCCAATCATTGTTGAGTAAATACAGTATTCTGTTCACTACATCAATTAGGCTGACCCCAGGGGCTGCAGGATCCCCTGGCTCCCCCATTTGCAATGACAGCTGCCATGCTAATGAATGCACATTGACATGATAATTAAGCCATTACACAGAAAGGGACTGCCCTAGTAGCGGCGGCTTCCTGGGGCCAGCTAGAACTGATAGAGGCTACAAAGTGACTTGGCCTGCAATGCCTTGGTTGGTCCCCACTCACTCCCATAGGTCCACAGGCTGCCTCTGAGGGGTGAAGGCAGGGATGAGGTGGGAAGGGGGAGACTAGGATGCATGCTGCCCTAATGCTGCTAGTACTTGCTTTATTGCAAGACATCCCTAATAAGATGTTACCTGAAAGGAATTCCCTATTCCTTTATGTAGCGAGGCATGAACCTGTCAATTCCAGCAAGTCTTCTTCTCCAGAATGGCAGGCAGAGGAAATTTAGGAGAATGAGGACCCCCAAAGACCCATACCTTGCCTACATGGCACCAATGGGAAAAGCCAATCTTCTCAGCGTATTTGAGGGGGAGACAACTTCCTGTGTGAGCAATCACAGAAGAGACCCATATTTTAGCTCACCAGGACTGACTGAATGCAGTCTGCTTGGCCAGAGCACCAGCTGAGGAGTAAGGTGGATCAGGAGTGCATCTCCACTCAGCAACCCCTTGGCTGTGAATCCCCGCTAATCAGATGGCCTTTTCCTGCCTTCATTTCCACAACTGCTAGAAATCAAACAAGATCTATCCAGGGCAGCATTTTACAAAGACGATGGAACCACCTACCATGGCAGAGAGCTCCATGGACAGAGGGAACACCGTGCTTGGTTACAGAGCTTCTAGAAGGGCTTCCGGACAAAGTCTGTATCATGCTTGGCGACTGCCTAGAGGTGAGGCTGCATGCCGAGTGTGCTCAGTACAAATGAAGTAATAAAGAGGGCAGAAAACAGCACTTCCCTGTCACCTTATGATACGTGACTTATCACACATTTATCTCCCTACCAAGCCATTCACCCAGTGCATATTAGAGGAATATAGCACAGAAATAAACACAGACCAAATCAGTGCCTGGTTCTTAAAAATACCTTGTCAGCAAATGGGCAGCTGAGTTAAAAGCCGTGGGTGGCATCCCGCTGTTCTGTGCAGGGGAGTGTGCAGCTTGCTTCACATGCCTTGCTCTATACCGCGTCTGTGCTGCCTCTCAGCCCTAGGTTAATCCAATTCAGGCTCAGGTGGAGCGGCAATGTGTAAAGTACAAGGGGACCTTGGGTGTGCTGTTTCGTAAGATAGCTACAGAGCAATTGATAATCTGGAGAATGTATATTCACCTGTACGTGCTAAAGCCTGTCAGGCATGAGGGTTCATCAGTGGGCAGGCTAAGTTGCCCCAACGCTGCATTCAAACCCGTGGATTCTGAAGTCACATCTGTGTTTATCAGGGAAAGTGCTGTGATTGATTAGATATAGGCACAGCCGACACGGGGATGGAGAGGAACGACTCTTGGTGACAGATATTTGTCCTGTCAGACATAGGGAAGGTCTGAGAGACCTTCCAGTGATGAGTTTCTCTGTGTCTCCTTTGCTGTGCTGTTTTATCATAAGAGATAGCCCACACATGTGCACCCCTGTGTGTAGTACAGTTCTCTCCATGAGCTAAAGACGACTTCGCTATGGTCCCTCCATGAGCTGAAGACGGTTTCACTTCGGTCCCTCCACTCTCTTCAAAGAGACAGAGAGGACTCTATTGTGACTGTGAGAGAGTGGGAGATGTTGGCGAGAAAAGGATCGTGAAGGACAGAGGGTGTGTGTGGAAGGGTCTGGGGAGAGGATCAGGAAACTTTCAGGAAGGTGTTGGTTAGATCTCTGGGACCAGAGACTCTGTGAGTTTCTACTCGGCCTGATTCTGTTTCCATTATTTCAGTTCCTAACTCAGCAGGTATCCATGAGCTGTCAGTTTTGTGCCAGCTCCTGTTCTGGCCACTGAGGATGCTCAGCGGAGCTAGGCTACACCTGAAACGTAGAGAGATCCGTTCACAGTGAGCAGCCATCAAGCTGGAGATAGGCTGTAGACAGACCTTGGTGGTACCCTGGCAGGAGAAGCTTGCCATCTACCATGACTAAATGGTCTCTCCTTGTCTCCACTGAAGTTTTTTAACAACTGAATTCTAAAGCTACCTAATGCATGAAAGAATTCCATAGAAAACAAGCAAAGTGATTAATGGTCCTCTATCCTATCACATCTCCTTCTAGGAGATCATTTAATGAGGCTCTCATAATCATGGATGTTTTATTTGTGTGGGTGTGTGCACACCCTTGGGAGGCAGAGGGCAACCTTGGGTGTCATTTTTCAGTAGACACCATCTACCTATATTTCTGACAACTGTGTCATTGGCCTGGGACTCATCAGGTAGGCTAGGGTGGCTGGGCAGTCATCACCAGGGATCTGCCTCTCTACCTCCCTGGCACTGCAATTATAAATGTTCATAAATGTTCACTACCACACCCAACATTTTTTTCAATTTTGAGATTGAATTCAGATCCATATGCTTGCAAGGCAAGTGCTTTACCAATTGTCCTGTTTTTCTAGCTGCCATTCCCAAATATCTTATTCCCATTTCATCCATCCGTCCTATAAAATTGGTAGCAAAATGAGGGAGAAAACAGGGCAATATGGCATGCATGCGGGCAAGCCTGGCTCTGCACGCAGGAAAACAGTACTCTGACCCTCTTAGTGCACAGAGGGTGGAGGAGGGCTGGAGGCTGGCTGCACAGACTGTTCATTCTTGTTTTCAGTCAGAGTTTTGGAGCCTGACTAATTAACTAAACAGAAAAGTTTCCTGGCCACTGAAGGGGAAATTCACCTGAACTCTCTTCCCTCCGGGTTGTCCCTCAACAAGCAGTGATTGGGATGACAGACAAGAGTCTGGGGACAGCCAGAATGTTGAAAAGTTCATCCATGTCCTGGGACCCCATGAACAGCTAACTCCACACTTGAGGCTATCAGGAACACACTGCTGAGTGCTTTGCTTTATTCCTCCCCCCGACCCTTGAAATCCTGGGGACTGTCACATAAATGACAAGACCTATTTTACAAGTAGACCAGAAGTCTGCCGTGGCGAGGCCGAGCTGATTTCCTATCTTATCTT
Source organism: Arvicola amphibius (assembly GCF_903992535.2). Lineage (NCBI taxonomy): Eukaryota > Metazoa > Chordata > Mammalia > Rodentia > Cricetidae > Arvicola > Arvicola amphibius. The sequence continues at coordinate 93,273,839 of NC_052049.1, read as the reverse complement.
GAGTCATCAGTCTCTCATTCAGCCTTCCACAAACAACTCAGCTGTGAGATTGGCACAAGAGGTTGATGGTCCAAGCATCTCTCAGGACTGTGGTCTGTCATGAGTCTCAAAGAATGAGCAAGGGCTGAGCTCAGCTCCCTGCTGAGAACTTGGTTAGCTGGGCCAGAGAAGCAGATCCAGTCACTGAGATACAGAAGGTGGCCTCCGGGTTTGAGAGGGACAATGGCAATGGCCACGACGACAGAGTCTTCGGACATTTTATTTGTTGTTTCATGTGCTGTTCGTACATTACCTCACTACCTCAGACAGCCTTGCCGACTCCTTTTTAGGTAAAGAAACTGAAGCTCAGAGAGAAACTTCCTAGCTTCACGCACCTTCTGAGGGGTGGTGCTGGAGCTTAAATTCGGAGTGTTGGATTCTAGAGTTGCTTGTCCACTTACCTGTGGTGAAACAAAATACATCACTATTCTCACAAGATAAACTTGCGGAGACCACACAGGCTATATCCAGAGCCAATTTTCCTGATGAAATGTGGTGCCCATGCCCTTTGTCCCATTATCTCTTCTCCTCTTCCTCTGGGACCCTCTCAACTTAGGTCTTTTTGTCACCTACATGACACTACAAGACCAGGGTATAACTTGAAAACTACAGTCACGTGAAGCAGAGCAGAATTCAGGAGTAAGAACCACTGAGCGCGTATGAGTGTGGCGTTGTCTAGTTTCCAGATTAGCAAGGTTAACTCTGCATTCCTGGAGAGCAATGTGGTATTAAGAAGCAGAGCTCCAGGCTGCACCCTGTGTAAATGCAGCAAGGATCCTAGATTCTGAGGCCAGGCCTGTGTTCTGGGACTAGGCATGCATGGGTCAAAGTTCCAGTCCAGATGGTAAACAGAGAAAAATCTCAGCCTTAGATGATACTCTACATGTGAGGCAAAAGTTATGGTAATCCCTCCTCTGCGGGTGTCTGTGGATGAAACGAGACAACGTGCACGGAACGCTTTGCTGGGTGTTTGGCATGGGGCTTGATAAATGGAGCCTGTTATCTGTTTGCTCAACAAACATTAGCATCTATTCCGTGTATCAGCTCCAGCGTAAGACTGCATTTTAACAGTCTTTTTCTGAGCTCCTGGGAGGTGTTCTGGTTTTCTTCATGGAGTCTTGCACAGTAAGTTTATTACTTGGCTTTTGAAGTTTCTGGTTGCAGTTTGGAATTGAACCCTCCAACTCTAAGTTCTTTAAAACTTTTTTAAGCTATGAAAACTTTAAAACACACTGTTTAAAAAAACTCTCTAAAATTCAACCCAAATAAATTGGTTTAGCTCCAACTCTCTGCCCCTGCAGAGCATATCAACCAAGCCGAAGGGCCTGTCTGAGGCAAGCTAAGGGATCATTCTCCCCATCCTAGAGACGGAGGCAGGGGCGGCTCTCCTGTTTCATCGTCTGGGAGACACAGGGGTCCTTCCTTCACAGTAATTGTCAGGCTTGTCCATGACTGATGCTCTCAAGAGGCTGCATCTTCCACTCCTACGGATGCATAAACATAAGAACCAGTATAAATACACAAACCAGCAATAGACTGTCTACCTCCTTTTAAAAATAGGAGTAAGTTTCTTGATGCCAATGGGCATCAATACTGAATAGTATTCATTTAGTTTGCATTGCTTAGGTAATAGTAGTGATACTTTTGTTTTCTGGTTTGTTTTGCCAGGGTTATAGATATGCTTGATGCATATCTTTGATTTTTTTCTGGTTGTATTTAAAACATACTCATATTACAAAATCAAACAATTTGAATATTCTAGAGAGTTTAAATTTTTTGATGTTTTAAAAAAGATTTGGTTCATTTATATTATTAGTGTATGTGTATGAGTGTGTGTGTGTATGTGTGTGTGTATGTGTGTGTGTGCATGTGTGTGTGTGTGTGTGTGTGTGTATGTGTGTGTGTGTGTGTGTGTGTGTGATATAGTATGGTATATGCTCTGTGACAGTGGAGGCCAGAAGAAAGTGGTGGGTATCTTGGAGCTGTCAGTACAGGCATTCTGGGAAAGCCATGTTCCCAAGGCTGCAGTCTGAAGGCCCGTCTCCATGATTGTACAACAAGTACTTTTGGCCACCGCATCATCCCTCATGCCACCACTTCAAAGGCTTTAAACACTGACAAACTATCCCTCAAATAAGTTGAACTGTGGCTAGTGACATGGCTCAGTCAGGAAAGTCCCGCTGTGCAAGCCTGAGGACTTGATATATATGGGTCCTTAAAAGTCATGCAAAAGCCCATCATCAACCTGTATCTCAGAGAAAGGAAGATTTGTGGGGCTTGCTGGCCAGCCCGTGTAGCCACTCGGTAAACTAGATCTAGGTTCAATGAGAGATCTTATCCCAGAAAGTGTTAGAGAAACAGCTAGGGAAAATACCCAGTATCAACTTCTGGCTTACACACATCGGTAGGTACACACACACACACACACACACACACACACACACAGAGTCAAATCAATTGGTTTTCACAATTCTGCACCAGCCTTGATTAATAATACCTAATCTTTGCAAAGGTAAAGTTTTAAAACATATTGGTTTCTTAAAATATCAGGTTACGTTTGCTTTTTTACATGGTGACAATGAGTATTTCCCCATATTTATTGATTATTAGCATTTTCCTAATTACTGCATTTTGTCTGAGCAAGCCATGGAAAGTGAGCCAGTTAGCAGTGTTCCTCCATGGTCTCTGCTTCAGCTCCCCCCTTAGGTTCATGTCCTGACTTCCTTCCATGGTGGACTGAAGACTATCATTTGAAGTAAACCCCTTCTTCCTCAAGCTGCCTTTGGTCATGGTGTTTGATTTCAGCGTTAGAAAGTCAACTAAGACACCATATTACTTACATAGTGCACCAGCCTACAGCCACACCTGTAACTCATAGACTACAGTCTTACTTACCAGACTACAGCCTTACCTGCCTACAGCCACACCTGTAAATTCAGACTACAGCCTTACTTACCAGCCTGCAGCCACACCTGTATACTTATAGACAATAGCCTTACTTACCAGCCTACAGCCTTACTAGCCTACAGCCACACCTGTAAACTCATAGACTACAGCCTTACTTACCAGCCTACAGCCTTACCAGCCTACAGCCACACCTGTAAACTCATAGACTACAGCCTTACTTACCAGCCTACAGCCTTACCAGCCTACAGCCACACCTGTAAACTCATAGACTACAGCCTTACTTACCAGCCTACAGCCACACCTGTAAACTTACAGAATATAGTCTTATAAACTTTGCTTTCTTCTTTCCCAGAGATCATATTCTACTGTAGGATATACTCTGATATTTAATTAAGTAACAGTACAAAGTAATAACATGTAGAATTTTGGCACTTTTATTTTTTATTAATGCTATGAAAAACTTCATTGTGTCTATGATTATCCACATAATACAATCTCAATGTTGCCAAATTGATATTGCCCAATCTAATAAGAACAAAATGGTATCTCATTGCTACTTTGCTGTGCTTTCCTAATTGCTAACGAAATTAAAAACTTTTTCTTAGCCGTTCACATTTCATTCATTTCTGTCTATATCAGTAAGCATTCCAGTAAAGACAGTCAGACAAAAGCCTCCAAACACAAGATCCCATAAATATTCCCTTTCTCCTGCATTACTGTGCCAGGGCAGTGAGCAGAGCAGGGCTGTGAGAGAGCTCTGCTCCAGGAAGTACCCCAGACTCTAAGTCTTTCCTTTGTTACTGCACCATCTTTAAGGGCATGGCCTCGGCTCATCAGATGACTTAGCGCCTCAAGTCTGCATTCTAGCCCTGAAGCAGTGAGGAGAGCAATGTTCTCTGCACACAGCCGTCTCTGTACAGTCTGTGACTGCACACTAGAGACATTACTGCTCACTGTAGCAGTGGGGTTTTTTGTATGCCTTCCTGTGGTTGTGCCTTCTCACTGGCTCTGTTTTTATTGTTGTTTAGCCACATGTGCATTGCTAAGATAGTTGTAACAATTTTTATTTACTTATTTTTGGTTTTGCTGTTGTCGAGACAGGTTTTCTCTGTGTAACAGTCCTGGCTGTCCTAGAACTCACTCTGTATTCCACGGTGGCCTCCAACTTATAGAGATCCATCTACCTCTGCCTTCCTAAGTGCTGGGATTAAAGCCATGATCCACCCTGTGTGACTACATTTTTTAAATTTTATTTTTAATTAAAATAGTATTTCACTTCCCTTCTTCCATCTCCTCCTTCCAATCCTCCAATCTGCTCCATCTCAAATTTATGGCCTCTTTTTTCCTAGTATTATTAAATATATATACATGTATATGTGTATACATGAATAAATATACAAATGCAGCCTGCTGAGTACCATTAGGGTTGCTTTTATGTATTTGGTTTTAGGGCTGATCACTTGATATTATAGAACCAAAGAGGGAGCTCATCTCTGAGATCAGTCACTAACTGCTAGTTGTTCCTTTTCTAGGTGTGGAGCCCCGTAAGATTTCCCTTTCTACAGTGGCATGCCAACTCATTGTGAAATTGTTCAGGTCTTATTTAGGCAGCCATATTGTTGAGATTTGGGGGGTATGACTTCCTTTTCAGTTCTAGGAGACACCATCTCACAGTAAAAGTCCTGGTCCTCTGACAGTCTTTTCACCCCCCCCCCCCCCGAAGTCCCCTGGACCATGCTGGCATAGGAGTTATGTTGTAGATGTATCAATTGTGTTTGGTCACCTCATGATCAGTTGTATTCTACATTTTGACCCACTGCAGCTTGCTGTGAATGCACATTCTTGTTGTTAAAAGGTACATTCAGAGTTTCTGTCTCATATCGGAAGCCATCTGCTATGGGACAGAAGAGAAGATTTTAGAAGGGTTTTACTTTCTCCATCTCTATTTTGTCTATATCCTATTCTTCATTGAATGTATGTTTATATGAATAATGTTTAAGTTTTCCACGATGAACAATAGATTTTCCTACAGATCATTTTCCTGCAGTAATCGTTGAAGTTTCCAGGAAGAAGATGGGGCCCCACAGCAACAACTCCACCTGCTTGAGATGATATCATGATGCTGAAAGAGCTATTATAAGACTGCTTTTTTTTTGTACCAGCTGCTGAAATGGTGCACCTTCTCATAATGTTCTGGCCAGAACTCCAAATAAGAACTTTAAGCAAAACAAAATAAACACAAAACCCTATTGACTGCTCAGAAATTGTTTGCAACTATACTAGTATACTGTATACTAGTATACAGTAATTTTAAAACTTAACCATCACTTTACTTTTGCAGGATCCCATTAAGAGAACATTGCCCCCATGATGAGCAGGAAGCAATTCTAGAGGACGACTCCCCCATCCCAAAAAAGTTTGTCCTTAGAGTTGGGAGCACGGTTTAGGGGCTGTTGATTACTACTTGTACTAGATAGAGGGTTGGGTAAAAACTATGTTTGTTAAAAAAAAGGAGGGGATGGTAATAGTGAGTAATAGAGTAAATACCTGTGAGCTATTGTTTATAGATAATTTACATTGGTATAGCTTTTGTGTATTGATACAAATTCAAATTATATTTGCTATTTTTGATTACATTATTTGTACACTTATGCAAAGTTATTCTGTCAGATTGTATATATGCAAGTTTCTAACTCTGTTTAGAACATTTTGTATATTGATACAACTTTTAGGATATATTTTCATATTACATCATATATTACTCCTACCTCTGATCAAGATACTTACAGATTATTTACATTTTGAGGTCATTATCCTCATTTGTTTCACTTTTGTTTACAGATTATTTAATATCTAGCATGAAGTTTTAGTCTTTAAGTTATACAGGTATTAAATATTATAGGTTAATAGTTGTTCATGTTTGTTGTACATACAGTCAGATCAATTAGGTTTGGATACATAGAGATTGTATTCCATCTAGATAGGTAATCTTCAACCACTTCAAGGATATGTAAAACATGGCATTTAAATAACTTAGGGTTTTGTTGACATGAGACATGATTGCTCCTGACAGCATCAATCTGCTCCTGAGAGAATGTTGAGCATCAAAGACACTCCACTGGTGTAGGAGGTTCTTCTGTCTATGTGTTGCTTTCATTGGTTAAATAAAGAAACTGCCTTGGCCTTTTGATAGGGCAGAACTTAGATAGGTAGGGAAGACAGAACGGGATGCTGGGAAGAAGGGCAATGTGACAGACGCCATGGTTATCCTTCTTAGACAGATGCTGGTTAAACTCATGCTAGTAAGCCACAGTCAAGTGGCAATATACATTAATGGAGGTGGGTTAAACTAATATGTAAGAGTTAGCCAATAAGAGGTTAGAACTAATGGACCAGGCAGTAATTTAATTAATGCAATTTCTGTGTGGTTATTTTGGGGGCTAAGCTAGCCAGGTGGCTGAACGCAGCCCACTCCTTCTACTACACTCCACTAGGAGTTTGCTTTCTTCTTGGCACCATTGGCTTTTGGGCAAGGAACTGCCTATACCTCAACCACTGGCAAAGTACATGGTATACCTCAACCACTGGCAAAGTACAAGGTATGCTTGCCTTGGAAGCTGCTTGATTGTACTTCCTGCCTGCTCAAGTAATATTATCTCCATTTTCAGGCCTTCAATGAGGTTAAAGATTATATAGTCATAATTACTGTCCTCTTATAATCTAGCCAAGCCATTTCCTATAAAGACTTAGACTTCTTAGAATAGGATGTTTATTAAAACATTTAGCATACATTCCTTGCTTAATATTTTTATGCTGGTTGTAATTCTAATTATACTTGATATCTATTCCTAGTGTATATAGTTTTGTTTTGAGTTTGGAACCCTCTTATTTAAACAAAAGGGGGAGTTGCTGTGGGAGCACATTCTGCTCCTTCAGCCAATAGCCTTTAAGATACCAGCCCACTTGGGCATGGTCCCTTATACTGTAAAAGCAGCTGTAAATGTGTGCCTGCTCTCTTGTTTCCGGCTCCCGATTCCAGCTGCTAGACTCTGTTCCTGTTCACGCTGAGGACTGTTGTTTAGGACAGTGATCTGTAAGTTTTTCCCTTAAATAAATAACGGGAAACCCTGTCTCGAAAAAAAAAATAAATAACTTTTTATTATTCATAATTATGAACTGGTGTGGAATTATTTTGTGATTTCCATCTTCGGTGGCTTTTTGCAATAGTCTCTGCCTGATGAACAAAAGAATCTTCTTTGATGAGGGCTGGGTGAGAACAATATTTATCTGTGGGTGTAAAGATAAGGATTTAGACTGCTGATAGGAATTATAGTGTTTTAGGAAATAGACAATTCTTCTCTCATGTCTATGAGTTTTTCAGCCAGAGAGTAGTTGACTAATTTATGATACCAGGCATAATTTCTCTTCTTTTCAGAGAACCTTAAGTTCAATCAGGCAGGTTTCGTTAATGCCAAGATGTAAGTGCCACTGTTTTACCTTCAGGAACATCTTGCCACGATGGCCATTGTTGAGGTTCATAGGCATCACAGCTTGTATACCATCTGCCAATACTACCACAGCCAGCCCTCAGCAGGAGGCTTTCCAGTCAGATCTAGGTCAAGCTCTTCGAGTCCTATGGTGGAAGTTCATGGAGTCTTCAGCCAAAGGACTTACTTTCAACTTCTGAAAGACAAGCAGGGACACCAGCAATAGTCTATACTATTTGGGGAGTCTCGTGGATTTCCGTGATGAACAGTTTGAAAGGAGGTTTCTTATGCCTCTTACTGGGGTTTGGTTAGCTAGTCTATATCTCTTGGTGAGGTGCACTGTTATCCCAAGTAGTGCAACTTCATTTAAAAACATATCTGTGTGTATGCATGTATACACACAAATGTACTATACCCAATTTTAGATAAGTATAAAATGATGGTTCCTTATATTGTTTTCAAACATCCTTACTGTTATTTATTCTTTTTCTCTCCCTCCCACTTCTAATGAAAGCCCTGCTCCTACTTTCCCCATTTTCCCTTCACATCATCTGTGTCTTCTTGATTTCCTCTGTAGAACCCCCCCCCCATGGTCCCTTTTTTATTTTCCTGGTATCTATGGTTACTCTAAATTATATATTCATACCTGAAGATTTTGAGTTAGGAGCTTCAGGTGAGAGAGAAAATGCAATATTTGTCTTTCTGGGTCCTGGTTTCCTCACTCAACATAATATTATCTAGTTCCATTCAATTTACCAAAAAGGTCATGTTTTCATTTTTCTTTACAACTGAACTATATTCCATTGTGTATATGTTTCACATTTTCATTATTTATCCATCAGCCACAAACATTTATGTTATTTCCATTCACTATTGCAGATTTGGTGACAATGGAGATGGCTTAGCAAGTATCTGTGGGGTAGGGTGCCTGGTCCTTAGGGCATATGCCAAGGAGTAGTACATCTGAGTCATATAGTAAATTTCATTTTTAAATTTTTGAGAATTTTTACCTGGATTTTCAGAGTAGCTGCAGCAATGTGCAATCCCACCCACAGTGAGTGAGGGCTTCCTTTATCCACGTGTTCTCCAGCGTTCATTTTTGACGGTTTTGTTGATTTTTCTCATTCTAGCTGGGGTGAAATGAACCCTCAGAGTTGTTTTATTTTGCATTTCCATAATTATGAAGGATGATGAGCACTTCGGAGGTATTTCTTAGACATTTTTATTTCTTCAATTGAGACCTCTGTTTAGATTCCCTAGGCTATTTTTTAATTGGGTCATTTGTTTCCTTGACTCATTGTTCTTTGAGCTCTGTATGTTAATGTTCTGTCAGATATACAGCTGGCAAGGATTTTCTCCTCTTCTGGGGGTTTCTTATTGTTTCCTAGGCTGTAGAGAACTTTTCAGTTTTATGAGTTCCCACTTATCAGTTGTTGACCTTAACTCTTGGGCAAATGACGTTCTCACATATATCAGAAAACACTAAATTATTTTCTCGGTATTTTCCTTGTCAATTTCGGTGAAAAGATTGCAAAACCAGTTATCTATCTTCCTCATTTTGAAATTAAAGTTTATATAAAGTAAAGGTTATTCGTTTCTTGCAAGGTTTGTAAAATTTTCAAGCCATACATAGTGTACTGCATTCTTTGTGCTGACAGTGTTGTCTGATGGTTTTCTTCAGTAGCCAAAGAGTTATGTATATCTTGTTTACAGGTGGTCCATGACAGGATGGTTAGTTAATTATAGCATAAAAGTAAAGCTCATTCAATGAAAAGCATTGATTGTTTAAAAAAGTTTTTTGAGGCATGGTCTCATGTCTTGCCTCAAGTTTGCCATGCAGCTGAGGATGACTTTGAACTCATGATCCTTCTCCTTCCATCTCCCTAGGCCTAGGATCACAGGTATGGGACACTCTGCCTGGCGAGAAACTTTAATTTTTCAGTTCCGATTGGTCCTTATGCTGTTGATAAGTAACAAGGTGCTCTCTCCATGCTGAGGAGCAGTGAGGAGCCACCAGGCACAAAGCAAATGGCCTGCACTCTGAAGAAGACTGCATGACTTAGTCAGGATGGTCAAGAGGCTAGGTGGACCCAATTCCCTTCCCATTCATAGCATTTTCATTCATGATGGATGTAGAACATCTATGACTGTGTTTTCTAGAGGGTGAAGCTTCAGTTTCTACCATGATTTTGAATGTCTCTGTTCTTTCTGTAGCTATGTCCTCCTCTCATTCCCATGGATGAGCAGTTGTCCATTTCCTGTTAAAAGCTGGTGATTTGGGTTTCATGCAGCTCAAAGCTAAAAGCATTCTAACTCATGGAGGCAACTAAGTAAGAAGATGGAGTGTGTACTCCAACAATAGACACCAACTTCGTGCCACTGTACCATTCCCTCTGATGGAGGAATGTCTATATGTTACTTTCATTATTAATAAAGAAACTTCCTTGGCCCTTTAAGAAACAGAAAATTAGGTAGGCGGAGTAGACAGAACAGAATTCTGGGAAAGAGAGGGGAGATGCTTCATGCAGTCGCCATAGGCAGTCGCCATGCTTCTCCTCTCTGAGATGGACGCAGGTTAAGATCTCTCCTGGTAAGCCACCCCTCATGGTGCTATATAAATTACTAAATATGGGTTAAAGCAAGATATGAGAATCAACCAATAAGAAGCTACAGATAACGGGCCAGGGGCCAGGCAGTGTTTAAAAGAATACAGTTTCCGTGTAATTATTTTGGGTAAAGCTAGCAGGGTGGTGGGACACAGCCTGCCGTCCCTTCTACATCCCTCCTCACTCTTCACCTGCCTCTTCCTCCAGGAAGTATTCCCTGACTACCCCTACCCAGAGAGTCACCCGGAAAGAAATAATTTCAATTGTAATTCAAATTGAGATTGCACTCAGGACAGTGACCTTAATCATGCGGGCATTTTGTATACAACATGCACACAGCAAACACTCTCTCAGCAGAGTAGTCTTGGTGTGTATTAGGAGAGAGACCTTGAGAACAGCACAGGAGAGCACTTTCACACAACACATTATTCTTGTACTGTAAAAGGCATAAGAGCTACAAGGATTCACACACAGGGGTGGCCTGTACTAAAGGCTCACAGCATTAGAAAGGTTGAGGACCACTGTCCCAGGCAGTTGGTTTCACATCTTCGCACTTCAGGTTTTCATTCCATATCAACAGCTGAGTACTTCCATTCTTGGGTTCCTTTGTAGCCAGCACTTTGGAGCTGACAGCAAGACATGGTTCTGCTCTTCAGGGCCCATTATCTCTTCTGCCCTGCACCTCCCCTCCAGTCCTGCCCTCTGTCTATACTCCAGGCCCACTTCCCCTCACTTCCCTTTTCCTAGGGCAGAGAGTCCCAGGACTGGGAAAAGCCCAGAAGCATTTTTTTAAATAATTGATTAATTCTTTGAGAAATCCATGCAAGAAATTCTCATCTTATTAATCCCCCACTGTGTTACAGTGCTGAAGAGAAAGATACCCTGACAGTCTAGAACCAAGGAATACTACAAAGTCACACTGCACACACAAACATTACGTAAGAATACTACAGAGTCACACTGCACACACATACACACACACACATTACTTAAGAATACTACAGAGTCACACTGCACACACACACATTACTTAAGAATACTACAGAGTCACACTGCATACACACACATTACTTAAGAATATACAGAGTCACACTGCACACACACAAACATTACACAAGAATACTACAGAGTCACACTGCATACACACAAACATTACACAAGAATACTACAGAGTCACACTGCACACACAAACATTACACAAGAATACTACAGAGTCACACTGCATACACACAAACATTACACAAGACTTTTTGGAAAAGACACAGGATGGTGGCTGCCTTTGCTTGGGAGGGAAGCAGCAAAGAACTGAGCTGGAGACAGGCTTTACAAAGGTTTTCTTGCGGGGTAGGTGGGGACACAGAGTTTTCCAGAATGGTCTGAAATTGGTGGGATTCTGTGGCCTGATCTTGGGGAAGCTCAGCGATGGGTGGATTTTTGTGACTTGATCTTGGACTTTTTCTTTTCTCTGTGGATAGACCTTGATGGCATGCATCTCAAGGGGCTGGAAAGAGTAGTCTGGGGGGTCGGATCTTGGCTGCAGCGTTGTCTGTGAAGTGACAAAGAGATGTGTTTCAGATGCTTTCCCAAGGCAGTGAGGACATGGGGTTCAGTCCAGTGAGGGAACTGTCCACGTCCACCCCCAAGGCTGTTTTGTATACACCCAAAACTACAACACAGTCCTGTGGGCATTTAGTTTGATTTCAAAAGTTTTCTTTTCAAATTTATTTTTTTATTTTAGTGTGCATGTGCATGTATGTACCTGTGCACACATGTGTCGTCAGAGAACACTGCAAATGAGACAGCTCTTTCTTCTTTATCTTCCTGTGTGTGCGCGCGCGCGCGCGCGCGCGCACGCACACGCGCACACACGCACACGCACACATGCACACACGCACACACGCACACACACGCGCACACCTGTGCACATGTGTCGTCAGAGTAGAGCTCGCATGAGTCAACTCTCTCCGTTCACTATTCGGGTTCCAGGGATTGAACTTTAGTCATGAGACTTAGTGGCAAGTGCTCTTACTTGTGGAGCCATCTCACTGGTCCAGTCTCCATTCTTCTCAGCACACGCTGTACAAAGGTCAGCCTACACAGAGGGATTTTTGAATGCATTGGAGTAGATACCTTTTGGCAACAACCACAGGGTTCATCCATACTGCCCTCCACGCACATGCCTTCTAAACAGTGCCACCTTACGTGGTTTCCACACACTTCTTTAATATGATCTGTGACTTTTCCATGACCCCACAGCAAGAGGCTAGGTTTCATTCCCTGCCTTTTCAGTCTGGGCTTGCAGCAGAGTGAGACAGAGTATGCTACAAGACTCAGTCTCCTTGAGTTCATTATTTCCCACACAACATCTCTTGTCTATTTTCTTCAGCTGGTGTAAGAATTTCAGAAAGGTGGTTTTAATTGACAGTAGCAGGGGAACACAGCCTTCAGGTCTGCTTGACCACCATATATGCCAATGAAGTAACCAAGTCCAACCTCAGCTACCATGTGAGTTGCCCCAGCTTTGTCTCAGGAAGTTTGAAGAAAGAACAAAAATATCAACATATTGGGAAATAATTCCCCATGGGCCTCTCAGCTTTCTGCATGTCCTATGAGCAAAAGGAACCAGTTGCTTTAAATTATAATAGAAGAGATGTTGATATGCTTGGTGTGGTGGCACACATCTTTAATCCCAGCACTTGGGAGGCAGAGGCAGGTGGGTCTCTGTGAGTTTGATGCCAGCCTGGTCTGCAGAGAGAGTTCCAGGACAGCCAGAGCTACACAGAGAAACCCTGTCTTGAACACACACACACACACACACACACACACACACACACACATGCGCATGCACGCACACACACTTACACACACACAGAAGAAGAAAGAAAAGATGCTGATAGTGTAAACATCATAGAACACAGATCTCATCACCCTCTGAAGCAAAGGCAGGTTTATTTACAGCTTATGACATCAGTCTTCTGCTTAATAAAGAAGAGCCTGCTGGAGCAGGCTCTAGGCAATGAGCTCCACAGGAGCAGGTACAAGGGAGCGACCACTGAGGGAGCAGGTCTGAGCCAGAGACATCTGTGGGACCAAGTGTCAGTCAGGGACCTCCTAGGGAGCAGGGACATCTGCAGGAACAGGCCTGAGCCAGTGACCTCCACCTGAGCAGGCCTGAGGCAGCAACCTCTACAGGAGCAGGTATAAGGGAGCCACCAATGAGGGAGCAGGCCCAAGCCAGAGACCTCTGCGGGACCACGCATGAGTCAAGGACCTCTGAGGGAGCAGCCCCAAGCAAGCAACCTCCATGCAAACAGGCCAAAAAGACCCCTGGTATTGCATAGTTGACCCCCAGGAGCACTGAACAATCTCCAGGAAAGAGTGACCTCCAGGGTGACTGAAACCATGGCCCTGGACTGTACCATGAGGAGTAATCATCTGAGCCTTGGATCTACTGGCACCTGGAAGATTGATCACCAGAGACACAGCCCCAACTACACCAATCAGAGGAAAAGATGGGTAGACAAAATAAGAACATACTCAACACCACAAAGAACAGCACAACAATAAAAACTAGTGACCCTATAACAGCAAGACTTGAACACCCAAATATAGATGAAGCAGAAGAAAATGGCCTAAAAAATAACTTTAGAAGAATGTTTGAGGTCCATAAAGAAGAAATGAAAAATTTCCTCAAAGAAATGGAGGAAATGACAAACAAAAAATTGGAAGAAATCAACAAATCCCTTAAAGAAAACAAGAAAAAGCAATCAAATTCATAAAAGAAACAATTTAAGATGTGAAAAACAAAATAGAGACAATGAAGAAAACACAAACTGAAGGAATTATAGAACAGAAATTATGATAAAACAATCAGGAATAACAAATGCAAGTATAAACAGAAAAATACAAGACATGGAAGAGAGAATCTCAAATGCTAAAGATAAAAAAGAGGAAATAGACTCATTGGTCAACCAAAACATTAAATCTAACAAAAGTTTAATACAAAATATTCAGAAAATATGGGACACCATGAAAAGACCAACAAGAATAATAGAGAAGAAGAAGGAGAAGATGTTTAACTCAAAAGCACAGAAAATATATTTAACAAACTTATAGAAAAAGCTTTCCCAATCTAAAGAATGGTATGCCCATGAAGATACAAGAAACTTAGAGAACACCAAACAGACTGGATCAAAAAAAATCCCCTCGCCACATAATAAAGCACTAAACATACAGAATGAAGAAAGAATATTAAGACCTGAGAAAGAAAAAAGCCAAGTAACATATAAAGGCAGACCTATAAGAATTACAACTGACTTCTCAATGGAAACAATGAAAGCCAGAAGGTCCTGGTCAAGCATTATAAAGACATAAAGAGACCATGGATGCCAGCCCAGACTACTATACCCAGCAAAACTTTCAATCACCATAGAAGGACAAAATAAGATATTCCATGACAGAACCAGATTTAACCAATATTGAGCCAAAAACCCACCCCTACACAAAGTACTAGAAGGAAAGCTCCAAAGCTCCAACCCAAGGAAATTGGCTACATCCACAAAAACACAGCCAACAGATGATCTCACAGCAGCAAATTACAAAGAAGGAAAACACACACACAATAACATAACCACCAACAAAAACTAAAATAACAGGAACTAGCAATCACTGGTCATTAATATCCCTTAATATGAATGAACTCAACTCGCCTATAAAAAGGCATAGGCTAACAGATTGGATATGAAAACAGAATCCATAATTCTGCTGCATACAAGAAAGACAGATAGCAGCTCAGAATAAAGTGATGGGAAAAATTCCAGTCAAACGGAAAGCTGAAATCAACAAAAAGAAGCAAAGAAACAATACAAAGAATCAATGAGACAAAGAGTTGATTCTTCGAGAAAATCAACAAAATAGACAAACCTTTATCCAAACTAAGCAAAAGATAGAAAGAATATTCAAATTAACAAAATCAGAAATGAAAAGGGGGACATAACAACAGACACAGAAGAAACCCAAAGAATCATCAGGTCATATTTCAAAAACATGTACTACACAAAATTAGAACTTAAAGAAAATGGATAACTTTCTGGATAAATATCACTTACCATAATTAAATCAAGATCAGATAATCAAATTAAACAGACCTATAACTGCTAAAGAAATAGGAAGTCATCAAAAGTCTCCCAACCAAAAAATTCCCAGGACCAGATGGTTTCAGCTCAGAATTCTACAAGATTTTCAAAGAACTAATACCAATACTCCCCAAATTGTTTCACACAATAGAAACAGAAGGAACATTGCCAAACTTTTTTAAAATGAGGCTACAATTTCGCTGATACACAAACCACACAAAGACATTACTAAGAAAAAGAATTACAGACCTATCTCACTCATGAACATTGATGCTAAGATACTAGCAAACTGAGTCCAAGAACACATCAGAAAAATCATCCACCATAATCAACTTGGCTTCATCCCAGAGATGAAGATTTTCAACATATGAAAATCTGTCAATGTAATTTACCATATAAACAAACTGAAAAAAAAAACCTCACAGGATTACAGGGTCATCTCATTAGATGCTGAAAAAGCTTTCAACAAAATACAGCATCCCTTCATGGTAAAGGTCTTGGAGAGAACAGGGATACAGGGAACATACCTAAACATAATAAAGGCAATATACAGCAAGCCAACAGCCAACATCAAACTAAATGGAGAGAAAGTCCTAGCAATCCCACTGAAATCAGGAACAAGACAAGGTTGTCTACTCTCTCCATATCTATTCAATATAGTAGTTGAGGCTCTAAATAGAGCAATAAGACAACAAAAGGAGATCAAGGGGATACAAATCAGAAAAAAATAAGTCAAACTCTATTTGCTGACGATATGATAGTTTATATAAGCTACCCCAAAAATTCTACCAAGAATCTTCTACAACTCATAAATACTTTCATAAATTACTTAAATTACTTTCAGTAATGTAGCAGGATACAAGATTAACTAAAAAAAATCAGTAGCCTTCCTGTCCACAGATGATAAAAGGGCTGGGGAAGAAATCAGAGAAACAACACCCTTCACAATAGCCACAGATAGCATAAAATATCTCAGAGTAATTCTAACCAAACAAGTGGAAGACTTGTATCACAAGAACTTTAAATCTTTGAAGAAAGAATTTGAAGAAGAGACCAGAAAATGGAAAGATCTCCAATGCTCTTGATTAGGTAGATTTACATAGTAAAAATGGCAATCTTACCAAAAGCAATCTACAGATTCAATGCAATGCCCATCAAAATTCCAGAAAAATTCTTCATAGACCTCTAAAGAACAATATTCAACTTCATATGGAAAAGCAAAAAACCTAGGATAGCCAAAACAATCCTGTACAATAAAGGAACTTCTGGAGGCATCACAGTCCCTGACTTCATACTCTACTATAGAGCTACAGTACTGAAAACAGCCTGGTATTGGCATAAAAACAGACAGGAGGGCAAATGGAATTGAATCGAAGACCCAGATATCAGTCCACACTCCTATGAACACCTGATTTTTGACAAAAAAGCAAAAAATTAAAATGCAACAGAAGAAAGCATATTCAACAAATGGTGCTGGCATAACTGGATGTCAATATGTAGAAGAATAAAAAGAGACCTGTATCTATCACCATGCACAAAACTCAAGTCCAAATGGATCAAAGACCTCAACATAAAATCAACCACACAGAACCTCATAGAAGAGAAAGTGGGAAGTACACTTGAATGCATGGACACAGGATACCACTTTCTAAATATAACCCCAATAACACAGACACTGAGAGAAACAATTAATAAATGGGACCTCCTGAAACTGAAACGCTTCTGTAGAGCAAAGGACATAGTCAATAAGACAAAACAGTAGCCTACAGAATGGGAAAAGATCTTCACCAACCCCATATCAGACAGAGGACTGATCTCCAAAATAAACAAAGAACTCAAGAAGTTGGTCATTAAAAGAACAAGTAATCCAATAAAAAAAAATGGAGTACAGACCTAAACAGAGAACACTCAACAGAGGCTGAAAGACACTTAAGAAAATGTTCAACATCCTTAGTCATCAGAGAAATGCAAATCAAAACAACTCTGAGATTCCATCTTATACCTGTAAGAATGGCCAAGATCAAAAACACTGATGACAGTTTATACTGGAGATGTTGTGGGGTAAAGTGAACACTTCTGCATTGCTGGTGGGAATGCAAGCTGGTACAACCCCTTTGGATGTCAGTGTGGATATTTTTTAGAAAATTAGGAAACAACCTTTTTCAAGACCCAGCAATACACTTTTGGGTATTTGCCCAAAGGATGCTCAATCATACCGCAAGGAAATGTGTTCAACTATGTTCATAGCAGTAATGTTTGTTATAGCCAGAACCTGGAAACAACCTAAATGTCCCTCAACTGAAGAATGGATAAGGAAAATGTGGTACATTTACACAACGGAGTACTACACAGCAGAAAAAAATATTGACATCTTGAAATTTTCAGGCACCTAGATAACAATGAGGATGCCAAGAGAGACATACAAAGATCTAATCTACATGGGAAGTAGAAAAAGACAAAATCGGAATAAATTCGGAGCATGGGACCCATGGGATAGGGTAGAAGGGGAGGGGAGAGAAAGGGAGCAGAGTGGAGAAAAATATGCTCAATAAAAAGAAAACAAAACAACAACAGAAAAGAAGATATTGTACCCCTGGCATAAGCCTAATGTGCTTATTTCTTAACAGTGTAAAGGGTCTGTATTCCTGAATTTCAGTGTTCCTTTTCTGTCACACATCATGCATATAGGTGTTACTTTCTCTGCATCACACCTCAAAAATCTGACAAAAGGCTCAGTGGTGAAGGGCTTGCCTTGTCCACGTGAAGTCCTGAGTTTCATCCCTGCATCACAAACAAGAGAAGGGAAAGGAAGGGGAGGGGAGGAAAGAGGGGAGGAGTGGAGACAACACGGAGAGGAAGGGAGGAAGAGAAGGAGATAAAGAGAGAAAATGACACACTCCACTGCTGTGCAAATTACCACTATCACTATGAGAACTAAAGTCCAATGTCTCTGGCTAGGCCAGGGAGTCTTGTGTTTGTTCCCTGCATCCATGAAACTAGCATTGAGCTCGCCAGTGAGAACACCAGTGTCTTCACACCTCTTGACATCCTACTGAGCCCAGACTAACGTCATAGCCCGAGATGTCATGGTCATTCTAAAAGAGCTCCTTTTATATTCCTAAGCTTGGGGTGGTTTGCTATGCTGCAGTGCGTAATCTGAGAGATGTGTGCACGTGAGCAGTCAATCTCTTCAGGGAGTCTACAGAAGCTGTAGGTAGTGTGCCACACACAGGTGCTGAGCTGGGCCTGGACGGATACCCGAGATGTCTCCTTCCAATGTCTACTGCCTTTTCCAGGAGAGCACTCATGGAGGCTGTGGACACGCTGGTTGGGACACGGCACCAGAGCTACACCCAACCAGTTTAGTGATCCGCTTGCATCTGAGAGACGAGGTGGCATGTGTGAACGACCCTAGAATCTTTAACTCAAAGTGGCAGAGCTTCTGGCGCCCAGTGCCTTCGCTTGTGGCCACCTCCCACCCACTAACCATTCAAAATTAAACACTAGCCATGTAGAGATTCTGGGCCTCAGTTTTAATATCTGAAAACTGGGAATGATAATGTTTCTTATCGTCTAGGGCTTTTGTGAGGTTAAGTAACTTAAAACACGTGGATCCCTTTGGATGACACCGATAACACTGGCACTTCCCGTCATCAGTGTGGCCATCACCAGTACCCACCAGCTGAGTAGTGCTCTGCCCAGTGGCTCCTATTTTATAGTTCAGTTCCATGTCTGAAGTTCCCCAAAAGGAAGCAGTTAAGTTTTATGTGCCCTCCACCGCCCCATATTTTAATCCATTGTAAGCAATTGTTTTCCTTGGAAGTCACCTGCCTGGGTTAGTGATCACGGAACTAGACTTCAGTGGCTCCGCCTTCCTGATGCCATTTGCTCCAACAGCATCTGACTCCTAAAACAGACCGAATGAACCTACTTCTCTCTGACTTTGTTGTTCTGCATTAATCTATTTTATTTGGTCACATTCAGGCAGGAGTGACTGACTGCCTGGTTGAGACAGCTAGATGCTCTCCATGGAGGATAGCAGTGGAGGGGGATGAAGTATAGCAGGCCACATGAGACTTCTAACATCCGGATCTCAGAGGAGTCCACACTGGAACTGAGAATGAAACCCAAAACTGGTGCCTCGGCACACGTCCATCAGAAATGGATGAACCATCTTACAGCGCACAGACAGCTCCGGCCTCCCCAACATCTCCTCAGGACTCTTACGGTGTCTTGAAACCCTAGTTTCTCACCATGTTTTCAAAAGCTGGAAAGGCCGGGACTCCAGAGTCTGAGATGTGATGTGGATTTCCAGGTTAATTGTGTCATCCTTGGCAGATGATGACATCTTTCTGAGCCTCAAAAAGGAGGATGCTAACTTCTGCTTCATATAGACGTTGTAAAGTGCTGCGGCACCCGGAAAAGACCAGTGCAAACTGGCTTTCGTCATGTTTCATGCTTTGCATTTGAATGGGAGACTGTGAAACAAAATCACTGTAGTTTCATGGAACAACCTCTGTTTTCATCTGTTCTCCTTGTCAAGCAAACTCATTCACATCATGAATTTATGTCACCACCTCCCTCACACACAGGTGTCTTTTGCTCTCTGGTCCTCGAGTACTGTGCTTTTCATGCATTTTATATGGATGGCCTTAAAATTAAAATTACCCAAAGGCAATGCTAAAAAATTAGATAGAAGAAAATTTTCTCCAACTATTCTGAATACATCCTGTGTGTGTGTGTGTGTGTGTCTGTGTGTCTGTGTGTATGCATGTGCGTGCACGTGTGCACATGTGTGTGTGAGTACAAGCATGCTTGTGCCATGCCATAGCGTGCATCTGGGGGTCAGAGGACGGGATCAGTCTCTTGTGTTGCCACAGGATACACCAGGATAGCTGGTGCGTGATTTCCAGGGAGTCCCTTGCCTCTGCTTCCCATGTCCCCATAGAAGACTTGAGGTTGCAGATTCATGCTGCCGTGCCTATGTTTATGTGGGTTCTGGGATTTGAACTCAGATCTTCATGCTTGCAAGGCAAGACCTTTTACTCATACAGTTATCTCCCCAACTCATCCTTCAATTCTTTTTAGTGTATCATTGCCAGTTGGGTATTCACCCCACTATTCTACAGCGCTTGGAAAGAACTGCTGCTGGTCTGTGTAGTGTACACTCATCAGACACGCGGGGCACAGATTTGGGGTGGAGTTATACACAGAGGAACAAAGCATGTTTCCTCCCCTGCCTTCAGAAAGAATGGTCTCATCTCCTTTCTCACTGGACCACAATGGATCACATGACCACAGTGCACCAACAGCTGTGGTGTTTGGGTATTCCAAGATCATTGCAGGCGTGCTCACTGCAGTGGACAAAGTCATCTAGTCCCTTCCGTGGACCCTTAATTCCCCGTGAGGATGAGAGTTCCTGGTCTTCTAAGCATGAACCATTACTCATGTGCTTACAAATACTTTGAGCAGGGCTGGAGAGACTGCTCAGTAGTTGACAGAGCTTGCTTGCTCTCTCCAGGGGAGATCTAGCTTTGGTTCCTAGCCCCCACATCGAGCTGCTCACAGCCACCTGTGGTTCCAGTTCCAGGGGAATTGGCGCCCTCTTTTGGGCTCTGTGGGTACTACACTCACGTGCACAGACACATGAACATATACATATATACATATTTTTTAATTAAATGACAAGAACAGCAGCAAAAGATCTGAGTACTAGGAATAAGAAGGTGCCCAGGTTTGGTCTTTCCCTGTGATGCACTTCCTCAACTCAGCCTCCCTGTACTCAAATCTACCTCGGGTGTCACTTTGAAGGCTACAGGGCCGAGGCCATAAATCTGTGCCCTTGTTTAGTATGGCATGTCCTCTACCTCTAATCCAATCTCCCTCTCTGTGTTCTTTGTGCTCGCTCATTCAGTTTGACAGCTATTTAATAAACCTATTTGCTGTCCCCCTGACATGAGGCAGGAGTGCTGGGTGTTGAAGAGCTCTGGGGCCCTGGTGGACAATGAAACCCTTTCCCACTCAACACTCTTCCAGCTCACTACAGATAAATTGTGGAGAACTGGAAATTAACCCACGCTATCTTTCTTTCTTAAGGAAAGAAAAAATCTTTGCAGACACAAGCGGCAGAGCATGCGCCGTAAGTGAAGGATGTCAGGAAAAATTACATTTCCTGGCTCCGAGGGCAGGGGTGAGCCCAGATCTGGGGCCTGGGAGCCTTTTCTCAATCTTGCTTTTATCACTTCAAAGCAGAAGGTCTTAAAGGAATGCCCTTTATGACTGGCTCTGTCTTCAAAACCATGAGAGAAATGACGTCTTTCTTAAGCCCAGCGGCTAGAAGTCAAGCAGTCCTCCGAGGCCTTCAGGTTCCGCAGCTCCACAGCCAGGATGTGGGACCGTGTGGCAGAAACAGCCCTGGCTCCACAGTCGGCAGACCCAGCTGTGATTTGGCTGTCGCTCACAAGCTTTATCATGTCGGGCCATTCCCCTCAGCTCTCCGAGTCTTGTTTGCTTTATAAATGGGCGTGTCATTTGCTGCAGAGATTGTCATTATGACTAGACAGAAGAACAAACCCTGGGCTTTGAGCACACAGCAGTTGTCTGACAAATCATAGCTGGCATTATTTGTCCCTGCAAATCATAAGTGAATATGTTGTCCATTCTGTTTCCAAATCACCAGATAGCCCTGTGCTGTTGGTGTATTAGAGAAAAGCGTTTATTTGGTTGTTGCCTGCATTAGTGGAGCCCAAAACCTACGTTCTCTATCTTCAAACCTAATAGGTTACAAGATAATTTCTACATTCCAAGGAATGTCCCTTTAAGCAGAAACTGGAAGACATTCAAGCCAGATCTTGGTTATTTTTAAACATGAAGGAAAGTTGTATTGTTGGGCCAGTGTGCAACCTCCACTAAGGGCAGGTAGGTCCAGGGGATTAGGGTTAGGGTTGAGGTCTTAGGGCCATGGCTGGGCAGTTATTCTAAACAGACAAGACTGGGAGTGCTCACACATATGAAGCCAAGTTGTTTACGAGCAGTGGTGATCCAGCAAGGCAGTGGAATTGGAAAGGCAGCATCTAAGGGCAAGGGTTCTACCATCTATCTCTGGAGTCTGCAATCCCACTGACACATTTGCAAATAGACCCTGGCAGGCCTTGATAGGCCCAGCACATCTGCATTCTGGCAGTGTGGAACTCTCTCCTTTGTTACTGGTCTTACCCAGCAGTAGGAGGCCAGTGTGGGAATGGGTGAGTGAAGACAAACATTGCCTTCTATGACACTATTTCACTTATTTCTGCCTATCATTAAGCAACAAGGCAGAGCCGAGTTTTATAATTAGCATAGGTGGGTCACTTGTAGTCAAGTTACCTTGGAGTTGTTTAGGATTTTGAGATTCTCCATCTTACCTACATTGTATCCCACAGCAGTGTTCTTGGCTCTCTACCCCAAACTGGAGTTCTTGCCTTGATGGTGGAAATGTACTGGGTAGAGGCGTGACTTTCTTCACGGCTGCATTGCTACCTCCAAAGTCTCTGGCCTTTCTCCGCAGCCCGTGACACTGTAGGGAGAGGTTGGAACGTTTATTTAGGCAGTGGAGTCAAGCAGAAGGAAGGTAGGTCAGTGGAGAAATGATCTTGAGTCTGAAAATAGGACTCTGGCTCCTTCCTTCCCATCTACCCCTCCACTCCCTCTCTCTCCCTTTCTCCTCCACTCCTTCCCAAATCCCCACCTCATCTCCTGCTCCTTTCCTTCCTGGCTGTCATAGAGTGAGCAGATTTGTTCGCTTACTACAGGTGAATCTCCAACCTACAGAGTCAAGTAACTGTGGTCTAAAACACCAAAATCAGTTCTTCTCTTTTAAAGCTGTTGGGTCATGGCAGAAGAAGGAAGGCTACCACACCTATTCCTTGATTGCGTTCTGTGCCTGCTTATTTTTTTTTTTGCTAAATAGTATTATTTATAGTCATGTCTATGCATGCGTGTCTGTGTGGGGCTGTGCACACATGAATGCAGGTACCCACAAATGCCAGATGTGTCAGGTCACCCAGACCTGGAGCTACAAGGGGTGGTGAGCAGCCTGATATAATTGCTGATTATAGAGCTGGAGTCTTTTGCAGCAGAAATCATGTTCTTTATGATAGAGCCATCTCTGGCCCCACCCTTACTTAATTCAGCACATGGTCTCTCCTTCAGTTACAATGAATTTTTCAGTGCCACCTTCATATTTTTCCTTGAAATGGTGGGAAACATCCCGAGCAATCACCATCTTTCTTCATTAGGTCGGTACACGCAGCACCACCACTCCATGCCAAAGTCCTTGAGGCCACTGCTTCCTTCATTCCACTTAAAGTCATCGCTGGTATGGTACCATACACACCACCAGCACACATAGTGCAATCCCATCCTCAGCCTGCCACAAACTGCTCATTCTCTCCCTACCACTGCAGATGGATCCCCATTGCTATCCTGCAGCCACTCCTTCTTCTTCAAAATTCCGTTTAAAAATCATTGTTCTGGGACTACTTCTGGTTCTGTTTTCTGTTATACACAGAGAGTTTTCTACACATACTCTAAATGGCACGCTGAAGAAACAAAGGCAGGACTGGGGAAAAAGAGAAGCTGCCTCACATGACATCCTGGGTAGCACTATGGGAACTTTAGAGATGGTGTCTCATTCAGAGACTCTCAGTGAGGCAGGAGACTTGGACCTTGTTCTGGAACATCATCAGGCATAACTCTGCCTTTGTAAGGGAAGTGACCAGACACAAAAGTTTCCTTCAGCCAAAGGTGGTGTCAGTGGGGACAGCAGATGTGGGCTGTTCTGTATGATGCTCCCAGAAGGTAAGGTGAGGTTATATTAGCTCAGAAGCAGCATCTTAACAGGGAAACCTGTTAATCCAGTGTGTCCTATAGCCAACATTAGGGGCAACAATATTTCCATCACTTCAGACAGTTCTTCCGGCCCTTTGGCTCTCCCAACACCACAACCAAGGGAAAACTATTATTTTAGTTCTGCAACCCCAGACTATTTTTGCAAGTTCTACAACTTTATGTAAATAGAATCACACACGAGAAATCATTTGTGTCTGGTATATATGCTTTCTAGATTCAGTTATAGTTTTGTGTATGTTGGGATTCATTTAAACTGTTGGTGTCATTCTATTACTGTACCATGAATTATTCATCCATTAACAGCAGTGCAAACAGCTAACATCCCTACAATTGCTACGCGTTCTCTCTAGTACAACAGATGAGTCTTCATAACCATCTTATGATCCACTCTTCATCTCCAAAACCGATAAACATTTCAATTGTTTTGGGCTATTGATATGACATTTGTGAACATTCTTGAATGACTCTTGGTATGGACACATTTTTTTTTTCCCTCAGATAAATCATACCTAGAAGGAGACTTAGTGAGCCGATGCTATAATTGTTTTCTCAAAAGCTAACTGATAGAGCTGGCCCGCGTGGATATACCACTTTGTTTCCTACATTGATAAGTGTTTCGTCATTTAGACTCAAGTGAGGGTCACCTGGAAAGAGGAGACCTCAGTTGAGAAGACCCTTTCATCACACTAGCTTGAGGCAAACCCATGGGGGCATTTTTCTTGAGTGAGGATTGAGTTGAGAGGTCCCAGATCACTGTGGACAGTGGCATCCCTGCACAGACAGTCCTCGACTGTATAAGAAACTAGAGTGCACCACGGAGAGCCTGTCAGTAAGCAGGTCTCTTCCGTGTTTCTGTTCCAGTTCCTGCCTCCAGGCTCCTGCCTTGCTTGAGTTCCTGCCCTAACTCCCTTGGACTGTGATGCTAAAGCAAGGCAAACAAAACCATTTCTCCCCCAAGTTGATTTGGTTGCAGGGTTTTATCACATCAATAGGACACACGCTAGAACCTTCTCCTACCAGAAATATGGGCAGCTTCTGCTTTTCTACATTTATTTGACATGCTTTTGATGCAGCCAGTCTTTGTAATTATAGCCTTTGTGCACATTACATATGTTTACAGTCTATTTGTGTGTCTGGAGAGTGACTGCTCAAGCCTTTAGCTAATTTTATACTGATTTATCTTTTTATTGCTGCCCTGAATGAGCTCCTATGTGTTCTAATATGTCTTCTGTAGCTACACACATTAGGAAGTTTTTCTCAGTATTTGGTGCTTTTGTTTTTCTAATAGTATCTTTAAATGAATAAAAATGTTAACTTTGTTGAATTTCAATTTAGTTCCTCCTCCTCCTTCTTCTGTGTTTAGTGATCTTCGTGTCTTATGGAAATTTTGCCTGTGCCTCGTGCCAAAGGTACACTTTTTTCCCTCAAGAGCTTTATTGGATCCGTTGCTATGCTACTTCACTTTCTGTATCCCACACTGATGTTTCTAGGTAAGAAACCTTCAGCACCTGTATACAGGATGTGGAGATGGGAAACCAGGCAAGGAGGTGGCAGGAGCAGGGAGCCAGGACAGCAGAAGTAACGTGGGTGACATCAATGTCTCCCAATGTGCCTGGGGAGCGCAGAGTGGCTCTTCTCCATTAAGGAAGGCCAGCTCTGCCTTTTAAAAGGGGACCTGTGAATGGAATTCACACAGTGCCATGACCCTCGGAGTGTAGGGTGGCAGGATGTGGCGGACGCCCTCCCGAGTTCACAGCACACACTCTCAGCTGAGAACTTGCCACCCCTGCCCCTTCACACCCGCAGCTCCCAGCAGATCCGCAGCCTGTCCTTCTCGACAATGTTGTTACACGTTGGGCTGGGCCCTACAAGGATCCTAGCTCATGCTCGGCTCCCAAGCACACTTACTTGGTTTTGTTTTCCGGGGGATCAGCTTCCATTGTCCCTGACTCTGGCCTCACCCTTCCTCGCCTATGAGGACTGAAGTTGGGGAAGGAGCTGATCCTCTCTATAGACCTCTCTGGTCCAAGATCCACCGTCCCCTGAATGAAGATTCCCTTGGGGTTTACAGGTAAAGGCTAGAGTGTGGAAGGAGTGTGCACTGGAAACCAGGCTATTGCCAGCTCTGACCAAATCTTCTCCACAGAGAGCCATGTAGGGTCACATGATCTGAGAACGCCGATCAGAGACTGGCTAGCAATCTTCCAAGGGCCCATGGGAAAGCTTTTTGTTAATATGCAGCAAGAGCTAAAGAAGGGCAAACGTCAGGTGATTGAAAAGAGTCCTGTAGCCGGACATGGTGGTACACACCTTTAATTCCAGCACTCGGGAGGCACAGGTAGGCAGATCTGTGTGAGTTCGAAGCCAGCCTGGTCTACAGAACAAGTTCCAGAACAGACTCCAAAGCTACAGAGAAACTCTGCCTTAAACTACAAAGCAAAACAAAACAAAACAAAACAAGCCGTAAGTGACTGAGAAGCTGAGATACATGAGCGTATAGACCTTACACAGAGGTGCCTTTGCCCTTGGTGCATACTGTCAGTGTCCATGGCTATGAGGTATTTTGCTTTGTCACCAAACAAGTTTCAGTGAGAGGGTGAGGGGAAGAAAGATGAGGGGAGGCAGCGAGGAAAAGCAAAATGAAGTCCAATAGAGCGAAGGAGGAGGTTACAGGCCGTCTGCTAGTCTTTACACTCGAGGATGGGTTACCGCGTTTCCATCTCCGGCAGCCCTCTCCCAGTCTGGCTCTGTGGGGTGAGTGGAGAGCGGCCAGGTACATGTGGAAAGCAGTAGCGTTTCCAGGGAGCCGCAGGACCTGTGATATCGAGTACTGGCTCTGCCTCTGCAGGGTGTATTTTGCTTTGTTTCATTTTTTAAAACTAACTCTTGTAAGGACTTATGTTGGTGAGTGTGGCTAGGCAGTAAGCGAGCAGAGGAACTCAGGTTTTTGATTTTTGAAGATGGCTATTCTGGGATGGCTGTCAGCCTGGGATTATAGGACACCCTCCAGCAGAGTCACAAAACCCTGCGGTGCAGACCCGAAAAGTAAAGTGCTTCTTGTAAAGCCCAGTGATTAAGGGAGCGGCATTCTGATAAAGGCAGCGGGCACTTGGTGCCCGCAGAGCAGCAGCCCCCTGCGTATGCTGAGGGGACAGACACAGTGCAGCTGCCTTCAGGCCCGGACTCCAAGTTTGAATGAGCCCAGTTCAGCATGAACAAACCAAAGGGGTGAGGTCAGTGAGGTTAACTGCTATACATGTGCACACATAGAAGTAGGGGTGCACACTCCCCTCAAAAACAGAGGGCAGATCAGAAAGACTCAGCAGTAAGTATTCCATGAGAAGCAGCCGTTCCCAGCACGGGGCACCTGCAGCCGAGTGGCAGAGCACTTGGTGAGCTCCGGGCCTTGGGTCTAATTCTCAGACCTGACCTAAGGGAATAGTGTTGGATGTGAAGAAGTTCACCGTTCGCCAGGGTCTCTATTGGAGAGGAAAACCATGGCAACAGTGGGTAAAGATCACCAAGTCCCTTTCAGTGCTTTAGTGTAGGTACTGGCATGGAGGAAATGTGGGTAATGGCCTCAAGCAGAACCTGAACGATGGAAAGAGAAACCCATGGCAGGATCTTCTGTCATGTGAAAATGATTCCACAGTGAGAAAAAAGGAGTGAGCTGGAAGGAACTTAGGCAGCCCTGGTTCCCTTATTTAACCGATGAAGAAGGTGAACTAGAGAGATTTGTGAGGCTAATTCCTGTCTTCCTGCCTCCTAGTGTTAACGGACAGCAACATTCTGTAAAAACACTGGCCACGGTGGGACAACCACTGTAATGAAACCCACAAAATGGAGACAGCTTACACAAAGAGCCTAGCCTGGTGACCAGCTAGGAGCTCCCATTCTTCTGCATTGTGCTCCTCTTGGAAAGTCTACATCCTGTCTGACTCCGTGGGCTCAAAGCGTGGCGAGCGGTTAGCAGCGTCTGTGTGACAAGAAGCATTCCAGCAATGCAGAATCTTGGATCGAAGGAGGGACTCACGATGACACTGCTTGCCCGGCAACTGGGTCCCCAGGTGGCGCATGTACACAGGAGAGTTCCTGAAGCCCTACTCCAGCCATGGCTTTTCCTAATGAAAAGAGTTCCTGAGGTTCAGCAGCTGGGACCCAGCACTGGAGGAGACTGCCATAGTGGTTCAGAGTGTGGGATTTATATGTGTGCCTTCTAGTTGCTTCTGTGGAGGAATTTGTTTTGCCCAGAAGCCCAGAATCCTTTGTGACCTCATCCAGCTCTGGTGGCTCTAGGGTGGTTCCTGGGGACGTGGCTGCATCCTTTCCTTCCATGTACATCCCCACCTAGCCTTCCCTAAATCTTCACCATCCTGCCATTTTATATGGACACCTGGAACTGAATTTAGGGATTGCCTGGGACATCCAACATGATCTCGTTCTGAAATTTTTCAATATCTCTGCATGAACCTTTTTTGCAAATAAGGTTTAGGTGTATGTATGTGTTTGGGGAAACCACCATTTTGAACCCACTACAACATCCCAGGCATCATTAGTGACAGCTTTTACCATTAGAGGGCCTAATTTGCTGCAAAGAGGAAGGGATGGATGTCACATTGTTATAGATGAGGGTCTCCCTATTTGCTTTCAATCATTTGATAAGGTATCTGTGGGAAGAGGCGGGGGAGGGTAAAGAGGAGAGGAGAGGAGAAGAGAAGAGAAGAGGAGGGGAGGGGAGGGGAGGGGAGGGAATGGGAGAGGAGGGAGGGATGGGAGGGAGAGATGAAAGATACTCCAGATACTCCCTGGATAGGGAACACGCAGAAGTCCCCTTCACTGCTCTCTAGTAATGAGATCAAGATGTCACTAACTTAGAAGTTGGTCTCAAATCTTTCTGTCAGCAAAACATTGTCATCATGCCTTCTCTATCTGACCCCCTTCCTTCCCTTTCCCCCGTGTCTTAGGAGCTGTTCTGAGTGAAGATCCACCCTAGCTGGCTGCTGAGAGCCTGGCTTGTCAGGATGTCTGCACATGGGTCACTGCACTAATTATGAGCATTATCACTTTGCCAAGAACATGAACCCAGGAAAAAGCCTCTGTTGATCCTCTTGGACATTGGGGATCCTGACAGCAGGCTGTTGAACTCTGCCATCTGCCTTACAGCAGGCCTGGCCCTTGGTGTCTATGACACTGCCCCTGGTGTTGGGGAGCGAGCTGGCATTGCTGCTGAAGATCTGTAGTCAAGAGATGGCACATGTCCACATGATACAGATGTGCTTTGAGTGTGCAGCATACATACGCTGTACCATGAATCATTTTAAGTGTTCAGTTTGGTTCATTAAGTTCATTACCACTGTTGTGCGACCATTGCCATCTGTCTCCAGAACCTTCTCATAAAAACGGACACTCCACACACATTAAACACTCACTCCCCGCCCCGCCACCCAGAGACCCTGGAAATGCCCACTCCCCCTCCCTCCCAGAGACCCTGGAAACGATCATTCAACTTTCCGACTCCATGAGTTTGACTGCTTTAAGTGCATCGCTTAAGTGGAGTTGTGCAATGTTTGTCCTTTGGTGCCTGGCTTATTTCACTTAGCACAATGTCCTCAGACTTTACCTATGTGTCCCCATGTTTTGGAACTTGCATCTTTCCTTAAGGTTGAGTAATAGTCTATTGTATACACCATCTACATCTTGTGTGTCCATTTATTCATTGATGAAATTTGGGTTGCTTGGTTTACCTACAAATTTATCTGCCTACCTCTGCCTCTGCCTCCAGGGGCTTGGATTTAAAGGTACTAATTCATTATCTTGCCAGAGATTCATGGATTTTTAAAGATAAATGTTTGATTTCTGAAATTACTTCAGTAAAAGGAAGGGAAACTCTCTAAGGCCTGAGCATCAAACAAAAATAAATCTGTTTTGGACACTCACTAAAAGCAACTGGACAAACTCTGGACAGGAAAAGCAAGTCGCCTGCCTTTTTCACCTCTGAAAAATTCCTCAGATCTTCCAGGACTTGAAGACCAAGAGTTCCATGGAATCTGAAAGTCCATGGTTACACCCACCAAAATAGTATTCAGGGTCTGAAGGCAGAACTGTGTTTGCCCCTTAACTGAGGCTGGATGGCTTGGATGTGGTCTTATGAATGACAGGTCACACCTGGAGGTCCCAGCAGAGCTCTGAGGCAAACTTATGAAAGTCTGGGCAGATCTCAGGTCTGGACAGTTTCAGGACACAAGCTGCAAGGAACCCTGGTTTGGGTGTGAGTGACAGATATAACTGGCCCTACTGCTATGGACTCTGAAATCTACTTTTGAAAGGCTTTTCTGATAAAAGTTTGTTTACAAGGGCTGGGGAGATGACTCAAAGTTTAAGAGCACTGGCTGCTTTTCCAGAGGGCGGGGGTTCAATTCCCAGCACCCGCATGGCAGCTCACAGCTGTCTGTGGTACCAGTTCCAGGGGACCTATTACCTCCACACCAATGTGCATAAAATAAAGTTAAATAATATTTTTAAAAATCTTGTTTACACTATTATTATTTATCTTACTTTAAAAAAATCAGTGTATTTTGAAAATTGGTGGGTAACTGCCTTTCTAGTTGATTTGATGAAGGGTACAGAAGACTCTGTTATCAAAGAAGATCATGAGATTTCTACATCTCAAGAAAAATAAAATTATACATTTTGTTATTTTTCTAATGTATAATTCCTGTTTCTTGTTTTTCTTGGCAAAAATTCCGAAAAGGAAGGCTTGTAAACCCTAGGACACATAGCAATGAAAGTAATGGGGCTTTCCAGGGAGCCATCAGTCACATTCCATCTTGCTGAGAGAGACACCTGGGGACAGTGCTACACCACAAGGAGGAGCAGGTGACAGCCTCACGGTCAGCGTCTGTGCTCAGGGGAAGATACTGAGTCACAGAGAGATGGTCCCTAAGAACACTTAAACATTATCTTGCTATCACCATGAGGCAAATTACATACAGCAGAGTACAAAGCTGGGAACGGACAGCCAGAGGAACCGTGACAGTGTGGTCAGATTCTTCTAGGACGAAGTTCCCTAGAGTGCTGTAAAACTTACTTTGTTCTATTTCCTCACCAATAGCATAAGCAGACTTATGCACACCACCCTTCCCAGACAGGCCTGGTTATTAGTCTAAAGAAATCAGATTTGCCGAGGCCTCGGTCTTCCACCAACAGAGAAGTCACTAATGGCACTGCCAGTACTGTACTGACGAGCAACACTACTGAAGTCAGAAAATCAGCTTGTTTTTCTGAGACATGGTTTCTCCATAGCTTTGGAGCCTGTGCTGGAACTTGCTCTTGGTGACCAGGCTGGCCGTGAACTCACAGAGAACCGCCTGCCTTTGCCTCCAGAGTGCTGGGTTTAAAGGCATGTACCACCACCACCCGGCCAGAGAATGATTCTTGAGGCACCCTTTGTGGCAGTCTGTCCCCAAAGTTTGAAAGTGTTCATGGGGTCTCCAAGTAATGTGGTGAGCATTTTAGCTGCACCCCAAATTGTTGATAGAAAAAAGTACTGCCTGGGATGATTTGGGAGACCAGTAGAAAACAGCACTGACATCTGGAGCGAAGGCTAGGCCTCCCATTTCCACCTTCACAGTCAACCAAACAAGCCACCTTGTGTGGAGTTCTGCCTGCAGGGTGAGTAGCTGGTGGTTTTGCCTGAGGTTGTCTTGAGAAAGCTAGGCAGGAAGGTAAACATTGGTGCTAGGTGCTTACTCTCCAGATCACCAATTCTTTGTTTCTTCCAGGGGGAATGGAACGGCATTAGACCTACTCCACAAATTCTAAGTTTCTGAGGATGTATAAAATCCATGAGGAAATGCCAGCTCTTCAAAGGCAGGGAATGAGCGTGCTGCCTCTAACTATAGAGTACTCCCAGGCAAGGAGCACTTCTCAAGATTGCCTGGGAGATTTAGATGAAGCTCTGTCCTTTCTGCTACCCACTTTTCACTGTGCTGATATATTTCTTGCTGCAGTGAATAGTTCAGTCAGTTCTGATGCCACCACTATTTCCCAGAACACCACAGCTCCTACCCCCAGTCCACTCTCTGCCTGCCTCTAGGCCATGCAAGCATCACCTCACCCAAATACATGAACTGGAAGCAGATTGCCCACCTTACAGGGGTAACTGAGAAACCTGGCACTATTACAGTGTAAGTGACAACAGGAAGAGTGTGCTTCAAAGCACTGGCAACAGTCTGGTGTGTCATCTGGGAAATGCCAGTCAAGAATGGGAGTAATCTTTCAGATGGCAGACATAAAAAAGCCTCATCCGTTCTTCAAACCTGCCAGCCTTCCACCAGCTCATCCCCCACCAGAGTCCTCTCCCCAAAGCTTTCTCTAGTTTCAAATCAACGGACAGGTTGCATGCCGGGTCTGCTCAGGGGACCTGTGGACAAACCCAGACGGTGAAAAACCCTGAAGCAGAACAAATAGGCAGAAGAAATGGCAGATCAGCTGAACATCCAGCTCTGCCCCCTGGGAGGTGTGTGGCCTGGGCTTGCGGCTTAACTCTGGAAACACTCGTAAAAACAGTTCCGCGAGACAGCATCCACAGTCTCCCTGGCGATGGAGACAGTAAATATCCAGTCTCCACATTTGCTAGTTCTTAGTATCTGCTCTCTCTGTTACTCTGGAACGCATATTTACTTGTTCAAACCTGAAGTTAAGGTAATGCACAACCTAAACGCGGTGTGCAGGCCTCATTCCACCTCCTGCGTGCACTGTTGGTCTGCAGTGGATCAGCGCCGTCGCTCATTTCCAGAGTCCCGGGAGGAGATGGGTTTTCAGGGCCCTGGAGTGGAAGCCTACCTACTGGCCCCGCAATCTCTGGTTTGGGCTTTGTTGAAATGCATACAGGGAAATTTTAAGAAGCCAACAGTTAGGTTCACAAACCTAGTTCCTCTAATCCCATGGTATCTAGCTCTGGCCTTTCCTTGGGGCTCCTCTCTGGCAGACAGGCCGGTTCTGTTGCCACAGTCTTCCTGCCTGCAGACTTAGACAGAATGTTTCCCATGGCTGAGGCCCAGTAAGACTCCACTCTTTTACCAGGAGGCCTGCCCTGTCTGATTGCTTTAGACTCAGCTCGAAGGAGTCCTAGGCTGCCTTGGGAGGGATTTTAGAAAAAGAGAGAGAGAGAGAGAGAGAGAGAGAGAGAGAGGGAGAGAGAGAGAGAGAGAGAGAGAGAGAGACAGAGAGAGAGAGAGAGAGAGAGAGAGACAGAGAGAGAGACAGAGAGAGAGAGAGGAGAGAGAGAGAAAAGAAGAGAGAGAGAAAAGAAGAGAGGAAAGAAAAAAAGGAAGGAAGGAAGGAAGGAAGGAAGGAAGAAAGAAAGAAAGAGAGGAAAGAAAAGAAAGAAAGAAAGAAAGAAAGAAAGAAAGAAAGAAAGAAAGAAAGAAAGAGAAGGTAGTTAACTGCCAACAAAGCTTGCAGGACCCTCAAGAATTCCTATGGGAAGCTAATTGGAAAGCCGTTTGCTCCCTTTAATGACCTCCGCCTACCTCCGCCCCCCCCAGCCTTATCCAGAGCAGCCACCCTATCTGTAAATGGCGACCATGGAAAATGTACACTGGCGACTTGGTGTGAAAGATAGGCAAGGCTCCTAAAAAATCTTCTCGGGGGGCTTATCACCTTCTTCTGGCTCCACAGCAGGCTCGGGCTTGGGACTGGAGGAAACGGTCTGTCTGTGAGCCTAGACAGGGTCTCATCAACAACTGATAAGGCTGCTGTGAACAAGCAGGCCCTGCCGACTCACTTGCCTCTCGCTAGCTCTGGGCCTAAACACCAGACGTGTTTGTAGGAAATGCACAGGGCCCATGGCCTCAAGGCAGGTCCATAGAATAGCTGAGTCCAGGTGGCCACCCCCACCTGGGAAAAGAAGAGTAACTGGAAACCAGCTTAGGGCACACATGTATGCTGGCCAGCTGAGCAACTCGGATGCTGGTAACTCTGGTTTGCCAAACAAAACCATCATTAAAAAGGTCGAATCTATTGAATGTCAACATAATCAGAATCTCCTACCATCGTTTCTACAATGGCAATAGATTTGAAAGCTATAACTCTTATATACCAAGTTTTATGGTACTTCTAAATGGAGCCATGTCATTTAAAGAGCAGTACTGAGAAGAAATCATATTTTATTGATCAACTCTGTATCCCAGCTATATGAAATGTTGGATAAATTGGTTTCCCAAGGACCATGCAACTTAAAAAAATTTCCCTGACCAACTAGCTCTTACAGCACGAGACTCATATAAAAAAACCCAATAGACGATTGTGCAAGCATCTTCCTATTTTGTTGAAGAGCAGCAAGCACAACCGTGCTGTTTCTATTTAGTGTTCTGAATTCAGTGGAAAAAACATGTGCTGCAGATGGCACCAAAAAGACTGGCAGTGCTAAGAACTGTGACGTCAGGTGCACAGAGGCTTGGATAAAACTCCACATTTTTAATCTTGGGGAAAGCCTGAAGCAAGTGTACTGGAAAAGTCTGTGTGTGTGTGTGTGTGTGTGTGTGAGAGAGAGAGAGAGAGAGAGAGAGAGAGAGAGAGAGAGAGAGAGAGGGAAAGAAAAAGAGAGACTGTGTGTGTGTGTGTGTGTGTGTGTTTGAGAAAGAGAGACAGAGACAGAGCTAGACTCTTGTTACTCAGCAGGAGGGCATTGGACACAGGAAGGATCGGAAGTGGGAAGAGTCAGCCTTAGGGAACTGGAAAGCAACAGGGCAGGGACAGAGCTGGTGCTCAACAGGCTCTGGCTGTGGGCTGAATCTTGAGAAACCAAATACACTTCCTTCTCCTCCTTTTACAAGTGGAAAGACCCTGTGCCTCTCTTCTCCAGTGAAGCTCCTCTGCCTCAGCTTCTGTCTCAGGCTTCCCTTAATGTCTGAGGTCAAGCTGATTTTCCTATTCTGAATCTTGACAGAAGTATGTGAGAGAGAAGGGAACAATGACTTAAAGGATGCAAGAGTCGAGTTCAAGAGGAGAGAACTATCTGCTTTTATGATTTTTATGTTACAAAGTAAATAAGCTCATTGTACAAAAGTAGAAACCATAATTAAGTAGAAGAAATGAGACTCAGGTATCCAGAACCAACCAGAATTGATACGTCCATGACTCTTCTTCCATTACTGTGTGCGTTGCATGTTTCTGTGTGTGCATTGTTTAAATAGATGGCAATGACTGCTGTGGTGCTATTATGTTTTGTTGTATTGCATGTGAAAAACTTAGCAGATAGTGATTAGAGTAACAAAAGGCCACGGGCGACAAAAGATGTTGCTTTACAAATGCTGCACGTTGCCGTACCTGCCTGTGAATTAAAGCTATCTCTTAATGACTACCT
Source organism: Arvicola amphibius (assembly GCF_903992535.2). Lineage (NCBI taxonomy): Eukaryota > Metazoa > Chordata > Mammalia > Rodentia > Cricetidae > Arvicola > Arvicola amphibius. Next base: position 93,238,408 of record NC_052049.1, on the reverse strand, counting down.
AACATCCTGCCTGTGAATTAAAGCTATCATCTCTTAATGCTACCTAGCATTTCATTGGGCAGAGCTGCCATTCTTTACTTGACCAAGCTAGAAATGTAGTTTAAAAAGAGTTGTGATAAAAATCTCTCACATTTGAAGATGAACAATTACTAGAAGTGGTCTTTTCTGTATTAAAGGGTATGCACATTAAAAAATGTTTTGTATTGTTTTCAACAATTGTATATATGTATACAATATATTTTGATGATATCTAACCCCAACCACCCTACTACTCTTAAAACGCATAGAAAACCTTCTACTCCACCTTCTTTTTCTGTTTTCTTTCTGTTTTCTTTCTCTCATTTTCCTTTTCTTTCTTTCTTTCTTTCTATTTTTTGTAAGCAGTTGAGTTGGTGTGGGGCCATCCACCAAAGCGTGAGCACAGAGGCTGGGTGAGCACACTTTAAGACTGTTGGTGTCCACTGCTGACTGTGGCCTCCCAGTCCCGGGTTCTCTCTGGAGGCGATGAACACCGAGTTGGCCAATGGCACTGGGGATGTGACCTTTCTCATCATCTTTGCTCATCTGATGACATTAGTAGAACATTACTTCACACTAATTCCCTTCTTGATTGTTGGATAACCTTGAATTAATTTCATTTAGTTTTAGCCTTTAGCTATCCTTTGCGCAGAGGTAGGTTTGCTTGTTACCTTAACTTGTTTGGACAACTATTACAAAAAGCATAGACTAGATATCTTATAGGCAGCAAAGAAATACAAGGCCTGGTATAAATCATGTCCTGGCTTGTGGATGGCTGTCAGCTTTCTGTGTCCACGTTCACTAGAGACAAGAGAAGTGATTTCTTTCATGTCTTCTCAGGAAAGCCTGAATCCTAGCCTGAAGGGTCCACATCAGGATCCATTTGCCTCCCAAAGCTTCATCACACTGGACACTCAGGATTCAGCTTATGAATTTGGGTGACATGAAAATTTAGTCCACAGCCCAAACTCACATATTTCCATAAGATGTTCATTTTTAGAAAATTGTAGGCATTAAGGCATAAGATTATTAAAGATTACAATTTTTCCAGTTTTTATTTTGCTTTGAGCTAATTTTTCTCATTCACTCCTCCTTCTCTCTCTCCCTCTCTCTCCCTCCCTCCATCTATCTCTCTGTCTCTCTCTGTCTCTGTGTTTCTCTCTCTCTCTTCTGTCTGTCTTTCTTTTGCTTTCTTTTGCTATATATAAATATAGCATATATATTTAAATATATATTTATATATATGTAAATATATATATAAATATATATATAGCATATATATAAATATCTATGCAATGATTTAGTTCATCATTCCTTTATGATTTGTGCATATGATTTCTGAAAGAAACAGCCTTTTCCCACCCTAGTATTAAAACGTGCACTAATAAAATATTTCTTTTATATTTTCCAGCAGTTTGAATCTCAAAGTCACCTGAAAGTTACTTTGGTAGGTTTCTTTGAACTATAGTTTCATTCTTCTAAATGAATTTACTATCTACTTCAGTATTATTTATTGAACATCCTATGATCCAATGTTCTTAATGTCACTTTTATCGAAGTTTTTGTATATGTGCTTTTATCTTGATATTCCATTCCAGTAACTGGTGTATTACACTGTTGCACTGATAATAACTTTACAGAGTATCTTAACTGGGAGACCTCTCTCTTATTATTCCTTTTTACATGATCTTAATTTCTCTTCTTTGTTGACACCACTGATGTCTTTTCTTTTTTCTTTTCCTTTTTTTTTAGTTTTTTAGTTTTGTTTTGTTTTTTGAGATAAGGTTTCTCTGTAGCTTTGGAACCTGTCCTGAACTAGCTCTTGTAGACCAAGCTGACCTCAAACTCACAGAGATCTACCTACCTCTGCCTCCCAAGTGCTGGGATTAAAGGTGTGTGCCACCACCACCCAGCTCTGAAGACTTTTCAATATTGTTCATGAAGATATCAAAAAATAATGCCATTGGAATTGTACCACATTTTCTTAGTTACTGCTCTAGTGCTGTGAGGAGACACCATGACCAAGGCAGCTTATAAAAGAAAGCATTAATTGGGATGTTGCTTACAGCTTCAGGGTATTAGTCCATGGTCATCATGGTAGGAAGCATGATTTCAGGCAGGCAGGCATGGCACTGGGGCAGTAACTGAGAGCTGACACCTGATCCACAAGTCAGAGGCAGAGAGGGAATGAGAAGACTAGGTCTGGCTGTGGTGTTTTGGAACCTCAAACCCCACCCATAGTAACACCTCTTCCAGCAAGGCCTTAAAACTTCCTAGGTGGTCCACAAACTGGAAACCAAATATTCAAGCCTGTTGAAAGAGAGCAGTGGTCTGCGTTCCCACCGCCCGGCTCCCAGCCACCTGGCTAGCTTATACCCCAGAATAACAACACACAAATTGTATTCATTTAAACACTGCCTGGCCCATTAGTTCTAGCCTCTTATTGCCTAACTATCATATCTTGATTCAACTCATTTCTTATAGTATGTCACCATGAGCTCGTGGCTTACCAGGAAAGATTCAGCATGTCTGACCTGGCAGCTTCATGGTGGGTGGCTCTCTGTTTCCGCCTTCTTTCTCCCAGCATTCTGTTCTCTTTTTCCCACCTATCTAAGTTTTGCCCTATCAAAAGGCCTAGGCAGTTTCTTTATTTGACCAATGAAAGCAACACATAGAAAGAAGACTCTCCTACACCACAAGCATATGAATTTACTGGGACCATTCTCCTTCAAATTACCACACCCGTTAACAAATAAAATAAAGATCTGGCTTCTTGAGTCCTGAGATTTATGTAAGAACATGGTTGATATTTCCAGGGACCTGAACTCACACAGTCTTGCCGTTATATTTCTTCATAAAATGTTGGCATTTACTACAAGCAGGCGTACCCCAATTCTTATCACATTATTTCTCCTATGTGTTTCATGCCTTAGCCTGCCACAGCCCCAATATATTGCCTAACTCATTGCTACTGGTAAATAAGAAAGGTATTGGCTTGCTTCCCTGGTATCTCCAGATTCTGGTGCTGATTTCAATAGCTTCTCAGTAAATCCATGGATTTCCCAAGCAAGGTTGCTTGTAGTGTTTTCAGTCAGTTAAGCTGGAACTGTGTTTTCCAGAAACCATTCTTCCATGTTGTCCTGAAATAAATACGGACAACATTTGGGAACAGAAATGAGGCAATGGCCACTGCTCTGAGAAGGCAGAAAGACATGGCTCCCATCAGGCCCATGGACACTTAAGCAGTAGCTCCTGAGAGACAGCAGCTCTATGGACACCCTCCTTGCCTGTGAATCTCTGTAGAGCCAGATTGACAAGTTGGTGACTCTTCCATCCTTCAACTTGTGTCTTGAGCTTTTATATTCCCAAATCTTTCCAGAGCTGTGCATAGGTTAATTCCTCTGTTGTAACTCTCATCTTATAACTTAGTGGCTCTACTCATCTCATTGAATGTGAGCTCATACACCATTTTTAAAACAAATTTTTTGGAGGAGGCTGAGGAGATGGCTAAGGGGTTATAAGCAACTGCTGTTCTCCCAGAGAACTGGGTTTGATACTCAGAAATGGTGGTTCACAAATGTCTATAATTCCAGTTCCATGGGATATAATATCCACTGGTGGCCTCCCAAGATCTTACACAAACATGGTACACTTGTATACATGCAGATATAATATTGATACACATAAAATAAATACATCTGTAAACATAATTTTGGAATCAAGACCATAAACAAAGATCAGATAGTGATCAGGCAAGTACAGGACACCCAATTAAATCTGAACTTCAGAGCAACAAGTACATTTTTAACTTTCATATGTCCCAGTGTTAATTTTGATATACCAAAATTTGTTCACTAATTTTTTAATGAACATTTACAGAATGGTAAAATACCCAAGTCACCTGACACAGTCCTAACTCGGAAAAGACAAGTTTGAGTAAAACAAATCTGTTGTCGGGGGTTTTCTGTCCTGCCACCAGGTCCCATAGCCATTTAGCCTCAAGGAAATCACACAGAGGTCTATATTAATGATAAACTGATTGGCCCATTAGCTCAGGCTTGTTATTAACACTTATAACATATAAATTAGCCCATTATTCTAGTATATGTTAGCCACATGGCTCGGTACCTTTTTCAGCAGGGCAGATCACATCTTCCTTCTGTGGTTGGGACAGGACTGTGGAGGAATGGGCTTCCTCCTTCCAAGAATTCTCCTGTTCTCATTGATCCACCTCTACTTCCTGTCTGGTTGTCCCATCTATACTTCCTGCCTGGCTATTGGCCAATCAGCATTTATTTAAAACATAATTGACAGAATATAGACAATTGTCCCACACCACAAATCCCCTTCTAGAGTCTGTTAGTGCTATTTTGTCCTACATTTTATCCTTCTCATATTCCCGTTTCTTCTATTTAAAATGGCTACCAAGACAGGTATGGTGCATGTGTGCAATCTGAGTACTTTTGGGAGAGGGAGTAAAGAAAGAGGATCTTGAGTTACAGGCCTGCCTGGGCTTCACAGTGGGTTCAAGATCAGCTTGGGAAATCTCAAGAATAATTGACAAGTAAATAGTCCTAACCATAGTGATGAAGCCAAATACTGTCCATTACCTAAGCTGCACAGAAGTGTGAGTGCTGAGGGCATAAGGTCAATGTTAATGAACCAACAATAGATATTAGAAAAGGCATCCTTAAATGAAATACAGAAAGCAAGGCTGTCCTTAGCATTTGATGAGATGTGTGACCAAGGTCTCATGAGAATCAACCTTACCCAGCTCCTTGGAGCAGTGTTCAGGTTTTCCCAGTCCGTAGTTGTAGGAACTTCACAGATTCAACTCTGTCAAATAAAGAGAATCAGCCACATACTACATAAATTATGACTAGATTTTAAGCAGTGTTCTTATTAAAGATGTCTTCATTTCTTTGGGCATGGAGAACTCTAGAAGACTTCAGCTTCACCCTCCAGCCACTTCCCTGGCTCACCTTCCTTCATTCCATCCTACACACTCTTCTATAGTCCAGGACTGGAGAAATTCTCTAGAAACCCACCAGAAAATTCACATGATCCTCTCTTTCTCACCAGCCTTCTCTCAGCCCACGTGCTGTGGTTCTCCACCAAATAGCCCACTGAAGCTATGCACAAGACAAGACAGGCTCTACCCTGACAAATATGTCTGCTGGTTTTGCAATCACTCCTTTGGTTTGCCTATCAACACACACACGCAGGCATCTATATGTTTATAGTGTTTATGGGGTGAATCAGCTGCTGGTACTATAGGCACAATTACAGTTGGCTTTGGCTCAGTGTGGTCTTCAAAGCAAACTTTGTATATGGTACACTATGTTGGGAAGACTACAGACTCCTAACACAGTAATGCCTGTGTTTAAGGAGATTGATAAAAAATCACGGAAAGGATTTAGACAGTTCACACTCCCTTTCGTCCTTAACAAGCTGCTGTGAGGGATTGACTTCTGAACTTGTCTCGTCATTGAACTAAAACTTGACAGTCCCAGGGCAGAGTCCCTCTGTAATCACAAGTCCTTCGCGTCTACAGTCGGCACGCTCGCGCAGGACTCCAATCTGCTGCACAGACATGACCTCACGGAGCCTCAGATACAGAGCCTCAGATACAGAGCCTCATTTTATGTTCAATGACTTCTTTCCCCTTTCTTGTCTTGCCATATGAGAAATCCACCCTCGAAACGCATGGGACAAAACTGTCTGCTACTTCTTATTAGTCTTAACTTCTAAGAGGCCTGAGAAAACATGATTACAGCCATCGTGCAAAGAAAAACATCAGACCTGAGAATAGTGAAGGCAACCGTTTGGTCTGTGTTAACTGCTTTCACTTGTTTATTTTTAAAAAGCCAACAGAGACTGGCAACATCAATCAATCAGTAAACTGGTGCCAACAATGTTTTAAATAAAAAAAATGCACCTCTGTATACGTCCAGCCCATGTCCTCCTGCCCTCGGGGTTTCGTTGGTTGTTTCTCACTGAGAATTTCGAAGCCTTTGTACATAGTGCACACCTGATACCCACCAAGGCTTGCTTGCTGAACTGAGAAGGGATCCGTGCAAGACGATACAGAGAAAGCCCATGGGGACCCTACAGGTTAGATCTCTCTTGAGAAAAAAAAAACACACAGTTTTCTACATCTTGTTTACCAATTTTTATTTTGAAATTAAATCTTTTGATGATTCTGATTGGGGAAGTAAACTCCTGAGGGAAGGGTGAGTGAGAGGAATGAGGTGTGTGTGAACAGACCACAGTGGTGTGCAGGAGGAATGTCAGGATCAAATCCACTTTGGGCTAGCTAGAAGCAAAGCAAAAGATCTAACAGTAAAATAAGATGTTTTATAAAAATTTCCTAAGATGAGGACTGCCAACTGAAAACAGAGTGTTGTAGAAATGGAGCTGAGTGAGACAGGGAGAGCTAATGCCGCCCAACCCTCAAGAGGCTCCTAATCGGTCTGGGAATTCATGAGGGAGAAAGCCGATAACTTCGAGCCGATTTGAGAATGAATATCGTGTCAGCATTATAATAAAACTAAAATATGAGTTGATAACAGCATGACTTTGGAGATCTTCAGCTGTGAATAATCTGAGGTGGGATGCTAGTTTTGGCAAGAGCTCCTATTATATTCCCTAATAAATGTTTGTCACATATTTCAAATATCCCTTATCGTCTTCCTGGGGTGACTGTGCGGTGTGAACACTTAATTTTGGTGAATTTCTGGATAAGACTGTGTGGGAGGAGGTGAGCATGACAAGAGAAAAACAGCGGTGTGTCTGCATTCAGAACAAATGACTTGGCTTTGGCTGCATTTTACAATAAATCCTAATGCCAGAAGAGGAGTTCTGGTTCAAAAATCATGTTGGCTTATAAGCCTGTATTTAATATTTCCTAACTTCCAAATAAATTAAATAAGCACATTAAAGAAAAGAGATGAAAAAGAGATGAAAAGTAAAATTATGCTATACTTTGTGCCTGTACACACTCAGAAAGTCCCGGCAGTACCACTCAGAAAATCAGACATCTGTTTTTCCTTCAAAGATTGCTTACTGCTGTCCACAAACCTTCCCATCTTGATAACATCTCCCTACAGTCAAAGAAATAATGTCAGTGGTCAGAGGGACAGGAAGCATTTGAAGACACATTTATTTCATTGTGTATGGGTTCTCTACATGCCATGAGAAATTGGAGCTTAGTAGGCACAGAAGAAAGTTGCAGCCAGGAAGGCTCTGCTGGTCGATGCAATCTATCAGTTCACACACCAGGAAGGCAGAAAAGGTTTTAAGATGAAAAGCACATAGTTGAGAGCCCAGCAATCTGATTGGAAACTATGTGTGTAAATTAGTCTACAGCTATAGCTCTGAAAAGAGGATTAGACCATTAGATAATTAATATAAAGCAAAGCCAGTGGTTTCTTGCATCTTCTGTGTAGCTGGAAGTACTTCACTTTCCTTGCCAGTTATTCATTAAACAAGTGTCCATCAAATTATTGTATGTTGGAGCTTGAGCTAGGCAGTACTGAGCAGAGATGAGAAAACCAATGTAAGTACATTTTAAGCTCTGAAAAACAAAGAAAAATGAGCAATGTAACAAAAAGAGACTAAATGTGTGAACCTAGGGGATATATACCTACTGCAAAGGTCAAGATAAAATTTCATCAACTAGTTGGCATATTCTGAAGAGTATAAATAAAAAACAAACTCAAGGCCAGGCAGTGGTGGCTCAAGCCTTTAATCCCAGCACTCAGGAGGCACAGACAGGTAAATCTCTGAGGGTTTGAGGCCAGCCTGGTCTACATAGAGAGTTCCAGACAGCCAGAGCTGTTATACAGAGAAAACAAACAAACAAGACAACAACAAAAAATTAAAAGAATAACAGCAATAAAAAGAACCTCAACAGATAAGGGTCAACATATCTAAATTCAAGAGCCTGAGATGAGATAGAAAGATATTAAAGCAAGAAGGCAATACAGATTGCAGAGAATCAACAGGAAAATGACAAAGACTGAAGCTAATCCGCATACAGAATAGAAGTGAGAAACCAGCACTGTATGATGGTATTCACAAGGAAGAGGTTAGGCTTAGTGACAGCCAGAGACATTATCTGACTGATGCAGAGATTAAATAAACTCACTGGATTCCAAACAAAAATTATTGAAAATTGACACATGCTTGTAAACATGATTTTAGGCTTTGAATTACAAAAAGAAAATGAGAAAAAAAGGTCACTACCAGGATGGAAAATACATTTCTTCTTATGGAGCAAGACCCAGATCTAACTATAATTATTTTTGTATGCTGAATTCTAAATAATAACAAAATCATATCTATAAAATCTCTTAAAGGAAAGTATTATAATTGGGCAAGTCTTATACTAAGTTAAGTTGTTTTTCTTGTATACCCAATAAATAAAACTTTCCAGATAGACAGGACTTAAAAAAACTTACATGCATTTTTGGTAGAAACAATAATTGTTTAACCACCTTTGAAGAGTTGAAAGAAAAAGTAGGTGGTTAAGTACTGAGATACAATGGAATAACCAAAATCAAAAAACTAACTAGTTGGGTTGGACTGGCTTGCTAGTTAAGAACACATGCTGTTCCTGCAGAGGATTGGGGTTCCATTCCAAGAAACTGCATGGTGGCTCACAACCATCTTAGTTCCAGCTGCAGGAGATCTGATGCCCCCTTCTGGTCTCTGTGGTCACCAGCCACACACATGGTACACATACGTACTTACAAGCAAAGCATTCATACACATACTATGAATAAATAAGATAGTTTTAGAAGAAAAATTAAGAACATCGCAATAATCCTATCAATAAAATGGTCACATTTCTGGACCACAGCTACCAAACCCATCCGCACATAAATAATCTGGTTATGCTAAACTGAATGTATCATGTAAATCTTGCCCTCAAATAGTTGCAGGCGCCCATGGTTTAGCCTGTAAACTCTAACATCGAAGGGTGACATAGAGTCTATGCAATGTCTTACAAAAGGGAGAAAATATTACTTCCTAAGTCGCCTCTCCCAGCCAGCATCAACTTGATCCTAAGCTGTATAAAGACAGTGTGAGAAGTGAGAACTGAGGGCATAGATTTCTCAAGAGAAGGGATAAGAAAAGTCTCAACAAAACATTATCAAATTAATTCAATAGATATATAAAAGGACAAATAAAATAAGTGGGTTTATGTCAGAAATACAAGACAAATTCAGCTTTAAAAATGAATCCATCCTACTTTCTGAAGAATAAAACCTGCAGGATCATAACTGACTGCCACAGTAAAATATCTTGCAAAATTGAACACAGTGAAGCTCACAGCCTGAAAAGTAAGTTACCAAGGTCATAAGACGCAAATTGACACATAAAAATCAGTTGTATTTCTATTTATTAGCAATTAGCAATTGAAAATATCAAGAAAAAAACCTTTGCCATTTTAATGGCCCAAATGGAGAAAGAAATGCTTAGCAAGGAGGCTGAAAAATGTCAGCAGGATTTCCTGTGCGCCAACAATCTCACGAATTGTCCTGGGGTCTGAATAAGGGAGATGCTACAGAGGTGCTCATGAGCCTCCACCACCAAGATTTCCATTCTCATTAAATGGACACATGGGTTGAACTCAGTTGCAACTAAAATCTCTCTGAGACTTTTGTCAACACAGATAGATGGCTGCTTATAAGATTTGTGGGACAAGGTAATGAACGGGACAGAAACAATTCTCTTAAAGGATAAGATATTTGGAGGTAAAAAAGACATGTAAATAGGCTAAATTTTGGATTGTCTTTTTAGCAAATTTTTTGAAACAATTGAATACACATATGAAAATCAAATAGTAGCAACCTTCAGATTTTTCCATATCATACAAACATTAATTCCACCGATCACAGACCCAAATGTAAAGCCACGTTAAATAAAAAACAAGCACAGAAGGAAATGTGTGTCACCTTGAATTATAATAGTTTTTTGCTATGTTAATAATCTAATACAGAAAAGGGTTTTATTCTATGTGTACACAGATGCATGTGAGTGTTTGCAAGTGCAACACGTATGTGTAGTGAGGAGCAGCGGGCTGTGTTCCTGTCGTCCAGCTCCTGGTAGCCTGGCTAGCTTATGCCCCCAAAATAACAACACACAAACTGTATTCATTTAAACACTGCCTGGCCCATTAGTTTTAGCCTCTTACTGGCTAACTCTCACATTCTGATTAACCCATATTTAGTAATCTGTGTAGCACCACGAGGTGGTGGCTTACCAGGAAAGATTCAGCATGTATAACCTGGCAGCTGGCTTCATGGCGTCTGTCCCAGAGAGGAGAGGCATGGCGATTTACTAACTTCCCTTCTCCCAGCATTCTGTTCTGTCTACTCCACCTATCTATATCCTGCCCTATCAAAAAGCCAAGGCAGTTTCTTTATTAACCAATGAGAGTCCTCCATCACGTATGTGCAGGTGTGCCCACCAAGGCCACAGGGCATTAGCTCTCCTGGACCTGGAGTTACAGTTGTATGTGAGCCAGCTGTTGAGGTTCAGGGAACTTCTGCAGGAGCAGCACATACTCTTAATCATTAAGCCATCTCTCTAGCCCTCAGGAGAAAGTAAGTTCAAAACTTGAACTCTATATAAAAAGACTATTAGTAGAATTAAAATTGATACTTGTAAATTATGTTTCTGACAAAGGACTTATTTCTAAAATATTCATTTTTAAAACACACAAAATCTTTCAGCAAGAAAACACATGTTCAATGTTTTTAAATGTTCCAAAGAATAGGTACAAAAGCACTTGTGAAAATACTTGAAACCATTAATCATTAGACAAACGCAAATTAGAACCATAAGGCTACTTTTAAACACTTGTTAAAAATGGTAGCTTGAAGCTAAACTAAACAAATAAATGCCAGCAAGATTGCAAAGCAACAAATGTTCTCATTTACCAATGGTTGGAAAACAAGATGGGAGAGCTGATTGGGATAAAAGTCATCAGAAATTGCATTAATGACTGTTTATGCTATAGAAATGCAAACTCTGCACATCCAAAAACCTAATCATGAATGAATATAGAAGCTGCATTCATAAGAGCCCCAAACTGGACATGAATGTCTTTCAAAAAACGGGTGGGAAAATAATGGGTGCATCCATACATTTTAACTACTAAGCCATAAAGAGGAATGAAATCAAGAGCAGAGACATGAAACAGCCAGAGAAAAAAGATGGATACACTAAACTTTAGAAGCTGTGCTCAAAGCAGTCTATAGAATATGGATACCAGCACAGACGTCACAGGGATGCAGAGAAAATCAGTGGTCACTAGGAGTTAATGGTTGTGTGGTATGTGAAGTCCTTCTATATATGTGTTATTTTTATTGGTTAATAAGGAAGCTGCTTTTGGCCAGTCGCTTAACAGAGTAAAGCCAGGCTGAAGGAGACATAGAGAGAGAGTATGCAGAGTCAAAGAGAAGCCATGTAGCCATGCTGGAGATAGACGCCTGACACTGGACAGAACTTTACCAGGTAAGCCACAGCCATGTGATGATACACAGATTAATGGAGATGGGTTAATTTAGGATATCAGAGCTAGCTAAAAATATGCTTAAACTATTGGCCAAACAATATTGCAAATATTGTAGTTTCTGTGTGATTGTTTCAAGTCAGATACAGACTAGCGGCCTCTCCCAAGAGTTGTGGAAGAGTTTAATGACAAAGAATTAATATGAGGTGAAAAAAACTTAGCTGATATGATGGTACTACATGCTGATGTGGTCGTGGTAGTGGTGGTGTATTACCTAAAGACAAAGACTTCACTTTCAAAGTATTTTAATTGTTAAATGTTAAAGTAAAAAGTTTCAGTACTATGCAAATAAAATAAATAAAAGGACTGTAATATTACCTACATTTAATTTTTAATGTAGGATGTTTGACTAGTACAAAATCTCTAAAATGTAATCTAGCCCATAAACAAAAAAACCTAGAAAGTGCTAAAAGACGTATGTGGTAAAATTTAAAATTAATTTTAATAAAATTCATAATAAATAGAAATGTGACAGATTTAATGTAATGCCCATCAAAGTCCCAGAAAAATTCTTCATAGACCTTGAAAGAACAGTACTCAACTTCATATGGAAAAGCAAAAAAACCAGGATAGACAAAACAATCCTGTATAATAAAAGAACTTCTGGAAGTATCACAATCCCTGACTTCAAACTCTACTACAGAGCTACAGTACTGAAAACAGCCTGGTATTGGCATAAGAATAGACAGGAGGACCAATGGAACTGAATAGAAGATCCAGATATCAATCCGTACATCTTTGAACACCTGATTTTTGACAAAGAAGCAAAAAACATCAAATGGAAAAAAGAAAGCATATTTAACAAGTGGTGCTAGCATAACTGGATATCAACATGTAGAAGAATAAAAATAGACCCATGTCTATCACCATGCACAAAACTCAAGTCCAAATGCATCAAAGACCTCAATATAAAGCCAGCAACACTGAACCTTATAGAAGAGAAAGTGGAAAGTACACCTGAACGCATTGGCACAGGGAACCACTTCCTAAATATAACCCCAGCAGCACAGACACTGAGAGAAACAATTAATAAATGGGACCTCCTGAAACGGAAAAGCTTCTGTAAAGCAAAGGACAAGGTCAACAAGACAAAACGACAGCCTACAGAGTGGGAAAAGATCTTCACTAACCCCACATAATCCAATAAAAAAATGGAGTACAAACCAAAACAGAGAACTCTCAACAGAGGAATCTAAAATGGCTGAAAGACACTTAAGGAAATGCTCAACATCCTTAGTCATCAGAGAAATGCAAATCAAAACAACTCTGAGATTCCATTTTACACCTTTAAGAATGGCCAAGATCAAAACACTGATGACAACTTTTGCTGGAAAGGTTATGGGGAGAAGGGAACACTTCTGCATTGCTGGTGGGAATGTAAGCTGGTACAACCCCTTTGGATATCAGTGTGGCAATTTCTCAGAAAAGTAGGAAATAACCTTCCTCAAGACCCAACAATACCACTTTTGAGTATATATCCATAGGCTGTTCAATTGTGCCACAAGGACATGTGCACAACTATGTTCATAATAGCTTTGTTTGTTATAGCCAGAGCCTGGAGACAACCTAAATGCCCTTGGCCGAAGAATAGATAAGGAAAATGTGGTACATTTACACAATAAAGTACTACACAGCAGAAAAAAAAAAAACAGCATTTTGAATTTTGCAGGAAAATAGATGGAGCTAGAAAACATTATTTTGAGTGAGGTAACCCAGACACAGAAAGACAATATGTACCACTCATAGGTGGTTTTTAATCATAAAGCAAAGAAAGCCAGCCTACAAACCACAATCCCAGAGAACTTAGACCACAATGAGGACACTAAGAGAGACTTACATAGATCTAATCTACATGGGAAGTAGAAAGTAGAAAAAGACAAGATCTCCTCGGTAAATTGGAAGCATGGGGACCTTGATGGAGGATTGAAGGGAGGAGGGGAGTGGCAGGGAGGGGAGCAGAGAAAAACGTAGAGCTCAGTAAATACCCAAAAAACAAAACAAAAACAAAAAATAAATAAATAGAAATGTGATTAATTTACATATTCATAATTTCCAAAAAGACACGATGAACATCCACTTGTAATAGGTACCAAACATTCCACATAACAATAAACAAGAGGTTCATCTCCCCAAGTGAGGAATAAGATGTAGCACTCATTTTTATCAGTATTATTAATACTGTACTCTAAATTCCAGTCTGCTAAAGATTGTATCTCTCTTTAGATCTTTAGCAGATGTTAAAGCATCACTTTGGACATGAGATATTTGTAAAGTTAGTCAATATGATGCTGGCAATGAACAAGAAACAGGAATTTAAAAGGAATGTAGTCCAGTGTGATTGGCCCCACGGTGTTTGGCTAACCAATGGCAAGGTCTGCAGCAAGTCTTGCCATCTGAGTGACCTGCCCAGAGCTCAAATCCCTTCAGCCTTCCTGCCCACTTTGCTTCCACGCATCTGCTGCAGGTTCCCCTGAAAGGGTTTCTGTCAGACAGCATGTTGTCTGCAGCTGAGGCCAGCCTTAGAAGAGGCTACATGGCTTGTCCTTCATCAATGCCAGGCTCTGGGTGGCACATTTCTGAGTCATGCTTTTAAAGTAAATATTCACATAGTAAGTATTTAGAATTTGCTAGCCAAGAAAAAACGTGGTGGCTATAACATGGGTACTTACATAAGCATTTTGAAACGTGAAGATGGCTTGCTCCATGGCTTGCCAGGCTCTGTTCTACAGAATAGCCAATGCAATAAAAGAATAGAAAGAAGTAATAGTCAGAAAATTTGAGAAAACTGAAAGTTATAGTTACTTTTCATGATATAATTGCCTTTTAGACAAGCCCTGGGAATTAACTATCTCCATGTTAGGATTCAGTCAAATAGATAGCTCTTAAGCAAGCTAAGATAGAACTGAATCAATTTATAGTAAGCCATTCTCAAACTTAAGATACATTTTTCTAACATTATTTAAAGTGAAGATTCTGGGGTTGTCCTACCAGTTTGTTAAACGAATAACTTTCATTGAATGTTTTCTTTGGCAATTTTATATGAGCATATAGTGTATTTGATTACAAATTGCAACCTGACACCTTCTCTAACCCCCTACTCTATTACCCCACCCACCCACCCTATAGTACACTTCCTTGTTACTCCTCCACTCTCCAGGTAAACGTCTTTCCAATACTCACGTCTTGTCTTTTTGTTTTGCTTTGAGTCCCATTGAGTCTAGTCAGGGTGATCAGTGTGATCATGAGTTTGGAGCACTCCATTGGAGCCTGATGTGTTCCATAGTGGGTAGAACACCGACAGCAATGGCTGCCCCTCCTCCAGAATCCATAAGAAGCCAATAGTTCAGCTGGGATGAACCCCTTACTGATCTGTGAATGATGACTGAGCTACCCAGTCATATGCAAGCCCACTGCAAGCAGCCACAGCTACTGTGGGATCATGATTACATTGGCTCTGCCACAGTCAGAAACAACAGTTCACACTTTTAAGTAAATAGTTCTGCGTTGACCATACAAATCTGTATTAAAAACAAACAAATAAAACAAGACCCAAGATAATCCTAACATCAGTGTTCCACAGACTATAATTTCAGAAGACTGGTTTGAATCCTTTTCATTAATCTCTCCTCAACTAGTTTCATAATCCTTGGAACTCTAAAATATGATCCAAATGAAAACTATGAGACACCCCAACTCACCTACTTACCAAGGAGTGGGTGAAAGAGCCTCTAATGTGCCAATGAGCTCCTCAGAGGACAGGTGCTAGCATGACTTCACTTGGACAAAATCAAAATGCCGGGTTGTATTTGCACAAAAATTTTAAACAGCTGTCTAGCAAACAGTGAACTGTAGAGATTTGACTCCCAATGGCAGAGGTAAAGTCTTTCTATAGACCACATTAGGTTTTCTCCACCTTTTCTCTCCAATACTCTCCAAACCGCCACCACTACCTCTTACAATTACAGGGTCTCCATTTCTTCTTATGCCTTATAGTAGCCTTTACAAGATCATTTACATTTTAAATCAGGTCCCTAGAGAAAAAACAATAAGTTGATAGGAGATGCACTGCAATAGTGGAGTTTAGGAAGAGCAGAGGAGATTTCATAATTGAGGCTGTTTCTTCCTATTGGGTCAGCTCATCCTGCCTTGACGTGAGGGTTTGGGTCTAGTCTTACTGTAATTTCTTATGCTACGTTCAATTACTTTTTAATGTAATGGGTTTTAAAGGACAGGTAGATTGTGCTGCATGTCTCAAATCTGGAGTGCACAGGGCAGGCTGGAGTAGGTTCCGCCTGAAAGACCTGCACCTGAGGAGGCAACAGCAAGGACAGATGGGAAGCTCCGGAGGAGGAAGTGACAAACAACCGGAAATCTCCACTGGGACAGCTCTAGAGGAAAGGCTCTGAACTCCGTCCCTAACGTGGTGGGAACCATTTAAATGATGGAAAGTTTGTGTGAAGGAAAGTGACAAGAGGAGATTTTCCAGCTCAATATGATGTCTTTTTAAATGAGTAAAGGGACATGTGCGTTTTTTATTTCTTCATGATAATTCCCTGGGACTTGGTTCACATAATCTCACAGTTGACTGAACATTCCCCTTTGACCTCCCCCTCCTCTGGGACCAACTTAGGTTTAATTGAAATATCTCTGCTTTGACAGCTGGGAGATTAGCAAGGGCTTGGCTAATTAGTATTTAACTGTTCACTAATGTTTCCTTAGGTTTGTCAATCATGGTCTTGTTTAAGAGGGATTCTAAGTTTTCAAAATCTGGAAGAAGAGATGTAGCATCAAAGTTGATTCAATTCCTTAAATTAACTATGGCAAAAGAAAAATCACAGCTCTGCTATCTTTCAGTCATATACCACAGCAAAAAGATATTTGGAAATCTGCCATAGTTGTCTTCAGATGTAAAGGTTGTGGAATTACAGAGAGAGCAAGCGGCTCTGTGGAGATCCGAGTTCTTAGAGGTCTCGCTTTCAAGTAGATTACCAGTGGCATAGTCCCCTGTAGATGTCAGGTGGCTTAGGAGACAGATGAGGAGATAAGCCCTGATATGCTATAGTTACCTCTGAAGAGTCCCATAATTATTCAACTGGGTTGCCAAATTTTATTCATTCAGGCAGTCATTCAATAAATTTATTTCATTTTTATTGCTTCACTTCCCCTTTTCTGGCTGAGCAGTCAACTAAAGCAGAGAGCAGAGATGGGAAGATTTTGTTCCTAAAGAAGATGAACTTTTGCATCTGTGACTGGCATGTAAAGACTTACCATGTCACGGATATCCTCATAGAACTCACCATCGAGCAACGGGAAAAAGTGGAATGGCTGACACACTTGCTCCATTATTAGGGAAAGATGATTCATTTTCTAAATAAGAGAGATATAATACCCAGAGACATCTGGAAAAAATTCAGAGCAGAGAGAAAGAGAAACAGACTAGACATGGCCAGGGCTAGGGCAGTGGAAAAGCAGAAAGCAAGAGAGAATAGGGAATATAGTGTGATATTAAGAGACTGACAATAGAAGCATAGCAAGAGATTGAGATAGATGGATGGATGGATGGATGGATGGATAGATGGACAGAGAGAGAGGGGGTGGGCTAGTGAGAGAGCAAGAGAGGGGTGAGTAGACAAATCATGTGTATTATAAGGAGACTGGTAGATGCAGAGGGGAAGGGCAGGGTGCTAGAATAGACTTTGAAATGTATAACAAGTACTTGTGACACTGGGAGAGCATGGGGGATAGGGACAGCATGAGCGAAGGTGGGAAACAGTTCACAAGTTCCCGAAGAATGCTGTTTTTTTTTTAAAAGCTATAGAGCCCTCTATAGTCCAGCTTGAGCTCATTTCTAGATACATGGACTGCCTGAGACCTAACAGCTTGGCCACCACTGCTGACATCAGCATCAGTCGCTGTGTCAGTGCCATCAACCCCAGCACACCTTCTATAGTTATCCCCTCACTGCTTCCACCCCTCCTTCCATCCTTCCATCAGTACTGTCACTGCCATCAGTGCCACCACACTTCCTGACTCCACTACTTACAAAAATGCAAATGGAAAGTTAAAGATTTCTGCCGTTAGCAAACCATTCTCCAAGAGAGGCGAGGTGGATATACGGTGAGTCCTATGAGTGTCTCGACTTCGTCAGACCCTGCCTTTCCAATCTGTTGGTCCCTAGGCACTCAGACAGCTTATTTTAATTTGCACACACCCCTGCCTGCTCTCCTAGTCCTGCTTCCTCATCCTCCGTCTCACAAAATGGTTTTCTAACTGGCCCTCTGCCTCAATTCTCTATACCCTTGAAAACATTTTTCTTGTCCCGCCAAGTGAATCTTTCTAAAATATTGATTTCATTGCTTACACTCAAAATCCCACAGCCAAAAGTTCACAGTAGGAACTCAAAGTCCTGATTTAAATTGCTCTTTCAGCTTTGTACCTGGTGACTCTTCCTCTGGGACTCTGGGCCCATGTTGACCTGGTGTGCTTGGTGCTTTCTCAGTCTTGCATGGTGACACCTACCCCACACTCGGCCCCCTGTCTGCATTGGGTTCTACAGGCCTCCTTGACTATCCAAGTTCTACATCTTTTTTTTTCAAGCCTACCTTAAATGAAACATCTATGGAAACAAGGGATTCTTCTTAAGTACATGAACATACTTAAAGATGATAGACTTAGTTCCCGTGATAGAAACCCTATTTCATGGGTTTCTATCTGGAGAAGACTATAATAAAACAAAGAAGACACAAATGCAACTGTCAAAAGACTAGGAAGAGTTACACCAGTTGACAAACATTTTGTTTTATTTTTAAGACAGAAAATGGATACGGAATCATCATTGGTGAGAATAGGGAGGGGGAGCACTGGAGAGGAGGAGAGGAGAGCAGGGACTAGAAAGAGAGAGAAGAAAGAAGGAAGAATAAGAGTTGGAGGGCAACAGGTTCAAGGCCTGCCTTGGATACATACTAAGTTCAAGGTCAACCTGGGCACCTTCATGAGGCTCTGTCTGAAAGACGTAAAAGAGTAAAAGTTGAGATCAAGAGCAATTTTGACAATGTAATAAAAGCTTCCTCTCCGTCACTCACACAGAATAGATATTTACATAGCATGTTTTTCATGCAAGTGCTTGTTTTGAATCCAAAAGGTTCTAATAAAATAAAAAAGATTTTGAACCAAAAAAAAAAGTAAAGATGTGGTTCATGGCAAAGTGCTTGCCTAGCAAGTGTGGGTGACTAAACTCAATCCCTCTGTTAGAAAAAAGACACTCCTACATGCTCGATGTGAACCAAAGAAGTTCCTGTTGGTGTTTGTGCCCATGAGTATCTCAGTACATCAGTCCTCACACTAGCGTTTGGAGGCATGGGCATGGTAGGCAGCTCCTCTCCTGGTACAGTAAGAAATTACTGGAGCTAATGACGCTAATGATCAGCCACAGGGAACTCCTGGCTGGCCTGACCGCTCTGCATGCCTGTCCCCAAGTGCTCCCTAGACAGTTCACGAGCAGCAGTGGTTTGAAAGACAAAATTCAAAGTCAGAGATGGTCAAAGTATCTGAGAATATAGGTTCTGTACGGTTTGCAGAGGTTTAACCCACAGGTTATGAGACAAAAAGGAAAGGAATAATCAGGATATAAGATAGCTTTAAGAATTAAAGAGATGATTGTTTGTTGAAATAAAGTTCAATGGTAGAATAAGGGGGAGGAGTCTTGGACATTCCCCAAATCACTGACGGAAAACCAAACAGGAGCAACAAAAACAAGAAACATGAGACCAGGAGATCCTGCAATAGAAATGCAGAACACAGATGCCAATTAAGCACAGGGGAGAGAACTATTGAAGAGACAGCCGGAGACAGCTTCCATCCAGCCGAGGACAGGGGAGAGAACTATTGAAGAGACAGCCAGAGACAGCTTCCATCCAGCCGAGGACAGAGTGAAAGGTCTGCAGAAGCCAATGGGGACGGAAAAGCACCGACTGCACCTAGATGTATTACTGTCTGAAGCAATCACACACCTTCCAGTAGAGGGCTTGAAGGGAAGGACCCTGTAACTTTTGAAATAATCACTCATTTATAGGTGTGTGTGCTTTCAACAACAATATAAAACACAACACATACCCTTAAGACAAACCATAACCAAGCCAGGCAGTGGTGGCACATGGCTTTAACCCCAGTACTCAGGAAGCAGAGGCAGGTGAATCTTTGTGAGTTTGAGGCTAAGCTGATCTACAAGAACTAGTTCCACATAAGGCTCCAAAGCAACAGAGAAACCCTGTTTCAAAACAAAGAAAAAAACAAAAAACAAAACAACAAACAAACAGACAACCAAAAACCAAAAACAACCAAAATCAAAACCAAACCATAACCAAACTTGATGGATAAACAAACAGAATTTAGGGGCTGGAGAGATGTTAATAGTGTCTACTATGCCTGCGGAGAACCACATTCAGTGCCCAGCACCCACATTGGACAGCTCACAACTTCCTGTGCTCCTTGACTAGGCTCCATAGGCATTTACACCTGTCTTCATAAACTCCCCGCCACACACACACACACACACACACACACACAATTAAAAAAACAAGTCTATTTAAAAACAAAAAGGAGTTCAAATGCAGCTTAGTCACATAGAAATACGACAAATAATTCCACTGGCGTGTAAAAGAAGCCTCCTAGAGCATCCTAAGCAGATGTGCCTGACAGGTATTGCCCTAGTGCATTCTGAGAGGAGTGTGGGTCAAATACAGCTGTTAGTGAATGTTGAAAGCAACAATCCTTTGCAACCGCCCTCCTGTGTCAAGGAAAGAGAATAGCCTACAGCCCAGATGCTCTGTCTGTTCCCATGCTAATCACTGCTCCCTCCTCTTCTAACCTGACTGTAGACATTGTAGGTTACTATCACCCAATTTTAACTTAACTTGAATGGAATAACAATAAAGAAAATACATCTGTCTTGTTTCGTTCATCATCATGCTTTTCTATGGTGTTGTGTGCAGCAACGTTTCCTTCACTGTTATTACGATACAGATTTTTTTGTTGCATAAATGTGTGAGTTGTTTGATTCTACTAACGGACATCTGGCTCATTTCCGCCTTAATATAATCCATGAGAATAAATAGCTCCACATTGTCTCTCTGTGTATTTAGTAGAGTAATTCCTCCAGCTCTGTCTTCTTCAAGAAGATCGCTTTGTCTTTAGATCTTTTGCAAATCTTTATAGATTCTGAACTTAATTAACCAATTTCTACAAAGAAAGAAATGGCTTGGGGAATTGTGCTTGGGATCACATTCATTCCCTAGGACATCTGGGTGACATCTCAGTCTTATTTCCGTGTGAAATCCATGAGCATGGTATATTTCTCCTACCTGAGTCTTCTTGAAGTTCTGCCAATAACACCTGTTTTACAATTGAGGCTCAGAACTGGGTATAATGCTGACAGTTTTGTGTTATTTTGGTCTCTTGTTGAATAACATTTTCAAATTTTTCATTTTGTAAAATTGTGTTCTGCTGATTTTACATTATGAACGTTGTGCTTGCCTCCACAGCAGAGTGTTGAGTCCGAAGAGTTTTTGTGGGGAGTCTGTTGTGTTTCCTCAGAAGACAGCAGCTGTAAGCACAGTCATCTTAAAGCATTTAGCTTCCCCCTTTTTAAAATTACCCTACAAAATATTAAATATAGGTGAGAATAGTAGCATTTGTAACTATTTTCCAGTCCCAAGAGGAGAATATCAATTCCTAATCACCATTAGATATAATTTTCTAATTATTTTCATCTATGCCAATTATTATTAGATTAGGGAAACTTCCTTCTGTTTTGAAGATTAGAAAAAGATTCTAGAAGGCTCCTTGCTGTTATTGATCATGAAACTACAGTGAACTTATGATATGTTTCTTCTATACTTGATGTAAACAAATGGTTTCATCCTTTGTTCTATTAACTGATTGAAATGTTAAATAGTGATGTTTCTCTGTGGGATGGAACTCTGAGCTAAGGGTTAGCATTCCTGGGATTAGAATACCTGGGTAAGAATACTTCAAGATATCAGCTTGAGGCACACACCTAAATCTTCCTATCTTCATCAATCACTATTATATGCCTATTTGAACTACCCAAAGATAATAATGAGCTTAAATAAGATTACTGCACTAAAGCCATGTTTTAGTCTCTTTTTCTGTTACTATGAAAAAAGTCTCAACAACAGGAGCTTAAAGGAGACAGGGTTTGTTTAGATCACACTTTCAGGGCACAGTCCGTCGTGGTGGACTTACGAAAGCATCTTGAGGCCTTCCCATTATAGTGTGTAATCTCATGTGATGTGTATATGTAATCTCATGATTGCATCTCAATTTTATGGGCACATATATCTATTTCTTCCTTCCTTTCTTCCTTTCTTTCTCTCTCTCTCTTTGGTTAATCTTTTCAAAGAACTATATCTTTATTTGACTGAATGTATATGTGTTAGTATATATGCATATGTGCATAGTAATCTTTAGTAAGTTATGCCCTAATAATTTTTATTAATTGCTGTGAACTGTGTTTGGACTTGGCCTTTGGTTTACTTGAACTTTGACATGGATCATTGGTTAGCTGTTTGAGATCTCTCTGATTTTTTTCATTTAAGCACATGAATGCCAAAAACTGTTACATTGTGCTCTCATTTGCTTCCAGGAATTTTAATTTCCTCCCTGATTTCTCCAAGACTTGCTGTTCAGTCTATGATGCATTATTCAATCTTCAAGTGATTATGTAGCTTCTGAGTGTTCTCTCGTTGTTCACAGTTTTCCACTGTTAGTTTATAAAATAAAAATAATTCTTTCTAATTATTATTGTCATTATTATTGTGTTTGTTAAGGCTTGCTGCATGTCCCAAAAAGTGATCAGTTTTAAAGAAGGTTCAATTCTGTGTGCTTCTGGAAAGAGCATGTCTTCCCTCTCTCCTAAGTGGAATATTCAGTAGCTTTATTAAATGCAGATGATATATAGTGTAGATTTGCAGACTCCGAAGATTTTTAGTTTGAAAGACCTGTCTAGATGTGAGAGGGAGGTGTTGAAGTCTCCAACTGTCACTGTGTCAGGACCCACATGACCTCTTATGCCCTTCAGTGTTTGTTTTATGGAACTCAGATTCCCAAGATTTGGATCATAAATATTGTTGTGTCTTCTTGATGAATTGCTTCCATTATTAATATGTGGTGGCCATCTTTATTTATTCTGATTAGATTTAGTTTGAAATCTTCTTTATCAGATGTGACAGTTGCTACACCAGCTGTTGACAGCTTCAGTTTGCTTGGTAGGTTGATTCTCAGGCTTTGGCTCTCAGCTATGGTATGTCTTTGCCAGATAAATTTGTTTCTTGGAGACATCAGATAGTTGGATCCTGTTTCTTTCTTTTCTTCCCCTTAATATTTATTTGTTTGCTTGTTTATTTGTGTGTGTGTGTGTGTGTGTGTGTGTGTGTGTGTGTGTGTGTGTGTCCAGGTGCCCTGAGAATCTACACAAAGACTGGATTCCCTGGAGTAGGGGTATAGCTAGTTGTGAATCCCTATACTTGGTTGCTGGGAACTGAACTGCTAGGTATTTCAAGAGCATTCATCATGTGCTCTTAACTGCTGAACCATCTCTCCAGCCCCCGAGTACTGTTTTTTTGGTTTATTTTTTGTTTTGTTTTGTTTTTCTTTTTAAATCCAATCCCTTTGTTTTTTGTTTGTTTTTTTAATTGGTGAATTGAGTCTGTTTGCATTTAAGATTGTTATTGAGAAAGGTTTCCTATTTCCTGTAGTTTTTGTTGGTAGCTGTTCTTGTAAGCTTGACTGTTGGTATTTATTTTCCTCCTATCTTGTTGGTAGTGAGGGTTGCTGGTTTGCTGTGTTAGATAAGATTGACTCCTTCCTAGCTTCCCTCTGTTCATCAGTTCTTCTCATGGCAAGTTTGTGTAGATGAGATTGTCTTCTTTCTTCCTCTGTTTATTACAGAAAAGTCTTTAGATCTGTATGCAGTGTTGGTTTGACTGTAATGAATTGCCTTGGGCTTGCTTGTCTTGAAATGTTCTTATTTATCTATCAATTTTTAGAGATGATCTTGCTGTATCAGAAAAAAAGTTCAGTAGAGAAAGGGCCTTACTGCCAAGCCTCATGACCTGAGTTCCACCCCCAGGACCCATATAGTAGAAAGAGAGAGCTGTTCATACAAGTAGTCCTTTGACATCTACACATGTGTTATGACATACATGAGCAATGTACTTGTAAGCACACATACATACACATGTTCACATAATAAATAAATGAATATATGTTGTTTCAAAAATGACATGTTGAGTGTGACAATCTTGGCTGACTGTTACTCACTTTTAGGTCTTTGAATGTATTACTTCACAGTTTTTTGTTTTCTACGGTTGCTGAAAGAACTGATGATCTATTTCTGCCTTTTTTCTGCATATGTTGGCGTTTTTTTTTTTTTTTCCAATTCAGCTTTCAATATCATTTGTTTGCTTTGCAGTTTTGACAACTTGACTACGATGTGACATAAAGAGGTCAAAATCTAGTCATCTTTTCTGGCCTCTTGTGTCTTGAGGATTTTTTGTTTCCTTCTAGATCTGAGAAATTCTCAACTACAGTTCCATTGAATAAATGACCTAAGACTTTAGCTATTATATCAGCTCCTTCTTCTACCACATATATGCTTAGTTCGGGTTTGTTGAATAAAACTCAGAGCTCTTGAAAGTTTAGGTCATAGTTATTTTTTTCTTCATATGTCAGTATTACTCTCTCAATCTTGTCCCAGATCTCTGAAATTCATTTTCTATGTACTCATCTCCCTTGGTGTGTTTTTATTTGATAACTGATTACTTCATTTCCAAAATCTATGTTTGCTTATAGTCCTGTATCTCAATTTCCTTGCTGAGTCTTTCCTCCATGTTTTTCATTTTTCTTTCCAAGTTAATGATGAACTGCATCATCTACTTTGGTAACTCTTGTCTAGAACCTGAACTGACTTCCTTACTAGGTTTTTCTGCTTATTTGAGTCACCTATGCCAACACTGATCCATTTAAATGTCAGGTTTTGACTGAAAATTTAGCACAGAAAGTGAAGGAAACCCTCTGCACAGTGGTGATTCCTTCCCAGATCACTGAATTAGGCATAAACCACACCCAAACTGAGAGATCCTTTATTAAGCAGGGAAGAAAAGTCAAAGTGATTGTTTTCTGTCCCAGTCAGAAAAACAGCAGCAAATGACTTTACAAGTATAATTTTTAGTAGGAAAAAATGGAGGTCTGTGTTAGAATGGGCTAGGATACTTGGGTATGTTTTGGCTGGACATGTTAATAAGTTGAACCAAAGGGGGCTTTTGATTGTTGAATTTTAATACTTTGATAGCTAGACTTTGGTAGTCAGCTTCAAGAGGAGGAAGTAGCCAAAGATGGGAATAGACCTTGGTGGTTAGCTTTAGAAATGTAATCTAATGATTTTTAGTAAGTCAGAAGGAATGAGGGAGAAGGGCAAGGCCTGCCAAAGCCATGCTTGCCACAGTTGACTTGGCCAGAGTCCCTTCAGTTGGCATAGTACATGTCTGGCATGCACGAAGCCTTGATGTTTTCTTTCCAGCACTAAATAAACTGGACACGATGACAAATGCCTACAATTCCAGCACGTGGGAGGCAGAGGCAGGCGGATCTCTGTGAGTTCAAAGTCAGCCTGGCCTACAAGAGCTAGTTCCAGGACAGGATCTAAAGCTACAGAGAAACACTATCTCTAAAAAAACAAAAAACAAGAAAAAAAAAAAAAACCAACCAAAAAACAAAAAGGAAAGAAGAGTTGTTAGAGATAGAAAGTTGTAGGGAGATGATTGAATATTAGGTACAGAGACAGACAAAATAAAAACAGATGCAAAAGCTTTGCACAGCAAGATGCAAATTAAAACATAACAACCTAACAATTAAAATACAGAAATACCTGGGTGGTGGTGGTGGATGCCTTTAATCTCAGCACGTGGGAGGCCAGCCTGTTCTACAGAGTGAATGAATTTCTGGACAACCAGGACTACATAGAAAGAACCTGTCTCATAAAAACAAAAAACAAAAAATAAAAACAAAACAAACAAATCAAAAACCCCACAGAAGTATAAAAAGTAAAAAACTCTTTAATTAAAATAAAAAAAATCAATAAAATGAAATAGAAAGCAGTATTTCTTCATCTTAGGATATTTCTTCATGGCTGAAAAAATATGACTTGTGGTTTTTTTTTGTTTGTTTTTTTTTTTTTTTTTCAAATCAGGAGCCACAAGTTGGGGAGGTTCTTCTGGGAGCGGGGGTTTCTAAAGCTGGAGGCCGCTTTCCTTAGATGCCCCTCTGATTTTTCCCGAGGTTGCTAATGACAGCCCGACTCTGGGGCTTTGGGGTCAGCCAGTCTGCGCATGGGGCTTCTGTGGTCATGTGGAGGACTTAGCGGCCTATGTTTACATTTTCTCAGTCCCTTGGGATAACAAAACAGGTTCTCCCCCAAACTTCCTGTGATTTCCTAGAGCTCCTCTCAGCGATGGCAGGGGTGGAAGACTAGGGGTGAATTCCGAATGGTTCAGGTCCTCTGCGAGTCTCTCCAGGGTCGGTGTTGGCTGGTTCTGTTGCTGCCTTCAGGGTGCTGTGCCAGGTTCTTCCACTTGCGGCCAATTTGCAACCGGGAGTTGCAAATCTCTCCATTCCGGACTCCCACACCCCTTTAGCATGCTTCTGTGTCGCAGGAATGATGGTCTTGGCTCTCTTGATGCCTGGAGGAGGCTTCCTGGGAGGAACTCAGCTCCACTGAGCGTCTCGGTGTGACCACTGCTGACGTATTTGTGGAGAAAAATCCCATCTAGTCTTGTTTTTCTTTCTGTAACTCCTTTTCTTATTTCTCTGTTAGTGAGATATGTTGTTTTAATCATTTTTTTTTCAATATTAGAGACAAAGTCTCTTGTAGAGCAGGCTGATCTTGAACTTTTCTTGTAGCAGAGGCTGACCTTGAACTTGCTGACCCTCAAGCCTCTGCAACACTAGAATTACCACACCAGTTTTATGTTGTTTTGGGAGTTTTCTTCCTTCGCTCTGTGCAGCTCTTTTCAGATAACATGCATATACTCACTTTTCCCAGGTTATTATAGGCATTTTGGTTTTTTTTTTTTTTTTTTTTTTTTTTTTTTTTTTTTTTTTTTTTTTTTTTTTTTTTTTTTTTTTTTGGTTTTTGAAATCATTGGCATGCTTGGCTAGTGGTGCAGTTAAACTTCCAGCCCCTGGGGGCTCTGTGTTTGAAGTCATCCTGAGCTACATAGCAAGATTTTGTCTCTGAAAGAGAAAAAGTTATGGACACTAAAGGAAAAAAAAAACTCCCTAAGATAGGGCTGGAAAGATAGCTCAGAGGTTAAGAGCATGGGCTGCTCCTCCCAGAGGAAAAGAGTTCAATTCCCACCACCCATACAGCAGCTCACAGCTGTCTGTAACTCCAGTTCCAGGAGATTCAACACCTTGCTACAGACATATATGCAAAAAAATACTAATGCACGTAAAGTAAAATAAAAATAAATTAATCATTAATGAAAAAACTCCCCAAGTTGAATGTGTCATAGTTTCTTTCTGCTTGTGCTATTAATCATTAGAATTTCCAAACTTTGAACAATTATAAAGAATACTTCAATAGACAGGTTCATGCATAAAGATTTGTCATGATCTAGGCATCTTTCCTAGAGTATATTTTCCAAAATATAATTCTCGGGATAAGGAACACAGGCACACTCTTCGTGAAGATCACTTGCGAAACATTTTCAGGAACCCAGAATGTGGTTTGAGTGGAGGAGAGGCTGTGTTTCGAGGAGAATACTCCCACAGCCACAGACCCGCAATGCCTTCTCCCTCACCCAGCTCTCTTCCTGGGCCTTCTACTTCAACGCACTTCCAGCGGGGCTGGTAGTTTTGAGATGTCATAGGTATTTAGGGGACTGTGTAGTAAAGACTTCCCAAGACTGCCACAAAAGACCTAACTGTAGAAGGATAAAGCTTTATTTGGGTCTCTGTTTTAGAGGTTTCCAGCTATGGTCAGCCGACTCATTGCTTTGGGCTTGTGTTGAGCTCATATACAGTGAGCAATGGATGGAGGCAGGGGAAAGGAGTGGAAGGGGACAAGGCACATCCCAGTGACACAGCCCCTCACATTAGGCCCCCATTCCCTAAGCTTCCACCAACTCCTAGCCTCACTAGAGACTGGGGACCAGGCATCATGGCAGCAGCCTCTAGGGCATTTCTCCACACAGTGTACTGAGTACCTGTGCTAGGTAATTGACTGTCAACCTGGTGGAACTGAGTGACACTGGGAGATTAGTAGAGCTCGCTGCTGGGGAATCTGTGCTGGAATTGACAGAAACAATTAGATCATGAGCTTCGTGGTGAAATCACTTGTTTAGACCCATCGAGGAACTGGAAATCTGAGTTCTAGTGGAGGCAGTGAACCAGCTGGAGGAAGTCACAGAGGCTGTGCTTTGAAGGCCGTCCTGCGTGGTCTCTTTACCATCCTTCATGCTTCTAATCCGCCATGAGACAGACAGCATGACCAGCACAGGCCTCTCTTCTAAGTCATTTCTTCTGGGGTTTTGCTATAGTGAGGATAAAGCAAACTCATACTGCGCTTACTTTTGTCTCATACTTTTCTTAAAGCTGACCTCTAACATTTCCGAAGACTTTAGACAAACAAAATCTGCATCTTGTAGAGTCTTAGAGGTGAAAGCACTTCTGTCAAGTCTGGGACCTGAGTACTGCATCACACACACACACACACACACACACACACACACACACACACACAAGATCACATGCAAAGAAGAAAAGAAATCTTGCATCTTCCCATGAATGTTTTTCCAAAGATAAGAAAGTTGGAAAATGTCAGATCTGTATACTAAGTCTATAGAATTCTTACTCCCAGGAAAGCTGGGGTGGTTCGAAAAAAGCCTAGAGTTCTGCCCTAAGGCGACTCTTGAAGGAGAATGTGACAATGTATCTTAAAACCTCAGTTGTTGAAAGCTGGCTTTTCTGGACATGAAGAACAAAAGCCTGCCAGAGGCCGAGCCCTTGGGAGGAAGAAAAGGTCCCAAGAGCATGCTTGCTCTTGGTTCCAGGGATAGAACCCAAGATTCTTTCATCTGGGTGGCTGTGCCCAGAGCCTTTGGCACCGCTCCACTGGTCAGCCTGAAATCAGGGCCCATCAGTGCACTATGGCTGGCCAGGGCTTGAGGACAATAGGTTGCCAAGAAGATTAAGAGAGCAGCCCTGAAGTACCTAGCATGTTCGAGGCCCAGGATCTGGTCACCGTGAGAGAGTCCCCTACCTCTATCCTGTAGAGCCTGACTAGGAAAGGGGGATGAAGAAGAGAAACATGATTTTATTCTCATACATAATTCTATGATCCATCCAATTTTGATAAGGAAGTTTGTTTTTACTACTGTTGGGCTCCATTCAGTTCGTTGATGAGATTGGGTTTACGAGGATTCGTTTCCTCAAGATTCGGTTTTCTAATACTGTGATATGCTGGAATAATTAGCAAATGAATGTAGCTCTTTGAAAATAAGGATAAATCCCCATTATGGAAGAAAAAGGTAAGATGAGAAAGATACCTAAGGAGCCTTTGAAGTAGAAACAGGCAAGGGGGACTGCCAAGTGGATAAAGGACAAATCGTCTTGATTAGGCTTCTGAACTGATTTCACAGGTCTGTCCCTTCCATGTTTCCATTTCTGTCATTAGAAAGGACCAGAGAGAAAGTGGGATTTGAGTTCGAGAGTGAGGAGCTGCAAGAGATGGGGAAGGAGGATGCTGGCTTGGAAAGGGATTGCATTCCCCACTGGATGCAGAGAGCAAGCTTTTCCTTCTAACTCTTGACTTTCGTTTTTATTCAACATTTTGTTATACTTTGGTGCATTAAATTAAAAATAAAACTCAGAACGTTGGGTGCTGAAACAAGTCAATAAATAAACAAGCCAAAGTTTTCCAGGGACCAACTTCAGCAGTCCTGGGTAGCAGTTTCTGTGGCTCCAGCAACACAGCTACAGTGCCCTCTAGGACCAGGCTCTAATGCCCGAGGCCATGTTAATGGGAGGTTTCAATCCAACACTTGAAGGGAAGGTTAAATCTCTCCTAGCCCTTGGAATGCAATTACCATTAAGATTGAAAAAACGAGGGTGATGAGCAGTAGCGGCAGGCTTGTTCAAGTTTGTGTAGACACTGAATTCAGGGGGAAGGCTGGAGAACAGGAATCAAAGCCTCCCCGTCACATCCGTGCTTTAGATGCCCAAGAACGTCTTCAAGATCATCTGGCCTCTGTGAACACAGCAGCTGATAAAGGGCCCCTTTAAGCTCATTTCTTATCAGCTCCCACAAACACAGATTTCCCCCAAAGCTGCAGAGCGGGGAAGGCAGCCACGGGAGCATGTTGAAGCAAGCCACAGGCTGGGGCAGGCTCCTGGGGGTCTTGGACCACGTGAACTGGGTCCAGGAACTCTCTAGCTAGGACATTTCTTGAACTGTGAAATACACTTGATTTCCACTTTTCCCTTCTGGGTCAGTTTTGCTATGTTTGATCCAATTAGCTCTCAGGATACCTAATGGAAGCAAGAGGGCTGCAGGCTGGTTATTGCAAGTGAGGAGAAAGGTCAGGGAGGAGCCCGTGCCTTCAGGAATTGGTGGTTGAGCACAAATCCACAAGGACGCCTAAGAGTTCGTCCCCTGGTCCTGCACCAAGGAAGGCAATATGCTAATGCACATTCTTATTCAACAGCAAACACTATGAGTCGACTTTGCCCTGTAGCCTTGCTTAAGTATCTCTGCTCTCTGGCAGTACTTTTGAGCATCACTTCTAAATGGTGAGGACACCGAGAAAGAAGCTTGATTCTTTCTGTTTGTGTTAGAAAACAGTGACTGTGAGCCATGTGGACTGCACGCCCCAGTGATATCAATCCTCTAATCCAGTCTCTCTTCACAGGGAGGCCATTTAAGACAGAAGTGAAGCAGGATTCCCCTCTGTGAATATGTTCTATTACCATTGGTTAATAAAGAAGCTACTTCGGTCTATGGCAGGGCAGAATATAGCTAGGCAGGAAAACTAAGCTGAATTCAGGGAGAAAGAAGGCAGACATCATGTAGCCACCCAAGAATCAAGATGTGAGGTAACAAAATAGTAAAATATAAAAAAATAGAAATGTGTTAATTTAAGATGTAAGAGTTAGTTAATAAGAAGCCTGAGCTAATAGGCCAAAGAGTATGTAATTAATATTAAACCTAAGAGAGGTTATTTTATAAGCAACTTTGGGAACAGGTGGGCAGAGAAAACCCAGTCCAGGGGGACCAGTGGGACAGAGAATATTTGTAGTTAGACAGAAGCAACCCACGGAAACAGGGCAGCACATTAATAAAGTTCATCACACACTTACCCAAACCTCATCTTCTGCTTGCTCCCTGCCTGGAGCTCTCTGTACAGCTTATTTCTGAATCCCTGGCACTCAAAGAGGGGCTTGTCATAGAGAGCGGCTCTGTCACGACTCATGGTTTCTCTGCAGCTGTTGATGTGGGTTTCGTGGGAGTCATTGCTAATTTTAGTCATGGGAATCTTTTTTTTTAAGATGAGAGAAATGGAAACCAGAAATAATAACTTCAGAGCAGTGTGGAATCTATTAATCCGATGAAGAACCTGAAAGGGTCCTGGACACACTACCCAAGAATAACACAGATGGCGTGACATGTGTTGTGAGTCAGAGATTGGGGCTTGATACTGTCATTCCATTTTTCCACAGTAATAGCCATCCTTGACTTTGAGGTATAAACCTAGAATTGTGGTTTGTAGTTTGATAGGGCCATTATCTTGCCTTCTTTAAGCATTACTCTAAAACCATGTAGATTATAAATATCCTTAAGCAAAGCAACCATTCTAAGTTGACCTACCAAACTAAATAATAATAATAGTAATAGAAAAGCCATGATCAGCAAAAACCTATTCCAATTGTTTTGTCTATCTGCAGCAAGGCAGCTTTGCTCACCTACTGGTTCATTCACCTTGTATGTCCCATGAACTGATGCAGTTATTGGACATAGAAAGAGTAAAACCCAGTGGAAGGCACTCACGTAAAGGAAGAACCCACATAGCTCATCTGATAAAGGGCTAAGCAGATGTCTGGCCAAGGAGATGGTCAGTGTGCTTAGACCAAGAAAGCTTTGCAAAAAAAGAAACCATTCAGATGCCTCTTAAAGCAGTCAGTCTCCTCATCCCATGCCTTCTCTCCAGCTAACCAGGCAGGCAAGGGGAGGTGTGAGGTTCAGAGGGAAGCTCACCTCTTCCCACTGTGAGAATGGGATGACAAAGGAGGTAAGGGAGTAGGGGAAGAGATATTAGAGAAAGAATATTGTAAAAACACCTTCTAAAGCGTCCAATGTTTGTTCCCTAGAAATGTACCAAAAGAAAAGTAACTAGGGGGCTGGAGAGATGGCTCAGCGGTTAAGAGCATTGCCTGCTCTTCCAAAGGTCCTGAGTTCATTTCCCAGCAACCACATGGTGGCTCACAACCATCTGTAATGGTGTCTGGTGCCCTCTTCTGGCCTGCAGGCATACATGTAGACAGAATATTGTATACAAAATAAATATATATATATATATATATATATATATATATAGAGAGAGAGAGAGAGAGAGAGAGACACACACACACACACAGAGAGAGAGAGAGAGAGAGAGAGAGAGAGAGAGAGAGAGAGAGAGAGAGAGAGAGAGAGAGAGAGAGAGATAACTATATAGGGGAAGGAATGAAAATGAAATAAACCAAATGCTTTTAGGCACATCGTGAAAGCAAAATAAGTTGATGGGTATCTTCTGTGTAATTAATTATTTTTTGGAAAATTCCATTGTAGAAAATTTTCCTGATTACAGTTTATAAATTATCTGCTGCTGATTTTTGTTTGTTTGTTTTGTTTGTTCAAGACAAGATTTCTCTGTGTAATAGCCCTGCCTGTCTTGGAACTTACTTTGTAGACCAGCCTGGCCTTGAACACACAGAGACCAACCTGCCTTTGCCTCACTAGTGCTGGGATTAAAGGCCTGTGCCACTACCTGGTACTGCTGCTGTTTAAAAGCTATTTGTTTTTACTTCATGCACAAGAATGTTTTGTATGTATGTATGTATGTGTACTACATGCATGCTGGTGTTTATAAAGGCCAGAATAGGGCATCCCACCATAAATGCTGGAAATGGGACCCAAGTCCTCTGAATGTGCAGCAAGTGCCCTTAACCACTGAGCTGTATCCCCAGCTCAGTTGTCTACTGCCATTTTGAGACGTTTGTGAAAAAGAACTATAAGGATTTATTGTAGTGTGATTTCCCTAAATGTCCTTTAAAGCATGCATTGGGACCTACTGAAGAGCATAGGGTTGCTGGATTGCTAACATTCTATACTCCCTAGGATAAGAACTCCTGGCACAGAGATTTCATCTAGGCACTAAAAATAATGCAAAAGAAGAATTCAGGTTTTATTCATAGCTTCTAGTTGATTGCCCTATACAACTTTAACTGTGGATTAAAATTGGTGAAACCTTCCAGTAAGCATGGCCTTCCTCCCCAAATCTATTTAAAATGACATATCATACATAATTTAAGAATAAATTTGTAAGGATCTAGGAAACTGTTGAAAGAGGTTTCTGTCCCACCTGGTCCCACACCCATTCAGTCTCAGAGAAACACACAGAGGCTTATATTAATTATGAACTGGTTGGCCTATTTGCTCAGGCTTCTTATAACTCTTACAACTTATATTAGCCCATAATTCTTGTCTGTGTTAGCCATGTGACTTGGTACCTTTCTTCAGCGAGGCATTCTCATCTTGCTTGTCACTGGATGATGACTGCAGACTGACTCTTTCCTCTTCTCCAAATTCTTCTGCTCTCATCACCCCACTTATACTTCCTGCCTGGTCACTCTGCCTATACTTCCTGCCTGGCTACTGGTCAATCAGTATTTTATTAAAATAATACAAGTGACAGGATAAAAGACTATTGTCCTATAGCAGGGAAAAAGGAAAGGTTCTATTTCCGAGACTTTCTGGAAGCTAGAGAGTATAACAACACCAGAGAAAAGGAAACAGATCTCATAGACTAGCAGTCTTGAATCAGGATATAGAGAATAGCACTGTTGGTCCCAGGTTTTCTAGAATCTTCTGTAGCTTGGGTGCAAACGCAGGGACCTAGGCAGACCCTAGACTGACTGCTGGGGGGGGGGGGGCAATGAAAGGCGCCTGGCACAGCAGCAGCAAGGTCTTGGCCTCTGAGAATTTCTGCACATGGGCAATCCACTGCACTAGCTTCTTAGAAAGACCTGAAGAACAGTCCCCCTGGTAGCAAATCCCTCTGCAAAAAGGAGGAATTTAAAAGGAAAGAAATGAGGAACTAAAGGGTTGGGAGGAAGGATGACATTTTCAGGAATGGAAGGGTGGACATGGGAGCAAGAAAGTATATATCTTAATTAAGGGAGCCATTTTAGGGTTGGCAAGAATCTTGACTCTAGAGGAGTTCCCAGGTGTTCAGGGAGATATCCCCAGCTAAGTCCTTGGGCAGCTGAGGAGAGGGAGACTCAAATGGCCCTTTCCTATAGCCATACTGATGAATATCTTGCATATCACCGTGGAACCTTCATATGGCGATGGATGGGGAGGGAGACAGAGCCCCACGTTGGAGCACCGGACTGAGCTCCCAAGGTCCAAAGGACGAGCAGAGGGAGGGAGAACATGAGCAGGGGGGTCAGGACCGCAAGGAGTGCACCCACCCACTGAGATGGTGGGGCTGATCTAGTGGGAGCTCACCAGGGCCAGCTGGACTGGGACTGAAAAAGCATGGGATAGGGCCGGACTCCCAGAACATGGCAGACGGTGGGGGCTGCTGGGAAGCCAGGGACAATGGCACTGGGTTTTGATGCTACTGCATGTGCTAGTTTTGGAGGGGCCTGGCCTGTGTGGATGCTCACCTTCCTGGACCTGTATGGGGGTGGGGGGAGGACCGTGGACTTCCCGCAGGGCAGGGAAACCCTTGCTGCTCTTTGTGCTGGTGAGGAAGGGGAAGGGGAGTGGGGGGAGGGGGAGGGAAGTGGGAGGCAGTGAGGAGGCGGAAATTTTTAATTAAAAAAAATTTTTAAAAACTAAAAAAAAAAAAAAAAAAAAGAAACCAGAAGCCGAACCATAGAAGGTTTCTAATGGGATAATGTGTACCTATCTCACAAGCTTCTCTGCCTCTGCTTTGCCTTCTCTCGCGATAGAAACACACCTGTCAGCAGACCCAACACACTGTCATCCCTTCCATGGGGGGAGGGGCTTATTTATGGACAAGCTATGCCCATAAAGGGAACTCAGTTAATGTAAAGAGGACCCTGAAGATCTCCGCACAGCTGAGAAACACGAAATGCAAGGCTGGGGGTGCTATGACAGACGAGGAGAAACGAACAAAGAAACATGAACATTATGATACAAATTAAACTTATTTTTGTTCTTTTACTAAATATCTATCATCTAGAAACCTGCTGGAGGATTTTCTCATTTGTGAAAAACGAGCAGGCCACTATTTTTAAAAACAAAAATCAGAACAGTGTTCGCTCCAGAGAAAAGTTGGGGTAAAAATGGGTCACCCTTTTGAATTAGAAATCTGGAAAATGAAAGTGGCCCATAAAATAGAATAGAAATAAAAGAAGTAAGAAATATTTTACCTAGGTATATTTAAATAATAGAAATTCACTTACATACCCATTTAATAAGAAAAGAACTAGAAAGCAGGCTGAAGAAGTGGGAGTCGTGGTAAAAGTAATAATTCAGGACAATTTTATTGAACTGATGAAGGCCTGGAGACTTCACTCCTGACCTATGAACAAAAAGAACAAATAAAGATTTGGTTTTTTTAACAAAATAAATTTGTTTTAACAAAAACCAAAACCCCAAGAATTTTGTTAGATATGTACTCGTGAAATTTCTGAACTTACCTTAAAAAGAAAAGAATAAGTTATTTACAAAGGAGCTAGAATTTGGCCAATATTGAACTGGATTTTTGTAACATGCTAGAAAGCAATGAAATTATCATTTATATACCAGGTAATATGGTTGTCGGTTTTTAAAAGACAAGGATTCAAAGCATTTATTATACAAAAGCCCTTTCTGAAACAAATTGTATAAGGAAATAAATTCTTCAGCAAAACAAGAAGTAAAATCAAGAGAAAGACTAGGGAAAGGAAAGAGCTTGGTGATGAACAAAAGTAACCCCAAAAGAACAATTGTGGGCAGAAGGCCTTACCGCGGCTGTGGCTGATGTTAGCATCGGGAAACACTGGCAAACTGGGAAAAGAAGAGTGGATGGGCTTGAACCAAAGCTGGAGAGACTTTCGCTTTTTCTGCATAGACTTCCAGGATAGTGACAGAAACTTAATCAAGTTTGTGTTGCTTTCAGCCTTAAAAAGAAAACACATGTATTTACAAAGATATCTATGCTTTTTTGTTTGGTGTGGCTTAGTTTTTGGAGGAGGGGATTGTGGATTTCGAGACACGCTCTCCCAGGATGGCCTCACACTCGTAGTTATCCACCTATCTCTGCCTCCTAAGACGGAGTGCTGAGACGAAAGGGGTGCACCACCACTCCGGAGTCAGACAAATCTTAAGAATAAGATAATAAGCCAGGATGATAAAACCACTTGCCAAAAAAGGATTTAAAGTATCAAATAAGGAAAAACTGTGTGTTGTGTGTTATTAGGGAATTAGAATTAGCGCAGAAGGAGAGAACCACACACCTGTAAAAATGTTCAACTCTGGGTGCTAGCAGCACCCACCATGTAGTGGTTTTGTTCTGAACTGGGGTTGGGATGGCGGCAGGCTCAGCGTCTGAATGAAGACCAGGGAAACTGTGCCTGACAACTTGAGTTTGAACTCCAAGTTCAGTGCATCTACACCTAAAATGTGTTCTCTGATTTCCACACATGCACTGTCATGTGCACACACACACACACATGTACACACACAAACACACACACTCTGTCTCTCACACATATACACACAATAAATAATATAATTGTTAAACATACAAAAGTCATCAAAGTGTCCTTGAGTTGGGAATTGATAAAGAATGGTACCTCTGAACAAATGGACTGAATGTGCTAAATTAAATATTCTAGCGTGAAATGAACAATCAGGCAGCTAAAAGCCTTCAGGGGAAACCTAGACACAGAACACAATTATCTAAGATAAAGAGGCAAGGTAGGGCAGTGGAGGTAAATAAGAAAGAACAGTGTACACTGATGTCTATGTATGGGAATCTCATAATGAAATCCACTCTTCTGTGTGTGAACGAGAAATATTTTTTTAAAAGAACTTAGGCCAACAGTGGTGGCACATGCCTTTAATTCCAGTACTTGGAAGGCAAAGCAAAGGTAGGCACATCTCTGTGTGTTCAAGTCCAGCCTAGTGATTTCCAGGACAGCCAGGACTGTTTCACAGAGAAACCCTGTCTCGAAAAACAAAACAAGCAAAAAAGAACTTAATTTGAAAAGGTCATGTGGCTTATGATTCCACCAATGTGACCCAGAAAACACAAACCATGGAAAATGACATCAGTGGCTGCCTGAGCAGACCGGGCAGGGCATAGAAGAATGTTAGATAGAGAGATCATTACAGTGGAGGATATTAGCAAATACTATGTACACATATTATATAGAATTTTATGGTTACAAAATATGAATCACTAAAATTGTAAGGACCTTAAAGTCACTACATAGCAAACAGCTAAAGGATACACCACTTGGGAAGTGTGAGATTGATGTCTTTTTATTATTGTCGTTCATTTTTATGATTTTATTTATGTAAGGTTTTTTTTATACAGCCTACTGCACTTTTCCCTCCTTCCTCTCCTCCCACAACACCCCACCCTCATCCACTCCTCCCCCATTTCTATCCTTTTCTGAGAAGAGCAGCCTCCCATGGATGTCACCTAGCCGAGGCATATCAAGTTGCTGTGGACCCAGACACCCAGTCCCTGATTAAGGCTGGACAGGCATTCTGGTAGGAGGAAAGGGCCCCCGAAACAGGCAGCAGTAGACCTGTTCCCGCTGCTAGGAGTCCCATACAAGTCCAAGCTACACAATTGTAACATATATGCAAAGGGCATAGGTCGCTCCTCTGCAGGCTCCCTGGTTGTCACTTTAGTCTCTGTGGCTCCTATTAGCACAGGTTAGTTGATTCTGTGGGTTTTCTTGTGTTGCCCTTGACCCCTCTGTCTCCTGCTATCCTTCCTCCCCCATCTTCCACAGGATTCCCCAAGCTCCACCTGATGTTTGACTGTGGGTCTGCTTGGGTTTTCACCAGTTGCTGGGTGAAGCCTCGCTGATGATAGCTGGGCTAGGCACCAATCTATGAGTATAGCAGAATATTGTTTTTCTTTTCCGGTCACGTTTGGTTCTATCCTAAGTCTCTAAGCTGTCCAATCTCTGGTTCCTGGCCCTTCAGGCAGAGGCAGGGGTGGGCTCCCTTTCACAATATGGGTCTCAAGCTGAACTCCCGCAATTTCTGCACAACTTTTACCCCAGCACATCTTGTAGGCAGGACAAATTGTAGATTGAAGGTTCTGTGGATGGGTTGGTATCCCAGTTCCTCCATTGCAAGTCCTGCCTGGTTATAGGAGATGGCCAAATGACATGTTTTTAAAAGTAATGTTATACTTGCTCATCCAGAACAAATAAAAAGTAAATTTAAAAGCTATGATAGTTAAAACTGCCAAGAAAACAGGGGCCAGTGGGATGACTCAGTAGGTAAAGCACTTCTTGTGAAGCCTGCTGACTTGAGTTCTGTCCCCAGAAACCCTGTAGAAGAGCAATGGCACAGCAAACTCTACAAAGTTGACCTCTGACCCTGGACACACAGCAGCATGTGCTTCCCAACCAATCAATCAACAAGTAAATAAATAATGCAACTTTAAAGGAGGGAAATTATTAAAGTCAAAAGGGCCTAGAGAGGTGTATTCCAACTTCCAAAAGATCACATCTGTCAACCCAGATTGTTAACAGCCACAGAAACTATCTTTTAAGACTTCCACAGTACTAACGGACTAAAGGAATGCATGCCACTAGGCCAGCCTACAGAGAATACAGAGAGGAACACCAGCCTGAAGAGAAGGATAAACATACCTAGAGTCACAGGGAAGCAAACAGAGTCCTGGAAGAAAATCAAGGGCAGCTCAGATATAAAAGCCAACTAATGTGGTTTATTATCTTCATAGACTTGGAAAAAGAAACAACTCATATGATTGGCTCAATGGAGCAAAAACAACACAGCACAAAACTCAACACCTACTTGTGAAGTTTTTAAAAGTTTTCTGTAAATCTGAACTAGAAGACATTTCTTAATTTGCTAAGCAGCATCCATAAACGTGATGAGGACCCTTCTGCTCTTGTCTTTTTGAACGAAAGAATTCAATCAAGTGATGAGAGAAAGAGGCTGTAAGGGAGGGAATAAGAAGGATGACATAGAGACTGGAGAGATGGCTCAGAGGTCAAGAGCACTGACTGCTCTTCCAAAGGTTCCTGATTCAATTCCCATCACCTGCTTGACAGCCCACAACTGTCTATAACTCTGGTTCTAGAGGATCTGGCATCCTTCCATGATATCCACGTAGACAAAGCAAAGAGATGATGGAGTGGGCAGTCCAATGTGGAAGTAACCCAATGAGTTCTGATTTTAAAGAAGTTAAGTTTAAAGAAGTTTCATGAATATTCAGGAGTCGAGTGACATGGTTTGGGAGTAAGATGACTCTTTTTTCCTTCCCAAATCTCATTCAACACCACACTGTAAGTCTCAGTAAGCACGGGCAATAAAATGAGATGAAAGATATGAAAAAAGTAGTGGAAAAAAATCCAGGTTCCAAGTTTGCAATGGCTAGATTCACGTGTTTAATTATAATGGTGTAGAAGTGTGCACTTCTGATAGAAATTACACTTTTAATCTGTACTTTGAATCTTTTGATAGTTTCAGGGTGTGATATAGCTTTTCAGTCAGTGGTGACAGCAACCGCATTGCCCCAATCTTTCAGTCATTGAAACGCAAGTCCCAGAGCCACCAGCAACACTTAGTAAGCTGTGTTCAGGATACCTGAGATG
The DNA here is from genome assembly GCF_903992535.2 of Arvicola amphibius. Lineage (NCBI taxonomy): Eukaryota > Metazoa > Chordata > Mammalia > Rodentia > Cricetidae > Arvicola > Arvicola amphibius. The sequence goes on along the minus strand of NC_052049.1, from coordinate 93,198,648 downwards.
TCCAATGCTTTATTATAAAGTAGTCTTTGTGTTAGATGATTTTGCTAAGCTCTTGGCTGCCATGTCTATCCATGGCCTCTAGAGACCTGGACCTGACTGAGGACTATGAGACATGAAGAAAGGATAAGGAATGAAGAAATAATAGACACATAAGCAGACAGAAATCTGGGATCCTGTGGTCTGGGCTCTACTGGAGAAGCTGGAACACCCTGGAAGCTCAGATGTTTCTTACATAGACTTGAACAGAAAGGCAGGGTTATTGAGGAGGCCTAGTTATAACACTTAGACAAACCAGAAGGTGGGGTTTATGGTACACAACTGAATAAAGAGGACAGGTTTAGTGAATATACGAGCAATCTCAGGGAGTAGAGGGGAGCAGTGGGGAGCAATGGCGAGCATTGGGGAGCAGTGGTGAACAGTAGGGAGCAGTGAGGAGCAGTGGAGGGCAATGGGGGCAGTGGGGAAGCAATAAGGATGAATGAGGAGCATTGGGGAGCAGTGGGGGAGCAGTGAGGGCAATGGGGAGCAGTGGGGGCAGTGAAGAGCAGTGAGGGGGAACAGTGGGGGGCAGTGGGAACAGTGAGGAGCAGTTGGGAGCACTGAAGAGGAGTGTGGAGCAGTGAGGGGAACAGTGGGGAGCACTGAGGAGCAGTGGGGAGCAATGGGGGGCAGTGGGGAGCAGTGATGGGCAGCGGGGAACAGTATGTAGCAGTGAAGAACAATGGGGGCAGTGGGGAGAAATGGGGAGAAATGAGGAGCATGGGGAGCAGTGGGGGAGCAATGGGGAGTAGTGGGGGAGCAATGGGAAGCAGTGGGGGCTGTGATGAGCAGTGGGGGCAACAAGGAGCAGTGGGGAGCAGTGAGGAGCAGTAGGGAGCACTGAGGAGCAGTGGGGACCAGTGAGGGGAACAGGGGGAGCACTGAGGAGCAGTGGGGGCAGTGGTAGCAGTGGAGGAGCAGTGGTAGCAGTAGGGGAAGTGAGGAACAGTGGGGAGCACTGAAGAGCAGTGGGGGGTAGTGGGAGCAGTGGGAAGTAGTGATTGTAAAAATACCTACATCAGGTTGTCTGTAGGAAAGTCTGTACCGGACTTTCTTGATTAATGATTGATGTGAGTGGAAGGTGCTTAGCCTACTGGGGGAAGTGACACCCCTGGGCAGATGGTCCCGATTGGCATAAGACAGCAAACCGAGCAAGTCATGGGAAGCAAGTCACTAAGCAGCTTTCCTTCGTGGCTCTGCTTCAATTCCTGCCTTCAGGCTCCTGACTTGATCTCCTTCTCTGACTTCGTTACATGATGAACTGTAATTTGAATGGTGAAATAAATTCTTTCCTCCCCAAGTTGCTTTATCACATTAGTAGGAACCCTATCGAAGTCTCAGGCCATTTACTACCATGTACCAAAATGGAATTATAATTCCAAAGACCATTTTTATAGTCTCATTCATTGAGTCTTACTACTCCTACATCCTCATTCATTGAGTCTTAGTTATCTATGGAAAACAGAAACCCAAGATCTCTTTAAAATCTATCATATCACAAATATTGCAATCCTTTGTGACCCCAAGTGGCCTAACTATTTAAGCCTTTTAATTTGTCTTGCTTTTTTTCCTTTCTAGAAGGTCAATCTGTGGTTGTCCTTGACTCTGCCAGTAGTGGGTCTCAGATTTATCGATCAAAAATTTCCATTCTGTAAAACATAAGATGCCTTGTCCACTTCCTATAAATGATTCATTGCAAGCGTGATCACTCCAACAAGCTCTTGCTCAATAAGAACATCTTCATCTGTGTGTAAATGATGCCAGCCTTCCCGGGCCAATGCTGTGTCACTCCCGCACCTGCAGAGATGAGAAGAGATTAAATGGGTCTCCTCAATACATCCCGTGAAATATTGATTAAAGGTCTAGTTGAAATAAGTGTATTAATGTAGACTTCAAGCACTCAAGTGACTAAGAACACCCCGAGGGGAAACGTTTCTACCGAGCAAGTGAGACAAAAATTGATACTTGGAAATGGTGAGAATGTTCCTGGGTACGTAGTTCCTTTTTGCAATCTTACATAGCAAGATTGGACTTTTAACAAACGCTCTCAGTGATAAAAGCCTGGTTCTTAGGGGAGGGCTAAGGTGGGAGAGGAGGGAAGTAAAATGGAAGCAAACAGGAGACAAACAACGACGAAGAGCTGCTTGTCAAACCCGTGGAAAACAATCAGACTTGCTCACTCTCCCCTTTTATTGGATATTGTCCCAATCCCAGTTCAAAATAAGCTACTCCTTCCTGGGGTGACAAGGAAGAAGAGTGCTGAGTTCTGCAGGAGCCATGGGCCTGTCTCCCTATCCCTGTGTTTAGGGCCCTCACTAGCTTCCTCTGCCTTGTGCATCTGCCATGATATACTGGGCTTGCAGGAGTTCTACAGCCAGAGCAAAGCATCCACAGAAACACCTCAGAATCCTTAGCCCAAATCAGCTCGCCTTTCTCATAAGTTAATCATTTCAGGTATTTTGTTCTAGTAACAAGCAGTACTGCTATAGAAATTATAGGTTCCATGGATACAAAAGGTAATGGAATTCATATAGAACTTCCAATGCTTATAATAACTTTCTAGATGGGGAAAAAGTTTACATACCTACAAAAGATTGTCTAGAGACTCACAGTAAGTGACTGCCAGGGAACAAGTTAGAGTCAGGATTCTTGGGCATGCCCCATCGGCCTGCACAGGGGGTGCTGTCACCCCACTAGTGAGAGCTTAGGAGTGTGCTAAGGTCTATGATAGCTGTACAATGTCTGTGGGATGCTGCTGGTCTACTGACTAGGAGAACTAAATGTCCTCTCAGGGAGAGTTATCTTCCCAATGATGAGAATGTGGTTTCCACAGACAAACATGAGGAACCCCCCTCCACCTCACCTGTAGATTTATGACCATGTTTTCCTTGCTACATTCGTGAACATTTAAATTACTGGTATCATCTTTGTGAATGCTCTTTCTATCTCAGTATCCAAAATCAATCCCCTACTTCTGCTTCTACAATCCATGGGCAAATTCCCTTCCTTGAAATTCCAGACAAGGACTGCCATTGGAATGGTATGTGTGTCTCAAATATCCTCAGAGCCTCGGCAGGCCTTGGGACCATGACCAAACTTTAAACAAGCATGACACTTTTGTCTTGTCTTTTGTGTCTTGTCTTAGAATATCTTTGAATATTCTAGATTTATTTTTGTTTCTACTGTGACAACATACATTCTACTAGGTCTCACTTTTCTTCATCTAGCAACACCCAATTAACTAGAATGAGTCATTTTCTTTCTTTTTTCCCTTTCTTCCTTCTTTCTTTACTTTTAAATTTTTATTTATTTATTTTATGTATATGAGTGTTCTATCCACTTTATGTAAGAAGAGGGCATCAGCTTCCATTATAGATGGTTGTGAGCCACCATGTGGTTGCTGGGAATAGAACTCAGGACCTCTGGAAGAGCAACCAGTGCTCTTAACCACTGAGCCATCTCTCCAGGTCTGAATGAGTCATTTTCTACATCTAAGCCCAGACCACATTCCAAATGATCACCACAAATAGCACACTGTGCTGGGTGGTGGCGGAACACACCTTTAATCCCAGCACTTGGGAGTCAGAGGCAAGAAGATCTCTGTGAGTTCGGGGCTAGCCTGATCTACAGAGCTAGTTTCAGAACAGCTAGGGCTGTTGCACAGAAAAAGCCTATCTGGGAAAAAAATGGCATACTTCCCTCAGAGGTTACTAGTTAGGCTTCTTCTTGCCCTTTGGGCCCTACTAGCCCTTTACCACACAACTCTCTTCATCAAGGATGAGTTCTTGAAAATATTGCAGTGACTTTGTTTGAAGAATGTGCTAGTTAGCTTTTCTTGTTAATTTGATACAATTTAGAGTTACCTGGGAAGAGAAAAAATAAGCTGAGGAATGCCCAAGTCAGATTGGTCAATAGTTGTATCTTGTGAGAGATTGATTGGTGTTTGATATGGGAGAGTCCAACCCACTGTGGGTAGCACCATCCCTAGGCAGTTAGGCCTGGGCAGTATGAGAAATCGCGGCTGATCATGAGCCATTGATGGAGCCAGTAAGTAGCTAGTCCTCCACGACCTTTGCTTTCAGGTTCCTGTTTTGAGTTCTTGCCTTGATTTTTCTGTGATAAACTGTTATCTAGAAATGTAAGACAATAAAAGCTGTTCCTCCCTGAGTTGCTTGGTTAGACTATTTTTTGACAGCAATAGGAAAGCAAGCTAGGATAAAGGGCCATGAGTCCCATTTGATAATGTCTACAGTTGAAGAGAAGATGTAGAGCCTCATGTTCAAAGGAATGTAGGCCCACTGTAAAGACAGCTTTCAGTGTTATTTAGACACAGTGATCTTGCCTTAAAGGAACTTATATCTTAGCTAGCATGGACAGAGTTCTTGGTAACACCCCTTCTGAGGGAACTTGGTTGTCATAGGCAGGGTTAGATTCTGATCAGTTCAAAGCAGGAAGCTGTTGTGCTTGGCTGCAGTCTCTGTCCTGAGCTCACCTCAGGTGGAAAGAAAACCTCAAGAGCAACTGAGGAGAACACTGAGAAAAATGAGGACATTCATTACAAACTGTGGACAAAGGGAAGCTATTGCTTTAAACCTGAAGATGCACAAAATAATTTAGCCTGTCTTCCCTCTAAAGAGAAACAACGCCTGAACCGCTTGCCAGGAGGTACAGAAGAATCCTCCTCTCATGTGACTGTGTTTCTTTAACTGTGTCCGTGCTCCTCAGTGAGTCAACTGTTCAGATTCCTCCGTTTCCACATTGCTGGTTCTTACTTTGATGCCCACCACATGCCAGGAAGCAGAAGAAGTTAAAGACGAACCAACCAAGGGGAATCTTAGAACTGAAAGAAATGGAGAACAGGGACACTTTGACGTAAATAGTGCAGTGTAAAGCCCATGTGGGATTTTCCACCCAAATGTCCTCAGGCCACGGTGCAATGAAATGATGTCACTGTCCTTTGAATCTGGAATTGAGAAGGGGAGAAATGTTATCATCCCTCAGAAGGAAATGCACCCGCTCCCATAAACACCCAAAGTAGAAACACGGTTATCCCACATCACAACCCCAGCTAGAGACAGGAGTCTGAAATTCTGCACATGGCCACTTTGCTGCCCATCTCTAAGGACCGCAGAAGGAACGGAACATCCCTCAGGGTGCTCTGGACATTAGGGAAAGCTGGCCCTGGCATTTGTCCTGTGTAGGGAGGTGGGGTGGATGGAACTGATCTGCTGGCCAGGCATGCACTCCATCAGAGAGTACAAGTCACTCTAAAAACAAAACAAAGCAAAACAAGACAAAAGACCAAAAAACAAAACTGACTTGTTTGGGTATCACCCCATGGCACAGGAGGCCTTTCCCAGACAGCAGCTTAAATCATACTGCCCACAGTGCAAGTCAGTCTGCTAAAGAGAGACGAAAACTTGTAAAACAAATTCAACTATGTTATTTTATTAAAATAAATCACTGTTTAAGTGCTCTTATTTGTAGAAAAAGATTATTGATAGGAAAGTTGATGAGATACCTTCCTAAAACATAAGAAATACAGAAAGTAAGACATAATTATGTACAATATCAATATTATGTGTAAGTATGCAACACTTCTATGAAATCAGTATCCAAATGAGTGTACCTTAGTTATGTATAAAAATTAGACTTTAGGGCCAAAATGTTTTTAGAGATTAAAAGTATACTGTAAAATAATGACTTTATTAAGTCAACGTGCATAAACCTAAAACCATCTCAGAATATTGACAGAAATCTTGATAAAGAGGAAAGCCAATGGGCTGGAGGGATGATCAGTAAAGTCTTGCATTGCAAGGATGGAGACCTGATCATGGATCCCAGCAACGATTTAGAAAGTTAGACACAGATATCCCCAGCCCTAGAGCAGGGGTGGGAAATGCAGATGGATCCTTGGCATTTGCTGGCTGCCTGCTCTAGCCAGATTAGCAAACCCCATGGTCAAAGAACAAGTGTTTGGTTTGGCTGATCTGCTTTACTCTATGTGTTGTTTTTTTTTTTTTTTTCCCCAACAGGGTTTCTCTCTGTTGTACTCTGGCTGTCCTGGAACTCACTTTGTAGACCAGGCTGTCCTCAAACTCATTGAGATCCACCTGCCTATGCCTCCCACGTACCACTACCCAGCCTGTATGTGTCCTTTAAAAAAAGACTTTTTAAAAATTTCTAATTGTATGTATATGTGTAGGGTCATGGGAGCACAAGTTCTCAAGGAGGTCAGAAGAGGGCATTGTGTTTTGGGAGCTGGAACTACCGCAGTTGTGAGCTGCCTGATGTGGGTGCTGGGAGTTGAGCATGGGTCCTCTGTAAGAGCAGTGCATGTTCTTAGCTGCTGAGTTGTCCCTCCAGCCCTTGTGTATGTCTTTCTAAATGTATTAATCTGCATTCTCACCTTCCTCATATCTTTCTTTTTACTTTATTGGGATGCATTTTTGTAAGTAGACCTGGGTTGGTTCAGACTACTTCCCCATCACCCCGACAATCATGGGCAGTCTCTGGGAAAATCCATCCCAACTCATCAGCCTAGAGATGCACTGGTACCAATGGTTCAACTCAAAAAAAATATCATCAATGATTTTATTTTTTCCCACATGTTCTTCCCAAGAAAGCAGAAGATATGAGAAGACTCAAAGTATATCATATTTTGATCCACACCAAAAAAACCCTGTAATTTCAAAATATTTATCAGAAAAGAGAAATAGGGGAAAATATTCAATCCAAAAAATTAGTACTTACAACCAAGAGACAGAATTTAATGTTTTCAGACCAATGCAGTGTATCAGTGGGTCTAACCACAATGGCTAGAAGGAACAAGCATTGCCTCGAGTCCTCCCCATGAGCATGAGAGGGTTATTGGGTCCAGTCATTAACTCCTGGAGATGGGCTGTCCAGGGGCTGCTATGAGCTCAATATGCATTTGAAAGGCAGGGTCGGTATCAAATGGAATAGTCCCCACCTTTAGCTTTTTTTTAATTCCGAGACAGGGTTTCTCTGCAGCTTTAGAGCCTGTCCTGGAGCTAGCTCTTGTAGACCAGGCTGGTCTCGAACTCACAGAGATCCTCCTGCCTCTGCCTCCCGAGTGCTGGGATTAAAGGTGTGCGCCACCACCGCCCGGCTCACCTTTTAGCTTTTTAATCATTTTTTCAAGCCAATGATAAAGTAAAGGACTCACTAAAATCTGTGAAACTATCTTTCTCAGCACACTAAGTCCATCTCCCTTTATTCTTGGGAAATTTCCAGAAGTCCCTAAACAGAGTCAAGTTCCTCCCTATCTTCCCAACCATCAAAAAAAAGTGGTTTGTTTCGCAGTATCGAATCGCCCAGCAAACATCAGCTGTACCTGAGAGAATAAACACACGCATTGCTGTGAGAACTTCAATATGACCAGTCATTGCTTGTTATTTCAGCTTTGTAACTGATAGAACCTTTCCTAGCGAAAATAGTCCTGGAGGTCTGTGGAGATGAATGATTCTGCCTAGAATGTGATCTGCAATCAACACAAGACAGGGTGTTGGGAGTCTTGGTTCCTGCTCCATTGCTCCATGACTGTAAGTATCATGGGAAGTCCTCTAAATGTCATGGCACGTGACTTCCAGTTACCAGGCTAATATCAGAAAGGTTTGCTCTGCAGCCACGTGCTTCCTCCTTCTCAGTACCCTGTCATCTTTTAGGCTTCCCTGAGCGCCACACGATTCTTTGCCTCCCACTCATGAATAGCAGAAGAGGCTGGCCAGGCACAGGCTGCTTCACGATACCCAGGATGGCCCACAATGCCCAGAATGACCCATAAAGCCTTGCCTGTTTCCCAGTGGTAGGCACCTATCTAATGCTGATCTCACCACATTTTGGAAATCAGGTCTTCACAAACTAGAGAAATATAACAGTGAAACACAAAACCAAACTATTTTATGTAAGGACTTTGGCACTTGGTTTACAGTATACAAAGAGCTTGTTGGAATGTAGAATTTCACAGCCCCTTCTAACATTCTGTGATTATTAAGGAGCACAGATTGTCCCATACCTACAATGGACTTATCATTCTTTAACTTTAAGGTGGTGTAGTAGCAAATATATAGTCAATAAAACAGCATCTCCAATAGTGAAGTTACATGTTTTCACAGGCTAGGATAATATGGATTGATATGTAAAGTTGCGTGTGCCACGCCAACTCCAGTGTCATCTGTGTGACATGACATATGTCATTATGCCAGACGGGAGCTACGTATCCCATAGGACTAGGCTTCCTGGAGGTCAATGGCAGACAGCCCGGTATTGGCCGTCCTTGGGGCATAGACAGGTTTCTCGATTAGCTGGTTATGCGGGATACGACCTTTGCACAATTTCTTTCATAATAATGATTGTCTTTATATATACAAGACAAGGATCATTCTCTTCAGGAACAGCTTTGAGAAAGGGAAGCACAGTATGGGAATATATAAGACTACAGCAGAACCTTTGTCACACATGGGGTATATAATGAGCAAGGGAATAGATGGATAATGTTGATGGACAAAGACTGTTATATTATACTTTGAACTTTATGAATAGGCTTGCTAGATCCCAACCCCCATGGTGTCTGCTGCATAAGAAGGTACTAAAAAGTATATTTCAACAGGTGCAGAGAGCTGATTAGGCATATTTGGTCACTAGATGAGATAAAGAAAGGGTTGGAAAGAGGAAAGGCCATGATAGCGATAATGAGACAGAAACTTTCTATTCTTAAGATGAAACCACTTGACTGAGGTTTACGTTCCCAAGGACAAGATTTCCTCTTCTAAGGATGCTTTATGTCTAACACCTGTTCCTGATAATATGCTTTTCATAAATATCGCTGATGTGACTAAAAGGAGCTTTCATACTGTGCCAACCAGTGATACATGACCTTCTGATTTGTTCTTTGTTTGAATACTATATAATGAAAACATGAATTCAGTAAAATCGCAGCAGATTCCAACCACTCTCTTGTGTGTTTTATCTATCTGTCATTTGCCTAACGAACTTGTGCCTTCCTGTTACCAAGACCCTGCTTCTCCCACGGTCTGAGTGGCTCTCCTGAGCCAGTCCATGGCAGTGTGTTTTCATGGGCTAGGAATATAGGCTGATGTGTGAAGCTGCATGTTTTCATGGGCTAGGGGGGGTGTGGGATGATATTTTCAGATACTGCGCAACAGCAATGAGCTACACTCCTTACTGATCCATGAGAGCAAAGCCAACTCTACAGATCACCATGCTGTTAAACTGGGCTGTTAGGAAAGGCAGATGCATTGAAGGCATTTCAACCTATATTAGGTTCACTTGAATATCGTGAGTCAAAGAGCATCTGTATCTTTAAATTGGGTTGAAAAATAATAAAATAATAGATGAGTGTTACTTCTCATTCTCCAGTACCTTTCTTTAACTTTTTGATATGGCATCTATCTTCATTGATTTCACTAATGTTCAAAAAATATCATATAAGAATGGAGGTTCATCATCAAAGACCAGAAGTATTAAACTACACTGGTGACAAAGCCCGAGAAGCTGGGCTCCTTCCCAACCTTGGTATCCTGTGGTCCACTGAGACATGATCCTCATTCAGCAGAGACGTGATCCAGGAATTTGGGGACTGGAAAACCCACACCAGTGTTTCCTCAGACACAGCAGCAGCAATGACAAGGGATGAGCCTGTGGTTATTGCTTTGGTTGTAAGGACATTAAGGAGTTAATGATGTTACTGTTTAGTGTGTGTTTTTCTGAAGATCCCCAAACCTTGATTGTCTCTATAGCTGAGAAACATTACTGAGATGAGCATAAATTAATAATCTTCCCCTGATGTGTATCTGAGTATGCCTATCAAGATTTGAATAAGCATTTAAATCAATAATAAATGCAAAATAAACTGGTTAAAAGCCAAATCAACCAGCCCAATGCAATTTTCCTGCTGTCTTGTGTTCTCTCTTTGTTTTACATTAATAGGAAAAGAAACATGAAATATCAGCTTTGGTGATCTTTCCATTTGATCACCATAATTAGTCCAGCTGTATTGTTTAAATATTCTAGTTAGTCTGAGAAAAGATGGAGATAAGATACATTTTCTTAGCTAGGACCACGTGACAAGAAATTGGCAGGTGCTATAGATGTACCAACACGGTCACTGATCCTCTGAATTTTGAACCAGTTGTGGGTCTATGTAACAATTTCAAAGAAATGTAGATAATTGATGGCTGCTAAGAGAAGAAGAATCATTTTTTGTTTTTATTTTTTTTTCTCCCCAGAGACAAACTTCTTGATGGGTTAGCCAATCCCAAGTGATCAGCCTAAATATGTGTATTCATGAGTAACACTAAACTGACTCAGGAAGATGTATGTATGTGTATTAAGAATAAATATAGAATACAAGGTCATGGATTTGAGAGGGACATAAGGGAAGTTGGAGAGAGAGGGGTGGAAATGATATAAAAATAGTAGTCACATATCAAATCCTCAAACATAAAAAATCACATTAAAAATAAATATAAAAATAAATATAAAAATAAAAAAAATAAAAATAAATCGTAGGTACATTTGTTAGTGGATGTTAGATATGGTGATTTTTAACATATGGTGATTGAAAAATGACCTTTATGCATCAATTTTTGTGGGATCAGAAGCAGGAACTTACAAACAATTGCTGACATACCTTTTAAATTTAAATTTAAAAATATATGTGTACTGTAGGTTTTGCCTGCATATATGCTTGACTACCACATGTGTGTCTGATGTCAACAGAGGCCTGAAGAGGGCAACAGCTCCTCTGGAACTTTAGCTACATGGCTGTAGGTGCTGAGAATCAACCCAGGGTCCTCTGCAGGAGCATCAAGAGCTCTTACTACTGAACCATCATCTCTCCAGCCTCTGGAATAACTTTAAAAAATATTTTCATTGTCTAATTTTTAATTTAACCTAAAATTATAGCTCTTTCAACAGTATTTGTTACTGCTGCAGCTAATGTTTGTAAAGTGAGCTATGTGCAGCAGAATTTTCTTTAGCTAGCTCTGTGGATATTGGCCAGCTTTTGTGAAATTCTGTTAAATTTTTGTTAAATTCAAGACTGAATAGTCTTAGCGACTAAAACAGATTAACAATAGACTGATTCCACCTTGAGCTAGGCCCGAACAGTTTGCTTACCTAATGAGAGCCAAGAAACACTGGTGAAACTCTTATTAGCACAGACTTGTTTTGCTTAAGTGTTTTAAAAATATATACTTCTGCTTACAGATAGCTGAAAGACAGCAATTACACTGGAATTCTTAAACAAGTTGATGTATTCATGTTAATAAATGATACCCAGGTGTTGTTACCCTGGTAATGTCAGAATCATTTCATCAATTAATTTACTGCACTAGTTCAAAGGCTAAAAGTCATATCACCCCATAGAAGACAAAAAGGATTTTTATCAAACCCCAGCAATCATCTTCATTAAAACTCTTTAAAAATATATGAAATTTTTATTAACTTAATAAAAGACAGTTTTTCAGGGAACAGCTATTATCAAGTTGATGTGAAACACATTGGTATATTTAAGGCGAAAACAAGCCCAAATCAACACTGTTACCAATATTATTCAGCATTGGCAGGTAAATTTTTGCTAAAGAAATAGGTAAAGGAATGAACAGACTTTAAGTACTAAAAACAAATTATTAAACCAGAGAACATAGGCCAAACTAATGCCACCTCTTCTCCATCTTTCCAAGTGAGGAGTATTTCTTAATGATTAAATCATAGGATTCATCCTCAATCTCAGATCTTAGACCTGAGATGTAAATTTTATTGTTACTAATTACAGTGATTAGGGGATCGAAGCAGCAAGCCCTTGGGTCTGAGTTTCCCAATACAAGTCCTTTGCAGCGTGAGTTTTACGTGCACTATGGAAATTGATTAAATGGCTAAATAAAGTTGATGGATTCTACTTAAAACATGGTTTTTCTGCTGAAGGCCTCCTCATAGCCTTTGGCATAATGTTCCAAGTCAGAATATTCAGGAGAGAATCTGGTGTACAGTGCTCCCTAATATATCAGGACATGGTGAACATCCCCCACTCCCTTTCTAGAGATATGTCTTTGGGGGTCAACAATCTTTGAAACAGACTTTGGGAAGCACTTCTGGGCTAGTCCCTCACTTCACAGATAAATAATCCATGGTCCAGAGACAAAAGGTGATTTGCTTTTGGGTAAACCCACAAACAGGCGACTCTCAGCCTGACTCTGCCTCTATGGTTCTTGCTCTGCTGCAGTACCTGCCTCACTCAGAAATGTTTCTGGCATTACTTCTTCAAAGTTTATGGGTCCAGAAACTCCCAGCCAATGGGCCAGCAGAGGCACTTCCTCCTGATGCCTGTCCCTTGGCTATCTTTTCTGTCCATAAATAGTCACACTTCTGTACACACACATGTCTGTGTCCTGCTCTCCTGTTCGCTAGGACACCAGCCATTTTTGGTTAGAAACCAACAATATAACATTTTTTTGTTTTATTCATCTCTCTGAAAGACCTACCATCAAATAAAGTCATACTCCAAGTTTCTGAGGTCAAGGCTTCAGCATACAAATTGGGGGGCAACCAGCCCATAGCCATTTTCCAGTGCCCAAGTAGCCTCACAGTTCTCAGATGCAGCACATATCTCATAAAGTATTTGATCATGATACCTCTCCACCTCCCAACCTATGAGGAATTTAAGAGAGCATATTGATATGACTATCAAAGAGCCTAGCTCATAGAATTTGCTGTACACCTAATTAAAGTGTGTTGAGTGTATGGTTTGTGAAGTCAGGGGACCTTTGCATTCTATATAACTGTGTGATCCTTGAAAAAAATAGAGATAATAATAAGTGCCTCCCATGGTTTTGGTGAAAATTCAATAAAATACATCCTTGGCAAGCTGCCTAGCACATAAACAGAGCTCCATAAATGTTAATTGAATTTGAGGTTGTATCTTCTCCCTAGATGTCCATAAAAACTAATTAATGATACTGATTACAAATGCTTATAATTAAACTGCTTTGTAAAAACAATAGAAATGAGGTGTTCTAACCCATTCTCCGCAGGTACAAGAAGGGTCTGCCACCAACAATATTCTGTAAGTTTTATCACACAGGTTGAGGATAGTTTCAACTTGAGGTAATTGAAAGCCTCCTGGCCAGGGACTCAATTTCCTTTTGGCCTGCTGTGGAGAGCACCATGTGACTTCTTTTAGGCAAAGTGATGAACAATGTGCTCACCCCGTGCCCCGTGAAGAGTGGGTTCTGGATCTGCTGCATTTTCTCAGGACACTACTGGCTTTGGCACTGTAGTTAGAAAAGAACAGTGGAAAACTTTGAAGCTATTCCAAAAAAAGCTTCTTCTCTAGATTTTTATCAGAGCTAACACATAAGGTGAACAATATCAATCTCAGGTCATAGTGAAGATCCTGGAAGTCACAACCCTATCTACCTCATGTATCAGAGCTATCTGGTCTACCTCCCTAATACAGCTGCATGGCAAAACAGTTTATGCTGCTCAGATCTCTTGCTCAGTGACCAATGGCTCTTGTTGATGCCCTTCCAGATCCATTTCTGAGTTCACAGTGTGGCTCCACTTCCTTGAGGCTGCTCCCAGCCTATGACTAAGCACATAGAGGTTACTAGTACAGGCCCACTTCTGTGACGTGCAGGGCTCCTTTTAAGTTACATTGGCTCAAGATGTCTTCATCATACTAACCAGACTTTCATAAAACCATGATGTAGTCTGAGGCTTTTCTCCCCAACCACCCTTCCTTATTTCATGAAAATCCAATCTATATCTCAGTCTGAAGGTTCTCCCTATCTCTATTTCCCCCGTTACTGGTATTTCACAAATCAGTCTCTTGCTTATCTAACTCCATGTTTCATCTTCTGCTTAGAAGAACTGAATTAGCATACACTCTAAAGTTCAGTGACTACAATCAATAAGCATTTCCTTTTGTTCATAGGTGTTCATGTGTTGACTGAGAAAAACTTCCAACTTAGCCTCTGATCTGAGAGAGGCTAAATTAGCATTGACTGGGATTACCCATGGATCACAGCCAGATGGTTGCTTAGCTTCTCATAGAATCACCCAGGATGATCTCGGCTAGGGAACTCCTGTTTGGAGACATATAACTCTCTGCCCTCAGGTTTGTACTTGCAGTATTCTCTGAGGAGGAAGGGGCCGTGTTCTCTGGATTTTCACATTGTTGGTTTGTAACTAACATAAAATCCTATGCAGTGTTTTCTACCAGTTCATACAAATCAAAAGACCCACCTAGTCTGGTTGAAGACTCCTTACTGGGAATAGTTCCATGGCCTCCTTGCAAAAGGCATAGTGATCGGACCAGGTAAGGAGGTCCAACCATTTTTACATCAGTCTCAAAGTCTGTTTCTCAGTATTCTTCCAGATACACAGGCCATGTGCAACTTGCACATCTACCTTGGCCTCTAATTGGCATGTCTGCACTCTTGGCTGCCCATCACAGAGGCCTGCCATCTCCTGGCTGCAGCTCCTGGCTGGTGCAAGGCACAGCAAGCGGTAAATCCGGCCCTCTCGGAGCTGCTTCTAGTTCTTGCCTGGGGAACTTGAAAAGCTTGGCTGAGTGCAATGAGTCTCTTTTCCTTCTGTTCGCTGTCAGCTTGCATCAGTTTCAGCTCAGAATGCTAAGAGAAAACAGTCTACAGAAGCATTTGAACTCAGCCACACTTTTTCAGGGAGCAAACTGACAATTAGAACTAGGGTCAGCATCAAAAATGAGCAAGCCAGCGTGAAGCCTGTCTAATTAGTCATATGAACAGAGAGCTTCCCCTCCACTTCCTCAACAACCCATGCTTGTCAGATTTCATAGGCAACCCTTGCTCGCTGACATGTTACTGAAAGGGAATTGGGAACAGGTAGGTACATATTAATACCATGAGTGTCCCTTGCTGACTCACAAAATGTTCCTCTAAGAGTTACACTTGTATTCCTTTTTGGCTACTTGATCCAGGAAGCGAGCATTTTAATTATGCTGCAAAAATGCACCAAGAAGAAGCCCTGAACTCTGACTCCTGGACTTTTATACTTTGTCTCATGCTAATGAGAAACTGAGCAAGATGAAGAATTCATTATGAAGGCTAGACATGGGTTGCTAATCCCAGGACCTGGATTGTTTAGTTTCTGTGCTTCATGATTCTTTTTGTCCCCTTAAAAAGTCCAAGTGCCAGCAAAGGTCACCAGGCCTGTCATCAGAAAGGATTAGGGAGGACACTGGCTCAGCACCCCATGAGACAGCTGTAGCAGGCTTTCGCAGACGACCAGCTCCAAAATCATGACATGGAGACTTATTATTAGTTGTGGATGCTCAGCTTTATCTTATGCTTGTCCCAGTAGCTCTTAGAACTTGTTTTAACCTGCTTCTCTCCATCTACATTTTGCCTCGGGGCTTTTCACCTTTCTTTCTGTCTGTATTTCCTACTTTTCTTCTTCCTCTGTGTCTGGCTGACTGGCCCTGGGTGTGGGGGGGTCTTCCTCTCTTTCTACCTTGTTCTCTTTTCTCTCTACTCCTTTTGAGCCTAGAATCCTCCTCCTCCTACTTGTTCTCTCTGCCTGCCAGCCCTGTCTATTCCTCCTTCTAGTTACTGGCCATTCTACTTTTTTTATTAAACCAATCAGAATGCAACATAAACAAACAATAGCACATCTTTGCCTAGTTAAAGTAATATTCCACAACAGGTACCTCTGGGTGCTGAAGAAGCAACCTGACTCCCTGCCTCCCCACCATTTTTGAGGATTCATTAAGAATTGGGACTAGAGAAAGACAGACTTTGGACCAGTATGTATCTTACCTAGATTCTCACAGAAGGATGGCCCCATCTTCCACTGTATGTAAATGCATTTTCAGATTTGGCTTTTAGACAAGTCATATTTCTCTCTGCAGGTGATTTTCCGCCCAAGGACACTGTGACTACATGACCATTAGTATAATTCTAGTCTCTTATTTTCCAATTTGGAGTTTGAGCCAACCTTATATAAAATGTCTGTCTTTACTGAAACCACAAGCACACTTTCTTTTTCTCATTTAATTATTAAGCAAAGCAAAGATATATGCATCGTCTTGTGGCCTGGCCAAAAAAAAAAAAATGCAGAACAGAAGCACAGCCTCCTCTGACCTCCTTCGCCTACTAGCTGGGCAAAGACTTCTAAGAAACTCCCTTCACCATTTGCCCCCACCTAGTAAACTGTGCTGCAAGGTCTTAACCATTTTCGAGATCTATAGGAAGTTCTCTCAGACAATAAGCCCATGGTACCTCCCTATTCATCTAACATGGACTGTCTTCTGGGACCATTTCCTCTTGTGCCCACCTCACCTGTGGGCTCCCAAGAGACAAAGTCTCTATTGTGTAAATCGTGTAACCTGGGATAACTTCAGATCTTTACTCTATATTTATGCTAGGAAGAAAGAGTGGGGGGGGGGGCTAATGAAACCTGATTATGCTACAAAAGATGATAATTATGAATCAGGAAGAAGCTTGTTCACGATGCTGCCCATTATTTAGGGACACGTGGGTTGCGTGAAGCTGCCAGGGAGGTTGTTACCAAAGGTGTTAACAGACTGTCATCCAGTTGTGTGGCAGCAGGGCCTCTCAACGGATCATTTGACTGAAGCTCTGAAGTGTCCACGTAGCTCTTTGCATTTCAACCCTGGTCCCCTTCTTCTGGCCCAGGAGGGTGACCCATGCTTGGGATGGAACTTCTCAAAGAGAAGCTTCATACCTGCCACTCCCATGCGATTGCCAGCCACAGAGCCTCACACGCTAACAATCTGGTGTCAGCTTAGAGACTGTAATCAAATGTTCTCTGGAAAATAACTAATTATGTCCCTACTTTCCAAATCTAATGACTCCTTGAGCATTTGCCACCGCTGTTCCTCCTCTATTGTCCCTTTCTCTTAGAAGGCTCAGCTCCTGGGGTTTCCAGCATTTATCCCTCAGGATTGCTTTTTGTTTTGGTGATATGCTTGAAAATGTCCTTGTATGTGGAGTATGTTAGCAACAGAAGAACTCATGAGGAGTTCACACCCAGAGTATGAAGGATGGGATGTACGTATGTGACAATCACTTATATATTATCATTTAAGTCTATATTGAATGGGTATTATTTTTGTATAATTGCTGTTAAAAACATTCTTTAAAAAGAGAAGCATACAAGATATGAATACCTAGAGAGATTTTTATGGTCATTACTGCCTGGCAGGGATTGAGTTTTAATGAACCTAGATTTATTTTATTTATGAGTGGACTATCTGCATATTTCACTTTATGCCAGAAGAGGGCAACAGATCACACTTTAGGCGGTTGTGATCCACCATGTGGTTGGTGCGAATTGAACCCAGGACCTCTGAAAGAGCAGTCAGTGCTCTTAACTGGGGAGTCATTTCTCCAGTCTCATGAACTCCCATGATTTGCTGATCATTGGTTTACCTCTTTGCTACCCTGAATCTACCTGCACACATGTTAAAAAGCAAGCAAAGCTGTTGCTTAATATGACTGGAGGGACTTCTCCTGGTATCCCAACATCATTATACCCATCTCAAATAGAATCTTATAGACAAGATGCTTGTCCAAGTATGTAAGGTCCGAATAGAGCTTCTCCAAGTGTCAGGAGGCAGTAGAATGAATTTTTGCCTGTTTGATATAAACATTTAATAGGTGTCTGCTCAATGCTTTGCTTTTATTGTCAATACAGTAGCACATTAATCTCCAGCTCCAAGTTCCAAACACTTTCATAATCCTTCCTGAACCAACAGGTCAGGTCTGTCATAGTGATGCCCTATAAACCTGGTACCAATTTCTGTTTCAGGTTTTTAGTTGTCTTAGTCACTTATTGCTGCAAAGAGACACCATGACCAGGGCAAAAAGAAAGCATTTACTTGAAGGCTTTCCAGTTGCCACTATTACCAAGGCAAGGAGCATGGCAGGACGCATGGTGCTGGAGAAGTAGCTGAGAGCTTCATCCTGATCCGGGAGAAAGTGAGAGAGCAAGAGAGAGAAGCAGAGATGTAGGAAGGAGGGAGGGAAAGAGGCTACACCCCCAGTGACACACCTTCTCCTAAAGGCCACACCTCCCAATCTTCCCTAACAGATCATCAATGGGGATTAAACATACAAATCTATGAGCCTGTGGGGGCCAATATCATTTTAACTACCACACTAGAGCTATGAGAGAGCATCATGACCAAAGGTAACTTGTAAGGGTTTGCTTCAGCTTACATCATGAAGGGAAGTCAGGGCAGAAGCTCAAGACAGGAAGAGAGAGGTAGGAACTGAAGTAGGGGTCCGGAGGGAGGCTGCTTACTGGCTTGTTCTCTGTGGCTCATTCAGCCTTTCTTGTTTGTTTGTTTTGTTTTTGAAAACCCAGGGGCACTACCACCACAATGGACCCGCCCCTTCCACATCAATCATTAATCAAGAAAATGTCCTCCAGACTTGCCTACTCCCCAGTCTGATGGGGGCATTTTCTCAATTGATATTTCATCTTCCTAGAGGATTCCAGCTCACAGGAAGTTGACAAAAGAACCAACCAGTTTAACATTTGTAACCTCAAAGCCCCCTCTCCAGCCCACAATATGGTACAATTGAGAAATCCATGCTAACGATTTTTCTATACATCTAAAAACAATTCTATTTCAAAACAAAATATAGGCTTTTTAAACAAAGCTGAGAAAAATATTTCTCATCAGATTTTAACCACAAAAGGTGCTCAATGCGACTCGTCCTATGAGAGGAGAGCCTAGAACTTCAGGGCAGAGATAAGAGCACTAAAAAAGGTATATCTGGAAAATATATGTTTTATGACAACAATTCTTCTGGGGTTTATACCATGCATGAAGTAAAACAGATGCTAACAATAGTGTAAAACTCATTGCTAGCAGGAAAAGGAATCCCGAGGACACAGCATTTAATAGCAGCAAGATAACTTTAATTTTAAAAGTCCTGTAACTGCCGGACCATGGTGGCACACACCTTTAACCCCAGCATGCGGGAGGCAGAGGCAAATGGATCTCTGAGTTCGAGGCCAAACTGGTCTAAAGAGTGAGTTACAGGATGACCAGGGCTACATAGAGAAATTCTGTCTCAAAAAACAATCAGACAAAACAAACAGATAGATAGACAAAAACCAAAACCAACTTGTAGTGGTTGTGGGGTTAAAGGCTGCTGTATATGTTTTTATAGGAGGAATGAAGATTTCAGACACTATGGAAGGTGTCAGTGGTTTCTAAAGGAGCTGAAAAGCTAAAAGAACTGAAATTCTAAGATTAGTCTTATGTGTGTGTGTGTGTGTGTGTGTGTGTGTATGTGTGTGTGTGTGGTATATTGTATGTGCATGTGTGTGTGTCTGTGTGTGCATGTGTGTGTGTGCCTGAGTGTGTGTGCATCTGGGTGTGCTTGTCTGTGTGCATGTGTATGTGTGTGTGTGTGTGTGTGTGCCTGTTTGTGGAATCCAGGGCTCAACATAGGGAGTCTTCCTTAATTATTCTATTATTCTTGTTATTCTTTTGAGACAAGATCCTCCACTGACTGGAGAGCTCATGAATTCAGTCAGCCTGGCCTGCTCACAAGGCTGGGGTCTACCGTCTCTGCACCCTCAGTGCTGAGACTACAGGCACACTACACCTTACCTTCTGAGGCCTGGAGATCCAACTCAGGTCCTTGTTCTTGCAAAGCAAGCACTTCATTGCCGGAGTAGTCTCTCCAGCCTCCAAGACCAGTAATTTAAATCTCAATTCAAGGTACAGTCAGCCACTAGACAACTCACCTATCTCAACAGCAGCCTTAAGATTCTTAATCACCTAATCACCTATAGCCAAGGACAGGCATGACTATGTGGCTGTCAACTTGACAAAACCAGATGTCTTCAACTGACAGCAAAGCAGGTCTAATTGTTACAAATACTTATTAAAAATTTCTAATGAGACTTAAGTATAATTGTACTGGGGTGATAAAAGTTGAATGTACAGCCTCAACAAATCTCTTCCATTAGCGCTAATACCATCCTCCTGTTTAAACTTGTTTTAAGACTATCTCATTTTACTGCCTCCAAATTTATAACTAGTCAGATCTCAAAACACCTCAGGAGAGTTGTGGTGGCTATTCTGTGGAAATGCGGTTTACCTACTTCACAATTTTTAAGTATTCAGTCATTTTGATTTATTCGTTATAGTCCTTTTAGCTACCTGATAACATTTCATTGTGACATTTTTATACCTTACGCTCTTGTACTTTGCTCATATCCATCTTCCTACTATGTTCTCAAGTGCCCTTTCCCCACTTCCGGTGGTCCTTCAAGTTCCCCCAGAGTCCCCTCTCTGCTGCATGTGTGTGTGTGTGTGTATGTGCATATATGTATACTTTTAAAACTACATTTTCATGACAGCATACATTTTTCTTTCTGAGATTTGCTTATTTTGCTTAACATCATGGTTTCATGTTATATCCATTTCCCTGAAAATGACACAATTTCATCCTTCTTTATGGTTAAATCAAATTATGTAATATATGTGTTTAAATATGTATATTTCACACATTTTATTCATTGGTTGTCTATATTGGCCAGAACATCAGGAGCATTTATGGGATGAGTACTCTCATTGCCTAATACAGAATAAGCCAACTTATTGATAGAACTGGACCCATTATATTTTCTGAATTTAATGTGACCGTTTTTCCTGACTGAAATAACTCTGACACATTGTTTCTTTGGAAGAAACAGTCTGGTGGGCTCTATTCAAAGAGACAATGGTACCAAAACTTCTCTGCTTGATGTGGAAGAAGGGCTCCAGAAACCCAGGGATGTGTAAATCACAGTAAATGTATTACAATCAACCTATGCCTGTGGTCCCTGAGAGATGTTCTGTCTCTCATGGAACGTGCAGAGGCACTGTGGAGAAAAAGCTAAGCCTCATCTATGCTGACTGTCCCTTGTAAGTCCAGTGGCATTCTATTGAAGGAAGGATGCTGGTTTTCTTGGGATGATGAGACTTTAAGGAAGAAGTGACCCAATAGCAGCTTGCTATGTGGTTGCCATAGTGAATGCTAGGGCTGAGTGGCAGTCAGGGTGCTTGGACACATCAGGATAGGTAGTGGTGGTCAACTACTAGGTGCTTCTAGGAAAGAAGATGACCATCTGCCAAAATATTACCTGATGTGGATTAGCAGAAAAATAATGGGTTTGTTGAACATAATCATGATTTGTGTGGTCACAATCATGTCACAACAGAAAAATCTTTCATCCATTCCCAAGCCTAAACATCTCTAAGGACCAAGACTCCTTGACTTGAAAAAAAAAGCAAGTCCCATTATCACAGAAGGCAGTGTATTTCTCTATGTCTCCAGAGGAAACTGTGCCTACATAACTGAGGGACAGTAAACCAGGGAGAGGGGACACAGCAACAAAAGACAGGGGAGTTGATTAGATATGGTTTTATAGCTACTTCAATTTCCCATAGCTCCAAATTTCTCTGCAGTCTCTGGATAAAGGATAAACTTTTGTAAAAGTCTCGGTGGTAAGTAGACTTGGGTTCCCAGTCAGTCCTACAACAAACCTTGGGGGCTGCTGTCCTGGTCATGTGGTCATGTGGTCATGTGGTCATGTGGTGTCCTTTTCAGCAGTCGTATACTTGAGAGAATACCAGGGAAGCAGAAAATCCTCTCTGACTGCCTGACGTGTAAAAGCGTGGTAGGGAGGGCCAGGCGGGAGATCCTAGACATTCTCTCTTCCGGCAGAACAGGAAACCAAAAATAACACCAAAACCCCAGAGGACTTGAAGAGGTTAAGGCCAGCATTAAAGATTTGAAACATACATGAATCCCTATGTACCCTCATGTCAACCTATGTTTTTCCATCTCATCAAAAGTCATGTAGAAAATTGCTCCATTCACAATAGCAAGTAGCTACACAAGGATGTCATGCCAGGAAGTAGGTTCAACAGGGACCAGGAGGCTGGTGAGCTCAAAGACTGATCAGTCATCATAAGGAAAGTGTTGGAGCACATACAGAGGTGAGCCCGGTCCACCACGTCTGAAGGTCGGACAGTTTGAGCTTATTTTTTGTTCTACAAATGAGAGATTCTGGCCTAGGGTGCAATTAATTAGTACTTTGAGTGTTGAAGTCGATTGCTCCACCTGGACCAAAGATCTAAGAATTCAAGTCTATTCCTTGTGTCATGCTAATGAAGTCGGTTGCCTCACACTACTTTTTGGGAGTAAAGTATAAAAGCCTGTGGAAAATAAGCGGAAGGGATTCAGTGTTCATTGAGTGTCCCTTCGATACCGCCCTGTGTTTGAGTCTCTTCTTTCTCTTTTATCTCTGTTCCTTTTGCCTTATAATTCAAATCCTCATGTTCCTACCCTAGAATGTGCAAGTTTTCTCAAAGCTGGGTTTTGACAGGAAAGGACAGCCTCCAAATCTTTCTTACATCATATATAACATAACACAGCACACATTGCACACACTCTACACACATACAACACACACACATTACACACATACAACACACACTGCACACGATACACACACAATATACACACCACACATCATTCACACACAACACACATATACCACACACAATAAACACATACCACACACAATACACATACACCACATACACATAACACACACAATTCACACACACATACAACACACACAACACAAATAGACATACATACTACATACACATACAACACACACATAACACACAATTATGTCAAGAAATCTGAGTCTGGAAAGCGGAAAAAACAGGGAAATGATTTCTTGCTAAAATACTCATGTTGATGTTAAAGTTTCTGGAAGCATTTTTGAATCTTCCCAATACCTTTTGTGAGACTTTTTCATTTTTAAAGGGGAATTTTGCATTCATGACTTTATTCAGACCTCACAAAAGTACTGTGAACTGCACCGTGAGAGAATTGTAAGAGCGTCTCAAGAAAGCTGGATAGATGTTTTTCTTTTCCTCTTACAGGTGGTAAGGACCCGGCTGGGAGTGTGCTTGGTAGAGTTGGCGTGGTGAGTTTCAGATGGCTAGTCCCACAGTTTCCACGCCACTTGCCTTATTATTTTGGAAATGCAAATGGATTCCAAATTCACCTGGCTTTTGTTTCAGAACAACGCTCCTTGAAGGATCTAAGATATTCTTTGCCCTCGTGTAAAACCCCTATTTAAAAATAGAACTGGTAATTGGCTGCATGCAAGGCCATAGCTAATGTGGGTAACCTCCCTTTTAGGAGGACCAGCCTCTTAGACCAGCCACATGATTTATTCCAAGAGGTCTAGCTGGGTTTCATTTTCGGCTTTCTTTCACTCTATAGCCTTTTAAGCCAAGAGGCTTATCACTCTGCATTACAGTAAGCATTAAGTCAAGAAAGGATGCTCTCTGTACTCACAGAGCACACTTCAACATCTCTCTCTCTCTCTCTCTCTCTCTCTCTCTCTCTCTCTCTCTCTCTGTGTGTGTGTGTGTTTGGCAGAATGTTGCTTTTTCTATATCACTATAATTTGGTTAAATAAGAGTTTAATAAATTAAGAGCATTCAAGATAGTTTTCTTTTCAAAATAATCAAAAGATCACGGTTAAATATCAACAACTTGATTTGTTTTCTCTAAGAAAGTCTGCTAATTTAAATGAAAATAAAAATGAGCACCAGGATCTAATCTGAAACAATGTGAACTTCAATTGATAAGAAATTAGTAATTCCTTATGTGTAGCCTATAAGTGAGTGGCATGTGGCCAGCAGGGGTCTTCCCTCTGGGGTAAGAATAAGAATAGCACCGCAGGCCTTTAATCCCAGCACTCAGTAGGCAGAGACGGGTAGATCTCAGTGAATTAGAGGCCAACCTGGTCTATAAAGTGAGTTCCAGGACTACCAGGGTTGTAACACAGAGAATCCTTGCTTTAAAAAAACAAACAAGCAGAATAAATAGAATAATCATAAACAGACCTTAAAAAAACCCCACAGTAATGCCAGCCCTGGCTCATATGACCAAGGGTACAGGTGAAATTACTGAGCCAGCTTTGAGTCACTGACTTGTAGAATAAAGAATAAGGCACAGCAGGCTTTCCATTAATGTTAGTTAAACATCGTGAACGTGGATAGCACCTCCTCAATGCCGTAGCTCAGTGCTACTCACAGGGGACACGATTATTCTGTTTCCTCAGTCAGCTGATTTCTCTCCCCAGCTTCCAAGTTGTCTGTTTCTGGTTGGAAGGTGAACCAGAGTTAAGTCCCATTCTGTAAGTCCGAATTCCATGCCTAGCAAAGCTCTTCATTCCTCTTGACTGTAATATCAAAGTTCCATGTGCTTGGAAAGTTGATTTTTCAGTTTAGTGATGTTGGAAAAAGAAACAAAACACAGAGAATAGCGATCAATAGGCATCAAGGCGTATGCTAGGGAGCGGGGGCAGAATCAACGAATCATTGCAAGAGTTTAATGGAGTTTTATAGCAAGAATTGGGGATGGATGGAGAATATAAAGCCCTATCCTTTTTCTTTAAAGCATTTGTACATTAATGGATCTAACAGGTTATAAATGTCTGGAGTGACTCCTGGAAGATGGAAGAAGGGCTGCTTTAAGAAAATCAACATGCCTCATGACTGCCTTCATGTCCAATGAGGAGCATTTCTTACTGGAGAATCAATATCAAGTAAGAAATACTCCTGTCTTCAGAATTAGATAATTCATAGGTCTAAAATATGCTACTAATCTTTTAATGAACAGAAAGTCACCAAAGTCCCATCAATACCAAGTCAACTGTCTGGCAGATACAAAGTTCTCAATGAACTTGTTATTGATTCTCTGTCAAAGCATCTAGATCAATGGTTCCTAAAAAACATGTTGTGAAGTTCTGGGCTCGATTCCCTGCACACACTCCTGGAGGCCGAGGCCAGAGGTCATGTCAGATGCTCTCCCCTATTGCTCTCTGCCCTGGTTGCTGAGATAGGGTCTCTCGTTGTACTTACTCTGGTATGGGCCAGCGGGTTAGCCAATGCGTCCCTACTACTGGGCTACAGATATGCGCCACCATGCCTCACTTTTACATGAGAGCTGAGAACACTCCCCACTTAGACATCTATCCAGTCCTGGCTTTTGCATTCATAAATTTGTAGACCTGGCTGCCCTGGAACTCTCTATGTAGACCAGGCTGTCCTTAAATACAGATTTGCCTGCCCCTGCCTCCCAAGTGCTGGGATTAAAGGCTTATGCCATCATGCCTGGAATTTATGGTTTTAAAAAATCTAAATTTGAAAACTCCACAAAATTTAAATTACAGTGGCTACAATCAAGATTTTTATTAGAAATAGCTACATTTATTTTTATTTTCTGAGGTTGTTTTTGTGCTATAAGGGGGAGTGGGATTTGTGACAGAAACCACATGGCTCCCAAAATCTAAATGTTAGCTATTTGGCATTTACAGAAAAATCTAGCAAGCCCTTACAATAAAAAATTGTTTATGTGCAGTAAGAATTATATTTTATATAATTTTCATGTCACAAAATGTTCTTTTCATTTTAAACCATTTTTAACTCCCTAAGTATCCAAAGCCTGACGATTTAGGAAACAGCCTATATTCTGCCCCACGTCACTAGAAGAACAGTGCGGGTCTCCTGAGAAGAGAAAAAAGGAATGAATACTTAATGTTCGATTTCACAAACTCAAGTATAACTTCTAAGTATGATCTTTCAAAGTCTTGGCTTCCCTCAAATGTAGAATTTAACCTACTCTTTTTCAGACATTCTGCTCTGTAACCCAGGCTGGTCTCCCGTTTGGAATCCCACTGCCTTGTTTTCCTCGCACTGCTTGTAAGCATGCACACCCAAGCCAGGCTTAAGATCCTTCTTGAGCACATATGTTTTAGATTCTTTGTTTGTTTGTTTTGTTTTTTTGAGACAGGGTTTCTCTGTGTAGCCTTGGCTGTCCTGGAACTCGCTTTGTAGACCAGGCTGACCTCAAACTCACAGAGATCCTCCTGCCTCTGCTTCTGGCTGCTGTTTCATATTCTTGCCACTTCTCCATCTTATTTGTAATCAGCCTCCCTGACCCCGCCCCCCCCCCCAGGTGTAGGACCCATGGAAGGGTTCCTCGGACTTAAGCTGTGGAGACAGGATCCACTGGTAGCCAGTCTTCACTAACACGTAGGATCACTGTGACTTTCGAATGAATTAACATGTGCTTAGAAGTTACAATTCCAGTCTTTTCTACAGCTAGAAAAGAACTGCATTTGTAGGTGAACGACTTCCTCTGGCGGACTATTAGCAATGGTCTCATCATGACTGTTGTCCCTACCTTATCAGGAGCGATCTCATTTCTCCTTATTGAATTCACCTCCACCCTGGTCTCGTCACATGGATTTAGAAGTCTTCCTCTGTTTACATCCCAGAGATGGAGCACTGATTTGACTTCATCTCAAATCAGAATCAATGAACCCCAAGGAGAAATTCCCTGGACTCCTTTGTCTGCAGATCCAATGAAGGAGCAAGACTTTCACAATGGATACCAAAAAGGAAAAAAAGAAAAAGAAAAAAGGGGGGAAAAGTAAGATGTGGTCTTGAGACCTATCGGTGGCAGATGTGACCCTGGAGGAAAGTTTGCCTGGAAATAGCACTAACACCATCAAGCCAACAAGGAGAGGTTCTCCTTTCACCCTTGGGTCACAGTGAACCCGAAGGTGTCCCTAGACTGCTCATGTCATGTAGATGATACCTGTGGGACAGAAGGGAAGTAGAGTTCATGGCTATTCCAATCACCCAGACTCTCCTAATCCTTTCTCTTTAGTGATCAAAGCTAAGCATAGTCACCACTACCAGTCTTTCAGGTAATAGTGAGTGTGTGTGTGGTGCTGGTTAACCTTTCTTTTGCTCAAGTTGCACAATGGCCATTGTGCAGATTTAGTGACCCCCTTCTCCAAATCAAGCAACAGGCATGCCATGTCTCAAAGCCAACCTCTTGGAGTAAGGTGGGGAATAATAGTATCCTAGGGTTCTTGGGTCCAACAGCTCTGGGTGACTCCAAGAAACACACAGAAGATCTGAAACGTCTTGGAAGATCTTGAACTGCATATGGAAATCTTCTGTCTTAAAGAATGTGGCTTCCTTTTTAGAATGCTTAAAGTAAATAATAAAAATTTTCTAGCAAACTCTTTTTTTCTGAATAATCTGTTTGGTTAAAACCGAAGCCCTGTAAAGTAGATTAGATTTACAATAAAGTCTAATTTATTAAATTTATTTCAAAGTGAAATTATATGTGTTACACACACACACACACACACACACACACACACACACACACACACACACCCCACCTCTACCTGGGCTTTAGCATACATTAGATCCGAGCACACGATACATAGATGGCGTGACAAGTGCAAGAAACATGCAATCAATCCCATCGCGGGAGGGATTTTATCCGGCAGCCCAAAGGCCAGTGGTGGCTGTGAGGAGGTCACACTGACTAATACAAGCCTCCTGCTTTCCGTTGAAGTCGCTGCCTTTGCGACTTCCAAGGAAGAAGCAGCAGGGACCTAGCTCCCCACGTTGCTTTTTCCTGTCTCTGCTCATTACCACATCAAAGCCTCTCTAGAGTCTTTGAGAACTGGGCTCACAGTGCCTGAGAGTTTGAGCTGAGGCAGACTGAGTTCAAGCCAAGGCACCACCCCCAGGAGCTGAGTAAAATACAGGACTTTGTATCAGAACCTTGCTTCTGTCATCAGTTAATTGTGGGAAATCAAAGTAGGTAACAAGGGCAAGGCGCTTGTGTTGCTTCGTGGTACATTTAAACACTAGAGACCTGTTGTTATAGATGGCTGTTTCATGCAACAAAGGGAAAGTCAGCTCAAAACTCCAGCTGGAATTAGGCTTTGGGGTAAGCTGGTGAGCTAGAGCCACTACAGACAGAAGCTCGGCTCGGGAGGAAGGAATCCCAGGCTGCCTGTGGGATTGGGCTGTGCGCCCAGCACATCCCACTTAAGAACGATTCACAAACATTCACTACTTAGAAGGCCACTTTACTAATTAGCCCTGCTTTGCTAATTACACTTTACTGATTAGAAACAATGCTGATAATTCCAGGCTTGCAGCGAGTGCTCAGGAGGGTTTCTAAGCGACAGTCTGGCCATAATGGTGACTGATCTCTATGCTGGGTTGTTGCTTTTAGGACCTTCAATAAAGTGTCATGCAAGCAATGTGAGGGAACTGGAAATCGGAGTGTTGGGTGACACACGGACTCTCTCTATGCCAGTACCCCAATCCTTTCCCCATAGCTACCCTTTGGGATCAGAGGAAAACGGGCTGGTTAAATGTAGGAAGATCTTTTTAAAGCCTGAAACTAGCGGCTTGTAAACCATTTTACTAATAGCGATCAGTAAATGCCCTGGATGTATTTTCTGTTCAGCGTTCCAGGGTTTGGGTTCATTTACTGTGCCCGTGGTCTATTCATAACCATGTGACATGCGTGCAAGTCCTCCGTCTACTTTACGGTTATGACCAATGAGGCTCTGAGAGATGAAGGAAGGGATCCAGCGAGGCTGCTGTAACAACCCAGTCAGCAGTGAAAAATACAGTAACCCCCAAGTCAAGTGCTCAACTTTTGTGAAGCTTTCAACCTCTAGTCCTCTCCTCCTTTTTAATGTGTGTGTGTGTGTGTGTGTGTGTGAGAGAGAGAGAGAGAGAGAGAGAGAGAGAGAGAGAGAGAGAGAGAGAGAGAGAGAGAGAGGGAGGGAGGAAGGGAGTTTCAGGCTGGCCAGGATTGTCTCGAAAAAAGAAAATCTTTTTAAGGCACCAGATTTTAATGTAACAGTAGCAACGCCGCCTGGTGTATGTGATTTCTGGTCTGTCGTATTTCATCTTTACAAGCTGGAGTGAAACATCTCTCGAGACCCATTTTTCAGATGAGGAAACCGAGATTCAGAGTAGCTCGTGAGTGGCCTCCGCTGTACAGAACTAGAAAGTCAGACGAAAGCTAAGAAATCAAATTCTAATAAAACGTGGGCCTCTAAGAAGCTGAATAGAGGTAGCCTACCCCGCCAGACCGATTTGGGGCCCTTTCTCACAATACCCCAGAAGCGCTGCAGCTGCGGCCCGGGCCCAACCCCCACCGGGCCCTGTGTTAATGGGGGTAAAGCTGGCCGGCGCCATCCTGCAAGGCCAGTCTGATAATAGCCCTGATTAAATGGCGGAGCAGCCATGGGAAGGCCCCGCTGCCGCCAGCGCCCGGTCCCCGCGCCGGCCTAGCAGGGACCAGCGGTGGCGGAGGCTCCGCCTCGGCGTCTGCCTCCTAGCCCAGGGCCACCGCAGCTGCAGTCTAAGGCGCTCTTCCCCGCCTCTGAGCCTGGAGGAAAGGCCATGGGGGCAGAGGTGACCCGGCACAGGCCCCAAGACAGGGTTGTAGGGACCCCTAAACGCTGGGCTGAATACGTCTCGGGGAGCCAAGCCACCTAGAGCTCCGTCGTGTCACCAGCCCCTGAACTCCGCGCTGGATCGGCCTCTTTGAAGTCTTGGTTTGGTACTAGGAGCAGATGCTGGGGAAGGAGAGGAGGGGACCAAGGCACCCCAGAGCCCAGAACTAAAAGATGGCTCGGGTGTGGTACTCTGCTTAGAAAAAGCAAATGTATGCGGCCAGCCAAACACGGCACCAGCTACCCAGTGCCTCCCTCACAGGTCCGACACAGCCCAGACAGTGCCCAGTACGGGCAAGCCTTGCCCTCGCTGGGTCACTCAACCGCATTGCCTTCCCATAAGATCGGGGCTACAAAAACACCTGCCCCTCCTTTCAAAACCAGGGAAAATAAGGCCTAGAGAAATACAGTGACCCAGGGTCACAGGACAGCACCTGACCAAGCTGAGGACAACCTTGGCAGCGTGCCTCCTAAATTTAGGGGTAAAGGAGCCTCTGGGAAGCTGAAGAAAGGTTTCCAAGTCCGGGTGGGGCACTTGATTGGGATGCCCCCTTCATGAAGACAAATGACACCGTAGACAAACTGGCCTCGGCTGGCTGCTTGGGCAGTACCTGAAGTAGAGTACCTAGGTAGCAACTTTCAGAAAAGAATCACAAAAGCTACGGAGGCCAGTCGTGCACGAGTTAGCCCAAGTTTCTTAAAACAAACACACTCGTGCTTCTGGGTTCTGAGATTAGTTAGGGCCCCAGGAATGTTTGTTCCATGAACCTGGGCAGCTAGTAGTCTATGCAGGCTAGACATTGTCACTGAGGAGCCAACAGACTGGTCACAGGGACCAGGGGCACGTACTACACCTTGAAACTCCTCCTGTGCCTTAGGCAAATGACACTCAGCCATTGCAAAGCCTGGCAATACGAAGAGTGCACTGAGTAGATGCTTTTCAGGATTTATGGAAAACCCAAAGGTAACACTCCCGAAGTGCGAGTTAATGGGCAACAATCCAGCCACAGAGGCTGTGGGTCTCCAGATATTCTAATAAGGTGTTCACAGTCACAGCCTTGACTTCTGCAGGAAGCAGCCCTCCTGGCAAGCTTCCTGAGAGTTAGCACACAGAAGCCAGAGCGTCGGCTGTTTCTCAAGCGGAATTATGGCTCTTGAACACAACTTTTTGATAAGATATAGTTTATATAATTTCTAAATCAAGAAAGGCATGTTGGCCAGAAGATATGCGTGGCTTCACTTAATAGCTGATGTGGGCAGTCTCCATATTTACAGATGTGGAAACAAAGCCCAGTGCCAGACTCTATTCGCTTCTTATGCAAGGGCTTGAAAGTTGTTATTTTGTCCCACTGTGTTTTCAAAGTTAAGCAGTTCGCACCCCTCTATCCCTGGAGTTTCTCTTAGCAAAACTTTGATGCAAATGCCATACCTATATTCTGCATGGATCTTTTAAAAATGAAAAATAAATAAATAAATCTTCCAGTTGATGGGGAATGTCTGGTCCAGAATGAATGAGTGGTCGCTAATAGACTGAATTCTCTAAGTCCCCTCTTAATTTACTTAAATCTTCCCTTCAGTTTCTATATGCCTTCTATAAGAAGCCTGTGTGCTTCTTATCTGTGTCCTATATTGACTTGCACTGAAGCAAGACGTTTAAGATTCTTGTCGCTAACCTTGGCACAGTAACCAGAACAAAGTAAGCACTAGGTAATATTGGCAAATGAACAGATACTGTGCCCTTTTTTGTTTACTAGATACATAGGCATTTGCTCCCTCGCTTTTGCTTCAGGCTGTCTGAAGCCAGTTCACATTTGGCAATTGGTACCCAAGCCCTTAATGGATGAGTTTTGTCAGCTGCTGTAGCAGGGTGTGTGTGTGTGGGGGGGGGGCAGTCAAACAGTGACTTTCCCCGTGTCTTGCTAAGGTTAGTGGAAGAGAACTTGGAGGCTAATTCCTGCCACCTTAACATCCCTAACCTCCTGATAAAGATGTGGATCTATTGTAGTTAAGCAGGTTCGAGTTCCTGCAGGATGCAAAGTGGAAAATGTGGGAGCCGGAGCTGTTCCTGCAGTCACCAGAAGGGCCAGTGCACAGTTGTGGCGGTAAAAGGAGCTATCGAAACCGTCCAGAATTGCTTTGAGTTTAACCTGGTTACATCTTCCAAACTGGCCTCAGTCGAAAGGCAGCGGTGGCTGCTGTTCTATATGTACTTAAAACTTTGGTTTAAAACGCTTAAGAAACCGCAGCTTGGAAAGACCCTTTGGCCAGTTGTCCAGACAACCATGTACACAGGCCCTAACCCACGTCCTTCCGTATCGCTAGAGAATTTGTTCATAGGATCTTCACCGAAGGCCCATGAAGACGCAGCTTGTGCCTGTTCCCCACCCGCGGCTCTAAGAGTGAATGCTGAATTGCAGGTACGACTCTCCAAAACTGCACATTTGTGTTGAGTCCTGGTTCCACTTATTATTGTCAGCTTCATTTCGATGAAATTCTTAACCTTCCTGACAAGGGTGGGACCGGGTGAGACCCCCAAATTTAGAAATGCCTCAAACCTCAGCAAACAAGCAAATAGTTGAATGTGATTTTAAAAACACGAAACGTTTGAAAATTTAATTTTAAGTAGCACCCGCCAGTATTTGGCTTGTTTGGAGGCCGAAGAGGCTGCACTTCGTAGAAAAACAGTGCAGGAGCCTGTGAGGTCAGGGCGAGCAGAGGCATGGCCCCCACGATGACATGCGTGGCCGTGTAGGCTGCGCCGTCCTCAGCTGCTGGCCTCCTCAAACCCTCAGCTGAAGAAAGAAATGTCGTCGCCGCAGTTCAGCCTCTGGTCCCTTATCTATGGATCACGTGGACCGTGGACGCCACATCAATCTCCTCCCAGTCTACGCTGAGCAGGAACGTGACTTCCCAGGTGAATAGTGAGCTCACTCAGCCTCCCAGCTCAGGGTGACTCTGCTTGGCCTTACAAAGGGAACTGGACAAAGTCGCCAACCAGGGTCCCCCGAAGGTCTGAATGTTTAGGGCCACATCCTGCGGTTTGAACTGGGACCCACGCTCTTGCTTCTTGCGAACCACGCGAGTTCGAGAATACCTAACGCTGACCGTGTGCTTGGGCACCAACCCAGGCCCCCCGCAGCACAGGTTGGGACCTCTACTAGCCAGCTGCAGAGCGCTGCCTACCCAGCGCGCTAGCAGCGCAAAGCTCCTGCATCACAGGGAACGAGCCTCAAAGGCCTTTTAGGACTGTGGTCGCCTAGCTCCCCTCACTGTTCGAGGCGGCTTTCCTCCTCTGTAAACCAAATTTATTGATCTAAAGGCGCGGTGGCCTTTGACTGTCGTTTTTATAGATTCTACCCGGCAGAACTGGAAGGAAGATCAGGACAAGACTTCGGGCCATTTTTGGAAATAGTTGCCTGTTTGTTGAGAAATGGATGTCCCTCTTGCCCTTGGCATCTGCCTCCCAACCCCAGTTGCCTAGTACCCCTGCTTGGTACCTGGTCCAACGCCCAGGCTCAGCTCTTGTCCTCAGCGCCTGCGAACTGTCAGCTAGACCTGTGCGGCATCTGTCCCAGCAGCTCCCAGCAAAACGTTCAGGCAGCATTCGTTAAGTCGGGGACCTTGGCAGAATGCGGGTGGCCGATCACTCCCTGGACAGTTTTGCTTCTGAGTTCTGGGGAGTTACAAAACAGAATTTTCTAAAATGTATATCTTACATTAGGGGGCATTGGCCTGTCCGTCTAGATAATATCAAAATCTTAGATGTCTAAATCAGTCCTGAAGTGTAAATGTCTGTAGTAATCACAGCACCTTTATGTGGTCCCAATCTTCTGCGTAAATTCCAGAACTATCTGATGTCTCTGCGATTAAGAGTATGCAGCTCAAAATCAAATAATTAAAATGCTGCGTTGTTTTGCTTACGTGGAGTAACAATCGATGTTACTTATCGTTGGGTGTTTTACACACACTGCGGATTTTATTAACTCACAGAGCCTTAGGAGTCCCACTGTAAGGTAAACGATGAAACGGAGGCTTGGAACAGTTTGGGAAACCTTCAAAACGCCAGCACAAACACATGTTCAAACAAGCTTTCTTCAAGTCCAATGCCTTCTCCAGTATCTAAAAGCAGCCTGAACACACAGCCTGTCATCAGCCTGGGCAAGGTCGCGGGAAGTGTTAATGTGATTGCTTTGTTCTAGCTCCGTGGGTGGTTTTATGTGTTAACCCTTGCTCCCCGAGGGTTTTGAAGGGACCTCAGAACTAGTTCCTCTGGGCTTCCAGGTGGAAGGTTTGAAATACCCCATGGCTGCAACTTTCCGCTAGCACCCGCTCCCCGTCTTATAGCAACACATTGGCTTGCAAAGGCAGTGAATTCCGAGGAGGAACAGTTTACCAGGACAATCCCTGCAGCATTGTTCACTGTGGTGATAGTTTCAACACCGACAAGATGCATGGCTAAGGGACACCCAAGTGACTCCGGCACCTGGATTTGTTTAAGTGTTTATTTCAATTTTTCTAGTTTGCTCTCTCCTCCCATTGCTCAACATCTCCTGATTTTGCATGATTTCCTGCCCACAAAAGTCCCAGAACTGGACTAAGGTGGAGTCTGTAAGAATGGCGACAAAGCTCAATTGTTGAACAATTGTTGAACAATTCAGCTTTCCCGTGCTCCTTCAGTTTCTCTGAAACATATCTATCTCCCAGGGTGCCAGCCATTCCAACTATAAGCTAAGTCATTAAGGTATTAAAAGATAGTACCTCCCCTTATATAAGATAAAATAGGAAGTTTTATCAATTGAGATATAATGAAACAGCAAGTTATTGAAAACTAGATACAGCAAACAAAGCCTGCAGCATTAGTTGAAGCATTATATCAAAGTCTATAATAACCTCTTTCTCTCCCAAATAAAAACCTTGCTTCTTGAAAAAAAAATCCATCTTCCTTGACAAACCCTAAAAATTCAGACAAGAAGCAAGACAATGTGAACCTTACAATAAAAAGAAAATGTTACCTTGATTAGGATAATTTATATAAGACCAGGAGAGATGCCTCAGCAATCTAAAGCATTTGCTGTTCTTCTAGAGGGGCTGGAAGATTCACCCCCAGCACCCGCATGGAGCGTGTAATTCCAGTTCCAGGGCATCTGATAACTCTCTTCTGGCTTCCACTTGCATGCACGCATGCGGTACTCAGGCACATACATACAAACACGTAAGTAAATAAAAAATTGAAATGTGTTGTATGCAGGGAGATCTATCTATCTCCAAAGCCTGCTGCCATCTGGCCTTAGTCTTGTTATGAATACCTCTATAGCCAGAGCTGCAGAGCCTGGGTTGATCAGGACCTGGACTGGAGTGTGCCTCTGGGTCTTCAGACCCTTTCTAGCTGGGAGGTGGCCTGGGGGGGAAGAGATGCTGCTCTGCCAACTTGTCATCTTTTTAAAGTGAGGCATAGCCCAGACAAGGAGTAAACAAACACCTAGCCTGAAAACTCTGTCCTTTTACTAATTTCGAATTTCCCCAACTTTGACACTTTACAGAGATATTAGATATTTGGACAGAGATAATAGAATGACCAGGCCAGCCTAAAAGAGAACTTCCTCAGATGCCAACATGTTGTTTACACCGGATGCTCTTAATAGTTATTTGGGCATTTTCTTTTCTCTATGGTGGCTTTGTTTCAGAAGCTGTGAAGAGGATGCAGTGGGAGGCAGAAGACTGTGTTGTGTGTGAGGGTGTGTGTGTGTGTGTCTATGTGTTCCACTCTTTCTTTCCCCCCACTTTAAGACCTATCAAGAGGTTCCTAATCGCCAGACCAACTGGCTGGAAAGGAGAGCAAACATTTACAAGCAGAGCCTGAGTGTGTGTGTGTCTTCTAGAGTTTACAGGAGTGCGAGGGAAGCGGATTACCCTGCGAATTTGGAGAATTTGAGTTATTTAGACTGAGCAAGGCCAACAGAACTCCCTACACAAGGCCGTGGGAAGTCCTGGCCCTAGCCGGGTCTGCAAGGCAGATGGTTCCGTGTCCCCCGAAAGCCAGGACGATGGAAAGGTCACACTTTCCCACCGAGCTTCGTCGCGTGGTCCCCTCAGGGCTTCTTGCCCTGCCCTCGTTTTGCTTCGGGCCACTGCCCTACTTTCAGAGTCCCTCTTCTGAGTAAAATAATCAGCCCAGTAGCAACCAGTGCGCCGCAAAAGCCCAGGTTCGCCAAAAAGTATTCTTCCTACACGATCCCTGCATCTCAGCATTTCTTTCCCTGGGATGCACCTCTGCAGCTCTCCGAGAAAGTAGGTGTGACTTGGGGGACCGTCAAGTGGGGAACCTAGCCCTGGGGACTGTGCGGCGTTAACCAGGTTAATGCCACTCAGCGATGCGAAATTTTCGCTACTCTTCTCAGCTATCTGGAAACTTTTGAACGCTAGTAGGCAAGAGTGGAAACAGCTGAACTCGGAGGGGCTTCCTCTGGTGGCGTCGGATCCTGCGCTACGCGCGCAATCCCTGGATCTTCTGGGCGGCAGTGAAAGTGCAGCTCGAGACACCGCGTGCCGCCCTCCCGCGGGGTCTGAGACACCGGGCAGAGGTGACAGAGGCAGCTGCGTCACCCTGTTGGTGGCACTATTTACTGTGAGGGGTGCCCAGTTCTCTTTCCAGAGCGCTGAGGCAGGAGGGCGACGCGCCCCAAGCACTCCGGCAGGCGTCGCTTGGCCCCGCCCCACGCCACACAGCCAGGAAGCGGTGACGTGAGACCACTCTGACTGGCTGTTGCAGGCAGGAACGGCCGCCACCAGCAAATTAAGGCGCGGGGCCGCGGGAGCCCAGGCGCAGTGTAGGTCGCGCCTTGCTGCGCACTGCAAAGCTGCGGTCGGGCTCCCTGTTTTCCGCACCCTCGAGAGTCCCACAGCGGGTCGTCACCTCCCGGTGGCCCGGGCCACTCCTCAGTCAGCAGGGGAGGGAGGGGGAACTCGGCTTGGGTGCATCCCGCATTTTGCTCAACTGACGTCTGGTGTGCCCCGCGGCTTGCACACAGTTTGAATTCGCGGCTGGTCCCCACCCTGCTTTCCCGCTGGTTCGAAGTCTCTGCGGCTCCCGGTCTTTGCTCTAGTGGATTGGAGAGGTCAGCGTGGAGCTCTGGGGACGTGGGACCGGACTCTTCGAGAGTCCCCAGTTCCTCTCTGACTGCACTCGGGAACTCTGAGCTGCGTTTCGGGTTTTTGTCCCCCTTGGGAGAA
Source organism: Arvicola amphibius (assembly GCF_903992535.2). Classification (NCBI taxonomy): domain Eukaryota; kingdom Metazoa; phylum Chordata; class Mammalia; order Rodentia; family Cricetidae; genus Arvicola; species Arvicola amphibius. The sequence continues at coordinate 93,161,940 of NC_052049.1, read as the reverse complement.
GCTGGACTGCGGTTTGGCAGGCCAGGTCCCTAACCAGGATAGCACGCTGGGGACCATGGAGTTCACGGCGTCACCAAAGCCCCAGCTCTCCTCTCGAGCCAATGCCTTCTCCATCGCCGCGCTTATGTCCAGCGGTGGCCCCAAGGAGAAGGAGGCAGCAGAAAACACCATCAAACCCCTGGGTAAGTCGTGGTGCTAGGCTATCCAAAGGGGCCGTCTTTCTCTATGTCCCCTAGCTACAGGCGGTTTGCTTCGTGGGCAGCACGGGTGGCATTTTCTCCAGGCCAGATCTGCTTCTACGACTCAGACTATCGACCAGATATAGGTCTGAGGAGGGAGATTTCATTTTCTTCTCTGCGCAAGTTTTCTTTGGGGGTTTCACGGTCATCTAAAGGTCGTGGGAATCCAGCTTGTGTTTGTAGTTGCTCTCTGGAGTTTCCTGGAATCCTGAGGTCATGTAGATAGTGTATGCATGTGCAAATTCAAATAAAAACAAATTCAAGGACAAATAAGATTTTTTTAAAGACCAGGATCCACACTGCGTGTAACACCTGAGTATGTACTTGGAATCAAAGATACTGAACGACTTCACAAGAAACCAGTTTAATTTTTCCATCGCAACAAACATCCTTCTCCCCTCTGCCAAGAACTATAAAATTATCCAGTTTTCCAAGCAGGAGACGCTTTCTCCAAGGAAGGGTTAGACTTACCTGCAACCTTCATTTACATTTGCCATTTTCAGTCGAGATTAGCAAAACTCTCCCTAAATTTCTCTACGTTTAGTTACACTGCTTTTGCAAAAGCTGTTTTCTTTATAGAAGACATGTTTTCTATAGAAGACATAGAATTTATATAATCAAATTAAAGAGAGGAGAGATGAGCAAGAGAGGAGAGCAACCTTGATTTGTATGAAATACGAAAACAAATGTCAGTAACCTTCTTCCAACCCACAGAGAAAGAGCTGTTGCCATTCATTCTAGGGTCTTTGGAAAAAAATTATCACACACCTGAATCACCACCATTCTTAAAATTCTGCCAAAAATCAAATAGCTAACTTAGGGAAATTTTTTAAAAATTCACTAATTTTCCTCCGAGGTAACAGCAGAGAAGGAACTTTAAGGGGCTTGGAAAAATAAGGAGCCTACACGCGAAGAGGAGAGAACTAGAGTCCAAGACAACTTGAAACCAAGGAAATGCCAGTGTCAAAACACAGTTCTTAGCTCTAAGCTGCACCCCCTTTTAACTTCCATCTAAATCAAAATCTTCGAAAGTGAGTGAGCTAGTCACCAAAATCGTCCTTTTTTAGACATAGAATTGGCTACTAATTTTCCAATTGGACCGCTGAGAGTCATAACAGTATCATTATTCTTCCTAGTTAGGGGAATTCTTTTGGAATACCCCCATCTCATTTGATACCCAATAGAAAATGAAGTTCTCAGGTCAAAATTCCTGACAGACTTGGGATCACTGGGCTGGGATGCTTGCCAACTCTACTCTCATGTCTACATCAGTATTCTCTTTAATTTTTCTTAAAAAAGAACCCCTCAAAATTACAAATTCTAAATGCTAGCCAGTCCTGGCTCTCAGCAACCTCCCCCCAGTTAGCTACCGGCTCAGTATCTGAAGAGCGTTTGTTCAACTGTTTGGAGAACAGCTCTTGCCTATTCCTTTTCTGATCCCTTACATTCTCCAGTCCAACAGAGCATATTAAATGACTAAATTGAAGACTTGGCAACAGAAACACCTAAAGGTTCCGTTAAGAGACAGTAGTGTGTTTTCATTGAAAAACAGAACAAAACCGCAAGGGGTGGGTTTCCCCTGTGCCCCATGCTCCATCACTCGAGGGTATCGGATGTACTGGAGCAGCCCTGTTTCCTTGTCTTCCTTCTCGGTGTCTGCGATGCTCAGGCCAGGTGATGCTGAGAGAGCTCACCTGGCAGCTGTTGCAACTATGAGAAGTTCAGTTTGCCTTTTGATCCCCTATAAATATGTGGTGTGAATTTCCTTCCAAAAGTGTTTCTAGAAAATAAGGTGGTGGTACTGTCTAACCAGTCTTTGATCTGGAAACAGCCTGTATGACAATTAATTTGATTGCCCTTCATTTAAAACATCTCCATGAGCTAGATTATTGCTTTATGACAAGAAAGGGCAAAATCCTATTTTGTATTAGCCTCACATTAAGAGGTCTGAGGAATAAGAAATCATTTCAGAACGAACTCCAGCTCACAGCACACCCATATTCAGGCACATGCCAACAACTGGAGCTGATAGACTTTTCTTGAGAGCAGTGAGAACAGACTGGTCTGGTTGGGGGATCAGCTCCACACTGCAGATTCAGATAGTTTTTCTTTTCTTTTTTTCTTTTTAAGAAATGAAAGATAATTGGCCGGATGTAAAAAAAAAAAAAAAAAAAACCTCCCTGTATTCCACAAAGTTACTGTGGAGGTTCAGTCTTTTAGCAGCTGTGCAGGAGTATGCTCCATAGGAGCGCTATTTCAACCCACTCATATGTGGCGAAACCGTCTCTTTAATTTCCTTCTAGACTAGGGTTGAAATTGTTTTCCTCACTTCCAGGGCTATTTGGAGGAAAAACAGTTGCTTACATTATCTCCCCAGTAATCTGTTTCTGTCTTCAATCAATCAATCAATCAATCAATCAATCAATCAAACAAACAAACAAAGTCTGTTAGAGCCCTCCCCTGTGATTTAACAAGCTGGATGCTGGTTTCTAATTGCTACCCTCTGTAGCTGCAGAGCCTAGAATCTGGGATGACTGTAGTAATAGTTAACATTTTATCCCTCATGATCACAACTTTTCCTTTTCCTCACTTATATTTTATCCTTAAGGTAGCTTCAGGCAGCTCGGTGATAGGCCCTGGTTCTAGATAGACCCTCCGCATTTGATTCTGTTAGCGTCCAGCCCCAGGCATGCACACCCCAGGTACTTTCTGTCCTGTGGTGGATTATGCTTTTTTTGCTGGAGTTGCGGAGTTTAGCGGCGACCAAGTGCCTTTTTTGGGTACTCTGCCCAGCTCCTTCGTAAAGTGTCTGTTGTTAACTAAGTGACAGCAAGTCAATCTTACTTCTCATTGCCTCTAGAACAATTCGTGGAGAAGTCGTCCTGCGCTCAGCCCCTGGGTGAGCTCACCAGCCTGGAGGCTCATGCAGAGTTCGGTAGCGGGGGCGGAAGCCCTTCCTCATCCTCTCTGTGCACCGAGCCACTGATCCCCACCACCCCCATCATCCCCAGCGAGGAGATGGCTAAAATCGCCTGTAGCCTGGAAACGAAGGAGCTCTGGGACAAATTCCATGAACTGGGCACGGAGATGATCATCACCAAGTCGGGAAGGTAGTTGGCGTGGGCGGGAGAATACAGAGCAATGGGCTTGTCACACTGCGCTCTCGGGGGACTGGAATCGGAGCTGCCGGGGCCTGGGTATGAGCGGTGACCGAGCTCAGAGGCCTCCGCTTCTCACCAGTTCCCTTAGAAAGATTATCGGAACTGGAAGTAGGTCCTGCATCTCCACACCCGGAGATGGAGACCTTTTTCACAGCATGGTCTTTGCTCCCACCCAGGCATCTTGGGTTCGGATAAAGGCGCTGTTGGCGGGAGCTCAGCTGGGGACTGCAGGAGGGGGAAGGAGAGGCTCCCCGGTATACAAAACAGGACTAAACTAAATCGAAGACTTGGCAACAGAAACATCTAAAGGTTCTGTTAAGAGACAGCGGTATGTCTCTTAATAAAGTCTCCCGCTTCCAATGAAAACTTAGTTGAAAACCGGGGCAGAAGACAGCTCCGAGTAGGGAGAAGGCCCAGGCGGTGACCCTGAGCGCGGGAGGCGGGCTGCTCCTATAAGCCAGACCCTGGGCAATTCCAGAAGGGTCTCTAGAAGTGAACTCCACGAATCCCCTCTCTCAGGAATACCCGGGATTTTTGATGGGTTATGCAACAGAGTCATCTCTGGTTATTTGGGAGAAAACAAAACAAGCTCAAGCTCAAAATTTCTGACTACCGGTAGGGGCCCCTGTAAAAGAGACAGAATCTTTTTTTTTTTTCAGTGCAAGTCCTGTCTCTGTAGGCACATCTCTGAGGGTTCATAAACAGGACAAACAAAATCAACAACACCAAATGGAAAATCGGGCATTGAATAGCCGATAGTTTGAATTCTCTTTCTTTCTCTCTAATTCGGGTCAACCTTTTACAATGAGTGAATCCAGTCTCTGTCTCTGTCTCTGTCTCTCTCTCTCTCTCTCTCTCTCTCTCTCTCTCTCTCTCTCTCTCTCTCTCTCTCTCTCTCTCTTTCTCTCTCTCTCTCTGCCAGGAGGATGTTCCCCACCATCCGCGTGTCATTTTCTGGAGTGGATCCCGAGGCCAAGTACATAGTCCTGATGGACATTGTCCCGGTGGACAACAAGAGGTATCGTTATGCCTACCATCGGTCCTCGTGGCTCGTGGCCGGCAAGGCTGACCCTCCTCTACCAGCCAGGTTGGTAACTTTGGACTTCTTACAGATCAAAGAGATTAATCCTTCTGATTTATGTGAAATTTAGGGAAGTTTTTTTTAACCACCGGGCTCTGACTTGAGAGATTTCCAAGCCAGGACAGCACAGGACTGAACTGAAAACTTGTCAGTTAGTATTCAAGAAAAGTGAAGTTTGTGCATAGAAAAAACATTGCCTTTAATTTTATCTCTCAAAATTAATTCCAGGTATTCGTGAAATTTGAGTTTGAATTCTTTTTTAGAAATGTGACCTTTTTGACATATAAGTATAATATTGCTGATAGGGTGCTGAGTAAGAATATATAAATGCACTGCTATTTGCCCTTGAATCTTCATGTGTATACTATAGTTATGACATTTTAAGCCTTTTCTTAGTAGTGATTATATCTGCATACACCTAGTATCATTTGGGTAAAACCAGTTGTTTCTGAGCCGTGCAAGTGCCACAAGTTTTAGGTAAGGACAACAATTTCTTCCCCCTCCACAATTTTGATGGTTAAACATAATTCAATAAGTTAATATTCTTTTACATTAAACTCAGCTAATATATAGGAGATGATGCAGCTTGTTTTCTTGGTTGCCTTTGCTGATTACGTTGTTAAAAATTCCTGTGAACCTTTCTCATGAGCATTTTCCTCAGAGGCGTATTCAGGAGGAGCAGCAGAATAACCAGAGTTACAGTCTGTTGCTGTAGCAACTCCTGTTACTATACAGGACATTGCATACGCTGACTCCACTGTTTTGAATAAGAAACTGCATGTTTCCTGACTGATCTTTGGTATTTGACTGAAAGTTAGATCACAGCCAAACATGTATTTCAAGAATCAGACTTAAAATCCTTGCAGGTGTGGCTGGTAAGCATCCAGTCCACAGCCACAGACACCACGGACTCAGTGGGGTGCTGGACGCAGTCCTGAAGGAGCCTCTGCTTCACTACTGGGCTGGCAGCCTGTTTGAAGCACCAGAAAACAGATAACAGCACTCTTTGGCCCTCTGTTCTTAAAACAGGCGAGGAAAACTGCCTTCCAAGGCTTCCAAATCAGCATATTGAACAATTAGGACTAAGAAATACTTGCAAATGGCATTTTGTTCATCTAAAGTAAAAAGCAATACTTCATAACAGATATTAAAATTAATAGAATTGGTGTTTTCTATTATTTACTTCTGAAAAGTCAATTCAGTTAAAAACTTTTTTTTTTCTTTTGAGACAGGGTCTTATGTAGTTCAGGCTGTCCTCAAACTCATGGTCCTCCTGCTGCAGCATCTGGCTGATTGCATTATGACTGGCTCACAAATGCTCAGTTTCTAATTTATTTTTAACATGGATCTCAAGGAGAAAGGAGAATTGGGGGGGATCAGATATGAATTTGAGCAGACTTCTAACCATTTTTTTTTCCGAGCACACATTCGTTTTTGCTTTCTCTAGCCTTTCTTTTCGTTAGTCGTTTATTTATCCCTCATTTTCTTCCTCTCTGAAGGTATGGCCAAATGCTGGAGGCCAGCGGTACTTCATAAATATGACATGCTTGTTTATGCTTCTAATCTGTTCTGGTTAGAGAAAGAAAAGCGTCAACCAGTGTGCTATCTTAGCTGAAGCTTGTGTAAGCTATTGCTGGAATTTTAGGTCGGGAGGAGGGGGGTGAGGGAAGGGGAGGTTCCTGTAAGTTGTTCCATGTATCCCAGTTTGGCTTATTTAAACTAATATTAGATAAAACTATGAAATGGAGACATTTCAGATAATTCATGGAAATTCCTGGCTGTTGTTACTATTATGGAAGATAGTTTTCCAGATTTCCCACCTCCATAGAGGAAGGAACCTGGGAAATTGGAATGCTTGAGCTGAGAGTAGAAGGTCAGTTTCTAAGAGACTTCTATGTCTAAGATGCCTTAGACATAAGAAATCACTGAAGCCAGTGATTTCTAATCAGGAAGCACAATACTTGATAATATTATCTGGTAGTTGTAACAGGCACAGCATTATTCATGACCAAAAGTAATGCTACACTTCCATACCACTACTGTAACTTATACTTAAATAAGTTCATATCTATGCTAATGTGATTACATATAGTGAATATGATAAAAGAGGAATGTGTCATCAATTTCTAGATCTTTTAGTAAATTGGAATTCTAGGAGAGAAGGGCAATGTGAGGCTGAGCAATAAAATAACAGTATTTTTAAAATTATACCTTTGGAGAGATAAACCTTGACATGCTGTTGTATTCAAACTATCAAAGACTACTCTTATTTACCAGATAATCATGACACCTGTGGGGGAAGTCAATGCAAGAAGCAGAGTCCACTGTGGATGGGGTGGGACCCCTGGTCCCATCAGTCAGTCTCACTGTGCCTCATTTCCGACTGTTTCATTTATTTCACCAAGGGGACAGATTCTTCCCATTCTTAGTCTTTCTGTATGGCAGACCGTGACACAGACTTCTCATTCTCTACCCAAATATTGCCAGTAATGTTTGCTCTATGACCTTTTCCCCGCACAACTATTCACAAATTCCAGCTCCAAGGATGGTATGTAAAACTTACATATAAATAAGCTGACACATTGGGTAAAGGAATTTGTCAGGGCTGCTGATATAGCTCCTGATGCAACATGAGCTTAGCATGCATCAAGCCCAGGGGTCAATTCCCAACACACAAACAACAACAAAAGAACAAAATAGGAGAAAGAAAAAGAAAAAAAAAGACGAAAGGGGAAAATGTAATTTGTCTTATGAAAAAGAGGATGTCGCCTTCCTTCTCAGTCTTCTGCCATCTCGCTTCGATTTTGAAAAATTTTGTGAGGCAGAGAGCAGTGTTCAAATGTACACTGTACACAGTGCTGTAGCTGGTGTGGCAGTGGGGATGAAGGGACAGCTAGTCTTTCTTCTACAGTGGGTGTTTATTCCTTCCACACAGCAGCTAATCAATAAACGATAGATTTTCTTTGGCAAAGCTTTTTATTGTCTAAGTTTCTTTTATAAATGAGTCAATTAAATAGCCAGAGGTTCATTCAGATAGTTAAAACTCTCCTTTAGCAGTGCATAACCAGATAGCTATGAAGCTGTGTGGTGGAGTTTAGAGTAGGCAGGGCAGTAAGCTCTCAGCTCTTATCTGTACACTAGAAAACATTTGCTGTGTCTTATACTGAAAACGCAACAGTCTTGTATTAGTAAATTAAACGAAGTCACTTTTGAATTTAAATGAGTTGATTCTCTAAAATTATTTCCTCATTTAACTTGCTTCTTTTTCATTGCTCTACAGTAATGCCTATATAGAAACGTACTCATTGCTGTAACAAGTCTTTTAAATCCTCTAATAGTAAGATCCCATATTTGATAAATGTAGACCAGTAGACTGGAAGAAAAAAAAAAAGACAGAAACAATTCATCCCTAAAAAATCGCTTGCTCAGCAGATAATAGAAATGTATTCATTACTTCTAAGGTCTCTGGGACATGAAGAAGTTTGTTAGATGCTTTGGAGTTATCTTAGTGTTGCTATTTTTATAAATTCAAGGTACATAGGACAAATGAAATGTGCCGCTTACATGACATCTCTGTGTTCCTTTAGAATCAAAACATTTAGAATAAGGGCACCATTTTGTTGTGTTTTGATCCAGGATCCCACTATGCAGTCCAGGCTAGTTTCAAACTCTTAATCCTACCTCAGCCTTCCAAGTGCTGAGATGACAGATGCATGTGCCAATATGCTTAGTTCAAGAGGGAGTCTTAAAGCACACCTCAATAAAGCTCTCCAATTCTCTTCTTAGACTCTATGTGCATCCAGACTCCCCCTTTACTGGCGAGCAGCTCCTCAAACAGATGGTGTCTTTTGAAAAGGTGAAACTCACCAACAACGAACTCGATCAACATGGCCATGTAAGTACAGAGCCTTGCATCTGCAGGTTCCTCTAGAAGCAATGGACACGTTATATTAAATATCCTTTCTCTCCTCCCTCTACCTTTCCCTCTCCCAATTTTCCAAACTTCCTGCTATCCATCTAGGAGTCATTGTTTGAGAACACTCACGTTCTCCAGGGAACCTTGACTGCTTTTGTTAAAGCCATTCATGCAGATGCCATGTTGTACTGTTTGTACAAAGAGGTCTGGGACCTTCTGTGCCAAGGATCTCCTAATATGTTTGCAAACACTACATTTTCTAACAAGACAAAGGAAATGTGAGTTTAGGGAGGCCATCAAGCATATTTTTGTGTTAAGCATCTTACGGATAAAAAAGTAGGACTAAGACTTCCTGTGGGAGCCTCCTAAGTGCATTCTGCAGAGCGCATCACTCTGCACCTGCAGCAGAGTGGAGAGGACCTCATTTCCAAAGAATCCTGCAAAGCTTTGGCTCACGTTTGTAGCTGTACAGACCCGCTAAAGCCTCTAGAGCATTTGTTAAAGGCAACCCTAAACCTAGGGCAAACTCTGACCCAGTTAATCTTGCCTTTGGCATTCACATGTCTTCTTGGGAAAACAGCAGGGCTATCGAGAGCCAGGAGGAAAACGCCTGCCCACAGGTGTGTCTCTCAGAGGACGTGCTTGAGAGGGAGTTCAGAGCCCTGTGACTGCTAAGGTTCTAGATGAGGCGGTCTGGCACCCCACGTGACACTGCTCTGCACCAAATAAATACACCAAATTGTAGAATAAAGTTGTTCTCTTTTCTCCCTAAAAGGAACCCAGAGTCTGTGTGTGTCCCTGCATGCTCTGCCATTACTCTTTTCTTCCAGGAAAAGTTTTTGTTTTGGCTGTACTGGTTGCAGCGGGCGGTTGTCTGCCCTTTGGGCGAGGTGCACAAGTGTGAAGACAGACAACATTTGCAATTAGAAACAGAGCAGAGGACATGCTGCTCACCTGTCATTTCTCCAGGGGAGGTGGAGCCAGGAGGAGGCAACCTGGTCCCAGTAACACACCCAAACCAAATCCTTGTCTCAATAAGCAAACCAAACCAAACCAAATTTTATTTGATGTAGGTAAAGACTTCACTGTAAGATGGAAAAAAGTGTTATTGGTTGTTGGACCAAGAGAAAATATAGCTCGGAGCTTCTATCAGTGTTCGATAGAGCAAATAACCATTGATAAAAGGCCCCTTGCCATTTGCTACCTTCCTTGTCAGGCATTGTCTTTGATGTGATTGAATGTACCTGTTCCTATGTGTGCCTGTGTAGGTGTGTGTGTGTGTGTGTGTGTGTGTGTGTGTGTGTGTGCGCGCACATGTGTACACATGTGCGTGCCCTTGTGTTCACATTTGTCTGTAGGTGTGTGTGCCTGTGCCATGCATGCCAAGGACAGAGGTGGGCGGGCATCCGGTTTCTTCCTTTACCTCTGTTCACCTTATTATGTTAAGACAGGATCTCTCCTCCAATCAAAGCTTGATGTCTCAGTCAGACTAATGGGCAAGTGAGCTCCTTAGATCCTCCTCTCCCTGTTCCCTAGTGCTGGGGTTGTAGGTATATACAGCTGTGCCAAGCTTTGGCGCGGATGCTGGGGATTAGAACTTAGGACCTTCTGCTTTTAGGACAAGCACTCTTACTCAGTAGGCCACTGCCCAAGCACCTATAATTCAATGCTCTTGAATAGAATAGATGTAAAATTCTCTTAGATTTTATGTGCGAAACTCAAGGCAGACGCGCATGCTTCTTTTGAAGATATTGTTTCTCTGTTTTTGTTTTCATGGTTGGAAAGCACATGATTTCCTTCATAGTTTCTTTCCTTGGATAATGATTATAGTTATATAGTAATATATAACTATCTTATCATTTTACTAAATAAGGTTCTTGTGACTTTAAGGCTTAGTTTTTCTTGGATCTGTGAAATACGGAGGAAAATAAGTGAGAGAGTTCTAGAGACGGCTTCAGAGAGTTCAACGGAACCTAGAACTAAACAAATGACTTGAGTTGGTGTCCCTATCATGTGCCCCCAGGAAACCTTCTTGGCTTACTACAGTCACATCAGGCTGACCGCGTATCTTGTGGGTAGCATTGGAGAGACATTGGAAATGGGTTAAGGAGCTTCTGTTGTTTCCCCTTTTGGAAAGGTAATAGCCTTTTCAGTGCTGGCCTATTTTGCCCTTCAAGAAAAACAGGCGATGCTTCCACTCAGTGGGTTTTTTTTTTTTTTTTTTTTTTTGTCAGGTTAAGATTTATGAACTATCTGAGGTATTCTTTGTAGGTCAGTCATCCGTCTTATTTAATGTGATTCAAATTAAAATATTTTAGATTCCAACTGGAATTTTTGCAGAGAGAAAGTACAATTAAAAAGAAAATTCTGTTGCATTTTCTACATATAAAAGTTCTAGAATTCTTTAGGATTCTTCAGAAAAAATCTTTAGACTTCAATGGTAGATTATTTACCCAGAATTTAAATGATTTATTTTAGCATCAGTTTCAAGGGTTTTGAGATCTAGCCCAATTGCGTGTCAGTTAGATGTTGTCAATACTTCAGTTGTCGGTGGCTGCTTATATTTACTCTAGCCTCAAAACTTGTCTGATTTAATATTCCCCTTTGTCACTAGAATCTGAATGTCATCAGAAATTGAGTAAGAACGGTCCTTAGGTAATATATTATTTATCCAGCTTCATGGGATCAGATTGATGAACTTTCTCTCTTTAAATTTATTTTTAATTTATGTGCATTGATGTTTTATCTGTGGGAGGGTGTCGGATCCCCTGGAACTGGATTTATAGACAGTTGTTAGCTACCGTGTGGATGCTTGGAACTGAACCTAGGCCCTCTGGAAGAGCAACCAGTGCTCCTTATCCAGTCCCAAAGGTCCCCCCTCCCCTCCCCTCCCCATCCCTCCCTCCTTTCCTCTCTCTCTCTCTCTCTCTCTCTCTCTCTCTCTCTCTCTCTCTCTCTCTCTCTCCTCTCTCTCTCTCCCCCCCTTCCTTCCCTCCCCCCCCCACACAAATACTCTTGAGTCTCTGACAGGAACATCACTGTTCCCAGGAAGGTATGTTCTCAGGACAGCCGAGTGTGCATTTCTGATGGCTCTCAGCTCTGTGGGGTCTGGAGGAGCGTCAGCAGACCTTGGAGTCTGAGCCAGCCTGGAGCTTAGGTGTATGAGGGGTGTTATTTAAATTGAAGGATTTTGTTTTTGTTTGTTTGTTTGCTTTTTTTGATCTCAGTTCAATATGTGTACATGTGGGTGAGTGGGAATGTTATTTGAATGCTCTTATCTTCTCAGTTGAACATATAAGGAATTCTGAAAGACATTTTATATTAGGAGACAAATATTTGCCTTTATTACTTCAAGCTGAATGCAGGTCTATGATCAAGTCTCATTGTTTTGGACTCCTTGGAGGAAGTACATTATACAGAAAAATGAGGTTCTTTTTCAAAACTTATTTTAATACATTTGAAGATCTCTTTCTCCTTAGTTGTTCTTATTCTGGTTTGAGACTAGAAAGTGTAGCAGGTACAAAGTTCAATCCTATTTAATAACTCGAGCTTGATTTACAAGTCAGAGAGATTGGCAGAGAGACACTGACTATATGAACATTGTTTCTAAGGTGTTCTGGAAATAGTAAAGCCATGGCCCAAGTCACTTAATAAAACGGGACACTATTGACATATAATTTCCTCTATATTATGAGTGCTATGTAGGTTACTGGTAATATTGAATGCAAGTATTATGTGAATAGTTAGTAGGTTAAATCATTTAGGGAATAAGCCAAGGGGAAAAATATGTATGTTCAGCATAGGCACAATATTTTTGATCTAAGGTTGTTATTTTATTTGATTTACTTTTCTGTTTTTTGTTTTGTTCTGTTTGTTTGTTTGCTTGGGACAGAGTTTCCTCCATGTATCCCTGATTGTCCTGGAACACATTATGTAGATCAGGGTCGTCTTGAAATTGAACTCACAGAGATCCACCTATTTCTGCCTTTGCCTCCTGAGAGCTGGGATTAAAGGCATGTACCACCATGCCTGGCCCTGTTTAAGGTTGTTTAAATCCACAGGGGCATCACCCAAAGATGCATATATCTGCCACATATCAGTTATCCGCAGTATCTAGTGGAGTTTGTAAACACACTCAGCAGCAACTTTCCTTCCTTCACCACATCCATCCACGTTAGTCAAGAAACCAAGGGGGCCCTCAGTCACCATGTCAACATAGCAAACACCTATTGGCCCCAAAGTACCATTTATGAGGTGCTTCCTGAGGCCAGGGGATTTATTTGCAAGGTGTTTAAGGAGAGGATACAGCCAAACTTCCAATTCCAGAAAAGTTAGAGAGGTTTTGTACATTTAAGTAGCTGTCAGTGGAGACACATGGGAAACATTTTATACCTAAAAATGAGTTTTGTTTTGTCAAATGTGGTAGCTCAGGCCTGTAATCCTAGCATTCAAGAGGCAGAGGCAAGAAAGTTGCCAAGGTTTCAGGACCTGCCTGGGGTACAAAGTGAAGCCCTGCCTGGAAAAAAACAGGTCAGTGAGCAAACAAGTACTAACAGGTTTTGTTGCTCATTTTGTACAGTGGCAAAATAGTTATACACTCATTATAGGATAAATGAAAATGCTATTTCTCAGCTGCCCTTTTAACCAAGATATGTTTACCATCGCTATGAACTTGCAACTTTGGTAGCTGCAGCATAGAAGATGGCCATGACATTGGTAAAGTTTAGTTTTACAACTGGAAGTTGGGGTCAAAGAAATTGTCATTTTTCTTTTTCAAAAAGTAGTTCCCATTTTTGAACACTTCCTATTTTTGTGTGCCTTACAGGGTTACAGTCTTTTTTTAAAAATTTATTTATTTATCTATTTATTATGTATACAATATCCTATCTGTGTGTATGACTGAAGGCCAGAAGAGAGCAGCAGACCCCATTACAGATGGTTGTGAGCCACCATGTGGTTGCTGGGAATTGAACTCAGGACCTTTGGAATAGGAGGTAATGCTCTTAACCTCTGAGCCATCTCTCCAGCCCCTCAGGGCTATAGTCTTTAGTGATGGTTGAGATGGTTCAGTGGTTAAGGAACACTTGCTTCTCTGTCTTGAGAATCTGAGTTCAGTCCCCAGCACCTGTCAGGCAGTTCTCAAATACCTGTAGCTACAGCCAAAAAGGATCTAATGCCCTCTTCTGGCCTGCATGGGTACCTATACAAATTCATGAACACACGAATAATAAAAAAAAATTCAAAGTTACATTCCTCTATCCTCACCATGGCCCTGTGAAGTTAGTACCATATTTGCTTTTGAGGCTGCCTAGGTTGGAGAGATTCTCTCACTTGGCCTACAAAAGAGCCATGAAGTGGAAGTTTTGAACTTTTAATCCATGCCTGTTTAATATAAAACTGTATTTCTAAATCATTTTACTTTTTTCCTCTGTAAATTACAGTCTGGCCTACAAAATATTGTTTTTTTTTTTTATTTAGAAAATGTAAACATGCATTTTATGGTCTGAATAGACCAAAAACCAAAAAATTTTAAAAACTTATTATTATTTTAATTCATTTGTGCTATGTGTTTGAGTGTTTTGCCAGCATGTATATGCACCATGTGCATACTGCAAGAGCAACAAGAGCTCTTAGCACTGAGGCATCTCTCCAGATCTTCAAGTGCATTTATTTATTTATTTATTCTCTCTCTCTCTCTCTCTCTCTCTCTCTCTCTCTCTCTGTGTGTGTGTGTGTGTGTGTGTGTGTGTGTGTGTGTGTGTGTGTCTGTGTGTATGTGTGTGCATTCATGCCACAGAGCACGTATAAAGCTCAGAAGAAAGCTTCCAGTAGTCTGTTCTCTCCTTCCGTCATGTAGCTCCCAGGAATCAAATCCAATTCATCAGACTTGGAGGCAAGCATCTTTGTTCACTGAGACATTTCATTGGCCCAAGGGTTGATTTTGAAAAATTAATAAAACTTGGTCTGAGGAGATGGGTCAGTTGGTAACATGCCTGCCACGTAAGCATGAGGGCCTCTGGATCCTCTGCACCAACACAAAAGACAGGTTTCAGCAATGGCTGCTGTAGGGTGGAGCCCGCTGGATCCTGGAGCTCACTGGCCAGTCTTTTAGTCAGTGTACTCCAGGTTCAGTGAGAGACGCTGTCTAGAGGAAGAGACTGAGGAAAACACCCAATGTTCAACCTGGCCTCCACATGCATGAACGCATGTGTCCTCATGCAGGAACACCCGGAGAAACACACAGACACACACAGACACAGACACACACACACACACACACACACACACACACACACACACACTCAATCTAATACATGCAGCATGCCTCCAATGCCTTCTCTCCTGTCTCCATCCTCTTAGAAGATGGGCTCCTGTGATTTGTGGTTGTTTTGGTAAAATGTTCACCTCTCTGACTCTCTAATTGTATGAGGATGACTTGACAGAAGGGAAAGGGTTGGTCCTACTCCTAGAATTGAACTTGAAGTTGTAGATGGATGGGTTAAGGATGTGAAACTCAGGACTTCCCATCTCTTCACTGTAGATCATTCTGAACTCAATGCATAAGTACCAGCCACGGGTGCACATCATAAAGAAGAAAGACCACACGGCCTCCCTGCTCAATCTGAAGTCTGAAGAATTCAGAACATTCATCTTTCCAGAGACAGTGTTCACAGCAGTCACTGCCTACCAGAACCAGCTGGTGAGTGGGCCTTTCGCAGTTCACCTCCTGCACAAGGGGTTTCCCGGTACTCAAAACGGAAGTTTCTTTGGAGAGAGCTATTGAACGTCAGCATCATAGCATCAGGTATTGAGGGACCATGTATTGCATCAGCTTATCTTCTAAGACCTGTGTTCTGTAGTACGGGCTGTCTGGTAGCTGAGCCCTAACCTGAATCCATCCCAGTGTACCTTCTGCAGGGAGCTCCCTGGTACTGGTTCCTCCTCCTGCAGACGCATGCTCTTTTTGTTTTCCTAACAGAAGCAAACCTTGTAGACAGCTGCCCAAATTACTAACACTTGAGGAATTTTGTGAGACTAGCTTAGCTACAACTGAGGATAGGGAAAATGGTTGTGAATGGCTCTTTAAATAATAAGCTTCAGTTGGATATTTCATTGACGTCAAGATATCCAGCTCACAACATCAGGTCCTCTCTTCTACTCTCTGTCAGACACCATATTTCCAACTGGACTATCATGCATGAGATTTAGTCTTAGTAAATATTTATTGTTGTCCCAATAAAGCTGAGTGCTGTTAGGCACTTGCTCAAACATTTTATTCTTTCATGGTCAGCAGAATGCTGACAGGTTTGTAGCAATACTGAAGCTGAATGGTATGGCCAGGAAGCTGAGGAGAAGGAAGAGTGAGAAACTTTTCTGCAGGAAAAAATCCAACCAACCAACCAAACAAACAAACAAATAAACAAACAACAAAGCAGGAAGTAGGATTCCCCTGAGTGCACTTAGTAAAAGGTCTTCTACCTTTAGTTTAATTGACAATGAGTCTGTTCAGAGTTCTTCATTTTGCTTTTGTTTGATTAGCTATAAGTAGCTAGGTGCTTGCCTTCCTCTTGTCATGCTGTGGTGTAGGTTTGGAATGGAAAACAATCATACTGCCTGCTGGCTGAGAATCCAGCATACATGGATAGGCAGAGGAGATCCAGAGACTCTGGGGAGTCAGGAGAAAGCTGAAAGCACAGGTAGTCCTATGCAAATAAGAAAGTGGGAAGGGGGCTGAGTTCCAGAGGGCCTGAGTTCCATTCCCAGCAGCCACATGGTGGTGCATAGCCATTGAAACTGGAATCTGATGCGCTCTTCTGGTATAAAGATGTGCGTGTAGACAGAGCACTCACATACATAAAAGAAACATAAATCTTAAAGAAAAAGAAGTAGGGACAGACAGAAGACGTATTTAAGAATGGCCAGAGTGGGTGGAGAAGGCTCGTGTTCATTTCACAGCTATGGCTGCCATTTCCCTGGCTTGTAAGCTGGGGCTAAGAACTAACCAGACTGTATTTGGAGACTGCAGTGCACCGCGGATGGGACAATGTGTACCAACATGCCTTGGGACCTGCAGGACTGCTCAGCAGTGCCAAGAGTGCTTAGCCACACTTGGACTTTAAAATGTCAGCGGTTGTGCATGGAGACGGCTCAACAGGTAGAGGCACTTGTGACCGCTTACCTGAGGCAGATCCCTGGAAAACACACACACACACACACACACACACACACACACACACACACACATGCACGTGCACACGCATGCACGTGCACATACACGTTTAAATAAATAAATGAAATTAAAATTTGTTGGCATATCTGCTAAGATAAATCAATGCACAGTTGTTACATAAATTACCTTATTATATAAACAGTGCCATCTCTTTGTTCTCCAAAATGATAGCACAAAAGAAGAGACTTTCAGAGACTATCCAAGTAAAACTTTGTGAATAAAGTCCACAACATCCCAAAGCCCTGAAGATCTTGATCTTTGAAGCCACATCCGCACTTTGTGGAAAGCACGTGGAACATGGGTCTCACAGGTTCCGAGAAATATTAAGCTCATTTCCACTAAGTGAATGTGTAACTTTATGATACAATACTAGATGTATAACACTTTTAAGAACCTTGTTGATGTTTGGGGATGAAATAAAATCGTCGTGTGGAAACTTCAATGCTGCTCTCAGGATTCCCTTTTAAGAGGGACAAAGTTAGAAAGAGTAAATTACAACTTTTATTTTTTAAACAGAAATGCAATGAACTAGAACCAATATGGAGGGACGTTTCCATGCGCAATACCTTAGATTTATTTTGATAGGCGAAGGAGACATCCTAAAAAGACCACCAGCAGGCCTTCTGCCACAGCGCATAGCTTACATAAAGGGGGCTAGACTTTGGGTGCTTGCTATTGTACAAAGTGCCACTTAAAGGATTGATTTTATCTAATCTTTGCAGGACTATTATTAAATCAGATAAACAGTAGTTTATGATGCAGTACGCAGCGGGGGAAACTGAGGTGACTTGCTGTGCCCATCATGGATCTGAAGCAAGGCAGTTATTATAGTCCTTGATCTCTGAACTGAGTGTCAGAGGGGCAGAACGCCTTTTTCTCTCAGCTTCTGATTCTGGTGGACTCTTAGACATCTTTCCCAGAGGGTTTTAAGTTATTGTTCCTCCCTCATCACACACACACACACACACTGTTTATTGGCTGTGTGGGACTATGCTCACACAGGATATTGGTGAGTATCATGTGAGGGTTACTATCCTCAACAAGAGGGCCAAGTGTAAGCTAGGCTCACTGTAGCAAAGATATTTGATAGTCTCACGGAATTATTTTTTCACTAACCTATTTACTCAGAAAAACTTCAGTGTCAGAAGGAAAGTCTTATAAGCAAATGGTTAAATGAATGGCATGCACTCTCCAGCCAGGTTTTATAATCAACTGTTACCAAGCTTGCTTCATTCTGTCCGCTCCTTTTCCCCCTGCCTGTACTGTTCTGCCAATCCAAACTAAGATGCTAGTCTCATCGACTGAAGCTGACTCTGTCCAGCAAGCACGGTCCCACTGTGAGGATATTATTGTTGTGACCATATTGTCTTTAAGACAGCCCAGAAGATCTATTAGAAGTATTCCTTCATTCGATGTCAGGTCATCTAAATTTTAGTGTTGACCCATAGTGCCCATTGTGATTTTGTTTCTTCCCCTCTTGTACTAAGCTCCAACTAAGATTCATTGTCTAGGCTGGTTATTTTAATTTAGAAAAATCCTTCTACATTTTTCTCAATAATCTTGTTTAATTCTGACATTAAGCCCTGATGGGAGTCCGGTGAGTATCATTTTGTAGATAATGAAACTGAAGTTGCAAGTGGTTAGGACACTCACTCATGGCTACATATTTGATAAGTGCCAGGCCTGTCAAGAAGGTTTGACCTTCTGGGTCCTAACTCCTCCGTCTAAGTTGAATTGCAAGCAATAAAGTAATCACTTCCAAGGCCAATAGCTTGAAAGCTGAATTTGAAAATGTTACTATATCAAAATAAGCTAAAATGGTAACTAATGCAGATTCTGACATTCATTATTCCTCTCGCTAATGTTTATTTTTCTAATTGAAAGAACAAGTGGGTTCAAAATTTAGTCCCAAGAACCCATCAATCTTTGATTGCATCATAAAGTCTAAAGATTAATAGGATTAGTAGGCCATTTCACCATGGAATAACCCACAATAGAAGCATCTTTCTCCTTAGACCCCTGGGTTTATTTCTGTAATCCACTTTCAATGCCATCCTTAGCATAAAACCATCCATAGATGTGGCTTAATATAGGAGGGCCATTTGCAAAACTGGCTGATAGATTTCCTTCAGCAAATAAAGCTGACCCAGGTCTCTTTAGAAATCAGTTCAGGAACTGCCATTTTCAGTGGGTGGTGTGCTGTCTTCTCCCTACCTCACCTCCAGGGCTCCTGGAGTCAGCTGCTTTTTCAATGTCACACTGCGTGTACTAATTTACCTACAGTAAACACACAAAAATAAATATGATACAAAGGAAATACATACTATGCATAGCATCAACAAAATGTTTTCTAAGATGAGAAGGGGGAGGGATTAAAAAGTTTCCACTTGGACCCATTTCCCTCTGTCTTAAACTTTGATATGACTATTATTTTTATGTCTGATAAATTCAAGTCAAAGTTTCTGAAAGTGTGTGTGTGTGTGTGTGTGTGTGTGTGTATATGTGTGTGTGTGTGTGTGTGTGTGTGTGAAACCTTCTTACTTATTGACACCGGTACTTTTATTTAAAATTAATGAAAATGGGACCTTTTCACCCATTTCTTCTTCTGCTTTTTGCAAGGGGATGATTGCATTTCTTTACATTATTAGATAAATGCTAAATACATTATACTTTCAACAAACTATTTTATAATTTAAGATTTAAAGGTCATGCATTGTTTTTGAGCTGGCAGATCATTGCTGTGGAGTTGAAGTGTAGGTCAGGTTTCATTTCTAAATGCCTTTGGTCAGACCTCCTCCTGATAATTGGAGAAATGGTCTCCAAGGGCCAATTTTACCTTATGGCTGGGACCCCAGCTGGATTCCTAGTCCAGTGTTGTGACAGCGGATAAGAA
The DNA here is from genome assembly GCF_903992535.2 of Arvicola amphibius. NCBI lineage: Eukaryota > Metazoa > Chordata > Mammalia > Rodentia > Cricetidae > Arvicola > Arvicola amphibius. Next base: position 93,142,420 of record NC_052049.1, on the reverse strand, counting down.
TAACAGCCGCCATAAAGTTGTCTTTCCATGCACTGCTGGTGGCGTCACAAATCTGCCCTCTAATTGTGAATACACTTATTTACAGATAATAGCAATGGTAAAATTAATGAATTTTCTGGTTTCCCATGCATTACTCTCTGTCATTGCAATCATAGCAAAAACATGCGTCTTTGCATGTACATGAACATACGCATGGCAGGATTTCTGTAGTATGCATGTGCTATTATGTAGTATGTAGTGCTATTCTTATTTGTCAATACGTTCTCTTCACCAAGTGAAGAATCTTGCTGCTTTTAAAAGCTGATTCAGGGGAGTAGAGAGATGGCTCCTTGATCCAAAGCAGAGGATTGGGCTTTGGTTCCCAGAAATGACATCTGGCATTTTTCCACCAGAGGATCAGATGCCTACGTCTGCCTCCTGCAGGCTCTTGCACACATGTAGTAAACATCAGCCCACATAGACACATACATATACACACAATAAAAGTAAATCTTAAAATAATTGAGTGATAATAAGATCTGTGTCTCTGGTTTAACAGGGCAGCAGCTTTGCAGGCTGTGGACTTCCTGTGCGGAGTTTGTGCGAGTAGGTCCAGGTGGTTAGCCGCTTCCTCTCATCCATTCTCACAGCCACTCGTTTCGTTATCCTCAGTTCTACAAAGGGATGTCTGATGTGGGACTCCCCTCTGTAGGCTGCGATTACCACTAATGAATAAGAAACTGCTTTGGACCTATAGTAGGACAGAACTTAGCTAGGCAGGGAACTAAGCTGAATGCTGGGAGGAAGAAGGGTGAAATCAGAGAGAAGCCAGAAATGGACGCCAGAACTTTAGCCAGTAAGCCACAGCTACATGGTCATACACAGATTAATTAGGAATGGGTTAAATTAATATGTAAGAGTTAGCCAGTAAGAAGCTAGAGATAATGGGCCAGGCAGTGATTTAGTTAATACAGTTTCTGTGTGGTTATTTCGGGGTCTGGATGGCCCGGAAATGAACAAGCAGTTAAATGGCTACTAATGTCTGAACTTTTTATGATTTGCTGTTACTTAGAAAATAAAAATTTTATTATTTAAAATTATTTTGCAGTTAGATATGATGGTACAAACTTTTAGACTCAACACTCAGGAGGCAGAGGCAGTCTCTGTGAGACTGAGGTCAACTTGGTCTACATAGTGATTTCTAGGATAGCAAGGAGTATGTAGAGAGATTCTGTCTCAAAAAACCAACACACACACACACACACATACACACACACTCATTTACATATGTGTATGAATATATGTATGCATGTATGTATGTATGTGGTTGTATGTGTGTGTGTGCGTGTGTTGTTTAATCTTGAAATAAGAAAGTGAAATTAAAGCCGGGTGGTGGTGGTGCACACCTTTAATCCCAGCACTTAGGAGGCTGAGGCTGGCGGATCTCTCTGAGTTCGAGGCCAGTCTGGTCTACAAAAGTGAGTTCCAGGACAGACTCCAAAACTACAGAGAGACTCTGTCATGAAAAACCATAAAAAAAAACCCAAAGCAAATAGAATGTTTTTAAGCATTCTAGGTTAACACACAGTTTAACATAATTTGCAGAACCATTAAATCACAATTTAGTGGTTTGTCCTTAGCATAAAGCTCAACAGTCCTGTCTGGAACTACTGCTGTGGTTGTCTGCTGGGTCTGGAGGTGAGCTGAGCCACATAAGCTATAAAGGGAACTACAATCTCTGTGCTGCTATATTCACTGGAGGTAATATAACCACAACCCCAGATTCACCCAGCTTTTTTTCTCCTCTAATGCTCAAAATCAGTGATTTCCCCCCCTGGATTTAGTCAAACTCATCCATAGAGAAAGTAAACATCAGGTGATTGTCTTGGGTTCCTTTCTAATTATCGTTCTAAATTAAATCATCATTGTACTTTATTAGTAGGCCTAGATATACAGAGGACCATGCCCTATTGCAGTTTTTCTGAAGCTTGAAATTATATGAAGATGTGGAGAAGAAAGGCTATCATTGATACCAGTGAATGGCATAAAAAGGAAAGTTTAAAACATTTTGTGGTAGATAATTATAATAATGAATGATAATTCTAAGAAATAACGAAACTCATGCTGTATTTAGTTCCTTTCCAGGCACAATGTTATAACAACAACAACAACAATAATAATAATAATAATAATAATAATAATAATAATAATAATGATGTTAGGTCATGGACACATTCATTGGTATACATTTCTCACTCGTATCAGGGCAATGGAGGATTTTAACCCCACTCAAAGCCACTGAGCTTTAAACTTTGAAAATATGAAAACCAATTACAAATTTTTCAAAATCCTTTCCAGGACAAAGCAACCATCATAATGTAAACACTTCTTTCTGTCACATAGTTTATCTGCAACCAAATAGAGCTGGCTGTGGTTCACAGCGAAGAGAAATGGCTCCAAGAACTTCTGATGTTGCCCTCCACGTTAGACACAGCATCTGCCATTATCTCCAGACAATTTTAACTACCAGCAAATCCAGTCACTTTTCAGTTTTAGAATACGTTACTGAGAGCAAGATCTGCCTTTGTTGTTTGGGCGCACAGTTAAAATTTTCATTTGGGTTTGAGTTGCCCTTAGTGTCACCACCTTGCAATGGACCCACATCACCCACCACCCAGGGCTCCTCACGGTGTATCTCTGCACTTGCTCCATGGGGTTTCAGGCCCTGTCAAGGCAGAGAGCAGGTGTTCTCCACCCGCCCTTACCCTGCACCAAAGCAACGGATCCTCATTACATAGGTACTGGCTAATGATTGCCCAAACATTTCAGGAGCCCTAAGACAGTTTAACATTATAGAGTATTTTACATTACAGTTGCTGAGCAGAAAGAACATCTTTCCCCTTAAAGACTGAAATCTTGCTAGGACTTAGAATCTTAGGGCATTTTGGTTGTGTGGACTTAAAGTATTTTTTATGATTTATATTGAATAAACAATATTATTCTTCTTGAAAGCTGACATTCAGAAACAAGTTCAAGTCTGAAACAAATGACTGAACAGACTGGTCTTCAGGAGAGGCAGCCATGCATGAGAAGAGATTCTCATCCTGAAGTGTTGGATGTGCACACTGCAGAAGCCACCTGAGGCCTTGGAGGACTCGGCTCTGTGCACATTTTATTATTATTTTTCGTCGTAAATAGATCTTACTGTCTATCATGGTTCCATCCCTGTCTAGCAATATCTATAATTTTGCTGAAAAGGAACCTCGTTATCATTTCGCTGCTCTGCAGGGGAGGTTCTGAGTGAGCAGATACCCCCAGGGCTCTAAGTCACAGGCTCTTCCTGGGGCCTGCCAGTGCTGCAGATAGAGAAGAGGGTCCACCTGTGTGATGGGGAGCACCCTAAGGGAGGTGAAAGCTTCTCGGCAGCCTTGCAAACACAATTCACATCGAGAATATTTTCAAAAGGAAGTGGCGTCTTTCCTTATAGTGACAAGAGAAACTCGAAGCATTGAACTTTGGATACAGTCTGATCAGTTTTTTTTCCAAAGTAGTATTTGTTGTAAAGCTCTGTTTTATATATAAATAATATACTTACTTTTAATAAATTTTATAGTTATCATGTAAAATTCTGTTTTAATTGTTTTCTCTTTAGTGTGAAGCAGAGGACATTCCACACCTATGGCTCCTTTTTCCCTGCTCAGAGTATTTTGTGTGTCTCCCTCCAAAGATGAACTTGTATCCCAAGTTTGATGTTACAAGCTAAGACCCTCTTGAAAGGGTTCCCTGTTAGTAATTCAGCTAGGAACAGGCTGTACTTGGGTCCTGGAGCTCCTTGTGACTCACTGTGACTGTTTGCCAGATGAGGGCATACCTTGTTCATTGGTGAGGTTCCTTTTAGTGCTAACAGAAATCTATTCCGGTCTGTTCTCATCAGGCCTTCCTCGGTTTTTGCTTCACAGCCTGAAGTATTTTTCCTCAGAGGTGTGGCAAACAGGGTCTAATGGGTCTCTCTGTGTTAACAGTAACACTACAAGATTTATAAATTCCGAAATGTAAACACTTAACGTTGGAGACTGATTCTTACTAGAAAGTCATTGTTTCTAGATAAGCATAGTTATGTAAGTGACATTGAACAGAAGGCTGACAAAGTAACTGTTTCCATTCTAAATTAGGCGAACGGAAAGGATAATGGTAATAAACTTATACTTTGAAGGCTTCATATCCTGCATTTATATAAAACACGTCAATATCAGCACAGTGTTGAACATGGGCTATTATTAGCCTTCCAATCTTCTTATCTATTACAGTATATAGTCACCTGCTCAAAAAGTTATTTCATGCTTCCAAGTCAGAATGAGATGGTGTCTTTGCTTCCATTCTTACCTCCCCCAACAGCACACACAGTCTGCACAACTCTCCCATCTAGGTAGTTCCCATGCCCCAGTTGGTCCTAGCCTTTCCCTAGCACTTTAAATCCTTCACGATCTAGTTTCATGTCTAGTCTTGCCTGCAAGGCCACCAAACCTTGGCTCTCTCAGTCATGACCCCAGTACACCTGTGGACTTGTCCCTCACCCAACCCCAAACTTCTCCTGATGCTTACAGGATCACTGGGGTTTATGGGAAATGAAAAAAAAACTATTTCTGATTTTGTCTCGTTGACCTCTGAAATGAGATCGTTTTGTACCCATTTTTTCCTTCCTAGATAACCAAGCTGAAAATAGACAGCAATCCGTTTGCCAAAGGATTCCGGGACTCTTCCAGGCTCACTGACATTGAGAGGTAATGAGAAATTTCTGTTTGTTCTTTTGTCCAGATAAGATAAAAGAGTGGGTCGTAAGAACAGGTGCCTCTTAACGCCCACGAAGCACGGTTTTACAGCATGCAGTTTCCATTGTCTCTGCACCTTTCCTTCTCCAACCATAAGTCCTGTCATTGTACAGCTCCTCCATCTCGAGAGTGCCTGCTGCAGGATCTCTCAAATGATTCCCCAGAAAAGAGGTTTATTTGATATGGACCGTGTCTTCCACTGTGAAACATTGGGTTTTCTGTGATCAGAAAGTGGGTCCTAGTTACAATCGAACACTGTCTTACTGAGCGCCACTTTGAGGGACTTTATAGCCATTTTCCTTCAGAAGGGGATGTGCTTGGTAACACAAAGAACTCAGGGATGATTTGCAATTTTGAACAAAGGGAATGCCATTTAATTTGAGGCCACACAATTTTATCCGTAAAGTGGGTTGCTATCTTTAATCGGAGAAATAAATATCAAGTCTGAGGACCTGGAAGCATACAAGAAGCAGACAAGAAGCAGCCGTGCATGTGACACTTACCCCCTCCACAGTGACAGCTGTTTGTTGTCATTGGACACCACGGAGTGATGGAGATCCATAGCTACTAGCATGTTATGAATGCTGAAATGTATTTTTTTTTTTTTTGGTTTTTCGAGACAGGGTTTCCCTGTAGTTTCTAGAGCCTGTCCTGGAACTAGCTCTTGTAGACCAGGCTGGCCTCGAACTCAGAGATCCGCCTGCCTCTGCCTCCCGAGTGCTGGGATTAAAGGCGTGCGCCACCACCGCCCGGCTCTGAAATGTATTTTTTCGAGAAGATTTTGACCCAATTGATTATCTACACTCTTTACACACAGTAAATTTCTATCCTTCATCTTCATACTAGGTCTGACATGTTTGCTAATGGGCGGAACACCGCATAGCTACCAGCCCCCTTACTTACTGTATCTTAATATTTTTGTGCGACTCTCCTGTCAACTGCCACACATTTCTGCTTTTTGTTTTATTGTTTACCACATGGGCATATCTGACCTTGACACCTCTGTCCAATCTGTCTTGGCAACTCAAATGAAAAGTTAATTGTGCTTTATCAACTTGTGTCTGATTCTTCTGAAACCTGCCAAAGTGGCAGAGCACCGAGTGGTTGGCATACTTGGAGGGAATGGATGTAGAGGCTGCGTAGGGAGCCGGAGAGGTTGAGTTATAAAAGAAAGACTAATTGCTGGAGAGTCTGACTACTGGTTGGAGTGGTGCTGTCAGCAATAAACCTTAGGCCACTGAAGGGACATCTATTGCCCGAGTCTCAAAAAGCAGGTTGGTTGGAGAATTGTGGATGGTGGCATTTATAAAAGTGCACATAAACCCCAAGGGCAGAAATGTTTCTGAGTCTCTCATCTTAGAGTAGCCTTGAGTCTAACCCTTTAGACCCTGTCTGAGTAACTCTGAACGCTCTCTGTGAGCTGATCTTAGAGTAAAAATAGGCCTGGAGTTGCCCCATGCTCAGGAGATAGGAGCCCAGCCTGGCTGCCCTTTAGAACAACAGATTTGATAATGCATGTGGCCACATTTTCCACTTATTGAATAAGCGCTCTGATGTGGGAGCACTCGCTTGCTTGTGAAGCTAAGTGGCTTGCGATGGTCCTAAGGCCAAGAGAGCGCTCTGATGTGACTAGCTGAAAGTTTGCAAGATGACCTAAGTGGTGTGAAACTGGCCAAGGTTTTGGATTTCATTTCCAGGTATTTAAGTCTGAATTTTTCCTAAATAGCCTTTGGGGATGGGACAAATCAGATCAATTGATCTTTAGAGACCTAAAGAAATTAAATTAGTCTGGAGTCAGTTACTGCACTAAACCATGTAGTAATTGAATTGTTCCTTGTAACTGATTGAAAACAGCCCTATCTGTATCAATTCTGGGAGCTTTTCTTCATGAGAGATCTGAGGGGAAACACATTTTTTTATAACACGATGACAGACGCTGCATTTTTCTAACCTAACTGAATATGATGTAATAAATATGTGACTTTAATGATTTCAAGTTTCCTGTTCTAGATTTATAACTTACTGTGGAGGACAGCCGCCCCCAAATACTGTCAGCATGGGACATGTGCTCTTGGACTTTAACGTGGCCTTTTCGTAACTACCAGCGCTGGGTGCTTCTTGAGGCCTCATGGTTGTTCTGGGTCTGGGTTTGGCGGGGTCTGTGTCGCTGGATGTGTCCTTTCTGCCCTTCATGTGCAGCCTCCCTGTGCAGGGTCAGCGTCCTGAGTTGTAAAGCAAACTCATGTCCTTATCAGGAGTGGAAGCACACTACAAAGCCCAAAGGGATGACTCCACAGAAATGAATTTTTAACCATTTAGACCAGGGAAAGCATTGTTGCTGGTTCTATGTATTAAGGAGCCTAGGACAGCCTCTAGCCTGCTGTGTTCTCCATCCCTCCCCACTTTTAGGGGGGCTTCATACAGACTTCTGAGGAAGGGAAGATAACTTAGGATATTTTCTTCAAAAGTCAGTGCTTTTGTTAGTCCTGCTCCTTGGACAAAGAATTACTGCTCAACTGCTGAACAAAAAACCAAAGAATGTTGACCAGGAAGGAAGAAGCATAAAAACAACAACAGACTTTGGTGCCTGTGTGTTCCCCTGGGTTCTTTTTTCTGAGGACACCAGTTACCAGATGCTATTTTTAACCACTTTCCCTCTAGATATATTTACCTTATAATTTTTAAATTAGTCTTGTTTTTTTTCATTTTCCACCACAATTTTAGTTACTTATGGTTTTTATTTTGTTCCCATTTTAAACAATGACAGGAAAAAATGTATTTCTTTAAATGTATTATTGATTATGTATATAGGATAAGTAGCCAGTAGTAAAAATACTGGGTGAAAACATGTGGTTTTATTTATTTTTCTACTATAATGCTATTTTTTAATGTCAATTTTACTGGGGAAAGAACTTAAGCTTTCAATAACAGGAAATGATTTAATAAACTTTATTGTCACATGATTTAGAAAACAGTGTTCAAATATATAAAATTAAAAATACTATTTTAATCATTTTTAAGCATGATACGCTGTGACATTAAGTAGATTCATAACGTCATGCAGCCAGCACCTCTATCCTTTTCCAGAATGTTCTCAGTATCACAAAGAAATGGTATGCTCAGTCCCCATTCCCCTTTCTTTCTCCTGGCCTGATCGATTTTAGTTTCTGTCTGTGTGATTCTGACTAGTTAATTATCTCCTATAATGAGTGGACACATGTCCTCAAATATATTTAACACACAGCCAAGTTTTCCAAGAAAGCTCATTTAGGCATTAAAACAAAGGAAGAAGGAAAGAAAGATTGTCTGTCCATATATTTGTATTCTGTCAAAAATGGTGGTCACCGTTTCATTTTTGCTAAGATGATGGTCTAAATAAAATTCTCTTTTAGGAATTGCCTATCTGTTTCTGGAGGTCTATTTTTGTTCTTTTGCATTGTCTGTCTCCTATCAACCTATGAAAGCCATTTATGCATCATGAGTACTTTGACAAAAGCCTTTAAGGAAGAATGGGTTTGTTTTAGCTCTCCATTCAAGGTATTGTTTATCATGGCAGGAATCAAGACAGCTACTGGGAAACAGTGTTTTGAAAAACCAAAAGAAGTTTATAATATTCATTAGATATTAAAATATTTTAGGTTATTGGATTAAATAAAATATATTTTATTGCTTCTTTATGCAGCCACTGAACTATTGGAGAATTACATATGTGGCTAGCATTTTATTCCACTAGAAAATACTGTAATAAGGAGTTTTTATGAGACAGTGTGCTGTGATAAGTACAATTTTAATTTAGAAACCAGACTGTTCTTGTTTATTAAAATGATCAAATTCCCCATATCATTCCATCACTGTAGTGAACAAAGGTTAGTTTAATAAATTCTAATGTTTGTTGATTTCCACTTATATTGCTTCACAGTCTTTACAAGAGATGATAATTTTTATCTTTTATAGTTACATATTTAAAGCAACTTCTTTCTCTTTGACAAGGACTAAAGCATATTGCCGAAAAACACAATCTCTGACATTCTTCTCTTTTCTTCTCTCTGTCCTTTGTAGTGCTTCTTGGGTCTTGCTGTGCGTAGTTTCTGCTGGTTGGCTTTCAGATGGGTGCTCCTTATTACACAAGCCCCGGAAGCACCAGGGCCGCAATTAGAAGTTCCTTTAAGCCAACACTGTTAGGTTTTTTTTTTTAAAAGATTTATTTATTTATTATGTATACAGTGTTCTGCCTGCATGTACATCTGAGTCCAGAAGAGGGCACCAGATCTCATTACAGATGGTTGTGAGCCACAATGTGGTTGCTGGGAATTGAACTCAGGACCTCCAGAGGAGCAGTCAGTGCTCTTAACCTCTGAGTCATTGCTCCAGCCCAACACTGTTAGGTTTACATTCAATATTCTTTTAGAATCTGTTGAGTTGATTTGAATTTTTTGTCTACTTTTACATAATAATATGATTTATTATTCTCATATTGCCTTTTGAATTTTTATCTTATTTTTGGAATAATTCCCATCTGGATTTTATGTGGCTTTGGAAGTATATGTCAGACTTGAGTTATCTGTGTTCTGTTTAAGACTTTCTGCTGATATTTGTAATGGGTAGTACTTCGTTCCTCTTTCTCTCTTTGACCCTTTCAGTGCCTTCATTCTCACTATCAAATTCAGTTTGCTTAATGGAAATATAGTATTTCTTCTTTTCACTTTTGGATTTAGTTTCAATAGAAAAGAAATAACCTTTACCCAAAGAGTGTATTAGGCTGGCACAAACACCAGCTTCAGTGTTTTTTGAGAGGACCACTTCTTTGTCAAAATTCCTAGTTTGTTCCACAAGTCATAGCTAGCTATAGATGGACTTTGTCTCATTTAGGGCATTTGCTTTGACTTGAGCTTCGTCTAACCATGCATGCACTCTCCTTTAACCTTTTCTTTTGATTGCCCTTTAATTTTTTTGAAGTCATGATACCAGTGCATTCTCCTCTTTTTCTTCAACATACAAACATACTGACATTTCTTTAAGACAAAAATAAGCATTTCCTGCTTGCATTGCCTAATTTTTGTTCCTTTTTATGCCTTCTCAGAATTGTACATACTTTCTCCAGTTCTTTCCTTCCCTTTCTTCTGCCCTGTCTCGTAGAGCTTCACTACTGCCCCACAGTCCACCTTGGCCTGGCTGCCTGTGACCCACCAGGCCAGTTTCCAGGCCTCAGTCTGCTCAGCACATCAGCAAATCTAGTACATCTCTCCGTTTCCTTTCTGGGTTTCTCAGCTTCTCCCTCTCCTGGTTTCCAATTAGACTTTCCTGCTGTTCCATCCTCATTGTCTGCTCTGTAGTGGTGAGGTGATACAGACCTTAGATCTTCCATCTTTGCTTCATAGGCTGCACATGCATCGTGGGAAGTCTGTCTCTGATTGAGGCCAACTCTACAGGGCTTGTTGAGTTCTCTCCAGATTCCAACATTTAACTAGCCACTGCTTTTACTGTCCCTTCCTGGCTAAAAGCACCTCAGATTTTACCTACCTGAAACAGAATGTGCTACTGCCCCCTCCACATGCTCTTCCCTCATTGCTCCTGATGCAGTCATGACTGATTCTGTCCCACGCTCTGCCATCATCTGGGAGGTCACTGTGACTCCTCTTTTTGTCTCGAAAGAGCTGGTGACTCTTATCATCTAATCATTCGAAATATACTGTAGAGCCCCAAACACTTGCCATGTTGCTTGCCATACAAATGGAGCCACTATCCTCTTTCTCCTAGATTAGTACATTAATTTTCTACTCGATCTGTTTGCCTCCACCCTTTCTGTCCTTCTGTCTGTTTTCATTAGAGCAATCAGAAGGACTTTCTCAGTGACAGGAAGCTGTACCCAGTTCTCTAGTTACTCACTGAAGGCCCAGTGAGTTCTCCCTGGTCTCCAAACAAGTGCATCTGTTCCTCTCCTGCCCATTTGCTCTAGACACTCTGGTCTCTTGTCTTTCTCCTAGCTTGCCTAGGCTAAGTGGGAACACTTAGATTCTCCACCAGCACTGTACTTAATGCCCTCATTTCAGCCTTTGTATTCTAATGTCTTCAGAACGTAGAGTCTGGTATTACTAACACTCAAGTATTGCTGGTAAGTTGTGTTGTTGATGATGTGTCCTTAAAAATATCATTCAGTATATCTGGAAAATGTGTGAAGGTCTTTGCTTTCTCTTCGATAAACCTCTATAAGACTGGCACAGTTAATTTGTATGGTGCTTCTCTGATATGAGCCTGCATCCTGTGTAGGACAGCTGTTGTGGAGTCTGTGTCCTGTGTAGGACAGCTGTTGTGGAGTCTGTGTCCTGTGTAGGACAGCTGTTGTGGAGTCTGTGTCCTGTGTAGGACAGCTGTTGTGGAGTCTGTGTCCTGTGTAGGACAGCTGTTAGGGTCTGTGTACTGTGTAGGACACTGTTAGAGTCTGTTAGAGTCTGTGTCCTGTGTAGGACAGCTGTTAGGGTCTGTGTCCTGTGTAGGACAGCTGTTAGAGTCTGTGTCCTGTGTAGGACAGCTGTTGTGGAGTCTGTGTCCTGTGTAGGACAGCTGTTAGGGTCTGTGTCCTGTGTAGGACAGCTGTTAGAGTCTGTGTCCTGTGTAGGACAGCTGTTAGGGTTTGTGTACTGTGTAGGACAGCTGTTAGAGTCTGTCCTGTGTAGGACAGCTATTGTGGAGTCTGTGTCCTGTGTAGGACAGCTGTTGTGAAGTCTGTGTCCTGTGTAGGACAGCTGTTGTGAAGTCTGTGTCCTGTGTAGGACAGCTGTTGTGAAGTCTGTGTCCTGTGTAGGACAGCTGTTAGAGTCTGTGTCTTGTGTAGGACAGCTGTTGTGGAGTCTGTCCTGTGTAGGACAGCTGTTGTGGAGTCTGTGTCCTGTGTAGGACAGCTGTTAGAGTCTGTGTCCTGTGTAGGACAGCTGTTAGAGTCTGTGTCCTGTGTAGGACAGCTGTTAGAGTCTGCGTCCTGTGTAGGACAGCTGTTAGAGTCTGTGTCCTGTGTAGGACAGCTGTTAGAGTCTGTGTCCTGTGTAGGACAGCTGTTAGAGTCTGTGTCCTGTGTAGGACAGCTGTTAGAGTCTGTGTCCTGTGTAGGACAGCTGTTAGAGTCTGTGTCCTGTGTAGGACAGCTGTTAGAGTCTGTGTCCTGTGTAGGACAGCTGTTAGAGTCTGTGTCCTGTGTAGGACAGCTGTTAGAGTCTGTGTCCTGTGTAGGACAGCTGTTAGAGTCTGTGTCCTGTGTAGGACAGCTGTTAGAGTCTGTGTCCTGTGTAGGACAGCTGTTAGAGTCTGTGTCCTGTGTAGGACAGCTGTTAGAGTCTGTGTCCTGTGTAGGACAGCTGTTAGAGTCTGTGTCCTGTGTAGGACAGCTGTTAGAGTCTGTGTCCTGTGTAGGACAGCTGTTAGAGTCTGTGTCCTGTGTAGGACAGCTGTTAGAGTCTGTGTCCTGTGTAGGACAGCTGTTAGAGTCTGTGTCCTGTGTAGGACAGCTGTTAGAGTCTGTGTCCTGTGTAGGACAGCTGTTAGAGTCTGTGTCCTGTGTAGGACAGCTGTTAGAGTCTGTGTCCTGTGTAGGACAGCTGTTGTGGAGTCTGTGTCCTGTGTAGGACAGCTGTTAGAGTCTGTGTCCTGTGTAGGACAGCTGTTAGAGTCTGTGTCCTGTGTAGGACAGCTGTTAGAGTCTGTGTCCTGTGTAGGACAGCTGTTAGAGTCTGTGTCCTGTGTAGGACAGCTGTTAGAGTCTGTGTCCTGTGTAGGACAGCTGTTAGAGTCTGTGTCCTGTGTAGGACAGCTGTTAGAGTCTGTGTCCTGTGTAGGACAGCTGTTAGAGTCTGTGTCCTGTGTAGGACAGCTGTTAGAGTCTGTGTCCTGTGTAGGACAGCTGTTAGAGTCTGTGTCCTGTGTAGGACAGCTGTTAGAGTCTGTGTCCTGTGTAGGACAGCTGTTAGAGTCTGTGTCCTGTGTAGGACAGCTGTTAGAGTCTGTGTCCTGTGTAGGACAGCTGTTGTGGAGTCTGTGTCCTGTGTAGGACAGCTGTTAGAGTCTGTGTCCTGTGTAGGACAGCTGTTAGAGTCTGTGTCCTGTGTAGGACAGCTGTTAGAGTCTGTGTCCTGTGTAGGTCAGCTGTTAGAGTCTGTGTCCTGTGTAGGACAGCTGTTAGAGTCTGTGTCCTGTGTAGGACAGCTGTTAGAGTCTGTGTCCTGTGTAGGACAGCTGTTAGAGTCTGTGTCCTGTGTAGGACAGCTGTTAGAGTCTGTGTCCTGTGTAGGACAGCTGTTAGAGTCTGTGTCCTGTGTAGGACAGCTGTTAGAGTCTGTGTCCTGTGTAGGACAGCTGTTAGAGTCTGTGTCCTGTGTAGGACAGCTGTTAGAGTCTGTGTCCTGTGTAGGACAGCTGTTAGAGTCTGTGTCCTGTGTAGGACAGCTGTTAGAGTCTGTGTCCTGTGTAGGACAGCTGTTAGAGTCTGTGTCCTGTGTAGGACAGCTGTTAGAGTCTGTGTCCTGTGTAGGACAGCTGTTAGAGTCTGTGTCCTGTGTAGGACAGCTGTTAGAGTCTGTGTCCTGTGTAGGACAGCTGTTAGAGTCTGTGTCCTGTGTAGGACAGCTGTTAGAGTCTGTGTCCTGTGTAGGACAGCTGTTAGAGTCTGTGTCCTGTGTAGGACAGCTGTTAGAGTCTGTGTCCTGTGTAGGACAGCTGTTAGAGTCTGTGTCCTGTGTAGGACAGCTGTTAGGGTCTGTGTCCTGTGTAGGACAGCTGTTAGAGTCTGTGTCCTGTGTAGGACAGCTGTTAGAGTCTGTGTCCTGTGTAGGACAGCTGTTAGAGTCTGTGTCCTGTGTAGGACAGCTGTTAGAGTCTGTGTCCTGTGTAGGACAGCTGTTAGAGTCTGTGTCCTGTGTAGGACAGCTGTTAGAGTCTGTGTCCTGTGTAGGACAGCTGTTAGAGTCTGTGTCCTGTGTAGGACAGCTGTTAGAGTCTGTGTCCTGTGTAGGACAGCTGTTAGAGTCTGTGTCCTGTGTAGGACAGCTGTTAGAGTCTGTGTCCTGTGTAGGACAGCTGTTAGAGTCTGTGTCCTGTGTAGGACAGCTGTTAGGGTCTGTGTCCTGTGTAGGACAGCTGTTAGAGTCTGTGTCCTGTGTAGGACAGCTGTTAGAGTCTGTGTCCTGTGTAGGACAGCTGTTAGAGTCTGTGTCCTGTGTAGGACAGCTGTTGTGGAGTCTGTGTCCTGTGTAGGACAGCTGTTAGAGTCTGTGTCCTGTGTAGGACAGCTGTTAGAGTCTGTGTCCTGTGTAGGACAGCTGTTAGAGTCTGTGTCCTGTGTAGGACAGCTGTTGTGGAGTCTGTGTCCTGTGTAGGACAGCTGTTAGAGTCTGTGTCCTGTGTAGGACAGCTGTTAGAGTCTGTGTCCTGTGTAGGACAGCTGTTAGAGTCTGTGTCCTGTGTAGGACAGCTGTTAGAGTCTGTGTCCTGTGTAGGACAGCTGTTAGAGTCTGTGTCCTGTGTAGGACAGCTGTTAGGGTCTGTGTCCTGTGTAGGACAGCTGTTAGAGTCTGTGTCCTGTGTAGGACAGCCTCCGCTTGCTTCACTCTTAGTACTGTAATGGGATCTCCTCATACATGCTCGGCAGTGAGGTACACACTGGAAAGGTGAATTCTCATTACTCTTCAAAGCGATCACTCACCAGAAAGCCTATCTCTGCCTTGTAGATGTGACAAATAAAGCTGAGTGATACTGGTGCTCTGTCATTAGTCACATGACTTGAGACAGCTGGGCATCAAAGCCTGTTTGGCTTGTCAGAAACAAGGTTGCCTGGGCAAGTTATGCCAGCAATGTAGACGGACTCTTTGTCTTTTCCCATAGTCAGAGTCAGGACTTAGCACTAGTAAATTCACAAGCTCCATCGTTTCTTAGGCTTTAACTCACCCAAAGAGTCTTAAGTTCACTTATTGGACAAATGCAAATTCTTTTTTCTAGTCTAACCTTAATGAGCAGGATCACTGACATTCACACAATGATGCAGGAGTGAGAGGGTGGGCAAGGAAGGGTTAATGCTACTCAGGAATCAGAAGAACCTTGCTGAAAGTGAAGGCAGAGTTGTAATAATCAGGAAGGTGATCAGATGAGAGCTGCTGAGCCCAGACACAGGCTATTCAGGGCAGATCTGTCAGGTAAGATGAGGGGAGGGACTGCAGGGGAGGAGCTGCAGGGGAGGGGCTGTCAGGACATTCAGTTTAGAGTGCAGACAGTTCCCCGTGGCAGCATCAAGCAGGTAGATAGCACTGAACTGAAGCCTGGGTATACACCCAGAGTTTTATTTTTTTTTAAGATTTATTTATTGTGAGGGGTGTGTGTGTGTGTGTGTTTGTGTGTACCTGAGTGTATTTATGTGCACCATGGGGATGTACGCGCCTACCTTGCTAGAAGAGGGTATCAGATTCCATGAAGCTGGAGCCACAGGTGGTTGTGAGGATCCTGATGAGGATGCTGGAAGCTGAAAGTGGGTTCTGTTCATGAACAGTATGTGCTCTCAACTGCTGGGCTGTCTTTCCAGCCCTAACCTTAGAAGTTTATCCCTGGCTGTCTCATGATACATATCCTAGGTAGTCTGATGACTGACAGGTACTGCCTTGCCATTGGTATATGTCCGATTTTAAATGTATTTTAGGAGAGGTGCATCACACACCGGTCTCATGGGCATGGCACTGTCACAGTCTTGGTTTCTTTGAGATGATCTGATATGCTATATGTCTCTGAATTAATCCAGAAGAGCATAAGTGGCTATTTTTGCGTTTGTAACTATTTATTCTGGCAATGCTATGTGCTTGTGCTAGACTGGAGGAGGCGATAGTGGGACAGAAACACCAGCCTTAGTAATCGGGCTCAGAAGGGCTGAAATTGTGCTGTATAAAATATAGTCCCTCAAGGAAGGTACACCCTGAAACTGCTGAGTCGACAGCATGACATGTAGCCATCTTTCCATAAAATCCCCTTCTCTAATGGTCAGTATATCGCTCTCAGATATTACCTTTAAACTCAAGATCATCACCTTTAAATTCTAGAATTAAATGATTCTAAAATTGATAGTTCTCTGTTTTGAATGAAAGTGAAACTGCATATTTTCCTATTTTAGATACCAACCTTCATCAACCAATAATTTTTCTTTGAATAATTTGAGTCCAGATTTTCATCCCTATGCCGTTTTGTGTCTTTCTTATTTTATTATAATACATTAACCACATTAGCCACAATCTTTTTAGTTTTAACTCTTCTCATACTTATTTCTTCCATACTCTTTCCACCTACTGGAATTGGATTCATTTGACTCTCAGTTGGTAGCAAACTTATAGTGAATGATTCTGGAAGGCCATGAATATTCTCTTCTTCATGCATTGTGTTATTAATGTATGTTTCTGTAACAAAGTACGCAAGAACACTTACATGGATAAGGATTAATTTTAGTTTATAGTTTCATTAATTTCAGACCACTGTTTGTAAGAAGAAGCTTCTGTGTTCCACAGCTGCTCTCAAATAAATACTCAGAGGATTATATTAATTACAAATGCTTGGCCAATAGCTCAGGTGTATTACTAACTAGCTCTTACATTTTTAAGTTAACCCCTATTCATTGTTTATGCTCTGCCCATTGCCGGTACATTTATTAGCATGGCATGTTCATCTCCTGCTCCCTCTGCATCTGATTGGCAGCTCTTCACTCTGCCCTTCTCCTTCCCATCATTCTTAGTTTGATTGTCCTGCCTATACTTCCTGCCTACTGGCCAATCAGCATTTATTAAACTAATTCAAATGACAAATTCATGCAGTGTACAAAGGGGCTATTTCACAGCAATGGTTGACAGGCTATGTTACTTTGGATCTCAGGTAAAGTGGAATGTCATGGCCATGGAAGTGGCCGAGGAGGCCCCTCACCCCATGCCTCATAGCTTTCATAAAGGAGGAAGGCTAGGAATTCTTTTCAAAAGCATTACTCTAGTGATTTACTTTCTTCAGCAAGTTCTCACAATAGTAACCCATTCATCTAGAAACTTCTAGTAACTCATTTATGAGAACAGGATCCATATAAACTATTAAACTTCTAATAATAATAGTTGTTGTGGGGTTGAAACTTTTATCATATCAGCCTTTGGGGTCTTTTAAAATCGAAGTACACTGCATAGCTTGTAGGCAGCTCTACAGATTGTACAGTGTCCCTTTTCAGACAACTGGACGGTCTCTGCCTCTTTAAGCATCTCTCAGCTGACCTTGCAGCTTATATATGATTGGGAAAGGAGGATCCTAGTGCATCTGATCAGTTTCAGGAACTTCCTAAAGCATATGAGTTGTTTACTCCTGGGTTTCATGGAGCTTCCCTGTAGGACAGGATGATTTAGAGCATCGTGTGTCTTAATAACATTCCCTCCAGAGTTAAATGTTTAATCTCAGAGGAAATTGCTACACAAGACTATGCCATCGAGCTCTTGTAGATAATGGGATAAAAGCTAATGCCAAACTTATGGTTTTAGTTATAGGGAGCTTACTTCTTTCTTTCTGTAAAATATGTTTCTGAAGTGTTTATTTAACTTTAAAATTCAAACAGTACCAAATATCTGTCCACTGTAAACTTTTTGTTAGCAATTAAGTATGATTAATGTTTTGTGCTGATAAGAAGTCTTAATTAAGCTCAGGAAAAACTTATTCTGGCTTTTGCATTTCTCCTCTCTGTTGCTGCTTTTCATCTGCCCCCAGTCAGGCTTTAAAACTCCTTCTATACATACACAGCACCCCTGAGTCTTTGTCTGGTCCTTCATCTCCTCAACTCTTTCTTCTGACTTTTGGAGTGAATTTATCCATCTTCTAGTGTGTTGATTATGCTTTCTGCTGCATGTAATATTCTGCTGACAGTTTCTATTAAGTTTCTATAAAATGTGACAATTACTATTTTGTTATTTCTGAACAGTTTACCAAGTTCAAAATGTTCCCCATTTGTAGAAGAATAAAACTCTTGTTTTATTCTTCTAATTTTATTAAACGTCAAAATTCCAAAGTGCAAGCTAGAGCTGTTGTTTGCAGCAAACTTGTTTCAAAAGGAATCTTGTTATATTTTAAGAGTAGCTTTCCTTATTTTTATTGTCGAATATTTTATAATATCCCCCTATAAAATTCATTTATAGGATAAAATGTTTGCTTAATATTAGAAATCAAAATGGACTCTGAATAAAATCATGTGATGGTTGGTTAGCTCCTCAAACTGAGCCTGAAGAAGGTTAATTAATTCATTGTCATTTCAGCAGCATGGAAACTTTAATTCTGTGTGGTATAGTGAGTTGAATCCCATTGCTGGACTAAATCTTTGCATTCATATAGCTCTCTTGCCTGCCTTGGCAGCATAACTCATCTGGGTTAAGCTCCAACCACTCTCAGCTAAGTGAGCATGCACCCTTCTCTAGAGATAGTCAAGATATGGGTCATGGATGGCACTGCTTAGGGTACCAAGTGTAGGAGGAAAGCCACTTGTTTGTCCTGGCTACTCAAAACCAAAATAACCACACAGAAATTGTATTCATTAAAACACTACTTGGCCCATTAGCTTTAGCTTCTTATTGGCTAACTCTTACACCTTAATTGAACCCATTTCTATTAATCTGTGTATTGCCATGTGGCAGTGGCTTACTGGCAAAGCACATCTATCTCCGGTGGCAGATCCATGGCGTCGCCCTGACTCTTTCCTTCTCCCAGCATTCCATTCTGTCTTCCCCACCTACCTAAGTTCTGCTCTATCAACAGGCCAAGGCAGTTTCTTTATTCATTAACCAATGAAAGCAACACATAGACAGAAGGACCTCCCAACCAACCAAGTGCACTGTTACTTGCTGGCTTCTCTTACTCTTCAGGAGTATGGAACCTGTTGCTCACCAACTAGTCCAAGCTGAGATTTAGAAAAAAATGGTTTATTGTTCTCAAGTAGTATTTTTCTTTATACACTGGTGAATGGCACATGGGTGTGCCTCCCCATCTCTTTTATATTGTGACTGAAATATACAAGTATAGAGTTGTCATTGTCCTTCAATTTCTGGGTTTCTCTAGTCATGAAAGTAGAGCAGGAAATTAAATACGTAAGCTTATATTACCATGTTGCTTTAGAAGCCATACTTAGAGCCTCAGAAAATCATTTAAAAATTTCTGTACATTGAATAAAACTTTTAAATGTGGGGTTTGGGAACAAGACTAGCGAGATGCAGTAATTTTTGTTGGAACACAGTCATGTTTTTAGTTTATATATTTAGTTACACACTGTAGCTT
The DNA here is from genome assembly GCF_903992535.2 of Arvicola amphibius. NCBI lineage: Eukaryota > Metazoa > Chordata > Mammalia > Rodentia > Cricetidae > Arvicola > Arvicola amphibius. The sequence continues at coordinate 93,123,308 of NC_052049.1, read as the reverse complement.
CTTCTCTACTCCAGCCACAGAGCTTAGTATATGGAGACCACAGGATTCACAGAAAGACTTTAACTATATGTGGTATGGCTTTAATGACCTGGGGAAAGTTGACAGCAAGGTGACTTCCCACCAAGAAATCGTACCTTCTTCAGGTGACCTTTTCTTTTTACCTTTTCTCTCCACCCGCTTTTTGAGTCAGGATCACATTATAGTAGACTTGAACCCCATCTTCCCACCCCAGCTTCTTAATGTTTGCAATCCAGACATGTGCCATCAGTCCAGGCTTGCCTTGCCTTCTTCTGGGTTAAATTCAAAGGCTTGCTTTATTCTGAAGTCCAGGTAGTGATGGTTGCAGCTATCTGTTAGTTTCTCTTTTCTGTTTTCACATTGGTAGTGAAGATGTTATTAGCATTGTTTTAATACTTGCAGCTTTGACCTGAAGATAACAAGGGTGGGATGGAGATGACGAGGGTGGGATGGAGGTGATGAGGGTGGGATGGAGATGACGAGGGTGGGATGGAGGTGATGAGGGTGGGATGGAGGTGATGAGGGTGGGATGGAGATGACGAGGGTGGGATGGAGGTGATGAGGGTGGCATGGAGATGACGGGGTGGGATGGAGATGATGAGGGTGGGATGGAGATGACGGGGTGGGATGGAGGTGACGAGGGTGGGATGGAGATGACAAGGGTTGGATGGAGATGATGAGGGTTGGATGGAGATGACAAGGGTTGGATGGAGATGACGAGGGTGGGATGGAGATGACAAGGGTTGGATGGAGATGACGAGGGTGGGATGGAGGTGACAAGGGTGGGATGGAGGTGACGAGGGTGGGATGGAGATGACAAGGGTTGGATGGAGATGACAAGGGTGGGATGGAGGTGACAAGGGTGGGATGGAGGTGATGAGGGTGGGATGGAGATGACAAGGGTTGGATGGAGGTGACGAGGGTGGGATGGAGGTGACAAGGGTGGGATGGAGATGACGAGGGTGGGATGGAGATGACGAGGGTGGGATGGAGGTGACGAGGGTGGGATGGAGGTGATGAGGGTGGGATGGAGATGACGAGGGTGGGATGGAGGTGACGAGGGTGGGATGGAGATGACAAGGGTTGGATGGAGATGACGAGGGTGGGATGGAGGTGACAAGGGTGGGATGGAGATGACGAGGGTGGGATGGAGGTGACGAGGGTAGGATGGAGATGACAAGGGTTGGATGGAGGTGACGAGGGTGGGATGGAGATGACAAGGGTGGGATGGAGGTGACGAGGGTGGGATGGAGATGACGAGGGTGGGATGGAGGTGATGAGGGTGGGATGGAGATGATGAGGGTGGGATGGAGGTGATGAGGGTTGGATGGAGATGACGGGGTGGGATGGAGATGATGAGGGTGGGATGGAGGTGATGAGGGTTGGATGGAGGTGACGAGGGTGGGATGGAGGTGACGAGGGTGGGATGGAGGTGACGAGGGTTGGATGGAGATGACGGGGTGGGATGGAGGTGATGAGGGTGGGATGGAGGTGATGAGGGTGGGATGGAGGTGATGAGGGTGGGATGGAGGTGATGAGGGTGGGATGGAGGTGATGAGGGTGGGATGGAGATGACGGGGTGGGATGGAGATGATGAGGGTGGGATGGAGGTGATGAGGGTGGGATGGAGGTGATGAGGGTGGGATGGAGGTGATGAGGGTGGGATGGAGATGACGGGGTGGGATGGAGATGATGAGGATGGGATGGAGATGACGGGGTGGGATGGAGATGACGAGGGTGGGATGGAGGTGATGAGGATCGGGTGAGGCATTGACAATGTGTAGCTGTGCACCTGTAAAACCTCTTAAACATCTCGAAGAACTGTGTTATTTTTGCCAGTATTCTAAATTTGTGCCTCATTAATTATGAATGGCTGGAAAATAGCTTGACTCTTTATGGTTTGCTGTGTGACTTTATTTTCAATGCGGCTGTGTTGGGAAGTAATGTCTTTGAGTACTAGGTCATCAAGAGGGATTGATGCTTTTTCCCTCAGGTATGAGTTCTTGTTCTTGAAAGATTAGATTGCCTACCTAGGGAGTGAGTGGTACAAGCCAAACCTCTCCTCCTTTGCGTATTCTCTTGCTTTCTTTACCACCTTATGGCATTTTTTTGAAGGGGGGTGTCCTTTCACTGGGAACACTTAATGCTGTCACTTGATGTCACCTACCAAGTTACAAAATAGCTTGAGGCTCTCAGCAGATGGAGCTGATCTTGGCCCTAGAAAAGTGAGCATGACCTTTCTTGGATGTTTAACTTCTAAAATCATGAGACAGGAGCACATCTTTTCTTTAGGAAGAACCCAACCTCAAGTACTCTAGTATTGCAGAGCAACATGGAAGAAGACATGTGTAACACCATTCCTTTCAGAATCGTGGGAACTTGAAGGGTCTTTGAAGAATTGGTATGAAAGACAGCATGAGAAATCATGATAGCAGATCTTAAAAACACTCTTACATCTTTAAATAGTTAGGAAATCTTTTTCCCCTTTGCTACCATTTCTCTCTCATCTGTGGGCAGAATCTTCAGACAGGGACCTGTACCTGTTGCATATCTGTGTCTTTTCCCAATAGAGGTGACACAGCATGGGGAGGGTGGCATGAGTGCTGAAGAGTCCCCTTGCTCACTCCTTCATACATCAAACAAGGCTCCTTATCATGCGCCATCTTTTGAAGACAGTCCGAGACCATCCCCACACTAAGCTCTGGTGAGTTTCCCAGTGCATTCCTTTGTGTGGCTGAAAGTGTGGCTGTAAGTTTAGAGGAGGGAGGGCAGTTGTGGAAAAAACCGCACCGTGGGGATTATGAAGAATCCTTCTCCTCATGGAGTTCATCCGGTTCTCTGGCACGTGAACCATTTCAAGGGAGATCGGTGGGAGAACTGAACGGATGCTATGCTCAGGTGCCTCTCTGGCTGTCCTGCACTAGAGGCATTTCTTTAAAAGCAATCCCCCTCTACCCCACTATTTTAGACGTTGTTGTCATTTTATTTTAGACATGCAGTCATTTTCTGCCGTACAGTTGTGTGCCCTTAGGACACCTTTGCCTTCATCCTTTTTGGTTGCACTTCTGTGCTTTCTCCCCAGTACTGTCTAGCTCTGAAAGAGAGGACTCTGCCACCCAGGACTCCTGAAAAGGCCATGCATGCTGTGAGCTGACCAATTCAACCTAACAGTTGTTAGACCAGTGTACAACAAAATTAATTCTCTTACCTTCCTTAGCTCTTAAAAGAAAGCCAATGGAATAGATTTGGGCCAAGGGAATATTGTTCACTTCAGTTTTTAAAGGAGGGAACCGGTCATGGATAGGAGGAAGCAAAAGTAACTACATTTTTGTGGTTTATAACTTTGTTTGCTAATTCTATTAATCTTTTGTTTGTATTTAGGTTGTATTTACAGCTATATTTTGCAAAACATACGGCAAAAAGCCTACAATGTCTGCAATAAAGAATACCTCATAGCTTATCAGGGTTTATTTATAGGCTGAATTCTTTGAACTTTGCCTAAGTGATTTCTTCTAGTCATAGCCAGGGATTTTATCTTATGCGTTTTTCAGTGGTTTCTTTACTTATTTAAGTTGTTAGTGATAATACAAAATGCGAAATACTTATTACTAAGGAAAATAAAACCCAATAGGATTTAGTCAAATAAATAAACATCAAGTCTAAAAGCTTTCTAAAAGATGAATTTAGAGTTATTTGCTTTCCAAAATTGATTACATACTATATTTCAGTTCTTAAATTAAAATTAATGTTTTATAATATATCTCAAATTGTATTACCCCAAAGTTTTCATTGTTTAAATATTTTATGGAATGTACAGATATTGATGGATTATAATTTACAACATATCTGCACAAATCTTCAGTAAAATTTTGTGACAAGAAGTTATTTATAAAGACTTAATGAGACATGAGATAAAGAACAAATTAATGAAAAAGAAAAATTTAAATGTTTTCTTTCCTTTAAATTAGGTTGATTTTAGTGTGTTTGATTTTTTTTCTAAACACAAGCTTTTTTGTTTTGTTTGTTTTGTTGGTTGTTTTTGGAGGGGAGAAAGGTCTATCTTTAAAAGAGAAAGTTAGAATTAAATTGAAATGACATTTGCTTTTTACTGATTTTCTTTGTGACTTAGCAAGTTATAGGAAAATAAGGCATGGAAAGCTGTAGGAGCCAGAAGTGTCAGTTTTATCTAAAATAAGTTTGCTTAATAGAATACAGTTTTGAAATCAAACTGAGTTTTTTAATCTATACATATTTATTGAGCATTCTTGTGTCAGGGATCAATGAATATCATATTAATTTGCATAATCTAATAACAAAACTAAGAATGAGAACACATTAAAATCTTCATTAGTGAGATAATATGTCTTCAACCCTACAGGACAAGCTGCCAAGCTGAGCTTCTGATTAAGCACTGGGGCAAACACACTCATGAAGGTTGCCCAGGGCAGTGGTTCCCCATATGGGGCCTCCAGCCAATGACATCTGAACTACATGGAAATATCTCACATGCTCAGACCACACCCCAGAATGCTGAAGCCCTGGGTCAGAGCTGGACAGACTTAGAGGCATTGTACCCTGAAGTTTCCAGAAAGAGGCACTGTCCTCTGCCTTGTTTTTCAGTAAGCTATCTGAACAGAGGATCATGCAAATATTTGCCCTTAAGCTGACAGGTGCTGATGAAAAAGGTGTGTTTGGAAGGGCAGTTATGCAAAAACAAATACGAGGGGAGGGGAAGCTTGGGGTTTTGAGCATTGAAAAAAACATTTTAGTTCCAAGGATGAAGGAAGGAAATCATTTCCACTTCCGGCAGAGTGGGCAGGTTTTGCTTGCTGAGACTCTGAAGAAATCATTGAAATGATTTCAGTGCCTATGAACACCATAGCAGCGAGAACAGAATGATTGCCGGCCTCTTCTCTGTTTCTTCATCTTCTGTCTGCTTGTGTTTCTAACAAGTGTTCCCAGAATTGACAGTTACGGAGCAGTCAGAAGCCATCCATTGCAGACCACCTAAAGCAATAATGCCATCCTTTGCTTAGACGAGTTTAGCATTAGATGCTAAAACCATGACTCATTCACAGTGGTACTCAGGTAACTCGAAGGCAAGTCTAACAGAAACCACAGTCTCTTGCACTATGAGGCAGCAGAACTGAGCATCACAAAGTGTATAACATATGAGTCATTCATCCCACTAGCTGAACTCCACACTCTTCATGGGCCAGTGTCTTTGAAACCCTTCTGATGGCTTTTCAGGCTAAACAGTCTTTGCTCTTTCCTTTCTGCTGCAAACAGGGATTTGCCATAAAGTAAGCAGCGTGAGCTGTCTACTCTTTGCAGCATCTCTGAGGAGATGGCTCTGATATGCACCACTGTGTTCAATCACTTGAAAGGCAGTAATGCAATTAGGCCGTCCTTTATATAAGAACTGCTATTGCTTTCAGTTCACTTCCAGGCCTGACACAAGTAAATCACTTCGATAAAATCCCCCCCCCCCCACTCCCAGGGAACAGCATAAGTAATGATACCAGTGATCTAGCAAGGACAAAATGAATGTAATGTACTTTTTATAGAAAAGCAAAATGTTTCACAAGGCAGTGATTCATCGTGTCATTTGGAAAATGAGTTTTCTTTTGTTGAATGTAAAGATGTTTAAATGGTGTTCTGTAAAGGCACTTTTGGAGAGGCAAACACTACACACCTCTTTGGAATTTAAATGCTTACACGTGAAAGTCCTGGTAAAGGAATCTATTTCCAAAACATATTGCTAAATTCTCTTATAATTATTCAAAAGGAGGCATTTTTCTATGCCATTTAAGCAAATTCTTTTCCTTATGTATAAATAGTGACCAATTCTTTTAACTTTTTATTTTAAATATTAACGGCATGACTCAGGCACAGACTTAAAAGAAGACATCGACTTTGGTGTAGTTTTTGGTTGTCATTTTATGATGGGTTGTTCAGCCAACTTGACTTTCTTCTTAGTCCCCTAGCTTACCCTAAGCAGAGACCCTTTCTGATATTACAGTGTGTTGAGTTCTTAGTAAGTATTACTACCTTTAGAGGCTGCTAGCTTCAACAGTACAGGGGTATGGTCTGTAATGATTAAAGCCATCCTTTCTGTTTATAGTCTTTTTTTTAACATATTAGTGTTGTGTTTCAATAATGCACATTACACACATACACACACAGATTAAATCTAGTTCTTTGTTCTTTACTATCCTATGTTCCCACTTCCTGACCTATAATCATCAGCTTCCATTAGAGCCTTTTTCTTCTGTTTACTGCCACACACGAAACACATGTTTCCATGGCTAAGGTTTTATTTAACATCAGGTATTTTCATTCTATCATTTTGCTGAAAAAGACAGGATGTTGTTTCCCCTCATGATGGCATACTATACCATCATGAGTATATATACTATTATGAATATATCTACCACATTCTCTCTCTTTCTTTCCTTCCCCTCCCTCTTCTTTCTTTTCTCATCATTCTCCTTCAAGGGGAAGATATTGTTTTTGGTAGTATCTTCTTAAATTTTTTTTATTGATTTTATTGAGCTCTACATTTTTCTCTGTATCCCTCCCTACTTCTCCCCTTCACTTGAACCCTCTCCCATGGTCCCCATGCTTCCAATTTACTCAGGAGATCTTGTCTTTTTCCATTTCCCATGTAGATTCAATCCATGTATGTCTCTCTTAGGGTCCTCATTGTTGTCTAGGTTCTCTGGGATTGTGATTTGTAAGCTGGTTTTCTTTGCTTTATGTTAAAAACCATGTATGAGTGAGTACATATGATAATTGTCTTTCTGGGTCTGAGTTATCTCACTCAATATGATGTTTTCTAGCTCCATCCATTTGCCTGCAAATTTCAAGATGTCATTATTTTTTTCTGCTGTGTAGTACTCCAATGTGCAAATGTACCATGTTTTCCTTATACATTCTTTGGTCAAGGGGCATCTAAGTTGTTTCTAGGTTCTGGCTATAACAATGCTGCTATGAACATAGTTGAGCACATGTCCTTGTGGCACGATTGAGCATCCTTTGGATATATACCCAAAAGTAGTATTACTGGGTCTTGAGGAAGATTGTTTCCTGGTTTCACAGAAAACTTTTTTAAAAAAATGACACTAGGTCTGAAGCAACAAAAGGCAGTACAGTTGTTGAGGACAAAGAAAATGAAGAGAGGGAAGTGGTGCCCCCGTGCATTACTTTTGAGGGTGTTCAGACCCAGACACGGGAGCGAGAAAGGGAGGCACGCTTGGAGGCTTCCTTCAGAAGTCACAGTGGAAGAGTCCTATGCAAGGAGACTTTGGAGGATACTTGAGGGAGAGGGAGAGGTGAGGGTTTAAAGAAAAGAAACCCAGAGATCTAGGAAGAGTCTTCCTCAGGTGTTCTGAAAGATGCTAAGCACAAATATGTGAAGCGATTTCCAGAACGAGGTGAAAGCAGAAGGAATAGGCAGCAGTAGTGTTGACACAGGGATGAATACCTCTCAACAGGACACTGGACCTGAAGGATTTGTTTCACAAGGGGAGGGGAAATAGCCCTGGGTTAAGGACAGTCCTCCCTAACATATCCTGGGAAGAAGAATTGCAAAGTATTTCCAACTAATGTAACCACGTCCCACAGCAAAGTTTCAGAATATGTGTGGGAGTGTGAGGACTTGCAATACCTGGCAAGATCAGTTTACAATGCCTGGTGACTAGGTCGAGTCTGAACATCAGCAGAGAAAGAAGGGACCAGGTATGTAAAGAGATGAAAGAATAAGCTCGACCACGAGGGTAAATCAGCTGAAATTAATGCCAAAGTCATGTCGATGTGATAATCAACAGAGATAATCAGATAGTTGTCATGACTATTTCATATATGCAGAGTTAGATGCATGGAAGATGAAGAAAAGATCCCCAGTGAATTCTGAAAAAAGTGACTATTTACAAAGTCAAATGTAGACTGGATGGGTGGAGGGCAGATTAGACACTGCCAATGACAAAATTTGTGAGATCCAAGACAGAGTAACAAACTCTCAAGGGTGAGAGAACAAAGAGACAACTTAGATAACACAAAGAGCTTCAAGAGGCATCACATATATGTAACTAGAGACCCTGGAAGGTCACTGAAGGTTGGGAAAAGAAATGTAATTTCCCCCAATTTCACAACAATTAAACACATAATCCAGAAGGTTCAACCAGGCTGAGCTCAAGAAGCACGAAGAAAATAAAGTCTACATCATAATCGAATGGCTAGAAGTCAATGACAAAGGAAACACTGGAAGCACTGAGGGAATTAAAGACATTATGTCAGAGGAACAAAGCTGAGGATGACAGCGATGACGACGACAGACTTCTTGTGACTAAGGAACTGTCTTTGAAGAGCCGAGGGGAAGCGTACATTGACAGAGTTATGACAGCCACCAGAATGAACTGTCTTTGAAGAGCTGAGGGGAAACGTGCGTGGGTAGAGTTATGACAGCTGCCAGAATGACTTCTTAAAAGCAAAAGCAGAGCAAAGGTTCTATTCCAGATATACAAAAGCCCGCGACTTCATCCCCACCATCTAGTTGCTCTGTAGATCGGTTAAAGGAAGTCCTTTAGGCAGGAGCAATTGTGCTAGGTCCCATTCTGGATCTCCAAGAGGAAATGAAGACTGGCAGAAATGCAAAGGACTTGGATAAACAAAATGTTTCCATATCATTTAAATCTTTAAAAGATGTAAAAGTAGAGAGTAAAATCTATAAAACATACAATGTTTTAAAAGATGGACACAAAGCTAGAAGGGATAAATTAAATATATAGCTGCAAGGTTTTTTAAGTGCTGGGGACTGGCAAGATTCTTCTGCTATCCTTGAAAGGTGCAATATCACCTTAAGGTAGACTGTGACAAGTTCAGTATTTACTATAAATGCGGAGACAGTCAGTGAAGTAATGGAAGGAAGCTGTAACTTAGGAGAGACTATGAAGCTGTAGCCATAAGGGAAAGCGGATAAGGAAAAAAGCAGCTGAAAGCCTGGCGGCGGTGGCGCATGTCTTTTATCCCATCACTCAGGAGGGAGAGGTAGGCGTATTTCTGTTAGTTTGAGGCCAGCCTGGTCCACAAGAGGGAGTTCCAGGACAGCCAGGACTGGTACACAGAGAAACCCTGTCTTGAAAAACCAATAAATAAATACAAAAGAATAAAAGCAAAAATACAGCCAAGAACAAATAAGAATAAAAAAAGAAGCAAACACAAACGAACAAACAAACAAAACCTAATCAGACAAAACCAGCAAAGCAGCAGACAAAAGCAGCCACTAGCAGTCAGCCAGGAGTGTCACCTGCACATATGCTAAGCACCCTCATCAAAAGGTGGGGGCTAATGCCCATGAAGGATGTGTTAACCATAAAGAAATGATTTGAAAGTAAAGCAATAAAATACAAGTGTAACAAGTTAACACTAAAGAAGACCAAGCTGGGCATGATGGTACAAACCTCAAGTTCCAGTATGTAGGAACTGGAGGAAAGTAGTTTGGGAGTCCTAAGACATCCTGGGTTACAGGAAATCCTATCTCAAACAGAGAAAGAAAAGAAAAGAAAAGCGAAAAGAAAAGAAAAGAAAAGAAAAGAAAAGAAAAGGAAAGAAAAGAAAAGAAAAGAAAAGAGAAAGCTAAAATAGTTGTATTATCAAGGTAGGGTTGACTGGGATAAAATGTCATCGCATTCTCAGGAGCGTGCTCTCTTAGATCTACATACACACCCAATATCAGAACTCCAAGCCTGGCATGACTACAAAGGAAACAGACAATCAATGAACCAGAGTTGAAAACTTCAGAGCCTCTTTCAACAGTAAATAGCTGAAAATGAGAGAGCAGTCAGAATATTTGAACAACTCTATTAGCCAGCCTGACTCGGTCTACTTTAAAAAGCACCCCTTTCAACAGTAGTGGAATATGCCTTCTGTTTAAGTGACAGATCACTTACCATAGTGACTGAGATCTGCACTATAAAATGAGGCTCAATAAAGTCAAAGATAAGCGAGTCTTATGAAACTTATCTCTGACAATAAATCATTTATTTCTCCTACTATCTCTGACAGTAGGAGAAATCATTAACATGAAGATATCTTGACAAATTCTTAAATACTGGAAACTGTATAGTAGATATAAATGAGGAAAATATCGAGAGAGCTAGAAAATATCTTGGATTGAAGAAAAAGGAGAACACATGGAAAGCTGTTGCAACACTACGGAGTAGTATAGTCTTCCTTTAGAAATGAGGAGATGTCTAAGACCCACATCTTCAATCTCAACGAAACTAGGAGAGGAAAAACAAATCGATTCAAAGAAGAAGAAAAAAACCATAAGAGGCCTTAGCAGCACCATGGCAGTCAGTAAGAACAAGTGCCTGAAGAAAGCCATCAGGAAGGGAGCGATCTTTTTCAAAGAAAGGTTGGTATCATGTGAAAAGCTCCTACTATGTTCAGTATCAGAAACATTGGAAAAACACCGCACACAAGGACTCAAAGAACCAAAATTGCATCTGATGGATTCAAGAGTTGTATGTTTGAAGTGAGCCTTGCTGATCTACAGAAGGACAAAGCGGCACTTAGAAATTTCAAGGTAATTACTGAGGATCTTTAGGGTAAAAACTGTTCAACTAACTTTTACGGCATGGATCTTACCTGGGACAAAATGGGTTCCATGGTCAAAAAGTGGCGGGCCATGAATGACACTCATGGTGATGTCAAGACAGCCGATGGTTATTTGCTCCGTCTGTTCTGTGTTGGTTTCAGTGAAAAACGCTACAACCAGACACGCAAGACCTCCCGTGCACAACACTAGGAGTCCCCTAGATCCAGATGATGAAAATTTTAATCCGAGAAGTGCAGACAAATGACTTGAAGGAAGTGGCTAATAACTTGATTCCAGACAGCATTGGGAAAGACATAGAAAAGCCTTGCCAGCCCATTTATTCTCTTCATGATGTCTTTGTTAGAAAAGTGAAAACGCCGAAGAAACCCAAGTTTGAATTGGGAAATCTCTTGGAGCTCCCTGGTGAAGGTGGTAGTTCTGGGAAGGCTGTTGGTGATGAGACAGGTGTTAAAGCTGAACGGGCGGATGGCTATGAGTCACCAGTGCACGAATCTGTTTCTAATAGTAAGAAATGAAAAGTCTTATTTGTGTGGGAAAAATATAAGGGGAGAAATCAGGAACAGGAATGCAGAGATTAATAAAATGGACACTTCTCCAGTCAAACAGATCAGGAAGGAAACACAGTCCCTGTCATTAAGCATGTGGGGACTAACACCACTGTTGAGACTGCATAATCTCTCATCTCTAAGACCGTCATGAAGAACTAACCAGAGCAGGTTGGGCTATGGTAGTGGTTCTCAAGTTGTGGTTGTGACCCTTTGTGGGTTAAGTGAACCTTCACAGGGGTCACCTAAGAGCATCAGAAAACACAGATATTTAAATGATAACTCATAACAGTAGACAATTACAGATATGAAGAAGCAATGAAATAATTTTATGGTTGGAGGTCACCACAACATGGGGAACTGTATTAAAGGGTTTCAGCATTGGGAAGGTTGAGAACTGCTGCTCTATGTTATGGGGGGGGGGGTGTTGTGTTGATCACAGTAATTGAGATGGGAAGACCCTTTCCCTGTAAGTTGCTTTTGTCAGAGCTTTTTATTACAGCAAAGAGACAAGAAGCTAAGACGAGGAGTAATAAAGGAATATTACCATAGTACAATAATCAGCACACTTATGATTTTAACAATTTAAAGGAGGCAAATAAATTTTTGAAGACAAAAACCATCAAATGTGTTTCAAGAAGAAATGCAATTTGATAGCTGTGAATTTGTAATTAATGTTTCCATAAAGGCCAAGGTGCCCCTGGCGACTTATACAAAAAATTTAATTAATGTACAATAACACAAATTCCCAGCTTTTCTAGTAAACCGAAGGGAAGGGTTATGCGATGGTTAGTTTTAGTGATCAATTTGACAGGACCTGCAGTCACTTGGGAGGTAGACATCGCATGCGTGGTTATCTTGATTGCGTTAACTCAAACCCATCTTCTGTAGGTGAGGTGACACCATGCCCTAGCTGGATCCTGAATTGGAGTGGAGCAGCACGCTTGCATCTGTTTCTGCTTGCATCTCTTTCTTTTCCGATTGTGACTACAATATGACCTGCTATCCCAAGCTCATTCTGTCTTTATCCCTGTCATGGTGGGCTGTGCACTATGAGCTGAAATAAACCCTTTCCCCTTAGGTTGCTTTGGTAGGCTATTTAATTATAGCAACAGGAAGTGGATCCAAGGATACTTTTAAAATGAAGTTATGAGGACATTGTTACCTTAAGACTAATACTGAGGAAAAATATTGCAAAATAGAAAATAAGAGTCTAATATTCCCTTTTGAATATACATGGGAAAAGTCTTAAAATAATTCTAGGAGATTGAGTTAAACAAAACAACATTAATATGATCAATTAGAGTTTCCCCCAGAAGTACAAGATTATTTTAACACTAGAAGTTTACCCAACGTAACTGATCAAATTAACTTACTAAAACAGAAAACCCTTTTGATTTTCTTTATAGACACAGAAAATAACAAAAACAAAAACAAAAGGCAAAATTTATTCCTTAATTTAAAAAATCCTCCCAGCAACATGGGATGAGAAGGGATCAATTCTTTGAATTTCATTAAACCAATTCCAATGAAAGCCATCCACCAAGTCCTGGGAACAATGTTGTATATATGGTGTGGGATTTCACTAAGTGAATCTGACCACTTCTATTCAGAGCTGTGCAGGTGATTATAGATGTTGCAGTAAAATGGGGGAAAAGTAAAATAAAACTCATTATGAACAGAAGCAAAGAATTGAAATTGCTTCTGATCCTAGATATCACGACTGCATACAAATGCAAATCTTTGAAAGAGTCACCGGGACAAATACCTGAGCTAGCAAAGCTGCAAGCTACAAGCAGCATGCAAAAGAAAACTGCATTTATATCTACTACAAATGAGAAATTGGAAATTGAAATTAAAAAGCATTTAGTAGAACATGAAATGTTTTGAGATAAATGTGGCTCAGATGTGTCAGGCTGGTATATTTAAATCTATTTAGCTCTAGTGATAAATAGAAGGATATACCGTTGATGGGCTAAAAGAGACTCAATATTATAAATGTCATCTCTCTATAAATTGGTGTACATCTCAGACACAATCCTGATTAAAATTTCAGTAATCTTAAAAATAAATCAACAAGTACTAAACTTATATGGAAATAAAGAAACTAGAATAACCAATACAATTTTGAATAAAAAAATGAATTTTGGGTACTGGTGAAAACTCATTTTGATACTTTGATTCAGCAACAGAAATTAGGGCATTGTGGGTTTTGGTGATCTCTACAAACAGAGATCAACAAAGCATTGGAATGTGCAGAAGTGAGCTTCCCGTTATCTGTTGGGGACGCCACAGCGCCAGGACCCCAAACACACTGTTAATTAGATAGCATCTTCACAAGTGTGGGTATCTCTATGGAATGTCAAATGTTACATTGAATAGTTATTGTGACACTTGATTTATTTTCTTATTTCTTCAGTAAGCAGTTGGGTGCTTGGCTTCTCCTTTCTCATTCCACACAATTTAAAAATATCAAATTTTGGCCCTTTGATAGGTCATAACTATGTTTCTTCGAAAGAGTTATTTGACTTCTTGGGAGACCCTCTTCAAAGACAATGTACTAGCATTTCTGAGGGTCTCGATTTGCTCACGTTCCTGCTACAACTTTTCTGTAATTTTCAGTTTAATACAACAAAGATCTTCCAGGTCCATTATCCAAGCTGTCCATATTGCCATGTACTCTGTGTCTTTACATTCTTAGCAAATACTGAGTCATTTTATACCTGATATTATGAACTTTTCCCAATATTTTATCATATCCTGAGTCAGTACATTTGAATCAATTCGTATCTCTTTTGAATCATTATCTGCTGAAGTCTATAAAATTTATTGTCGTCCTATAGTAGATTCATTCATCAATTTTTGCTTCATTAAATCCCATCCTCCTATGACCATATTTCATTTCTCTGTGTTCTTCTATTTCTCTTAGTTGTATCTGAACTCATGTTCCAGAAGTCTCTTTGCAGCGAATGAACGTACAAGCTTTGAAAGTTGTCTTGCTCTTTGGCTGAAAAACAATAGGCTAGTGAACACCCCAACCTCCTCTCAGAAGAGAACTGTGATTTGTCCCTTTGTTCCACAGGGAGAGTGTGGAGAGCCTGATCCAGAAGCATTCCTATGCCCGGTCACCCATCCGCACCTACGGAGAAGAGGATGTACTGGGGGAAGAGAGCCAGACAACTCCAAATCGAGGTAAGGCTGTCTACCATGTAGAGATGTGGAGCTGCTGGAGGCCAGAGCACTTGATAGGGCAGGTTGCTGATGGAATGTCTGGTCCTCTGGGAGCGCATGCATGTCAATAAAAGCCTTCAAGCCTTTTCAAAAGAATCAGTCTCCAATGCTGATCCTTGTATGCCTCTTTAGTTTGCTTGAGTGGCTACTCTGTGGTGTGTTTTGTTGGTGACAGACATACAACCTTTGAATAGGGTAGAGATGGGTTTGTCTATGACTTATTGCCAAAGAGCCACCAATCAAAGTTCTGGACAGTTTCTATTTTTGAATCTCAGCTTTATTATTTGAAAATTAGGGATATTTTGTTAGGATCAAAGTTCAAAATGAAAAACTCTTTTAAAAGAGGACTATCATGACAGAGGGCCATCACTGGCCCTAATAGTTGAAGCAAGAATTAAACAAAGGGTTAGAGAGATGGTTTGGTCACCTAGACTTCCCTGACTTGGGGAATCAGAGACTAGCCAATCCCTGGGCTCACTGGCTTCCATCCTGCCACAATAAGTTAGCTCCAGAATAGTAAGAGATTGTACCTCAAAAAATGGGGTGGAGAATAACACCCGAGGTTTTCTAATACACACTACACCCATGACACAAAACAAAAAAGAATGAAGTCAAGTTTCCTTGAGCAGAAAGCTCTGAGAGAAGATGGAGCACACAGGAAGCATGAAAGATGGGAAAGACAGAGTAGAGAGGCCAGTGGGGCCCCACCTTAGGATGGTAACATGGGGAAAGAATTTCTATCTTTTTTCTGGGTCTTTTTATAAAATACCAAGCAACACAATTAGTGAAAACACAGGACATTTCTAATAACTCAGGGAAAGGAAGCCAGGAACCATTACGCAGGTGGAAAATGCAGCATTCCTGGTGTAGAAGAACTTGGGTTTTCTTTGGGTTTTCATGACAGCTTTGGGAAAAGGTTGCTTTGCTGAGACATATCTGGCTTCTTCAGATAGGTGCTACAGATATGTGGAGCTCTTTAAGGAAATGAGGTCATATTCTCCGGCAAAGCATCCCTGCTCGGTCACTCCGGAATATGCAGGCCGGCAATCAGCTGAGTGATTTTCTGTTTAGTTCTTCCTTCCATGTGGGATGCCAACAATACCTTCTTATCTAGAAAGTTGGATCTGCCCTCTAGTAAGGCTATGTTGGTTTGTCTTTTTTAATTGCTGATATAACATTTCCCTCTTTTTAAAATGTTAATAGTTTTATTAATTCTTTGAGAATTTCATAGAGTGTGTTATGATCATTCAGCTCTCTCTCCAAATTCTTCCCAGACCCACCCTCATTACTTTAGCCTCCTGACTTTGAGTTCTCTTCTTTTTTTATATTTATTACACACACACACACACACACACACACACACACACACACACACACACACGAGTGCCTTATCTACATGTATATTTGTGTATCATGTACATGCCTGGTGTCTGTAGAGGTCAGAAGAAGGCATCAGATTCCCATGGGACTGGAGTTACAGACGGTTGTGACCTATCATGTGGGTGCTGGGATTCAAACTTACCCCTGGAATACAGTGTTCTCAACTGATGAGTCAACAGTCCAACCCCTTCTTTAGAAATAACTGAGTCCCATTTGTTGCCCAACTACTATTGTGTATGGAGTATTAGCAATTTTTTTTAAAAAAATAAACTGATCTTAAACTGGGCATAGCTGCACATGCCTTTAATGCCAGAATTTAGGAGGCAAAGGTAGGTAGGTTTTCAGTGAATTCAGGCCAGCCTGGTCTGTGTAGTGAATTCTAGGACAGCCAGGGCCACATAGTAAGACCTTACCTCAAAATAACAGCAACAGCAAAAATAAACTAATCTCTAGTTCTTCATCACCTGAGTCTAATGAGTGTTTTTCTTCCAGGATCAGCCTTTACAACATCTGACAATCTGTCTCTCAGTTCCTGGGTATCATCGTCTTCCAGTTTTCCTGGCTTTCAGCATCCACAGACCCTGACTGCTCTTGGCACCAGCACAGCGTCCATAGCGACACCCATTCCTCACCCTATACAGGGTTCTCTGCCACCATATAGCCGCCTGGGAATGCCTCTGACCCCATCCGCCATTGCCAGCTCGATGCAGGGAAGTGGTCCTACGTTCCCATCATTCCATATGCCTCGATATCACCACTACTTTCAGCAGGGGCCCTACGCAGCCATCCAAGGACTACGCCACTCCTCTGCCGTGATGACGCCATTTGTATGACTCTTCTGAGAGCCGGGGGAACTAGATCCAGAATGTGCAAATGGGTATGAAAGTATAGGAGAGGGATGGGTGGGTGGGTGGGATGTGGGGAATTGGAGCAGGGGCTCTCCAGGAAATACAGGACTTATTAAAGAGGAGAGCTGGACTCACAGTGTAGGGGAATGCATCATGGGCCAGGATTCATCTGCAGCTGGATCCAGTGTAAAGTTTAGCCAGCCTGCTCCTACAACTAACAAGACATCAGTTCACCTAGGAAGCTTAATGACCTAAGGCAAAAGAATCTCCAGGTGCGTTATTCCTAGTGTTTAAAAGTCCTGTTGATGCAGTATTGTATAAAATCCTTGTATATAGGTTTTCTTTCTATCAACAGGTCCTAAGCATCGTCCAGAAGGCAATACTATATAGCATACTGAAATGCTCAACTCTGTTTCTCCCAGGGTGAAATGGGAGCCAACAGTGGAATGTTTGTAGTGCTGTGGCTTAAGCATGTTTAGTTTCCTTTCTGTCAGTTTGCTGGGGAAGGGGCTGAGTCGGCGCGAATGCATCCTGTGGTATGAACGAATAGTGAATAGCGGGAGCTGCCTTTCCGAAGTTCTTGCTGCCCAGTGGCCAGGACACCAGAAGCGCTGTCTTCAGTCCTTTCCCCTTTTCTTTTTCCTAAAAATTCTTTTTCTTGCAAAAAAAAAAAAAAAAACCTTGCAGGTATGCGGGGAAACCCTCTGTGTGTTATTTTAAAGTAAGATGTTCTGTTATTATCAAAGAGGCTGGCTTTTGGGGTGCTGCATTCTCAATAGGCTGCTGGCGTGGCCACCGAGGACCTCTCCAGAGCCCATGTGTGGTGATCGGCAAGGTTCCCCTGTACAAACTACAATCAAAATATGGCGGTACTCGTCTGAGGGGGATTTCTCTGCCATGCAAACCAAAGTCCCCCTCGTTTGTACTTCAGTGTCGGGGGTCGTTTGCGTATTAAAACACATTGGGCCAACATCTGATTTTTTTTTAAGAATCTGCTTTATTGCTGCTGCCATTGTCGTCAGGGGTTTGCCCCTGGCCATTCTCTCACAGGTGGCTAATCATGCTTTCATGTATGCCCGTGGGCATGGGTGTGCCCTGCCTCTGACTTCTCTTATCTCTCTGTGATACATTTACAGACCCCCTTCCACTTTCCCCAGTCGCTAACATGAAGCTGCATGTTAATTCAGTGACTCCCCGATAGAAACTCTGACAGTTCTTACCAGCAAACTAGGGCTGCGGCCAGCTTCTTGCTTCCTTCTTAAGCGTCCTCTCTATAAATACACTAGAGATTATGTTTTACTGCTATATAATCAATATGTTATTTTTGAACAACATGTATCTTAGCATTTACAGTCCAGGGCAACAAATCTGGTATTTTACAATAATAAATCCCTGATAGCATAGATTTATTAAAGTTGTTAGACCTTCAGATTTGAAGACAGTGTGTTCCACCTTTAGGATGTGACTGGTTTGCTTCACACAGTTCCCCTGAACTTTATTTTAGTTTAAATTTTGTATGTAGTTTTCATTCTACTCTGTTCCTACTTCAAATGTATTGAATGTGCTAGAAGACACGGGAAATGGCACTCCTCACAGTAGAAGTGTATTTAGGCATCAGCTCAATATAGGTACCGCATCACTCGGCAATTTGATTTGGTAGTTTTGTTGGGCATTTCCACATTGAATGACTTTCTAGGCCAGGTCCAACCTCTGGAACAAGGTACCACACACAGCCTAGGGTGGGATGCTGGCTTTAGATTTCTCACTTGATATTCTTCCACCAAAGTCTGTACTGGACTTCCAAAGAGGCACGAACTGTCAACAAAACCATTTTAAACTCCCCTATCAGACACTGCCGGTGAATCTGGCTTCTTGTGTGTCATCGTCTCGCAGTTGGATCCACAGGGAGTTGGTTTCCAGACAAGTACAGACATGCATTTATTTTTAAAACCAGTGGTGAGTGATGTTTAAAATAAATGCCCGTAGGGTTAGGGTAGGGGATGGTACTCAATGACGGGCAAAAGGACCTTGGAATAAAGTGCTGCAGGGAAAACCAAAATGCTATCTTCCAGGATGCCGGGATACTGAAGTGAGTGAGTGTCTGCATTTTCTTTCCCACAACAGTAAGATGATTGTGTATTTTTCCCAATCTGTGTGCCTCACAGTTGGTTTTTTGTTGTTGTTTAATATGATCTTTGCCAGTATTTCTTGGAATTTTTCTTTTAATTATGCAATATAAGAACGAAACTGAATGGCATGCATGGTGCCTAGCAAAGCAGGCTCTGGAAAATTTTTCTCCCTAAAGTTACTGGATTTTTGTTTTCCCTGTTGGTATTACATGATCCAGACAGAAGCCATCCAAGGGAAATGGGGCCATGTGAGTGCCTAGCAGTCAAGCCTGAGAGCCACCTGTAACTTTGGGGTTTATTCTGGCCATCAATTCCTATTAATTCCTTGGGAATTTACTATTTAAAAATCCCAGTGTTCACTCCACCAAAAATTGATGGCAAGAATTAGATAGAAACAGGTAAATTCTATTGACTAATCATGACTAAGCCTTAAAATATAGTTGGAATAATTCAGGTCTTCCCCTTTGCATGGCCAAGCGCAGTGCTGCTGAAGATGCCTGGCCAGGCTTGCTTTACTGAGCTCTAACAGACTCGTTCATAACTCACTGGCTTTAAAATATACCTCAATAGTTCTAAGTTCTTTATTTAGTGAATCATCCCACCTGCTTCCTGTCCTCAGAAGTTCTTGTGGGACTACATCCAATTGTGTCTGACATATCAACAATTCTTAGGTATCACTGTCTAGCTCAGGACTTTCTGCTCCGTTGCTGGCATTTCCAGCTAGTAACAATGGTTTATTGTCTGGAAGGGTCACCAGCACTGGTAGTGAGTGGGGACAGAGATGTAAAATTTCTCTGTAGAGGTTCATGATGCCGTGGTAACATTGTGTGGGCTTTGTGTAAGAGCTGCACTGACTCTGGGCCATTTGTAGATCTTATTCCCCAATCACTGGCCAAGCGTCCACCATTTTGCTTCTCCAGGTACAACACTCCCATCCCCAAACACAGTAATAAAAAGAAAGGGAATCCTCCACATGCTCAAGAAATATTTTTAGAAGTGAAACCTCATGTCTCCCATTGCCTATGAGTGTTTCAGGGAGATGCTAGGTTATTTATCCTATTTCTCCATTTCCAATGAACTTTTCAAGCTACAGTGCTTATGCAAAGGACAATTATGTTGAGGAAAATCACCTATGTATAAAACAGATGGGAGGATTTTCCACACTGTTAGACAGGCAGGGATGCTCGGTGGTGACTTAGTCATTAATGAACATGCTAACATGCTGTATTAAAACCCAGGTTTTCACTCAGTGTTCTAAAATTCACAGTTATTACAAACAAAACAATACCCATTATGACAAACTAGTAGACAAAAGAAAAAAATTAGCTTGTTCCTCTAGAGAGTTACTTCAGGAAGGGTGGGTTTTATATGTATTTTTTGTATTGTCTTAGAAAGAAAGACATTGCTGTAAACAAGCAAAGGGAAGATTATAAACTTTTAAAACATTAAGGAAGCATAAAACCCTTTTGTCATGGCTTACTAGTCTATACCAGATTAAAAACACCAAAACACTTACCTTTCCTCTGCAAGCTAAACATAGAAAGCTCACTTGTAAGTATTTGATGTGTTAATAATTCATATTTTCTAGAGTTCTTTATCTGCCTCTCTCTCTTGCATAATTTCAATCTTTTCTCTCTTTAAAGAAAGCATTCTGTAAAGAAAATAAATTGTGTGTGTGTGTGTGTGTGTGTGCGTGTGCGTGTGCGTGTGCGTGTGTGTGTGTGTGTGTGTGTGTGTGTAATAGTACATCTGGACAAAAGATACAATTTGTTGTATTTTACTTCTGGTGCAAAGACATGTTGTATTAAGTTGCTTTTAACTTTTTTTTTTAGAAATCTGAAAAGATTCTTTTGTTAACTAAAATATGAAATTCTGTATCACCTGTTTAAGCAGACTGTCACGGTCTTCTTGTTTGCTGTGTCTTCATTTGCTTAATGAATTGCGTGGAAAAGTCACTGTAATGCAGTGTGTGGGGTGGGGGAAGGGCGTGGGAAATGTTCTATGGGGAAAAATTATAAGCCTAATACTATGAAGTAACATCTAATGAAGTTCTGTTTAAGTGCAATATATTTATTTCTGCCAGAAATGTATTATCAACCTTATGTAATATTTGAAGCATAACATGTTATTTGTAAACAGCTAAAATTATATATTATCCCGAATTGTACAGAACCATGAATGTGTGGATACTAGTTTCTTTTGTGAAGAATGGAGTGGCATTTATCCATTTGAACACATTTACACTTTTTATCATCCGCACACAGTGACTCTTGGTGCCTGCGTTCTCCCCTGATAAGGCGGAGGATTGGATGCTACTGGGACTCAGCCAGCCATTCCCAGATACGATCCCGGCTATGATGTCATGTTTTGACATTGTTGTTTAAGAAAGATGCCCTCATAGTCCTACCTACCTTTCTCTCTTTCTAGTACTACTTAATTCTCTTCACTCACGTATTCCACCCAGTGAACTCTCAGAAAAAAATATGGTTTTATGTCTCTTGTACCAATTGACCCTGAAATTGATCCTATGTAGCTTAAAAACTACTGCCTTTTCCAAGCCATGAGCTCTGATACATGCTATAGTGACATTACAGCAAATGGGCTGACCAAGCAGGATTAACCAAACTCAAGATCTTAGGCATCCTCCACACAACTGTTCTTCAGAATACAATGTACTATCATCCCTTCTGCTCGCATGGTCTTTCCATGGCTCTATCATCCCTTCTGCTTGCAAACGTCTGATTTTTGTGTATGCAGAACACAAGCACTCATAGATCTTATTTGGAAGGATTTCACACTTAAGGGAAATACTGCAAGCATAATGTAGGAAATCCCGTGCATCCTTTATTCGGATTCATCAATTCTTAGTCTTAATCACCATTTGCTTTGTCACATGTGCACTGAGTAGCAAACACAGTAGTGCGTGGAAATAAATACGCACAGTGCAGAAACTGTCTTGTGAATGGATGGAGCATATGTTGAGGCTAAGGCCAATTTCCAGAAGTAACCTGAACATGTTTTTAAAAAGAACAAATAGGCCTAGTGGTTTGGCAACTCTAAGAAATCTAACAATGATCTATTGTCTATATTAAAATTTTGTCACTTGACCGAGCATAGTTTTCTTTTAGTTCATATCTACTTCAGAATGACATGTTGCGTTTATACACATCCTCAGCTTGTCTTGGTGTTTCATGACAAAAGTATCAGATTTTTCAATGCTTTATAGTGTTTCTATCTTTAATTATTTTGAAGCTCCATTTGTTTCAGATTTGGTCATTAAGAATTTTTCTCTTTTTGAGCCATTTATTTTATTTTTAGCCATTCTTCAATTTCTGTCACAATGAACTATTTCAGGTCTATCTTATATCTTCCTTGCCAGCCCTTTCTAGAAGTAACCTAGGCTTCTTTTAGTGGAAAGCGTATTAGAAATCAAATTTGGGTGGCAGATTCGTTCAGGGCAGCATATTTATGTGAAAAGATCCATATTGAAAATATGTCAATTCACAGCTTTGAGCAATAGATTCAACAGAATTCTATTCAAAACCCCAGCAAGTGCTTTATTTCTATAAATAAATTTATTCTAAAGTTTGTATAGAAAGGGTAAAAGATACATAAAGCCAACACAATACTGATGGAGTCAGACGACTAGTCAGGCCTCACTTCAAAATGCACTACAAAGCTACGGTGAAATAGACGATGTGACATTAGGTATTTCTTTGTTGTTGTTGTTAAATGTTTTTAACAACATGACTAGACCAAAGAAGTAGGGTAGAGGACCTCACAGCACACCCATGCAACATAAAAATCGCATCTTCAAAATTAATCAAAGACCATTTCATGGAAAGTAATCTTTTAGCGTTGGTCCTGGAATAGTGTAATTATCCGTATGAAAAACTATGAGTTTAGGCACAGGCCTGACAGGTGTAAAAATTAAATCAAAATGTACATAAACGTAAAAACATTCACAAGCTAGCAGAAGAGGAAAATCTAGGTGTTTTAGCTAGGTTTTTATTGTGGTGGTTTAACAACATGACTAAAAGTGGCTTGAGGAGGAGAAGGTTTATTTCGTCTTCCAAAGTGAAGTCCATCTTCTAGGGAACTCAGGACAGAAACCTGCAGACAAGAACTGAAGTCATGGAGGAAGGCTGTTTACTTTCCTGGCTTGCTCCCCATGACTTGCTCAGTAGGCTTCCTTTCAGAATCCAGAACCACCAGCCTGGGCAGATAACAAGACTCACAATGAGCTGGGCCTTCCCACATCACTTGCTAATCAAGAAAGCATACTACTGGTTTGTCTTGTGGTACCACAGGTCGTCTGGGGGTTATTTTCTCAATTGAGATCCCCTCTTTCCAAATGACTCCAGATTGGCCTAAAATCAGCCTACCCACATGTAGCTTTTCTTGCGCTCGTTTGAATGTTTTACAACACAACACCTAAAGTGTGATTCATTAACCTAATAAGCCAACCTTGGACTATGCTACAATGAAAATTCCTTGGGCTCAGGAGGTGCCCAGTGGTAAAACACTGGCTTCACACAGTGGGAGGACGGGAGTTTTCATCTTTTGCACCCAAGAAAATGCTGAGTAGGCATGAGGTCACTTGTAATCCAATCATCAGGAGGCAGAAGCAGGATCCAGTGAGCAAGCTGCAGCTAGGCTCGCCTAGGCAGAGAGCTCTGAGCTCAAGTGAGATACTCTACCTCAATATATGAATAATGAGAAAAGGCCCCTTACCTTATCTTCAGACCCCACAAGCTTTTGTAA
This sequence comes from Arvicola amphibius, assembly GCF_903992535.2. Lineage (NCBI taxonomy): Eukaryota > Metazoa > Chordata > Mammalia > Rodentia > Cricetidae > Arvicola > Arvicola amphibius. Next base: position 93,099,772 of record NC_052049.1, on the reverse strand, counting down.
GGCCTGCACATGCAACTTACACATGCACCTATATGCATACTTGTGCTCATACACATATGAACACACAAATGCATGTCAGATACATGTACAGTCAAAAAATGAAAACCTTTTTTTGATGATAGACAATATTAGAAGAATGAAAACAGCAGGCAAAGATTAGGACTAAATATTTTCAAAATACAAATGTGATAAAGAGTTTTCATCCATAACACAAAAGACAATTTAACATGCAACAGATATAGACAAACAGCCTAATAAAGCAAGGGCAAACATCTGGATATATGCACATATTTTGTAAGAAGATGTGGGAATGGAAAATGAATGTGGAAAGATCTGCAGTATTGCATGTGATCAGTGATTCATGCATTAAAAACTAGCACTGGACATCAGTTGCAATACCAAAGTGTTGAAAATGCTGGTGCAGCGTGGATACAGAGCTAAAGGGGGAAATAAAAATTTTCTGGTTTTGCACCAAGGTAACATTATGTTATCGTACGACCATTATGCTTTTTAGCTATTACCCAAATAATCTGGTCCTGTCAGACAAAAGTTTTCACATGAATTTATAGCAGCTTTTTTTCATAATTATCAAAACTCGGAAACAAACAAGATGTCCCTCAACAGGTGAATAGGTGAACAGGTGACGGCACAGCCATCTATTACTCAGTGATAAAAAGAAATGTGTTGGGGTGAGGTGTAGCCTAGCTGTGGAGTGCTGGGCTATTGTGCACAAGTAGAGTCTCAGGAATGTGGCAAGAAAGGAGGAACTAAGAGCAAAAGAGGAAGAGAGGAGGAAGAGAAAGAGGAAGAGAGAGGGGAAGAGGAAGAGTGGAGGAAGAGGAAGAGAAGGGAAGAGACGAGGAAAGAGAAAGAGAGGAAGAGAGGAATTTGAGGAGGAGAGGCACTGTCAAGCTGTGAGAAGAGGCAGAGGAACTGAAAATGTTTATTGCTAAGGGAAAGAACATTGAGAAAGGGTACTGCATGCTTCCGACCATGTAACCACAAGATAATCTAGGAAAAGTGAATTACTAACATTGTAGGTGTATCAATGAGGTCCAGGTATTTTTTTTAGGGGGGATGCACGGAGGTGAACAGATAGAATCCAGAGGAGTTTTAGAGATTCAATTAATTCTGTTGTGATAATTTAATGGTGAGTCTGAAGAATTATGCATTTGTCAAAATTCACAGGACCAGACAACTCTGAGAATGAACTCTACTGCAAACTAGAGACTAGTTACTAAGAGTAACTGTATTGACTCCTCAGTTATAACTCACGGACTACACGAATCCAACATGTTAATAACAGGGGATGTTATTATTGGCCAAAAAAGGAGATATGGAAACTCTGCTTCTGGAAAATTTTACTGTGAACCTGAAACTTTTCTAAAAAATTTTGCCAGCTTTCTTTTCTTTTAGGTTTATTATTTATTTATTATTTTATTTGTTGAGAGAGAAAGAGAGAGAGAAAGAGAGAGAGAGAGAGAGAGAGAGAGAGAGAGAGAGAGAGAGAGAGAGAGAGAATTAAGTTAGGTGGGTAGGGAGGTGGAAATAATCTGGGTGACAAAAAATAACATGACCAAATATATTGTATAAAAATTTAAATTTTAAAATGTAACTAAAAAAAAAAGTACCTGAACTGTGAAACAGCATGAACAAAATTCCACCTTTTGTGTAAAAAATATCAATTAAGGTAAAATCAGTTGTTTTAAATAATCCAGTCATGAGTGGAAAGTTTCTAAGTTTCAGGAATTGTGATGATGGAACTGTCCATATACTTCGCTTCGTATAACCAGGTTCTATGTAGATTAAATTTAACTGCTTATATTTGTGCCTGTGTATTTGCTCAAAGCTAAAAACCATACACTGAACTTAACAGAAAGAGGAGGACTCTCAATGAAACAAAATGAAGTCATTCTTATTTGAGAAACTAAACACCGTACACAAAATACAATTCTTAATTAGGTATATGAAATGGGCAATGAAATTGCCTTTTTTTGGTGTTACATTTGGAATTTCTCTAAATTTCATATTTAGGACACTGATCTATTATAGGTAATCTTTTTCATGTTCAAGTGCATTTTTTCCAGGCAGAACAGCATATGCTTCTAATTGAGAGAAAGGAGTGTCAACTACAGGTCTAAACTCACCCGGAAGTAGTTGTTTAGACAAGGACTGCAGAAACCTTGGCTGTATTTTCTAAAAACCACTTTAAAATACCGGTTTCCAGGCCATTATTGCCATCTGCTGGCTATACGGCTTAGTTGCATCTTTCATGAAAATGCTCTCACTGATCACTGTTCACAATACCTAGGAAATGGAAGCAAACCTATGTGTCCTTCAACTGAAGAGCTGGTAACGAAAACGTGGTACATATATGCTATGGAACACTGTCAATCTGTAAAAAAACTTAATCTTGAAATTTTCAAATAAGCAGATGTAACTAAAAGGATCTGAGGCTCTTAGTTCCAGATTTCTGGATGTGAGTATATATCCTGGAGTAACTGCAGAAAACAAGAAAGTAGAAAGGGGCGTTCCGATTGCTGGGGCAATTGGTTGGGGGAGCAATAGAAAGGGAATAGTGAGCTGCCAGTGATCTGATGTGGGTTAATTAAAGAAGGGAAAATTAAATATACAAAGAGAGTATAAAAATAAACAATAAAGATATCCTAAGAAGTCATAAGGAGTCATACTATAAAATATACCTAAAATGGCTGTAATACATGTAAGTTGATGTATAAATACACATAATATAATTTAAATAAAAAATTTCCATCTGGGATGGCAATGCTCTCTCCAAAGGTCAAAGACCATCTAACAAAACCCCCAAACACCAAATTGAGAAGCCCTTTTTTGAGTTGTTGATCAGAACTGTCCAAGAGATTACCAAAATATTATAGGCTAGGCTACTGCTACTGCCCTTAGTTGTCCCCCAGAGATGGAAGGTAAGTCCCATTGCTGAAGATACTATGCCCCAGAGTTGGAAATGACCTGAAGGCCTCTTCCCTGAGGACTAGTGTTCATAGTAACTTAAGGTAATATGGAAGTTTCCAAAGAAGGGAAACAGCCAACAACCTTACCCAGCTATGACACCTATCACAGAAAGGACCAGCATGGTACAATAACATGAAGGGTACAATAGTGGTGCACATACCTTAATGACAATCAGCTTGTCTCTAATCAAACCTAAGACTCACTGGCGCCAGAAACCTAGCCAACTACCAAGAGCTAGTGAAGTAATGGGTTTCAGAGGAGAACCTACATTTACCACTTCACTAAACCAGGATAATTTCTAACTATGTTATAAATTCTTGTCCTTATAATCACAGAGAAAAGCAATTTTCACCCCTCATTAAGGAAACTTCTCTTTGCAACAGATAGAAACAAATGCATAAAATTACAACCAATTTACCTTGCTCAGCTTTCTTCTTTTCATGGAGAAAAATTTTTATAAATCTTTATAAGCATGAACACTAGTAACCACATGACAAAGTCTATACGAAGCTGCTTTGAGATATCTTCTGCCAATGGAGCCTGCCCCCACAGTGACACACTTTCTCCAACAAGGCCATATGCACCCCAAGAAAGCCATATCTCTGAAAGTGCCACTTCCTATGATATTATGGGGCCAATTACATTCAAACTACCACAGAGGGATATTGGGAGGGTTTGGAAGAAGCAAATGGAAGAAGAAAATGTGGTTACATTTAATTTCACAAAACATTTAAAAATTGATTTAACAAAAAATGGGGGAGGGCGCAGAGGCAGGTTTTAGATATATAAGTGCATAAAGTACCTTTATGTAAAAGAGATTATCAGCCGGGCAGTGGTGGCACACACCTTTAATCCCAGCACTTGGGAGGCAGAGGCAGGCGGATCTCTGTGAGCCTGAGGCCAGCCTGGTTTACAAGAGCTAGTTCTAGGACAGGCTCCAAAGCTACAGAGAAACCCTGTCTCAAAAAACCAGAGAGAGAGAGAGAGAGAGAGAGAGAGAGAGAGAGAGAGAGAGAGAGAGAGAGAGAGAGAGAGAGAGAGAGAGAATCTTCTAAAACATGAGTGGGATATTCGAATTCCAATGTCCCCCTACAGGCACATATGTTTGAATGCTTGGGTCTCGGTTGGTGGAACTATTTGGGAAGGATTAGGGAGTGTGGGTTGTTGGAGGATATGGCTTTGTTGGTGGAGGTGTGTCATCTGGGGTGGGATTGACATTTCAGAAGCCCATGCCATTCCAATTGGCTTGATTGCTGCCTTGTGGTTATTTTCTCAATTTGTAAACTCAGCCACTGCCCCAGTAGATGCCTAACAGCCTGCTGCCATCCTTTCTCCACATGGCTGCGGACTCCACTACTCTCTAGAATCATGATCTCTAAATTAAAAGCTTTCTTTTCTGTTGTCCTTTTCATAGTGTTTTGTCAAGGTATTAGAAAAGTAGCTAGGACAGAAGTTGCTACCAAGCAGTGGTGTGTTGATGTGGTTAGACTAACCATGCTCTTCCTTCCTCCCTCCCTCCCTCCCTCCCTCCCTTCCTCCCTCTTTTTTCTTTCTTTTTTTCTTTCTTTTTTTCTTTCTTTCTTTCTTTCTTTCTTTCTCTCTTTCTTTCTTTCTGAGATTTCTGGATGATTTGGAGACTTTGGACAGGGAAAGTGGGTTGAGGTGAACAGGCCAGTCTAGTAGAAGCTTGGAAGACAGAAGTGCTGGGGACAGTGTGAGCTGTGGAGCTCCAGTTCAAGAGGTTTCAGAGGGGAGCACTATTAGCAACTGGGCTATAGTCTATTCTTTTCATATTTTGGGAAGGAATGTGGTTAGTTTTCTCCCCTGTTCTAATTATTTGACATTTGAAGCAATTGGGGTAATTTCAGTATATCAGGTGATGCTCCCTACTAAAACCTAACAATATACATATTGGGTTGGATTCAGAAAACACATCCCGCTTATGATTAACACTGTATGCTATTTTCTATTATCACTAGCCATTCACTCAAAATGAATTAATGGCCCCAATACCACATGACATGAGTAATTCTGTAACTTGGAGTTTGATGTTGAGGCTATTCTAATTTTAAAATTGACAATAAATAATGGAACAATGGGTATCTGTGCAAAAGGTTATTTTAAGGGTATAAGGGACTAGATTTTATTTTTAAGGGATGAACCAAAGGTAAGAACATGCCTCTTCAGGCAGCTGGAAAGAGACTACAGAAAATTAACTCTGCTGTAAAATGCAGAGTTAAAACGTGCACATTTAAAATAAGGAGCTCCATTTTGATTTTGTGGATTCATTTAAGAGCAGGTTTTCGCCAGCTTAATATGGTGACAAAACTTGTAATCTCAGGATTCGGGAGACTGAGAAAGGAGTTCAAGGCCAACCTGGACTGCATGACAAGATGTGTTAAATATACATTGTGTGTTTGCCAAACAATAATCAATAATATCTTGTATTTTAAACTAAAAATTGGATAGACAAAATTACAACCTATTAAAACATGAGCAAAGTACTATATTTCGGGTCCTCTATTTCCTATGTACATCTTGAGCACAACAAATAGTACCAGGAATGCAGAAATGCCTCTTGAGAAAAATCTTATAAAGCATAAATTAGCAGCAACTTACTTGTCTCACATGTACTGGATTTAGTCAGTAGATAAATATAACTACTAGTGAGCACTCTAGCTCTTTTTTAAGATTTATTCATTTATTTTTAAATTTATTTATTACGTATATAGTGTTCTGGGCACCAGATCTCATTATAGATGGGTGTAAGCCATCATGTGGTTGCTGGGAATTGAACTCAGGACCTCTGGAACAGCAGTCAGTTCTCTTAACCTCTGAGCCATCTCTCCAGCCCAGCACTCTAGCTTTTAAGTGAAGGCATAATTAATGTGAACTAGAGAAAGGGCTTGGGGTCAGAAGACTGCATTCAAATAAGCAATTTCTCAATAGGAGAAAAGGCTGGGAAAACCATGGGATGGCATGTATATGTGCATGCGTGCGTGCGTGCGTGCGTGTGGGGCGTGTGTGTGTGTGTGTGTGTGTGTGTGTGTGTGTTTCACTTAGACTCATCGGAAGATCTGTGTCCAGGAAAGTGGAAATTAAAATCGGAAAGGTAGATTGGGAAATATTATTGAAGGTATCGAGGAATAAAACCAACAAGTTTAAGCTCTGTGGGATATGGAGGAACCATGAGCGTTTTCAAGCAGTATTCTTCCATGAAGATGAACTTGGTCAACACTATGGTGATTGTGTCTGTTCAATAAAGTCCTAAAATGGATGCGTGAAGTGGTGTGGACTCCAGCCGTACAGACTGACGTAAGACCTAGAATGTGGCGTGGCAGTGGCCTCTATAGTGTTGTATAGAAACTGTGAGGCCAAGACCTTTTTCTGGCCCAGGGTGGCTTCTGGTTTAGGGAGGTAATGAACTCCTGAGGCCGTCGTCCCTTTCTTCTTCGAGCCAGGATCTGAGCAACTTCATTGGAAGAGACCATGTTACTTAAAGAATGAGCTAACGAGTACTGTCCTTCAGGGACCAGGCCCTGGGGCAGGTCACGCCACTCGCAAGTCGCGCGCGCTGCACGTGGAGCGCAAGGCTTCCTGGACTGCACGCTCGCCATCCTTGTTTCACGGTCGTCATGACGACGAGGCTGCCCGCAACGGCGGCGGGGGCTGGTCGTTGAGGCTGCCAGGTGAGTCCGGCCCCCGAACCTGGCCCTGCGGTGACCCAGCTCCATCCACCTGACCACAGACTATGAGAAGATGGTGGGGCCGACGAGGAGTAAACTCAGGGAATCGGACCCCGACGCATCGCAAACCAGGAGGAGTCGGGGCGCAGGGGCGGTGGAGCCCCCGCTAGAGCGCGCCGCGAAGCCCAAGAGGCCCAAGAGGTGGCTGCTGCAGCCTTCCTTCGTGGGCGGTAGGAACCTGCCTGGGGGCGCCCGCAACTACACGCAGCAGCGGAGGACCCGAAATCTGAACGCGCAAAATTACTTACACCTGGAGGAGGTCACCAAGCTCCTTCTTCATGGCCGCTTCCAATTCCTCCACAGCCTCTTGGACCAGCTCCGCGAAAGGGTGCAGGGACTGCATAATCATCGCTTCTCCCACAGGACCCTCTTTGGTGTAGGTGAGCAGAGCCTGCTCCATTCCCAGCCGGGCAGGATTACCTCACATCCTAAAGCCTTGAAGGGTTTACATGGGTCTTGGGGGATTTCATTCACCAGTGTTTGGTGTGTTGGAAGAGTTGACGGTGATGTCTGAGAATCTCATGCCAGGAATTCTCAGCCTTCAAGCTCCTGTTTTAAAGTATCTTGTGAGATTGTCCGACCTAGTGGTCGCCTGTATGCCAACAAAAAGTTAACCTTATCAGAGCAGCTAGTTAACACAAGTTTGTAGAAGTGGTTGACTACCTTCTGGACAGAGTTATGCTCCTTTGTATTTTAAATCAGTTTCTTAGCTGAGATCACTAAAGGCGGAGGAAGGAGGAGAGTAGATGGTGCATTCGTTACCCCTGCTGATACCCTCTTACTCTCCACTCTGCGGAGCTTTTAACGGCAGCTGCTAGGAGTTTTTTCATGCAAGCATTTCCTCCATTTATACCTCTGATTTTTCTGTGGTTTCTGAGGTAACTTAAGTATTGCTGCTGTCTAGTTTTTGAGACGAGAGCTTTGTCACACTAACTGTCGATATAAATGGAGACACAAATACCTCAATACAGGTTATTGCCGCCTCTTCCCACCATATGCTATTTGGCTGCTGAAGTAAAAATGAGTTGTCACATTGAAGTGTTAACAGTAATTGAGGAATAATTGAAATTCGTACTTAGATTTCCATCTGCTGTCTATGCCAACTGACCGGTGTCACAGCCACAATCAATAAGGGCCGTTTTCTGAAATCCAAGCTCCAGTGTACTGAGGTGTGGCACATGGTTACCCATGAGTGGTAAGGAAATTATGGATGGCTTTATTAACTGAATAATAACTTTACTAGCTGTGCTCGGGAGAGACAGTTAATACTTTAGAATGGAAGGCGAATGTAGCTTAGAGAAAGAGAGAACTTTTAGAAAATGGTGGAACTTGAGTTATAGCAAAAGGCTGATAAATGGCCATGTGGAGCTGGGAACAGTGTGTGTGTGTGTGTGTGTGTGTGTGTGTGTGTGTGTGTGTGATGCTGACAGAATGGCAGGTTACCTGTCTTAGCACTAAGACAGCATGGTGTGGAAACAAAGTTAAGATGAAAAGAAAGGCATGAAGAATAGGAGGATGCTATTGACATAAGCTTCCAACTCAGTGATGGGCGTGAGGCATTTGAACTCTTTGTGTGAAGGCATGGATTCTTTTCTTTTTTGTTGTTGTTGTTTTGTTTTTAATTGTTAATTATTTTTAAGATAATAAAATTGTATAATTTATCCCCTCCCTTTTTTCTCTTCAAATCCTCTCATGCATCCCCTGGCTCTCCTAAAAATTCATGGTCTAATTTTCTTTAAATACTGTTACACACACACACACACACACACACACACACACACACATTCCTAAGTACATAAATATAACTTTCTCAGTCCATATAATGTTACTTGTCTGTATATGTTTTCAGAACTGACCATTTAGTATTGGATAACAAGTTGGTGTGTTGCTCCTTGGAAAGGCTGTTCAAATATTCTTTATGAATAACTAAGCGTTCATTTTATATACAGATATGGTTATTTATATTTAAAATACTAATTGTTCTATAAAAAAATTCCATGGCATTTGGTAGCTGTGTGATGTTGGCACTGAATGATTTCTCCCTCTGGGAAGGCTGCTTGGTCAGTGCGTGCTTTCGAGATCCTGCAGGCTGGAGTGTGCTGTGGACTGGAGGGTTTGAGAACGAAAGCAGAAAGAATAGTTGGGAAACTCTTCCTAGAACCAGGCTACAGTGTTCTAATGATAGCAGCAGCAGCAGGAGGGGAGGGGAGAAGAGACTGACAGAGAAGGTAGCAGATGAGATTGTAGCGGCTGAAATTGAAGCAGAAGCAGGGGAGACAGGAGGGGAATCAAGACAATCACTTTGGGTGTTATCCACATCTGAGTGAACATGGACAATTAGGTGGCAAGGAGATTTGCAAGGCAAACACCAGTGTATAGAAAGAATAGGGCAGAATAAAGACAAATAGGACAGGAAAACTGCATCTAAGCGTGCATCTTTTGGGGAGTTGTGGCAGGAGGGGCTGGGAGACACAGTTGGATTTTGAGGATCTTTGAACAGATAGGTGGATCATATTTGGCCCTTTGTGAGAATATGTGTGCGTGGGGTGGGGTGTGCACTGTACTGCACACACTTCAAGAAGCCAGAGCAGGAGCTGGGCTGTCCTTTTCTCTACGTTACTTGCTTGAGACAGGCTCTTCCACTGAAATATCAGCTCACCCTCTAGTGTAGTCTGGCTGGCCAGCCAGCTCTCAGGCTCTGCTTGTTGTCACCCCTAGTCTTGGGTTATATAATATGCAGTTATGCCTGGCTTTATCACACGGGTCCTGGCGATTTGGACTTAGGTCCTCAAGCTTGCGGCGCAAGTTCTTACTCCCTGAAGCCAGCTCTTCCATGTTTTTATTTTGAAAATGTAATTTTAAATATTTCCCACTATATATCACTAACAAGAGACTGGAAAAAAAAGAAATAAATGTAGTCAAATAGGACACCCTCCGTCACTGGTAACTAAACTTTATCTCAGGACATTTTTTCCCAGCTGAATATAAAGGTTATACATTTTTATTTAAGAGTGGTGCAGAGAACATTTGTTTTGTGTGACGGAATGCATGGCATATATTGAATCGTTGTTTTAATAACCATTTGAAAACAAAGAACATTTTAGCTTGAGCACAGCACGAAAACAGAGAGTAGGCTATAGTTTGCCCATCCTGATACAATACAAGCAAATCTGAGAAGAAATTAAGATGAGCCCAGCATGGTCATTACGTAGGCAGGGGAGCAGGGCTGGGAAATTCAACATGGTGATTTTATGTTTTGAATATTGAATTGCTTTGCTTTTATTCTGTTACCCAAGATGCATGGTTTTAAAACGCAGTTTTAGAAGGTTGATGCTGGTGGCTTATGAGGTATCTTGCCAAGCGTACGTGGGCAACCCTGGTAAACGCGTCACAAAGTCTCTGTGAGACGACTCTGGCTGAGTGAGCTACCGCCTCCATGTCAGCAAGGACCTGGGGAATTACTAAAACCAACATTCAAAACTTTGGGAAAGAGTTGAGTGTAAGCTTATTGTGATGAAAGGGCATCCATTTAGGAAAAGCCATTGGAAGAAGTAGGGGCGTTGTGGCGTTTAACTTGTTCCTCCTCGCTCTCAGCTCCATCTCCTGGTCACTGTGTTTGGAGCACTGCAGAAAGCTGCAAACCTAGAGTAGCATGGAACTGGACCTGTTCCTCATCCCCTGTTATCCTCGTGCACGGGGCTCATCTGGACCCTTGACTGTGCCTGGATCCAGGTTCTCCTCAGGAGCTGGCAGTTCATCAGGGCCTTCATAGTACAACTTAGCTTTCAAAGGCATGGCTGAACAAGGCATTTTCTGCATTTAATGATCACTGAAGAGTGCAAGGAACAGTGTTGTAGGCTGGATTACGCAGGTCAGAGTGTTTTCCAAAAGAATCTTACCTTGGCATAGTATACATGCTTTAAAAAACACTTTACATAAAGGAAGAAGAGAATAAGAAACAATAGACAGTCATACTGAAAAGTCACAAAAAGATCAAGCCACCCACTTCATCACTCTTAAAAGGAGGGATATGTAAAGCTTCCAGGTCCGCCCCACCTGCAGAGGGAGCGAGGCTCAGTTTACTTCCTTCTGGGCTGCTTTCCTGGCTCAAGTAGACAGAAACGGCTGACTGTCTAGCTCGGTGAGCTCTGACTTTAGGTGCACATTTGAAGTGCTGAGTGCTCATTTTAAAGACATTTAGCAATAAAACGGTTTTTAATTGTTTCTCTTTTTTCTTTTCCAGCTGCCTTTGTGGGGATTTTGCACTGGTAAGATTTTTGTCTCAGCTTAAAATACATAGAAATATGTGGGTTAAATTTTGGCATTGCCACTTGTAAATATCAAAACAAGACATCGCCTGCCTCTGCCTCCCGAGTGCTGGGATTAAAGGCAGAGGCAGGCGGATCTCTGTGAGTTCGAGGCCAGCCTGGTCTACAAGAGCTAGTTCCAGGACAGGCTCCAAAGCTACAGAGAAACCCTGTCTCGAAAAACCAAAAAAAAAAAAAAAAAAAGACATCGATACCTGTGTCAACTGACACCTATGCATCACTTCTGTATAAAGTTCACGTGCACATTATCATTTACAGTGAAGATGCCCTAAGGCCTAGTAAAAAAATTATGTGTATAGTAAAAAAATTGTCTGTATGTATGCTTGTACACCACGTGTGTTCTCATAGAGGCCAGAGGAGGGCATCAGATTCTCTGGGACTGGAGTCAGACGTGGTTATGAGCTGCCCTGTGAGTGCTGATCATCTTATCTTCTGAGTCTTTTCACGAGCCACACAAATTGTTTTTTCACTTTACCTAAGACTCACTCACCCCTCTATTTCTTTGAAAATTTCCCACCCCACAAGGCTTTTCAGTTTATGTCACCTAAAGCCTTTCCTTTCCTGTAATACCTGTACGTTATTGTGGACATAAGTTTAGAGCTAAAGTCTTAGGAATACCTGCAATCTAAAACCCAGAAAAAGAGATAAAGCTCACTTTCTTTCTGAACTGGAAATGGTGGTGCATGTCTGTAGTTCCAGCACTTAGAGACCGAGGTGGCAGGATTATGGGTTTGAGGGTAACCTGTGAGGCAAATAGTGAGATCCTGCCTCAAGAAAACAAGCCTTTCCCACAGTGGTGTGGCAGAAGTGCTCTGAGTCTGCAGTCTGCATTCCCTGGCACTCTCTTTGGAAAAAAAATTAAAAAATTTATTTTTTAAATCATGTGTTAAAAACCCTGAAAATTTCATCTGGAATATTTTCATTTCTACCTGAGCTAACATTTCGTAGATGTAGGCAGGTTTCCTGGCGAGTGTTCCTCTGCCTTCCCATCTGCCTAACAATTTTGCTGTGAGCCCTGAGGCTGGACCAGGAAGAGTCACTCCTGTACTCTGTTGGTTTTCTGGCACGTGACCTGCGTGTGAATCCAGGGCAGAAACTATGTTGATACATGAACTTTGTTTGTATTTTTGTTGGGAAGATTTTATAAACTGAGGGCAGCACGTTCCCTGACGGTGACTAATTTCACCACATACACCCCTTGGTCACTAGCAATGGCTGCTGAGTTTCACTGCTGTGGACCTTCAAGTATAGGCCTCTGGGGGACTTAAAAGGCCATTCTTTGTATGGACTTACACTTCTTTTAAAATTACCTTATTTTAAAAGTGATTTTATTCAAATTATAGTAGAAGTGCTTTTCAGTGGTTACAAAAGTATTTTCCAGCCCTTTTGAATCACTCCTGCAACATAAAAAAAAACAAACCATAGTCTTTTTTTGGTTTTTAATTTTTTGAAACCGGGTTTCTCTGTGTGGCTTTGGCTGTCCTATATCAAACTCTGTAGACCAGGCTGGCCTCAAACTCAACAGAGATCCGCCTGCCTCTGCCTCCTGAGTGCTGGGATTAAAGGAGTGCACCACCACCTCCCAGCTCTTCCTGTGTTCCTAAGGAGCTGGACGTGGAAGAAGAGTGGAGGGCACCATAGGAACTGTGCATGCACAATAGGAGATGTGCATGCACAATAGGAGATGTGCATGCACAATAGGAGATGTGCATGCACAATAGGAGATGTGCATGCACAATAGGAGATGTGCATGCACAATAGGAGATGTGCATGCACAATAGGAGATGTGCATGCACATGGAAGAATGGAGTCAAGCAGCTTGGAGTGTGTGCGATGGTGAAGAATAAATTCTCAAGAATATACAAGCAACTACATCAGTAAACTGTAAAATTATCTCAGCATTTGTTATAAAAACTTGTTTTCACTGTATGGCTTTCTGAGCTCTGAAATTGTTTTAGGGCTGCTTCTGAAGCCCATTCTCATTATTATCATGTGTTTCTTTCCTCCCAGGATACACCTAATAACCCTTTTTGAAAATGACCGTCATTTTTCTCACCTCTCATCTTTGGAACGGGAGATGACCTTCCGCACGGAAATGGTTCGGTTCTTTCTTCTAACTAATCTGTGCTGTAAGGATAGTGGGACAATAAGGTAGAGATTTAGCAGGAACTGAGATGGGTTTTAGGTGACTCCCATTGCCTTTATGCCCGTCCTGTGTGAGCTGGTCAGCACATTACAGACGCTGGCACTGCTTTTATTTTCCTCCAATTGCTCTTGAAGCACTGGAGGGTTTGTTCGGGGCTTAGGTTCAGGGACTGAATATATCATTAATGTTTGTGTGGTTCTTGAATACCTCAAAGGCATTATTTCCAAGGGCGGCATATAAACTACTATTTAATAAGAACATAGCTGTGGCGGGCCGTTGGGGACAGACACTGGGTGCAGACAGCAGTCCTGTGCTTATTTCTGTGAGGACTGATCAGTTGTCTCTGATTGTCAGTCATCTACCTGTTAGGTAGAAATCACCTCAGACTTATGGGGCTGTGGTGAAATGAAGGGTTGAATCGGACACACACATTATAGCATCTGGCATAAAACAATAGCTTATTATGAACAAAAATCATTTTTTTTATTTCCCTGAAGGTAGACAGGTACCATTTAGTAGTTTTATTGCTGTGTTATCTTCATAAACTGAAAGGAAAATCTAAACGGTGCAGAAATGGCCGATTAGGAACCAGCTTGGATTTAGAAGCCCCTGGTGTTGTTTAACATATCAACACTGAAGCAGTCGGTGAAGCAGGAATGAGCATGGAGTTTCAATTATTTCAAAATTTTGAAGAATGAGGCACTTGCTTTACTTTGAAAAACACTGTGGCACTTTTTATTTATTTATTTACTTATTTTAGCAAACAGCAAATTTAAGATGAAAATAACATAAAACAGTACAGACTTTTGAGCTGAAATTCTCTCCTGGTCTAAAGAGGACATTGTTCCCTGTGCTGGAACTACCAACCTGTGTATCCCCTTATGACACAGCATCTGTGAACAGCGGAAGGCAGCTCAGGCACCAGCTGCAGCTCCGAAGTAAGCTGGACCAGTCACGCGATGCTGACGAGCATGCGTCAATAGTTCATAAAACTGTCGGTCCTTTCCAAATGCGGGGTTGCACTTCAACATGAAGACACCCCTGTTTTTGATAGAATTTATTATATGCCAACTTCTAAGCATATGGGAAAATAGATTTAGTCAAGTTTAAAGTACACTGGCTAGATGCATGTCTTAAAGCATCATCTGTGCTACATGCAACCATTCACCTAATCTGAATAATCTCAGACCTTCGGAAAACTAGAAAGAGTCATAGAGAAGACGCGTGAAGATACATGCTTTTTAGTCTGAGAATGTTAACAGCAAGAAGTCATTACGAAGTCTTCTTCATGACCTTTTTTTTTAACAGAAGAAAGATGATCTACAAAAGTTGTTCTAAAAATGTTCTCTAAACAACTTAAGGTTTTATTTACATTGACAGTGTGTGTCTTTCTTAAAAGGGACTTTATTATTCCTACTTCAAGACTATCATCGAAGCACCTTCATTTCTGGAAGGATTGTGGATGATCATGAATGACAGGCTAACTGAATATCCCCTGGTAATCAATACAGTGAAACGCTTCCATCTTTATCCAGAGGTGAGGAATCTTTAGAAACAAATAATGCCAGCAGACTATTGTCAGATAAAAGTGGTAAATATAAGGACAGAGGGGAAAAAAGAGGTTTGCTATTTTAGGTTCGTTAACATTAGATGTTTTTAAGATTTGATCTCACCATAAAGCGATCCTCTCTCAAAAGTCAGCCTACTGACTCCCCTTACATGATGTCAGAGAGTATACCTTAGCTTGGGAATTGTAACTAAGGCAGCAGAGGACAGCTGGGACCAGGGCTCGGCTTGGGGCCACGAGGGTTGGCATGGAGGGCACATGGAGGACAGTGAGACTGGCAGGGGAACAAGGGCCTTGGAGTTCACTGCCAAAGTAAGGCTTATTTGGTTACATGGCCAGAAATCCGTGGATTTAAAAAAAAATTAGCCTTACAAAGTATGGTTTTTTAAAGGGAGTCTAGAAATTTGAGAAACAACAACAAAATCTTTGGGAAGCTTCATTTGTGAATTCTTTTTTATTGAAAGCATTTTTTTATACGGTATATTCTGACCATTGTTTTCCTTTCCCACCTCCTAGATCTTCCCCACCAGCCCAGCTCCACACCTTCTTTACCTCTCTCTTTGGAAAGCAATCAAACAAAAACATGAGAAAAATGGAATAAAAAGTATCAAAAAAGCACAAGAGACAGAGACAAAAATAAAACCTATAGAAATACAAAATTGAAAATCATAATATACGAGCAAAAAAAAAAAACCCAGTAAGATGAAAAAAAAAAAAAAGACAAAGTGATATAAGACAAAAAGTATACGAAACCACCCCTGAGTTTTGGGTCGGCCATCTACTTCTAGGCATGGGCCTTACCCTTAAGTGTGGTTAGTATCCCCAGTGAGACTCAGCTGGTGAAAACGAATGTTTCCTTTGCAAGTGATGCGAGCTAGAGATAGCTTCTTTGGCTAAAGGTGGGAGCGGGTGTCCATTCCCCACTCTCAGCTCCTGGGACTCTGTCTGCCTGACTTAAACCTGGGCAGGCCCTGTCCAGTTCCAGAGTTGGTGGTCAGCGCCAAGCTCTGCACAACACTGCTGCACCCTTAGGGCTATTGTGCCACGTCAGTCTTGCTGCAGTTACTAGGCGTCATAGCTGGAGGACTGTTGGTGGCTTCCCTCCTTTGTAAGGTTGCCTGGCAACTCCTGGTACCATGAAAGTTAGTCCTCAGGGAGGAGAAATTCAGGTCAGTTCCAGTTCAGGGTCCCTGGGGCATGCATCTGAAGTGCATGGTGTCATGAGCAATAGGGGCTTACCTTCTCCATCTGGGGGTCACCAAGGCAATAGCAATAACCTGTATGTTTTGGGAATCTTTTGGACAACACTGACCAACAACTCAAAAGAGGGTTTCTCATGCCTGGTGTCTGGGTTTCCTTAGGTGGTCTATGGCTCTTGGAGGGAACATGGTCAGTCCACATGGGAAAATTTTATTTGAAGTGTATGTGTATATTTATATGCCAACTTCTTATAGGTGTCTTAGGTATAATCATATGACGTCTTATGACTTTCTCAGATATCCTTACTGTTATCACCTTCCTTCCTTTTCAATATTTATTTCCCTTCCCTCCCTAATTAGTGCTCCCTTTTCCACTTCCCCAGTCTGATCACGTATTCAATACTATTCAAGTGGCTTCCCCAGCCCACCTCCAGCCAGGCAATGATCCCTCTTTATACTTAATGGTTTATACAGTTACTTTAAGTAACATACCCATACCTGAAGTTTTATAAGTAGGAGCATCCTATGACAGAGAACATGTGACATTTGTCTTTCTAGATCTGGGTTACCTCACTCAATATGATTTTCTATTTCCACCCATTTACCCGCAATGTTCATGGCTTCATTTTCATTTACGGGTGAATCATCTTCCATATTGTATATGTACCACATTTTCATTTAGGTTGTTTCCATATTCTATATTATGAATAAAGCAGCAATGAACATGGTTGAGCAAGAGTGTGTGGAGTGCACTGTCCAAGAACTGCTATAGTTGGGTCATAAATAGATTTACTTTTAGCTTTGTGAGCATTATCCACACTGATTTCCCCAGTAGCTGCACCAGGCTGCAGTACAAAGAATGAGTGTTCCCTTTTCCCCACACTGCCTCCAACGTTTGTTGTTCTTTTCTTTTCTTTTCTTTTCCTTTCTTTTCTTTTATTTTCTTTTCTTTCCTTTTCGTTTCTTTTTTTCTTTGATCTTTGTTGTTGCCATTCTGACTGGTGTAAAATGCAATCTCAGTTATTTTGATTTGCATTTCCCTAAATAATAAGGACCAGTGAACATTTTTGAGATATTTTCTAATCTTTTCTTTTTCTTCTGAGAACCCAGGCCATTGGTTTTGAATGTGTCATTTGTTTGTTTAATTCTTGCTTCTGAGTTCTTTATATATTATGGGCTTCTTCCACTCTCAGATGTGTAGCTGGCAAAGATTCTCTTCCACTCTGTAGGCTTTGTTGTCTGCCACATGATTTCTTCTTTAGCTCTGCAGGAGTTTTTTGTTTTATGAGGTCTCACTTGGCAGTCGTTGGCCTTAATTCTCGGGCAAATGGAGTCCTCTTCAGAAAGTCCTTCTATACACCTATATCAGATAGGGCACTGGCTATGTTTTCTTTAATAATTTCACTGTTTCATCTTTCTCATTTAGGTATTTGATCAGTTTGGCCTTAGTTTTTGTGCAAGGTGACAGACAGATTGGGTTTAATTTCATTCTTCTGCATGTGAACATGCAGTTCCCAGCAACATTTCTTGAAGATTCTTTTATTCCTCCAGTTTAAAATTTTGGCACCTTTGTCAACTAGCAGATGGCGGAAGTTATGTGACCTCATGTTTGGGTCTACAGTTGTTTTCCCACTGGTCCTCAGGTCTGTTGTTGTGCCAGTACCATACTGTTTTTATTACTATGGCTCTGCAATGTATCTTCAGATCTAGAATGGTAATCCCTCCGGTATTGTTCTTTTTATTCAGAATTGTTTTTATCTATTTGGGGTCATTTGTGGTTCCATATGAATTTTAGGACAATTTCTTTTACTTTGGTAATGAATGAATTAGGAATTTTGATTGAGATTGCTGCATTGAATTTGCAAATAAGTTTTGGTACTATGCTTATCTTGACAACATTACCTCTACCAATCCATGAGCATAGGATTCTAGTGCCTGTGATTTTCTAGTGCTTGTGATTCCTTCCTTGTAGTGGTCCTTCACTCATTTAGTTAGGTCTCAGTGGATGAATCTATCATGGTCTTGACCTTTTTGCTCATATTCTCATTCCTTCCACTCTGGGAAGGTCAGTACAGTACTCTGATATAGGCCTCTGCCTCTGTTTCCATCAGTTGCTGGATGAAGGTTCTATGGTGGTATTTAAGATATTCATCAGTCTGACTACAGGGCTAGTCAAGATCGGGTCCCCTGTCATCTATTGCTTAGGGTCTTAGGTGGGGTTCTCTTTGTGAATTCCTGGGAATTTCTCTAGATCCAGGTTTCTGATAACCCTATAATGGCTCCCTCAATCAAGATATCTCTTTCCTTTCTCTCATTTCTATCCTTCCTCCATCTTGACTATCCCATTCCCTCAAGTTCTCCTTAACTCTCCCCTTCTTGCCTCCTCTTCTCTTACCCTCCCTTCTCCCTCCACCCCCTGCTTTCAGTTATGTGAGGCAATCTTGTATGGTTCCAATTTCCAGGTGGGTCTCTCTATATTTTTCTTTGGGTTCACCTTATTACTTAACCTTCATAGGATCATGAACTATAGGCTCAACGTCCTTTGTTTATAGCTAGTATGCATTTATGAGTGAGTACAAACCATAGTCATCTTTTTTGGTCTGGGTTATTTCACTCAGGATAGTGTTTTTAATTCCATCCATTTGCATACAAAATTCAAGATGTCATTGTTTTTTTACCGCTCAGTATATTGTTTTTTACTCTAATGTGTAAATGTGCCACACTTTCTTTATCCTTTCTTTAGATGATGAGAATCTATATTGTTTTCATGTTTTGGCTATTACAAATAATGCTGCTATGAACATAGCTGAACAAATGCTTTTGTAGTATGATTGAGCATCTTTTGGGTATATGCCCAAGCATGGTATTGCTGAATCCTGAGGTAGATTGATTCACAATTTCTAAGAAACTGCCATACTGATTTCCAAAGTGGTTGCACAAGTTTGCATTCCCACCAGCAATGGATGAGTGTTTCCCTTATTCCACATCTTCTCCAGCATAAGCTATCATTAGTATTTTTGACATTAGCCATTCTGACAAGTTTAAGATGCTATTTCAAAGTTGTTTTGATTTGCATTTCGTTGATAGCTAAGGACATTGAACATTTTCTTAAGTATCTTCTGGCCATTTGAGCTTCTTCTGTTAAGAATTCTTTGTTTAGTTCCATACTCCATTTTTTAAATTGGGTTATTTATAATTTTAATATCTAATTTCTTGAGCTCTTTATATATTTTGGAGATCAGACCTTTGTCTGATGTGGAGTTGATGAAGATATTTTCCCATTCAGTAGGCTGCCTTTTTGTCCAATTGATTGTGTCTTTTGCTTTACAGAAGCTTCTCAGTTTCAGGAGGTCCCATTTATTTATTGTTGCTCTCAGTGTCTGTGCTACTGGGGTTTTACGTAAGAAGTGGTCTGCTGTACCCATGTGTAGCAGGCTACTTCCCACTTTCTCTTCTATCAGGTTCAATGTTGTCAGATTTATATTGAGGTCTTTAATCCATTTGGACTTGATTTTTGTGCATGGTAATAGATATGGATCTATTTTCATTCTTCTACAGGTTGACATCCAGTTATGCCAGCACCATTTGTTGAAGATGTTTTCTTTCTTCCATTGTATAATTTTAGCTTTTTGTCAAAAATCAGGTGTTCATATGTTTGTGGGTTAATATCCAGGTCTTCAATTCAATTCCACTGGTCAACGTCTCTGTTTTTATGCCAGTACCAAACTGTTTTCATTACTGTTGCTCTGTAATAGAGTTTGAAGTCAGGGATGGTAATGCCTCCGGAAGTTCCTTTATTGTATAGGATTGTTTTGGCTATCTTGGGTTTTTTGCTTTTCCATATGAAGTTATTGTTCTCTCAAGGTCTGTGAAAAATTATGTTGGAATTTTGATGGGATTGCATTGAATCTATTAATTTAAAGGAGTTTTTCATTTCCTTTTTAAAGGTCTCCACCATTTTCATAAAGTTATGTTTAAAGTTATTTTCTTCTACATCTTCTGGGTTAGGATGATCAACCTAACCTGCTGGGTTCCTGCTGGGTTCTGGTGTTACCATGTTGCTTTTTAGGATGTTGGAGGAATTCTTGAATTGGCACCTACCCATCTCTTCTTTCAAATGAGGACGGCAGTGTCTTTGCATCTTGGTCCAATCCTTGCAGTGGCTGTCTGAGTGTTTTGGAGTTTTTCTTGGTCTGCTCTGTACTGTCAGTGTCTGTCTCAGAAAGCCTATATACCTGCTGTATTGGTCTTCTCTCCTGGTTTGCGCTCTTGCTGCACTCTCTCTTAATCCCCTCAGTGTTGTAGCAAGCTCTTGGTCCCTCGGTATTATGGAAAGCGCGCAGCTCTTACGTGGGGTATGGTTATAGCTTGGGAGATCCAATGGATGGGTTTGGATTTTGGGGGAGACTATCCACTGGAAACCCCCTGCTGGTTGGCTAGAAAAGCTGAGGGAGTTGGAGGAGGGGCCCTGGGTTTTCTCCCACTGTGGAGGTCCTAGAGAGTGGGATGTGCCCTCCCCCCAGTGTGGCTGTTCACTTACCTCTTAAGTCAATTGTCTGTTGAATATTTTTTAATTTATTTTTCCATTAAAAATTTCCACTTCTTCCCCCTCCACCCATTCCTCTCCTGCTCCCTCCCTCACCCTCCTACCTTCCCCTCCAGTCTTAAGAGAGAGCAGGGTACCCTGCCCTGTGGGAAGTCCAAGGCCCTCCCCATTCCATCCAGTCCTAGGAAGGTGTACATCCAAACAGACTAGAGTTCCAAAAAGCTAGTACATGCAGTAGATACAAATCCCAGTGCCATTATCATTGGCTTCTCAGTCTGCCTCAATTGTCAGCCACATTCAGAGGGTCCAGTTTGATCACATGCTTGTTCAGTCCCAGTCCAGCTGGATTTGGTGAGCTTCCATTAGATCAGGCACACTGTCTCAGAGGGTGGACCAACCCCTTATAGTCCTCATTTCCTTCTCATATTCTCCCTCCTTCTGCTCTTCAACTGGACCTTGGGAGCTCAGTCCAGTGCTCTAATGTGGGTCTCTGTCTCTATCTCCATTTGTCGCCGGATGAAGGTTCTATGGTGGCATTCGAGATAATCATCAGTGTGACTATGGGACAAGGCCAGTTTAGGCACCATCTCCTCTGCTACCCAAGGACCTAGCTGGGGACATCCCCGTGGACACCTGGGAACCCCTCTAGTGCCGAGTCTCTTGCTAAACCTAAAATGGCTCCCTTAATTAAATATCTCCTTCCCTGCTCTTATATCTGCCCTTCTTCCATCTCAACCCTCCCACTCCCCTAAGCTCTCCCCATTACTTCCCTTCTCCCTTCCCCTCTCCCCTTCCCCCAACCGAGCCCCCATCCCCATGCACCCAGCTTTTGAACAGCGATCTTGTCTGCTTCCAATTTCCAAGAGGATCTATATATGTTTTTCTTTGGGTTCACCTTATTATTTGACTTCTATAGGATCATGAATTATAGGCTCAATGTCCTTTGTTTATGGCTAGAATCCATGTATGAGTGAGTATATACCATATTCATCTTTTTGGGTCTGGGTTACCTCACTCAGTAAACTGTTTTCTATTTCCATCCATTTGCATGCAAAATTCAAGATGTCATAGTTTTTTTACCGCTGAGTAGTACTCTACAGTGTACATGTGCCACACCTTCTTTATCTATTCTTTCATTAAGGGGCATCTAGGTTGTTTCCAGGTTCTGACTATTACAAATAATGCTGCTATGAACATAGTTGAACAAATGCTTTTGTAGTATGATTAGGCATCTCTTGGGTATATTCCCAAGAGTGTTATTGCTGGATCCTGAGGTAGGTGAACTCCCAATTTCCTGAGAAACTGCCATACTGATTTCCAAAGTGGTTGCACAAGTTTGCATTCCCACCAGCAATGGATGAGTGTTCCCCTTACTCCATATCCTCTCCAGCATAAGCTATCATTAGTATTTTTGATCTTAGCCATTCTGACAAGTTTAAGATGGCATCTCAAAGTTGTTTTGATTTGCATTTCCCTAATCACCAAGGAAGTTGAACATGACCTTAAGTATCTTTTGGCCATTTGAACTTCTGTTGAGAATTCTCTGTTCAGTTCAGTACCCCATTTTTTAACTGGGTTATTTAGAATTTTAATGTCTAGTTTCTTGAGTTCTTTATATATTTTGGAGATCAGACCTTTGTTTGATGTGGGGTTGGTAAAGATCTTTTTCCATTCAGTAGGTTGCCTTTTTGTCTTAATGACAGTGTCCTTTGCTTTACAGAAGCTTCTCAGTTTCAGGAGGTCCCATTTATTCATTGTTGCTCTTATTGTCTGTGCTACTGGGTTATATGTAGGAAGTGGTCTCCTGTGCCAATTCATTGAAGAATACTTTGCATTTTCTCTTCTATCAGGTTCAGTGTGGTCTGATTTATATTGAGGTCTTCAATCCATTTGGACTTGATTTTTGTGCAAGGTGATAGACATGGATCTATTTTCATTCTTCTACAGGTTGACATCCAGTCATGCCAGCACCATTTGTTGAAGATGCTTTCTTTTTTCCATTGTATACATTTAGCTCCTTTGTCGAAAATCAGGTGTTCATAGGTTTGTGGATTAATATCCTGGTCTTTGATTCCATTTTATTGGTCAATGTCTCTGTTTTTATGCCAATACCAAACTGTTTTCATTACTGTAGCTCTGTAATAGAGTTTGAAGTCAGGGATGGAAGTTCTTTTATTGTATAGGATTGTTTTGGCTATCTTGGGTTTTTTTGCTTTTCCATATAAAGCTGATTATTGTTCTCTCAAGGTCTGTGAAGAATTATGTTGGAATTTTGGTGGGGATTGCATTGAATGTGTAGATTGCCTTTGGTAGAATTGCCATTTTTACTATGCTGATCCTACCAATCCAAGAGCATGGGAGTTCCTTCCATTTTCTGGTATTTTCAATTTCTTTCTTCAAAGTCTTAAAGTTTTTGTCAAATAGATCTTTCACTTCCTTGGTTAGTGTTACCCTGAGATACTTTATGCTATTTGTGGCTATCGTAAAGGCGAAATTTCTCTGATTTCCCTCTCTTCTTCTTTATCTCTGTGTATAGGAGGTCTACTGATTTTTTTTTAGTTGATTTTGTATCTTGCCACATCACTGAAAGTATTCATCAGCTGTAGTAGTTCTTTGGTAGAGTTTTGGGGGGTCACTTATGTACACAATTATATCATTTGTAAATAACTAAAGTTTGACTTCTTTCTTTCCAATTCAAATCCCCTTGATCTCCTTATGCTTTCTTATTGCTATTGCTAAAACTTCAAGCACTATGTTGAAGAGATATGGAGAGAGTGGACAGTCTTGTCTTGTTTATGATTTTAGTGGAATGGCTTTGAGTTTCTCTCCATTTAATTTGATGTTAGCTGTTGGCTTGCTGTATGTTGCTTTTATTATATATGTATGATCCTTGTATCCCTAATCCCTCCAAGACCTTTATCATAAAGGGGTGTTGAATTTTGTCAAATGCTCTATCAGGATCTAATGAAATGATCATATGTTTTTTCTTTCAGTTCATTTATATGATGGATTATAATGATAGATTTTCATATGTTGAACCAGCCGTGCATCAATGGGATGAACCCTACTTGATCATAATGGATGATTTTTTGGATTTGTTCTTGGATTCAGTTTGCCATTATTTTAGTGAGAATTTTTGCATCAATGCTCATGAGTGAGATTGGTCTGTAATTCTCTTTTTTGGTTGAGTCTTTGTGTGGTTTTGGTATCAGGGTAACTGTAGCTTCATAAAAAGTGTTTGGCAATGACTCTTCTGTTTCTATTCTGTGAAACACATTAAGGAGTCTAGGTATCAGCTCTTCTTGGAAGTTCTGGTAGAATTCTGCACTAAAACAATCTGGCCTTGGGCTTTTTTTGGTTGGGAGTTTTTTTTTTTTTTTTTATGACAGCTTGTATTTCCTCGTGACTTAGAGGTCTATTTAAATTGTTAATCTGGTCTTGATTTAATTTTGGTATATGGTACTCTTTAAAAAATGTCCATTTCTTTTAAATTTTCTAATTTTGTGGACTACAGGCTTTTGTGACAGTCTGAAATTTTTTGTTGTCTTGTAGATTTTCCCTATTCATTTCAGACTGTGTTAGTTTGAATTTTCTCTTTCTTTTTGTGTGTTGGGCCAATGCTTTGTTAATCCTTTTTAGTTTCTCAATGAACAGGTTCTTAGATTCACTGATTCTCAGTATTGATTTTTTATTTATATTTTATTAATTTCTGCTCTAATGGCTATTATTTTGTGCCACTTTCTGGCCCTGTACTTTGTTTGTTCTTCCTTTTCCAAATTGTTTAGCTGCATCATTAAGTTATTTATTTGTTCTTCTTGTGATTTTTTTTTTGTATAGACACTTAGAGCTTCTAATTTCACTTGTAGACTAATGTGTCCCTGAGGTATATTTGCATTATCTTTTCATTTAGTTCCAGTAATTTTTAGCTTCTTTATTTTTTTATTTGACCCATTCATCATTAAGTAATAACTTGTTTAATTTCTATAATATTGTCTGTTTACTGGGGATTAGTTTGATGCCAAGTTTAAATTTCATTGCATTGTGTTCAAATAGGACACAAAGAGTTATTCTAATCTTTTTTAAAAAAATTAAGTTTTTCTTGTGTCCCAGGGTGAAGTCTCTTAGAGAAGTTTCTGTGTGCTGCTGAATATAATGTGTATTCTTTATTATTTTGGTGGGCTATTCTATAGGTATCTGTTAAATTGATTTGATTTATGATGTCAGCTAATCCTGATGTTTTTCTATTTAGTTTTTGTATAGATGATCCATCTTTTGGAGAAAGTAGGTTATTAAATCATATACTCTTAATAGATTGGTGCTAATCTGGGTGTTTAAATTTAGTACTATACTTTTTTACGAAATAGTGTACACTATAGTTTGGTGCTAGTATGTTTAGGATAGTAAGTCTTCTTGGGTAAATGTTCCCTTGAATAGAATGAAGTTTACTACTTCTCTCTTAGTTTGAAGACTGATACGTGAGCTATTAGAATAGTGACAGTCACTTGCTCTTTGGTCCCATTTGATTGGAATACTTTTATTTATGGTTTTACTTTGAGGTTTTGTCTATCATTAATGTTTTTTGTAGACAACAGATGAATTTTGTTTCTTGATCTATTAAGTCAGCCTGTGTCTTTTGATTGATTTAAAATTGTAGCAACTGGGATTGGCATAATATTAAGCATCATTATGATAATCTTTATTTTTGGTTTGATAATTCTTAGTTTATTTCTAAAAATGTTGGTTTAATCATTTCCTGTCATTGTAGGGGAAACTCCTTCCCAAAGCAATTAAAGAATTTACTACCTATTATAAAAAAAACATGCTGCTCTGGATAATAGAAAGTCTACAGAAGAGAGAAAAAAATTTAGGAGAAACCATAAAGCAAGGATTTTAGCAAACTCTTATAAATGAACAAAAACCAAAATTAAAAATATGAATAAATGACATTGTTATTGAGGATCTTGTAGACACAGATGCAGATGTAACAGGAAATGCACTAGAATCTTGGCATCCAAATTATCATCTTCAGGAGGTAAATGTTCAGCTTTTAGGCATTGGAATGTTATCTCAGGTAAAACAGAGCAAGAGAAGGGTTGAATGTATAGGACCAGAAGGACACAGAAGAAAATTAAAGCCATAGATGAGTAACATAACAATGAACTTATGGGTATGTGATTTGTTATAGTAGTGGAAGACTCAGATTAAGATTCCTCCAATGTCAGAAACAAATCATAAATTAACATATGTTTCTGGGAAAATATTAGAAGATATTATAATGAACCTTCACTGATCATTCAGGTTGTACAAAGACAGGATATAACAGCTGCTGATCTTACAAAAGACAAACATGTACAGGTTAAGCTATGACCTTTAATGATAGAAAAACTTCAGGCTTTAGAACAGCTGGTATAGGAGCAACTAAATCTTCAGCATATTGAAGAATCAACCAGCCATTGGAATTCTGCTATCTTTGTTGTTAAAAAGAAATCTGGAAAATGGAAAATGGTAACAGATCTAAGAGCTGTTAATAAGGTGAATCAGTCAATGGATAACCTCTTATTCACTACACTTTTATAAGAAAAAGAGAGAGAAATTTGCCTTCACGATGCCTGTTAAGAGATATCAATGGAAGAGTCTCCCACAGAGAATGTTAAATAGCCCTACCCTGTGCCAACTTCTGTAAGAGCCATTTGAAATGATTCATAAGCAATTTCCTGAATCTATAGTTTACCATTATATGGACAACTTCTTACTAACTGATTCAAATGTAGATACTTTAGAAAGAATGTTTAAAGAAGTGAAGAAAATTTTGCCTTGTCAGGGATTATAAATTGTTTTGAAAATACAAAGAGGAAATTCTATTAATTATTTAGGATATAAAATAGGTCTACAAAAAATTTAAACCCCAAAAGGTGCAAATTAGTAGAGATTGATTACAGACTCTTAATGACTTCTAAAGATTACTAGAAGACATTTCTAATCTAAGGCCCACTATTGGGATAAAAATAATGATGAACTGAGTAATTTGTTCAAAATCTTAGATGACAAGGACTTTCATAGTCCAAGAAAATTATCCACCGAATCTGAGAGAGAATTAACTTTGGTAGAAAAGAAATTACAGGTTGCACATCTGAATCATTTATATACAAAGCTTGATTGAATTTTGGTTATTTTACTCTCTAAGCATTCTCTTAAAGGAATATTAATGCAGGGGAAAGAAATTATCTTAGAAGACATTGTTTTACCATATAAACAGAGGAAAAGAATTAAAATTTTACCTGGAAAAGTTCTTTGAGCTGATTCTAAAAGAAAAATTGAAACTTAATCAATTAGCAAGAACAGACCCGGCAGAAATTGTAGTACCTCTTAATAATGATGACTGACCAATTATGGAAAGAAAGTGAACCTTGGCCTAGAGCGTGCAGTGAAGGAGGAGAGTCATCTGTCTATTTTACTTTTATTGGATAATAAAGAAACTGCCTTGGCTCTTTACTAGAACAGAAAATTAGGTAGGCAGAGTAGACAGAACAGAATTGTGGGAAAAAGGAAGCAGAGTCAGGCAGTCGCCATAATGAGTCACCATACTTCTCCTCTCTGAGATGGACGCAGGTTAAGATCTCTCCTGGTAAGCGACCACCTCGTGGTGCTACACAGATTACTAAATATGGGTTAAAGCAAGATGTGAGAATTAGATAATAAGAGGCTGAAACTAATGGGCAAGGCAGTGTTTAAAAGAATACAGTTTCCGTGTAATCATTTTGGGTAAAGCTAGCCGGGTGGTGGGACATAGCCCCACCGCTCCTTCTACATTGCAGCAGTTATGTTGGGATATGCTAACATCAAATATCCCCCAAAGCAAGAGAATTCAATTTTTAATAATCAGGAGTAGGAATCAACCCATATATGTAAAATATATATCTGATCCCATATGGGTGTGCCAGGCCCTCTAGCACAAGTTAATGAAGAAATTGATCAACTATTGATAGAAAATGTGCTGAAGGCTTTAGAATTTTATAAAAATATCATGTCAATAGCAAAGGTTTAAAAAAAGATTTTTTCCATCACTTGACAACAAGCCAAGGAAGTTATAAGGAAATGTCCTACTTGTTCTTTATACAACCATACTCCACTACCTACAGGAAGTAACCCAAAGTGTTCTCAAAAGAATTAAATATGGCAGATGTATTTGTCACAGTTTATAGAATTTGGAAAAATAATACTTGTACACCACACCATTGATACCTACTCATAATTTCAATGGGTGGCTGCTTTGATTTCAGAAAAGGCTGATTCTATAATCACACATTTGCTAGAAAGTTATAACCATCATGGACTGACAATACTCCAACCTATATCTCTGGTAAAATGAAACAGTTTTTTTGCTTACTACAATATAAACCATATTACAGGTATATCATACAATCCTACATGGCAAGCACTTATAGAAAGATCAAATCAAACTCTAAAACATATACTAAACAAATAGAAAGGGGCAATAAAGACCCTCAGAAATAGATTGCACAAAATGCTTTATATTAACTTAGAATTTGCTAAATGCTAATGAGAAAGGATTTTACTTTCTCTATAAGCATATAATGCAAATGGTCTTTTTAGTCACAGTTTAATTTTAAAGCTGGTTCTATAGTTGGAGTGTGGCTCTCTCCTTCTCTAAACCCAAGCATGCTTATTAAAGTAAAATCCAAAATCTCTATCTCATGTCAGAAAGACCACCTGATAAGAAACAGAAGATAAACCAAAATTTAGGGTCTATTTTATTGACACTAATCTCATAATCCTTTGGTTTTATTTATTTTTTTAACATATTTCTTAAGGTATAAATATTATCTTACAATTCCCAATATATATTAATTTTTGTCGTGACATTAATGACTATATAGAGTACTAACTAATTTTCTATAGAAAAGGCTTCATCTATCTTTCTTTAAATGATTTCTTGTTAGAGTCCCTATCAGAAAACTAGAAATTAAGTTTTGTACTCTGGATGTACATAACAAATATTAATCCTTTAAACTTTTTGAGATATGATGCATATGACACTTAAAATGTTTAAGTTTTCTGCAGTGAACCATGACAATGCCTAATAGCAACCTTTGAAGTCTCTGAAAGGAAGATGGGGCCCTACAAATGATACCACCAGGATGATGATAATACCACTAAATTGAAAAAAATTGATGATACCACCTAAAGACCAGCTTTGGACTACAAACTGCTCAGGACAATTTCAAAGTGGCTAGCTGAGATGATCCAGCCTAACAGACTACTCAAACCAGGACTTGGGACAATTCTTGCAGTTTCCTATTATGCAAGGACTGGACAACAAATGATACAGCTACCTCTCCCAGGACTTGATGATTAACCCAAAATTTTTCTTTTCAGGATCCCCTAAAGATGTCATCGCCCCCAAACAGAGGAACATGACTCCCACATTCCCAAGAGGTAGGGTTGGTGGTTTTTGGTTGTACAGTGGGTTATGGTTATTTGTCATCATTTAGGATGGTTGGTTACAAATTGTTAGTAATGGTCAGGAAAAGAGAAGAACAAAATGCTGAAGATACAATGAGGAAATAGTCTCATAAGTCAAAGAAAACATTAAATCTGACAAAAGATTAACCCAAAAATATTCAGGAAATATTGGACACCATGAAAAGGCCAAACCCAAGAATAAAAGGTATAGAAGAAGGAGAAGTTCACCTCAGAAGCACAGAAAATATGTTTAACAAAATCATAGCAGAAAACTTTCCCAACCTAAAGAAAGATATGCCTATGAAGATACAAGAAGCTTACAGAACTCCAAATAGAATGGATCAAAAAAATTCCCCATGCCACATAATAATCAAAACACTAAACATACAGAATAAAGAAAGAATATTAAGAGCTGCAAAGGTAAAGGCCAAGGAACATATCAAGGCAGACCTATTAGAATTATATTTGACTTTTCACTGGAGACAATGAAAGCCTGAAGGTTATGGTCAAGCAT
This sequence comes from Arvicola amphibius, assembly GCF_903992535.2. Lineage (NCBI taxonomy): Eukaryota > Metazoa > Chordata > Mammalia > Rodentia > Cricetidae > Arvicola > Arvicola amphibius. The sequence continues at coordinate 93,070,251 of NC_052049.1, read as the reverse complement.
TATGCAGACATTAAGAGACCAAGGATGCCAGCCCAGACTACTATACCCAGCAAAACTGTCAATTACCATAGAAGGACAAAATAACATATTCCATGATAGAACTGGATTTAACCAATACCTAGTCATAAACCCAGCCCTACAAAAAATACTAGAAGGAAAACTCCAACCCAAGGAAGTTGGCTACATCAACAAAAACACAGACAGTTGAGGGTCTCATAGCAGCAAATCCCAAATATGGCAAAAACGCACAAATTATCGTCACCAACAATGAAAACTAAATTAATAAGAGATAGCAGTCACTGGTCATGAATATTCCTTAATATAAATGGACTCAACTCACCTATAAAAAGGCATAGGCTAACAAATTGGATACAAAAACTGAATTCAGTCTTTAGCTGCATACAAGAAACACACCTCAACCTCAAATACAGACATCGTCTCAAAGCAAAGGGTTGGAAAAAATATCCAATCAAAGGGACCTAAGAAACAAGCTGGTGTAGCTATCCTAATATCTAACAAAATAGACTTAACTAAAATCAATCGAGAGACAAAAAAGGACATTTCATATTAGTCACAGGAAAAAATCCATTAAGAGGAAATTTCAATACTGAACATCTATGCCCCAAATCAAAGGCACCCTCATATGTAAAAGAAACACTTCTAAAGCTTAAATCAGACATTAAATATCACACACTAATAGTGGGAGACTTCAACACTCCTTTCTCAACACTGGACTGGTCAGTCAGACAAAAAATGAACAGAGAAGGGAACTAACAGATATTATGACTCTAATGAACTTATCAGACATCTATAGAATATTCTATCTAAACATAAAAGAGTATAACATCTTCTCAGCATCTCATGAAACCTTCTAAAAAATAACCACATACTTGGTAACAAAACAAACCTCAACAAATACAAAAAATTGGAATAACCTCATGTATCTTATCAGATCACCATGGTTTAAAACTAGAATTCAACAGCAATACTAATTCCAGAAAGCCCACAAACACATGGAAATTAAACAATGCTCACCTGAATTATCAATGAGTCAAAAAAAGAAATAGAGGAAATTAAAGACTTCCTAAAATTCAATTAAAATGACCTCACAACATACCCAAATTGATGGTACAAAATGAAAGCAGTGTTAAGAGGAAAGTTCATAGCACTAAACACCTACATAAAGCAGCTGAAAAAATTCCACACTAGTGAATTAATAAAACATTTGAAAACTTTAGAATAAAAAGAAGCAAACTCACCCAAGAGAAGTAGATGGTAGGAAATAATCAAACTGAGAGCTGAAATAAACAAAATAGAAACAAAGAACAATACAATGAATTAATGAGACAAAGAGTTGGTTCTTCAAGAAAAATTAACAAAATAGGCAAACCTTTATCCAAACTAACCAAAAGTCAGAGAGACTATCCAAATTAACAAAATCAGAAGTGAAAAGGGAACATAACAATAGACACGGAGGAATTACAGAAAAAATTAGAAAACTTGAAGGAAATGGAAAACTTTCTGGATAAATATTACTTACTAAAATTAAATCAAGACCACATAAGCAAATTAAACAGACCTATAACTGCTAAAAAATAGAAACAGTCCTCAAAATCTTCCAGCCAAAACATGCCCAGGATCAGATGGTTTCAGCTCAGAATTCTAAAAGACTTTCAAAGAATAAATAATACCAATACCCCTCAAATTATTCCACACAATAGAAACAGAAGGAACATTGCCAAACTCTTTTTATGAGGCTACAATTACCCTGATACCCAAACCACAGAAAGACATTACTAAGAAATAGAATTACAGACCAATCTCACTCATGAACATTGATGCAAAACTACTAAATAAAATACTGGCAAATCGAATCCAAGAACACATCAGAACCATCATCCACCATGATCAAGTTGGCTTCATCCCATAGATGTAGGGATGATTCAATATATGAACATCTGTCAACATAGTCCACCATATAAACAAGCTGAAAAATAAAAACCACATTATTGTCTTATTAGATGCTGAAAAAGCTTTTGATATAATACAATATCCCTTCATGATAAAGGTCTTGGAGAGAGTAAAGATACAAGGAACATACCAAAACATAATAAAGGCAATATATTGCAAGCCAAAAGCCAACATCAAACTAAATGGAGAGAAACTCCCAACAATCACACTGAAATCAGAAACGACAAGGTTGTCCACTCTCTCCATCTCTATTCAATATAGTTTTTGAGGTCCTAGCTAGAGCAGTAAAATACCAAAAGGAGATCAAGGGGACACAAATTGGAAAAGAAGAAATCAAACTCTCACTGTTTGCTGATGATATGATAGTTTACATAAGCTATCCCAAAAATTCTACCAAGGAACTTCTACAACTCATAAACATTTTTAGTAATGTAGCAGGATACAAGATTAACTCAAAAAAAAAATCAGTAGCCCTCCTATACACAGATTATAAATGGGATAAGAAAGGAATCAGAGAAATATCACCCTTTACAATAACCACAAATAGCATAAAATGTCTTGGACTAACTCTAACCAAACAAGTGGGAGACTTGTGTTTTTTTTTTTTTACTTCTTTATTTTTTTTCATGGTTTATTTTTTTATATTTAAAAATTTCCATCTCCTCCCCTCCTCCTGCCCCTTCCCTCCCCTCCTCCTCCCCCTTCCCTCCCCTCCTCCTCCCCCTTCCCTCCCCTCCTCCTCCCCCTTCCCTCCCCTCCCTTCCACCCATACCTCCCCTCCGTCCCTCTCAAGGCCAAGGAGCCATCAGGGTTCCCTACTCTATGTTAAGACCAAGGTCCTCCCAACTCCCGCCAGGTCCAGGCAGGTGATCGGCCAAGCTGAGAAGGCTCCCACAGAGCTCGTCCATGCAGAAGAATCAGAGCCCAGTGCCATTGTCCTTTGCTTCTCAGTCAGCCCCCACTGTTGGCCACATTCAGAGAGATGGGTTTGGTCGCATGATCCATCAGTCCCATTCCAACTGGAGTTGGTGATCTCCCATTAGTTCTGTCCCACTGTCTCCATGAGTGAACGCACCCCTCACGTTCCTGACTTTCTTTCTCATGTTCTCTCTCCTTCTGCTCCTCATCAGGACCTTCGGAGCTCAGTCCAGTGCTCCAATGTGGGGCTCAGTCATTTTCCTCATCTATCGCCAGGTGGAGGTTCCCTCACGGTCCTGACTTTCTTTCTCACGTTCTCTCTCCCTCTGCTCCTCATCAGGACCTTGGGAGCTCAGTCCGGTGCTCCAATGTGGGGCTCTGTCATTTTCTTCATCTGTCGCCAGGTGGAGGTTCTATGGTGATATGCAAAAAATTCATCAGTATGGCTATAGGAACTGGCCTTTTCAGGCTCCCTCTCCTCAGCTGCCCAAGGAACTAACTGGGGGAGTCTCCCTGGAAACCTGAAAACCCCTCTAGGGTCAAGTCTCTTGACAACCCTCAGGTGGCTCCCTAAATTAAGATATATGTTTCCCTGCTCCCATATCCACCCTTCCTCTATCCCAAGCATCCCATTCCTCCGAGCTCCCCCATAGAAACACAAGAGTCACTGCCAAATTCCTTCTATGAAGCTAAAGTTACCCTGATACCTAAACCACACAAAGACTCAACCAAGAAAGAGAATTACAAGCCAATCTCACTCATGAACATTGACGCAAAAATTCTCAATAAAATACTGGCAAACCGAATCCAAGAACACATTAGAAAAATTATCCAGTACGATCAAGTAGGCTTCATCCCAGAGATGCAGGGCTGGTTCAACATACGAAAATCTATCAATGTAATCCATCATATAAATAAACTGAAGGAAAAAAACCATATGGTCATCTCATTAGATGCTGAAAAAGCATTTGACAAAATTCAGCACTCTTTTATGATAAAGGTCCTGGAGAGATTAGGGATACAAGGGTCATTCCTAAATATAATAATAGCTATTTACAGCAAGCCGACAGCTAACATCAAATTAAACGGAGAGAAACTCAAGGCTATCCCACTAAATTCAGGAACACGACAAGGCTGTCCACTCTCTCCTTATCTCTTCAATATAGTGCTTGAAGTTTTAGCAATAGCAATAAGACAACATAAGGGAATCAAGGGGATTCGATTTGGAAAGCAAGAAGTTAAACTTTCGTTATTTGCAGATGATATGATAGTGTACATAAGCGACCCCAAAAACTCCACCAAAGAACTCCTACAGCTGATAAACTCCTTCAGTAACGTGGCAGGCTACAAGATCAACTCCAAAAAATCAGTCGCCCTCCTATACACGAAGGATAAGGAAGCAGAGAGGGAAATCAGAGAAGTATCACCTTTCACAATAGCCACAAATAGCATAAGATATCTGGGAGTATCTCTAACCAAGGAAGTGAAGGATTTATTTGACAAGAACTTTAAGTCTTTGAAGAAAGAAATTGAAGAGGATACCAGAAAATGGAAGGATCTCCCCTGCTCGTGGATTGGGAGGATCAACATAGTAAAAATGGCAATTCTACCAAAAGCAATCTATAGTTTCAATGCAATCCCAATCAAGGTCCCATTAAAATTCTTCACAGAGATTGAGAGGACAATAATCAACTTTATATGGAAAAACAAGAAACCCAGGATAGCCAAAAAAATCTTATACAATAAAGGTACTTCTGGAGGCATTACCATCCCTGACTTCAAACTCTATTACAGAGCTACAGTATTGAAAACAGCTTGGTATTGGCATAAAAACAGAGAAGTTGACCAATGGAATCGTATAGAAGACCCAGATCTTAAACCACAAACCTATGAACACCTGATTTTTGATAAAGGAGCCAAAAGTACACAATGGAAGAAAGAGGGCATCTTCAACAAATGGTGCTGGCATAACTGGATGTCAACCTGTAGAAGAATGAAAGTAGATCCGTATCTATCACCATGCACAAAACTCAAGTCCAAATGGATTAAAGACCTCAATATTAATCTGAACACATTGAGCTTGATAGAGGAGAAAGTGGGAAGTACTCTACAACAAATGGGCACAGGGAACCGTTTCCTACGCATAACCCCAGCTGCACAGACAATAAGAACAACAATGACTAAATGGGACCTCCTGAAGCTGAGCTGCTTCTGTAAAGCAAAGGACATTGTCACTAAGACACAAAGGCAGCCTACTGACTGGGAAAAGATCTTCACCAACCCTGCAACTGACAAAGGTCTGATCTCTAAAATATATAAGGAACTTAAGAGACTAGACTGTAAAATGCCAATTAACCCAATTAAAAAATGGGGCGCTGAACTGAACAGAGAATTCTCAACAGAAGAAGTTCAAATGGCCAAAAGACACTTAAGGTCATGCTCAACCTCCCTAGCTATCAGGGAAATGCAAATCAAAACAACTTTGAGATATCATCTTAAACCTGTCAGATTGGCTAAAATCCAAAACACCAATAATAACCTTTGCTGGAGAGGTTGTGGGGTAAGGGGTATACTCATCCATTGCTGGTGGGAATGCACACTTGTGCAACCACTTTGGAAAGCAGTGTGGCGGTTTCTCAGGAAATTCGGGATCAACCTACCCCAGGACCCAGCAATTCCACTATTGGGAATCTACCCAAGAGATGCCCAATCATACTACAAAAGCATTTGCTCATCTATGTTCATAGCAGCATTATTTGTAATAGCCAGATCCTGGAAACAACCTAGATGCCCTTCAGTGGAAGAATGGATGAAGAAACTGTGGAATATATACATGGTAGAATACTACTCAGAGGTTAAAAACAATGACATCTTGAATTTTGCATGCAAATGGATGGAAATAGAAAACACTATTCTGAGTGAGGTAACCCAGACCCAAAAAGATGAACATGGGATGTACTCACTCATAATCGGTTTCTAGCCATAATTAAAGGACATCGAGCCTATAATTTGGGATCCTTGAGAAGATAATAAGAAGGTGAACCCCCCCAAAATGATATAGTAATCCTCCTGGATATTGGAAGTAGACACGATCGCCAGGCAAAAATTGGGAACTTGAGGGTTGGGCGAGACTGGGCCAAGGGAAGATGGGGAGAGAAAAGCGTGAAGGCAAGTGGGAGACTTGTATGACAAGAACTTTAAATCTCTGAAGAAAGAAATTGAAGAAGACACCAGAAAGTGGAAAGCTCCCCCATGCTCTTGGGTAGGTAGAATTAACATAGTAAAAATGGCAATCTTGCCAAAGCAGTCTACATATTCAATGCAATGCCCATCAAAATCCCAACAAAATTCTTCACAGTCCTCAAAAGAACACTACTCAACTTCATATAGAAAACCAAAAAACCCAGGATATCCAAAACAATCCTGTACAATAAAAGAACTTCTGGAGGCATCACAATCTCTGACTTCAAACTCTACTACAGAGCTACAGTACTGTAAACAGCTTGGTATTGTCATAAAAACAGACAGGAGGACCAATGGAACTGAATTGAAGACCCCGATATTAATCCACACACCTTTGAACACCTGATTTTGACAAAAAAGCAAAAAATATCAAATGGAAAAAACAAAACATATTTAACAAGTGGTGCTCACATAACTGGATATCAGCATGTAGAAGAATGAAAATAGATCCATATCTATCAACTCAAGTCCAAATATATCAAATACCTCAACATAAAGTCAACTACACTGAACCTCATAGAAGAGAAAGTGGGAAGTACACTTGAAGGCATTGGCACAGGAAACCTAAATATAACCCCAGCAGCACAGACTCTGAGAGAAATAATTAATAAATGGGATCTCATGAAATGGAAAACCTTATGTAAAGTAAAGGACACAGTCAAGACAAAACATCAGCCTACAAAATGGGAAAATATCTTCACCAACCCCACATCAGACAGAGGACTGATCTCCAAAATAATCAAAAAATTCAAAAAACTGGTCATTAAAAAACAAGTAATCCAATAAAAAATAAGGTACAGACCTAAACAGAGAACTCTCAACAGAGGAATTTAAAATGTCTGAAAGACACTTAAGAAAGTGCTCAACATTCTTAACCATCAGAGAAATGTAAATCAAAACATCTCTGAGACTCCATCTCACATCTGTAAGAATGGCCAAGATCAAAAATACTCATGACAACTTTTGCTGGAGAGGTTGTGGTTTAAAGGGAACACTTCTGCATTGCTGGTGGGAATGCAAGCTGGTACAGCCCCTTTAGGTATTAATGTGGTGATTTCTCAGAAAATTAAGAAACAACCTTCATCAAGACCCAGCAATACCACTTTTGGGGTATATATCCAAAGAATGGTCAATCGTGCCACAAGGACATGTGCTCAACTATGTTCATAGCAGCATAATTTGTAATAGCCAGAACCTGGAAATAAGCTTAATGCCCCTCGACCAAAGAATGGATTCAGAAAATGTGGTACATTTACACAGCAGAAAAAATAACATCTTGAATTTTGCAGGCAAATAGATGGAGCTAAAAAAACATCATTTTGAGTAAGGTAACCCAGACCCAGAAAGACAACTTTCACATGTATCAATCTTAAGTGGCTTTTAAACATAAAACAAAAAAAGTCAGCCCACAACTCACAATCCCAGAGAACTTAGACAACAATGAGGACCCTAAGAGAGACTTACATAGATCTAATCTACATGAGAAATAGAAAAAGACAAGATCTCCTGAGTAAATTGGAAGTATGGGCAGAGGCATGGAGGGGAGCAGAGAAAAATGAAGAGTTCAATAAAAATCAATAAAAAAGAAATGCAAGTTAGTAGTTAGTCATTATAATTTAATTTTAATTCATATTAGGTATGTTTTTAATGCCAAACAGATATATTTTAGATAGACAGATCATCTTCAACAGTACAGAAACCTTTAGAATGTGGAATTTAATATGTTTTTATAGTGTAAGTTCTTTTTGTATGAAAATGAGATATGTCTGCTCCTGGCAATACCAATATACTTCAGAGAAGATGATGGACAGCAAAGAAACTCCATATGGATCTTACTTTCTTTGTCACAAAAGATAACCACTGGGTAACAAAGTACTCTTTCCTCAACTACTGACAATATGCTCTCCAAACTGGATGAGCACGACACAAAAGAAAGTGACTACCAAATTTGCCAAGACAAGGTAAGACAGCCATTTAGAATATCCGGCTTTACAGAAAAGTCTATTAAATATTCTAGGCCAGTAGACTGGATATGGATCTCCCAATGTTACAGAAGAACCTTTGGTGATTGTCCAGGCAGCTAGCTGTTCTGTCACTTTCCATATTTTTTTTGGAAGTCATTTGTTTGCACTTCCTGTTACTTGGGTAATATTAGTCTGTGATAGAGTTGAAGATTACAGTTTTCCTTATTATCAGATTCAGAAAAGAAATTCACTAAAGAAATGCAAAATGTATACAGTTGAGAGATATAAAAAGATAATTTTGGTAATGCAATTTAGAATAAAAAGTAAATTAGGTAAAACCTTTTGGACTCATCAAAATAGGATAATGGAATATTCTCTCTGAATTTGTCAAATGTTTATTGACTAGACATTTTTGATATATTTATTGCCTATATATATTATACTTGATATAGTTTTTCTTATATTAGTTATAACCTTTTTTATTTTAGACAATAAGGGGGGTATGTGGTGGAGAAAGCCACTAGTTAGCTATAGAGGTCAGGCAGTGGTGTCTACACCTTTAATCCCAGTACTTGGTAATCACTCACCATTAATCCCAACACTAACGAGGTGGAGACAGGAAGGGATTTGGCTGGGCAAAGAGAAATATAAGGTGGAAGGATACAGGTACTCATGGCATTTAGTCTGAGGATGTGTAGAGAAAGGATACCCCATTCTGCCTGTGGTTTTCATAGAGGTAAAAACTAGTGACTGGCTGCTCTGCTTCTCTGATCTTTCAGCTTTTGCCCCTACTATATAACTTTGAGATTTTATTATTAAGACTAATTAGAAATCATGCTACATTTGACTAATATTCCATTATGTAAATGAACTGCATTTTCTTTCTCCATTCTTCAGTTGTGGATCATCTAGGTTTTTTTTTTCCAGTTACTGGCTGTTATAAATAAAGCTACTATGAACATAGTTGAGCAAGTGTCCTTGTATTAGGTTGGAGCATCCTTTGAATATATGCCTAAGAGTGTATAGCTGGGTCTTGAGGTAGATTGATTCCCCAAATATCTGAAATACCACCATATTGATTTCAAAAGTGGCAATACAAGTTTTCACTCTCAATAGCAATGGAGGAGTGTTCCCCTTGCTCCACATCCCAACCTGCCTAAAGTGTCATTTGTGTTTTTGATCTTAGCCATTCTGGCAGGTGTAAGATCGAATCTCAAGAGTCATTTTGATTTGCATTTCTCTAATGACTAAAGGTATTGAATACTTCTTTGATGGATCTCAGTCATTTGAGATTCCTCAATTGAGAGTTTGATTAGATGTGTACCCCATTTTTTAATTGGAGTATTTGGTTTGTTGATATCTAGTTTCTTGAGTTTTCTTTATATACTTGGAGATCAGTGCTCTGTTAGATGTAGCAGATCTTTTCCCATTCCTGCAGGCTGATTCTTCACATTGTTTTTATTGTTGTTATCAATCCTATTTTATTGATTCCAGTCCTACCTCTTTTGGGTCTTATTTCCTCTCTTTGTTGTTGAGGTTTTAGGTGTTCTGTTATGTTACTAGTATGATCTCTCTCCATTTTTTAAATGTAGGTACTTAGTGTTAGGAACTCACTTCTTAGAAAAATCTTCATTATGTCATCAAAGTTTTTATATGTTGTTTGTTTTTTCACTCAATTCTAGGACGTTTTTAAAATGTTCTCCTTAATTTGTGTCTTTAACCCTTTTCCTTCTGTAATGAGATGCTTAGTTTCCATGAGTTTGTAAGTGTTCTGTTGTTTCTGTGTTATTGTTACTCAGCTTTACTGTGCAGTGGTCAGATTGGATGTGGTATGTCTGTCAATTTTCTTGTATCTATTGAGATTTGCTTTGTATGTGGTCAATTTTGCTGAGTAGGTATATTCTATTTTTTTCAGTGAAATGTTCTATAAATATCTGTAATGTTCATTTTGATTTATGATGTCAGATTGTGCCAACATATTTCTGTTAAGTTTTTGTCCAGATATCCTGTCTATTGTTGTGAGTGGAGTATTAAAGTTACCCACAATTACTGTGTGAGTTTTTATTCATGATTTAAGATGCTGCAGTAATTTTTTAAAAAATGAACTTGGATGCCCTTGTGTTTCCTGTATGAACGCTAAGAATTGCAATGTCCTCTTGATTTTTTCCTTTGGTAAGTATGTAGTATTCTCTGTATTTTCTGATTAGTTTGGTTTGGAGTCTATTTTGTCAGGTAATAAAATGGATACACCAGCTTGCTTTTTAGGTCTGTTCACTTGGAATATTTTGTTCCATCCTTTTCCTCTGAGGGAGGGTCCATATCCTTGATGTGAAGTTATGGGTTTTTTTCTGGATACAGGAGAGAGATGGGTCCTGTTTTCTATTCCATTTTGTTAGTCTGAGTCTTTTTATTTGGGATATTGAAACCATTGATATTGTGAATTATCAGAATTATCAGTGAGCAATGTTTGGTGAGTCCTGTTATTTTTGTGTGGCAGTGTAGGATTCCCTCTCCTCTTTTTGATTTGTTGTTCTGGGCTTTTTATTCCATGTGTTTTATTGAGTGTGGTTATCCTCTTCAGGTTGAAGTTTTCTTCCTAGCACCTTCAGTAGAACTAGATTCATACATAGATATTGTTTGTTTTTTAAATTTTTTAAAAAAATCATGGACTGTCTTTTTTTTCTGCATCTAACATAAGACATTTGAAGAAAAAAACAAATAACCATCCCATTCCCCCAAGCTCTCCCCAATCCTCCCTTTCTCCCTTCTCTCTTTCCCTCTCCCTTTCCCCAACAGCACCCGCACCCCCATGCTTCCAACTTTGCCTGGTTATATTGTCTGCTTCCAATATCCAGGTAAATCTATACATATGTTTTTCTTTGGGTTCACCTTATTATTTGGCTTCTATAGGATCACAAATTATAGGCTCAATGTCCTTTGTTTATGGCTAGAATCCATGTATGAGTGAGTATATACCATATTCATCTTTTTGGGTCTGGGTTACCTCACTCAGGAGAGTGTTTTCTACTTCCATCCATTTGCATGCAAAATTCAAGATGTCATTGATTTTTATTGCTGAGTAGTACCCTAATGTGTAGATGTGCCATACTTTATCCATTCTTCCATTGAGAGACATCCAGGTTGTTTCTGGGTTCTGGCTATTACAAATAATGTTGCTTTGGACATAGTTGAACAAATGTTTTTGTAGTATGATTGGACATCTCTTGGGTATATTCCCAAGAGTGGTATTATTTGATCCTTAGGTAGGTTGACTCCCAATTTCCTGAGAAACCGCCACACTGATTTCCAAAGTGTTTGCACAAGTTTGCATTCCCACCAGCAATGGATAAGTGTTCCCCTTACTCCATACCTCTCCAGCATAGGCTATCATTGGTGTTTTTTATTTTAGCCATTGACATGTGTAAGATGGCATCTCAAAGTTGTTTTGATTTGCATTTCCCTAATCACTAAGGAAGTTGAACATGACCTTAAGTATCTTTTGGCCATTTGAACTTCTGTTGAGAATTCTCTGTTCAGTTCAGTACCCCATTTTTTAACTGGGTTATTTAGAATTTTAATGTCTAGTTTCTTGAGTTCTTTATATATTTTGGAGATCAGATCTTTGTTTGATGTGGGTTGGTGAAGATCTTTTCCCACTCAGTAGGTTGCCTTTTTGTCTTAATGACAGTGTCCTTTGCTTTACAGAAGCTTCTCATTTTCAGTAGGTCCCATTTATTCATTGTTGCTCTTATTGTCTGTGCTACTGGAGTTATATGTAGGAAGTGGTCTCCTGTGCCTATGCTTTGAAGAATACTTTGCATTTTCTCTTCTATCAGGTTCAGTGTGTACAGATTGATATGGAGATCTTTAGTCTATTTGTACTTGAGTTTTGTGCATGGTGATAAATATGATTCTATTTTCATTCTTCTACAGGTTGATATCCAGTTATGTCAGCACCGTTTGTTGAAGATGCTTTTTTTCCTTGTATAATTTTAGCTCCTTTGTCAAAAATCAGGTGTTCATAGGTTTGTGGATTAATATCCTGGTCTTTGATTCAATTCCATTCATCAGTGTATCTCTTTTTATGCCAATACCAAGCTGTTTTCATTACTGTAGCTCTGTAATAGAGTTTGAAGTCAGGGATGGTAATGCCTCCGGAAGTTCCTTTATTGTATAGGATTGTTTTGGTTATTCTAGGTTATTTTGTTTTTCCATATAAAGTTAATTATTGTTCTCTCAAGGTCTGTGAAGAATTTGGCTGCGATTTTGATGGGAATTGCATTGAATGTATAGATTGCCTTTGGTAGAATTGCCATTTTTAATGTGTTGATCCTGCCAATCCAAGAGCATGGGAGATCCTTCCATTTTCTGGTGTTCTCTTCAATTTCTTTCTTCAAAGTCTTAACGATCTTGTCAAATAGATCTTTCACTTGCTTGGTTAGTGTTACTTTATGCTATTTGTGGCTATCCTGAAAGGTGATATTTCTATGATTTCCCTCTCTGCTTCTTTATCCTTTGTGTACAGGAGGGCTACTGATTTTTTTGAGTTGATCTTGTATCCTACGACATCACTGAAAGTATTTATCAGCTGTAGTAGTTCTTTGGTAGAGTTTTCGGGGTCACTTATTTACACTGTCATATCATCTGTAAATAATGAAAGTTTGACTTCTTCCTTTCCAATTCAAATCCCCTTGATCTCTTTATGTTGTCTTATTGCTACAGTTAGCATTTCAAGCACTATGTAGAAGAGATATGGAGAGAGTGGACAGCCTTGTCTTGCTCCTGATTTTAGTGGGATGGCTTTGAGTTTCCCTCCATTTAATTTGATGTTAGCTGTTGACTTGCTGTATATTGCTTTTATTATGTTTAGGTATGATCCTTGTATCCCGAATCTCTCCAAGACCTTTATCATAAAGGGGTGTTGAATTTTGTCAAATGCTCTACCAGGATCTAATGAAATGATCATATGTTTTTTCTTTCAGTTCATTTATATGATGGATTATAATGATAGATTTTTATATGTTGAACCAGCCGTACATCTCTGTGATGAACCCTACTTGATCATAATGGATGATTTTTTGGATTTGTTCTTGGATTCAGTTTGCCATTATTTTAGTGAGAATTTTTGCATCAATGCTCATGAGTGAGATTGGTCTGTAATTCTCTTTCTTGGTTGGGTCTTTGTGTGGTTTTGGTGTCAGGGTAACTGTAGCTTCATAAAAAGTGTTTGGCAATGACTCTTCTGTTTCTATTCTGTGAAACACATTAAAGAGTTTAGGTATTAGCTCTTCTTGGAAGTTCTGGTAGAATTCTGCATTAAAACAATCTGGTCTTGGGCTTTTTTTGGTTGGGAGGTTTTTTTTTATGACAGCTTGTATTTCCTCGTGACTTATAGGTCTATTTAAATTGTTAACCTGGTCTTGATTTAATTTTGGTATATGGCACTTATCTAAAATAATGTCCATTTCTTTTACATCTTCCTATTTTGTGGCATACAGGCTTTTGTGGTAAGACCTAATGATTCTCTGAATTTCTTTAGTGTCTGTTGTTATGCCCTCTTTTCATTTCTGATCTTGTTAATTTGCATGTTCTCTCTCTGTCTTTTTATTAGTTTGGATAGGGATTTGTCAATCTTGTTGATTTTTTCAAAGAACCATCTCTTTGTTTCATTGATTCTTTGGATTGTTTTCTGTTTTTATTTTGTTGATTTCTATCCTCAGTTTGATTATTTCCAGTCTTCTCCTGGGTGAGTCTGCTTCTTTTTTTCTAGAGCTTTCAGCTGTGATGTCAAGTTTGTAATGTCAGCTCCCCCCCCCCTTTTTGTGGACACTTAGTGCTATAAACTTTCCTCTTAGCACTGTTTTCATAGTATTCCATAGGTTTGGGTATGTTGTGTCCTTATTTTCACTGAATTAAAAAAAGACTTTGATTTCTTTATTTCCTCCTTGAACTAGGGGTGGTTCAGTAGTTGACTGTTCAGTTTCCATGAGTTTGTAGGCTTTCTGGGGGTAGAATTGTTAAATTCTAGCTTATTCCATGGTGATCTGATAAGACACGGGTGGTTACTAAAATTTTTTTTTGTATCTGTGAATGCTTGTTTTGTTATCGAGTATGTTATCAATTTCCGCAAAGGTTCTGTGAAATGCTGAGAAGAAGTTATATTCTTTTTTATTTGGGTGGAATGTTCTATAGATGTCTGTTAAGTACACTTGATTCATTATTCCTGTTAGTTCTCTTATTTCTCTGTTTAGTTTCTGTCTGGTTGACCTGTCCATTGGTGAGAGAAGAGTGTTGAAATCTCCTATTATTAGTGTATGGGGTCTGATGTGTGCTTTGAGTTCTAGTAATGTTTCTTTTACATATGTGGTTGCTTTTATATTAGGGGCATAGATTTTCTGGATTGAGACTTCATCCTGATGAACTGTTCCTGTTATGAGTATAAAGTGTCCATATCCATCTCTTCTGATTGATTTTAGTTTGAAATCAATTTTGTTAGATATTAGTATAGTCACACCCACTTGTTTCTTAGGTCTGTTTAATTGTAAAACCTTTTCCCAAACCTTTACTCTGAGGTAATATCTGTCTTTTTGGTTGAGGTGTGTTTCTTGTAAACAGCAGAATGTTGGATCCTGTTTTCGTATTTATTTTCTTAACCTGTGCCTTTTTATAGGTGAATTGAGTCCATTGATATTCAGTGGTATTAATGACCAGTGGTTGTTAACTTCATTTTTTTGGTGATAGTGTTTGTGTGTTTCCCTTCCTTGAGTTGTGCTGGTGGAGGGTTGTCAGATGTCTGTGTTACTATGGGTGTTGTTGGCTTCCTTGGGTTGAGGTTTTCCTTATAGTACTTTCTGTAAGGCTGGGTTTGTGGGTACATATTGTTTAAATTTGGTTTTGTCCTGGAATATCTTGCTTTCTCCATTGATGGTGAATAAAGCTTTGCTGGGTATAGTAGTCTGGGCTTGCATCCATGGTCTCCTAGTGTCTATAGCACATCCATCCAAGACCTTCTGCCTTTCATGGTTTCAATAGAGAAATCAGGTGTAGTTCTGATAGGTTTACCTTTATATGTTACTTGACTTTTTCCTTTGCAGCTCTTAATAATTTTTCTTTATCCTGTATGTTTTGTGTTTTGATTATTATGTGGTGAGGGGATATTTTTTTGATCCAATTTATTTGGTGTTCTGTATGCTTCTTGTACCTTCATTGGAATATCCTTCTTTAGGTTGGGAAAGTTTTCTTCTATAATTTTGTTGCATATATTTTCTGGGCCTTTGAGCTGTAATTTTTCTCCTTCTTCTACCCCTATTATTCTTAGGTTTGGTCTTTTCATGGTGTCCCAGATTTCCTGGATGTTTTGTTTTAAGAATTTGTTGGATTTGCTGTTTTCTATGATCAATGAGTTTATTTCCTCTATAGTATCTTCAGCATCTGTGATTCTTTCTTCTATCTCTTGTATTCTGTTGCTCATACTTGTCTCTGTTCATTTGCCCAGATTTTCCATATCTAGCCATCCCTCGGTTTGTGTTTTCTTCATTACCTCCATTTCAGTTTTCAAGTCTTGAACTGTTTAATTACCCGTTTAATTGTTTTTTTCTTTGTTTTTTGTGGTATTTAATAATATTCATTTCTTCTAACTTTCTGTTATTCTTCTCTCCCATTTATCTAAGGGAGTTTTTCACACCCTGTTTCAGGTTTTCCATCACTTTCATGATGTTACATTTAAAGTCAATTTCTTCTACTTCTTCTCGATTAGGGTGTTCAAGTCTTCCTGTTGCATGTTTGCTGTATTCTGGTGTTATCATGTTGCTTTTCAGGTTGTTGAAGGGATTCTTGCATTGGTGCCTGCCCATCTCTTCCTTCAAATGTGGTCAGGAGAGTCTTGGCTTCTTGGTCCAATCTTTGCTGTGGCTAACTGTGTACTTGAGTTTTTTTCTGCCCTCTCTTAGGTCCCTCCAGCACTGGAGTTGGCTCTCAGATCCCCTTCACCCAGTAGCAGGCTGTGGTGGTGGATTTAAGGACCCCACAGATGAATAGGAGTGCTTGGTGGCAAGATGGAATAGGGTAAATAGAGAAAGCCATTAGCCAGAAAGACACTCCACTGAATGGCCAGGAATGTTTAGGGAATTTGGGGGGCCCTGTACTCTATTCCAGGGGTGTCTGGCTGGCTGGGCAGGCACACACTTACCTCTCCAGATGGATCTCCTCCGTACAGGAGCAGGTCCTCTTGCTGGCCAAGCTGCATAGGTTTATACATGTTGAGTGCCCATAGAGTTCAAGAGGGGGAATTATAGGTGATTGTTAGTTACCTACCATGGGTGCTGGGAATGGAACTATAGTTCTCTGGAAAAGCAGTGTGTTTTCTTAACCACTGAGTTATCTCTCCAGCCCCAGAAACAGGATTTGAGTTTAAGTTTGACTCCAAAGCCATGTTTTCCTTACTATGTCAAAGCTCTAGATTTAGCATATACATATAATGTATTTTTGTACAGACATGGAAAAGTTATAAAAAAATGTTAAAATTTTAACAGTGTGTAATTTTTTAAAAGACAAAATTATAAATCTATAGTTTGGACTGAGAAAAAACATTGTGAGTTTGTTTACAGTTGTGTGTCATTCAGTAAGTGCAGCTACATACTGTCAGTGCCATAGAGATGACAAGGTGTCTCCCAATATTAAGTGTCAGATCTAGGTGTTTCTTGTTTGATTTTTCTTTTTATTTTCTACCAAGAATTCTCATACCTTTTATCCAAAATTCACCAAGTTAAAAAGTCCCAGATATGAGCATTTTGTGTCATTTTATTTTTTCTGTTTTTATTTCCCTCTCTTGCTTCAGAACTTTCAAATGTAGGTTTCAGGTTAAAAAGAACCAGTAGCTTCAGGCTTGTCCTTGGTCCAGTTTTAATGTGCCTTGGAACTTTACTTTATTGTATTGCAGGTTTTAAAATGATATGTCTTAATAATAAAGAAATATAGAGTTATACTCTTATATTTGGTTGTGTGGTTATATCACTATAATTAAATTAACTAATCTATGTAAATATTACTAATTTATAACTTCAAAGATTTCCTCAAATAAATTTGCTTATGTTTAAAACAACCATTAGGGAGTAGCATTTTAGAAAAGCAATCTTTGTGATCAGAATATATTTTCTTCCATGTTCTCTTTTATAGGTAATCATAGCCTATTGGTATCGCACAATCGTGGGAACAATGGATTTATTTGGGTTGGAAACTAAGACTTGCTGGAATGTCACCAGAATAGAGCCTCTTAGTGAAGTTCAGAGCTGTGAAGGCATGTGTCTCGTGCTCACTGCTGTTTTTGTAGACATCTGATGTTGTGACACATTTCAAGGTTTATAATAAACTGTGATCAATTTTATTTAAAACAGTAAAGAAATGATCCATCTCAATAAATATTTTGCACATTACAGTTATTTTTTGAGAAGTCCACGTCCCTAATAATTTGAGTATAAACTGGAAACTTAACTAGAGCAATGATATATCCAAACATAAGGCACTTTTGAGTAAGAATTTGTTTCAGAATGAGATGGTACAAAAAAATATTTGGCGCAATGTTAGTACATACATTTGTGGGGGGGGGCAAAGGGCCAAATATATATCTATAATAGTTATGGATTGGTTAATGCTAATAATAAGCTTTTATAAATATTGCTTTATCTTGTTCACACTATAAGAGGAATTTTAATGTAATTCACCCTGAATATCTTCTATATTGGTATCTTTCCCAAAAGTTTGCCAGATGCCTAATGAGACTGTTAATAGCCACATAGTAACATGTATCTAACACAAGGTGTTTATAATATCTTCAAACATGACTATTTCCCTCAATATTGCTACTTACTATATTTATTTAACTCTTGGCATATGAAAACAATTTCCCATACTTTTTAAAAAATGATTTCCTTAAAAGCTGGAAATAATAAGTGGGTATATAGCTGTAGAAGCTTAGAAATAAGAAAAAAGTTTCAGTCTGGTTATAGACTTGACACCAACTGTGTATAGATGGTAACTGGAAGTAGAGAGAGCATGTAAACAGTGGTCATGTGGTCTTGGGATGAAAGGGTTAATGAACCAGGGCAAACAGGGTCACAGGACCTGTTTTCCAGCATACAGAGCAGCATTAACTTTGCAAATTATCTAGGTTTTTAATATTATCTTTTCAAGCATAAGAATCCTTTACACCAGTTAATCTTAAACTTTGGCCTGAGAATTGTGTAGATTGATGACTATGAAACACACAGGAAGTGAGACACATATAAACACAACCATGTGTATCAGATATGCTAGCATTCTGTCTACACCAGATAAAGTGATTGGATCATATCACAGAGACTAAAGCTTTTCTGGAGGTTAGGAACTGTATGCCACTCATCTGATAGCCTAGAAAAGACAAAATAATTGGTAGCTCCAGGGACCACAAGTGGCTCTGCAGAAAGTCCTCAACACTGAACTGTAGCATTATCATTTAAACTCATGTGAACCCCAACATACTGTTACATTATAGAAGCAGGCCATTAGGGGAAAGTGTTAATATAACCAATTATATGTTGTAGGGGTTGGGGCTGTGTGAGAGGTTATGGCTTTGCCCCCCAGGACAACAAGCAAAACCATCCAAAATGGAGGTAAAAAGGATTGTAGCTTTAAGAAAAATCATGAAAGCAAATGCTTTTTAGCAGATTCATGAGTTCTTGATTATAAAGCACTGAAATAACTTTGCTCCTTAAATACTGATCAATCTGTGTCTTTTTTTAAAGGATTGGGTGACCCTGCTTGCTTTTACGTTGGTGTAATTTTTATTTTAAATGGACTAATGATGGGATTGTTCTTCATATATGGTACCTATCTGAGGTAAGACTAGTAAAGACTAGCAGAGAGAGTGAGCCTATAGAGATTGATTGATACCTGTGATTAATGAAAAGGAAGCTTGAGGAAGCCAACTGACTGGGCGTAAGGAATTCTGTAGAATTGATTTTCCATAAGCAATGCTATGCAAACAGAAAATGAGATTCCACTGAAAACACTCTACAGCTCTCTATTTTACCCTTTGGGGGATCTTTGAAAACTAAGATTTAGTAAAAAAAATGTTAGTGAAGATACCTCTAGTGTAAGCAGAGATTGCATGTTGGTTTTCTGGCTGCCCGGACTGAATTATCACACAGAACCTATATTAATTACAACACTCTTTGGCCAATGGCTCAAGAATATTTATAACTAGCTCTTACATCTTAAATTAATCCATTTCTACCATGGAGTTGTGGCCTACCACTAAGGTTCTAGCATCTTTCTCCTTTGGTAGCTAGGTGGGTCCCTGACTCCATCTTCTTTCCCCTATCTCTGCTTGGATTTCCTGCTTTGCTATATTCTGCCATGCAAAATAGGCTAAAGCAGCTTCTTTATTAACCAATGGTAATAAAATATATTCACACCATACAGAGGGGAATCCCACATCACTCCAGTTCATGTGTAAATTATGACAACATTACATAGCAGAATGTTGTTTCTAATTTTATTCTTTTTGATGTAAGAATTTAAAAACTATCATTTTTTTATATCATTTGTAGAAGACACATTCATTAGCCAGTCTTTATTGATAATAATACCACAATTTTGTTTGAAGTGTAAATGTGCCTAGTCCCAGGTCATAAAGTTAATTATTACAGCCACATATTACTCTCCCACTCCCCATTGCTCCTTAGGAGAGGCAAATGAGTTAATTTTTCTCATTAAAAATTAAGGCAAAGTCATTGACACAAGCAAAGCAAGTAGGGGAGAACATAAATTAATGACACATTTGTAGGAATATGCCTTGATAAAACTCATTTGTTTGTATGCTAATCTAAATAAAAATTTAAGAGCAGCAGTGGAGATGTGGTACATATATACAATGACTTTCTCCAGCTATAAATAAAAATGAAATTATTTCACCCGCAATAAAATGTATAAAACTGGAGAGTATAATTACACAAAATAAAACAATAAAGACAAATACCATGTTTTCTTTTATAAGTACATTTAATCTAGATTTAAAAATATAGGCTGAACCATGAAACTGGGAAGGACTACTGTTATTGGAGGACAGGGGACTAACAGGTGTGGGGATAGGGACAAGAGTGATCAATGGGTGTTACTGGAGGACAGGGGATTAACGATGTGGGGATAGGGACAAGAGTGATCAATAGGTAGGGTTGTTCAGTGATTAAGAGCACTTGGTGTCCTTGCAGATGACCAGTGTTCATTTTCCAGCATCCACATGGCAGGTCACAACCATCTGTAATCCCAGTTCCAGAAGGAATGACATTCTCTCTTGGATTCCTTGGGTACAAGGCATGCACGCTCAAGGTGTATACATATATACATACAGGCAGGGAAACACTCCTACATGTAAAGTAAAAATAAATAAATGTAATGGGGAAAACATGCATATATGATTATCCGAATCTAGATTTTTATAGAGATATAATAGTTTATGTAATGTAGGTTAGAAATTAACTATATATATTTTATATATGATATATATGTGCATATATGAAAGAGGAAAGAGAAGGCAGACCAAAAAGAATGCAAAGTGGGAAAGAAACTGAAGCATATAATGGGTTTAATATGTCCAAAGTAAATATATATATATATATATATATATATACAAAGTAAAATTGTATATATACACATATATGTATATATATATGAAAATTTAATAATGAAACCATTATGTTGTAAGCTAACTAAAAAATTTCTAAAGTACAATCAAAATGAACTGTTATGCTTCCCTTCTGGTCAATGTAAGGAAGCTGACAATAACTTACAACATCACTCTTCGCTCAGCTCTTCTATAGTTTATTACCTTATTACCCTACACAGTGGTCAGAGATGTTACCACAGCTTGCTGTTTTTGTTTTTATTTTTCATCTCATTCTTTCCTCTTCCTTTCATTTCACCAATATTTATGTATTTTAAACTAAGCCAACAGTGAGGAGTAGGCACAAATAGACTCTGCCGGCTTCGTGTTTATAATAAGAGGCCTGGGATATGGGCCACAGATGAATGTACAAGACAAAAACACTACAACATGGATCTGAGCGTCTGTGATGATTATTAGGCCCTGTAGGTCTGCTGTGTAGAGTCTACAGCGTGGCTCCACCAGAGTATTTGCAGTCAATCAAACAGTCATGAGCTTCTGCAAAGTGAAGCTGTTACTCTTTTGACTTTAATCCTTAGTCACTTAAGCCTAATTTCAAAATACACAATTGGCCCATTTACATTATTGACAGAACAGCATACAGACAAAGGGCTGGGCTGCATGTTTAAAATTATTTTATGGCCACAGCTTATTTAGAAAATATTTTGATGAAATTGTAAAACTGGGATTGAAATTGTAAAACTGGGATTGAAATTGTAAAACTTGGGATGTAAAACATGTGCACTTTGTGTTTTTATACAGCCAGGATTAAAACACTAACTACACAGGCTTTTAGGAAATATTTGTGGTTTTATGACTTAGTTATTCATGTTTTAAGCACAGAAAATTATGGTTTTAATTGTGATATAATTTTTTGGGAAGAACCTATATGTTGCACGCTATGACTGTGTACTTTACTATTTTTACAGTGGGAGTCAGCTAGGAGGTCTGATTACAGTGGTGTGCTACTTTTTCAATCATGGAGAGGTCAGTTTTCTATTCAACCTTTTTGAAACATAGAGTGGCTTGTATGAACAAGAATATATAATCACTAAACTACTATGATTGCATTGTGTTGTGACTGTAAAATCTTAAAGTACTTTATGTTGTAAATTTATATGCTAATTACTAATCAAAATTGTAAATCAGTACAATTTAAAACAGGTGATCCATCAATTTGGTGCTTCTTTACATACATATGTTCTGTAGATAAATGACAACATCGCACTCCCTGCGCCAGTCACTTTGTACACGTCATTCACTGACATTCAGTGAAGACAAATGCCTTGCATTTCATCTGTTGGAACAAAGAAAAACATTTATTTGGGTGTGCAGGCTTTGATGAACTGAGTTTGAGTTTGAATAAAACCATTACTCTTTTCAAGGTTTGCAAGTTTAGTTTCTTAAACAAATTATAATTTTTGGAGGCCCTTAATAAAACAATCAGTCTCTTACCCAATGATAAAAACTCAAATTCTTTCTATAAAAAGGTTTAGGGTTTATGAGAGAAAATTTATACATAAATGTTGATCCATATGTCTTAAGGCAATCTAAATATGTATATTCCAGTTTAATATTGTCACTGTGTTCATTACCAGCAATTCTTAGTGCTTTCAACTGTTTTAAAAACTTGACTCATGTAGAGTATATTTGATTAACTCAGATTCATTTGACTGCTGATTATGCATGTCTTTATTAGTTGGAACTTAATGTGTATAGACACCTGAGTTTTGCAAGTGCTCTATGTTTTTGATTAACATGGTTTCCTAGCCAGATCATGTATGTATTCAAAGTCTCAAATGCCAGGCTCCAACTGCAGTGCACTCTGAGCCTGCAGTCCTCACAGTGCCTATCCCTGTGTATTTGTTGGTCCTTTGGCTGAATTGCATGTGATTTAATATAGTTTTTACTTGTTTCTGAATGACAATAATAGGGCTCCTCTTAATAGCCATGAGAGAGGATGTCAAAGGACCAAAAGCTATTCCAGACAGTGAGAAATAGGATCTAATAGGCCAGTGTTAAACTCTGAAAGTAAGCCAATATCTGAGTTGTGAGTAACATTTACTTTAATGGAAATAATGCAAGCTGCATCTTTTATGGTTTCAGGCCACCCGTGTGATGTGGACACCGCCTCTCCGAGAAAGTTTTTCATATCCATTCCTTGTACTTCAGATGTATGTTTTAACTACTATACTCAGGTAATTTCTGTCATAAAACAAAGCTAAAAGTTGTGTTATTTTTCTTAAGATTTGCTTTTACCTAAGTCATAATTACCTAATTTAAACTATGTTTTACAGCTATTCAAAAATTAATTGAGTAATAAGACAATTGCAACATAAATTTGTAAACATTTTCTAACATGAAAATGTTGGCCTACAGGTTCTAGATAAAACTAATAATTAAATAATAATTAAAAGAAAGATTTTTTTTAAAAAAGAAATATTTATCTAGTTTTCTTTTGTGTGAATAAGTATTTTGCCTACATGTGTGGTGCCCACAGAGGCCAGAAGAGTGGGTCAGATCTTCTGAAAAGAGGATCCATGTGAGAGCTGGGAAATGAACATTGGTCCTCTGCAAAAGCCGTGCGTCCAGCCCCATTCAAATGTTTTTGACAAATAACCACTTGATTCCTCAAAGCTAACATACTCCAGCTCTTTGTTTCCTAAACTGTGTCTTTGAAAGAAGATTGACATAGTGCCATGAAAAGGGGACCCATGTACACATGGATTTGGGAAGATGTAAATTTTATAGTACCAAAGAGTACACACAACACACATTCATGGATGGGTATATGAATGTTGTGCTTATAGAATCAGCTTCTGAATGATGTTTCTTGTAGTTCAGCTAGTTCCATATTGTCTTGGACATACTCTTTTGTGAATTAAGTTTTAAGCATTTTAGAAATGGAAGAGGTCTGGAGAAGCAAGAAGAGAAGACTACAATAAATAACCTTGTTATATGAATAGAGTTCGGAGAACGTTAGTGAGAGTTGCCCTGAATGAAATTGTGATCATTATGTCTTCTAAACTCACAGGGAATAGCCATAATCAGTTACTAAGCTCTGGAAATCCGCACTCCTTCCTGCCCTTCTTCCTAAAGTTGTGCATTATGTATTTAAAAGTACCCATAGACGCATGAGTCATGCCAAATTTGAATCTTTAGCCATAGACTACTTGGCACAGTCAAGTAAATGATTGAGGCATGCATTTGCTAGCCGACTGAGTAAACACGGTGTGTACATCCTGAGCTCCCTGCAGACCTGGAGAGCAGGCTGCCCCCTGGTGTGTCAGCAATTAGGGCTTGAATATGGCTTTGGGAATCTGTTCCCAGTTCAGGTTTCCGGATTCATTCCTTACATTGTGTACTTAGAAAAATTATCGAGAAAGATCCTTTTCCCAGAGGATTGTTCATTTGAAGTAATATTAGCTTGGCTAATTGGGGGTTAGGGGGAGTCATACAGTGGGATGTGTTAGTCAGGACATTTAAGATCATGACCTTGAAGGCATGTACTCTATTTAACTAAAACCAGTTTTGTCTGAATAAATGCAAGAATGCTCAGATGGACTTTGTGCTTTCTTGGGACATGGGACTTGAAAATAAGGATCCTTCCCACCCCAGATTGTTCAAAACATAAAGCTGCAACTGCAGATCGGCTTTCTTCTTCACACATGTTTGTCTTTTTCATATTCTTAGAGATGCTCCACTTTCTTTGTGAAAGGTGTTGGCTCCCACAGTTGCCCTGTTGCAAAATACACAATTCAAATGCCAGCTGCAACAGCTGGATTATTCTCAGCTTTGCGGTTTTAAGAACGTCTCTGCAGTCCCCCACAAGTGTTGGTGCACTCCTTGACAACATGTGTGGCTCCTCACTATTTTCTTTCTTTCTTTAAAAAAAGATTTATTTATTTATTATATACACAGTGTTCAGCCTTCATGTATGCCTGCAGTCCAGAAGAGGGCGCCAGATCTCATTACAGATGATTGTGAGCCACCATGTGGGTTGCTGGGACTTGAACTCAGGACCTCTGGAAGAAAAGTCAGTGCTCTTAACCTCTGAGCCATCTCTCCAGCCCCAGACTATTCTTTTATTATTATTATTATTATTATTATTATTATTATTATTATTATTTTGGTTTTTCGAGACAAGGTTTCTCTATAGCTTAGGAGCCTGTCCTGGAACTAGACCAGGTTGGCCTCAAACTCACAGAGATCTGCCTGCTTCTGCCTCCCGAGTGCTGGGATTAAAGGCATGCACCACCACCGCCCAGCTCCTCACTATCTTCTGAATCACGTGAGTGACCAGTGTGGAAAGGACTTCTCTGTGTCCTGTGGGACACCCTGAGGAACACAGGATCAATGTCAGGTTCTGTTTCCTGAGCTCTACCTGGAGGATTAAAATTGAATGGCAAACATTTTTATAATGAGGAACTAAAGTTGTATTTAAATAATTTAGTTTACTGAAAAAATTGTTCAATACTATTTCTAAATATCTAATTTTCTTTTATTTAATCATTTCTATTGTTCAAGCATTTTAACAAGTTGATTTCCAAAATTGAATTTTGTTGTGTTACATAAAAGGTAAGGAGATGAGTTAGGTTTCTATGTTTAGCAAGGGCTGCGTTGCTTCTGAGCTACCAGCTGTCTTCACAGCAGAACTTACTGGTGTTGCTTCCCTCTGTCAAGGACCTCCACTGTCCACAAAAAACACTACATAGCGCTTTGTCTCTCCAACGTGGCCTTTATGCTTCCCTGGCAGTTCGCTCAGTTCATACTCTTTACGCAGGTAAGATGGTTTAAACTAATTCAAGATGAATGCATATGGGCATGATTTTCCAGTAGAGGGTTGTAGAATGCTTGTTTTATTTTGTATTTTGAGGCTAGCCTCAAATTCGCTCTGCAGCCCAAGTTGACTGTCTGTGAACTTGTGATATTCCTGTCTTCTCAAGTGAAGAGGTAACAGAGGCAACCATCACACCTAGTTGATTTTATTTATGCTTTCAAGGTCTTTCAAATTAATGGCTGATCCTAAAGTCTTTATAAATGTCTGTATCCTGTCTTTATCTTTATAAATGTCTGTATTGTGTGAAGAGCAAAACTGTACTAAGAGCCATTTCTCAAGCTTCTCTCTCTCTCTCTCTCTCCCTCTCTCTCTCTCTCTCTCTCTCTCTCTCTCTCTCTCTCTCTCTCTCTCTCTCTCTCTCTTCCTCCCTCCCTCCCTGTCTCCCTCCCTCCCTGTCTCCCTCCCTCCCTGTCTCCCTCCCTCCCTGTCTCCCTCCCTCCCCTACCATTTTTGGAGACAGGTTTTTGTGTGTGTGTGTGTGTGTGTGTGTGTGTGTGTGTGTGTGTGTTGTGTGTCCTGAAACACTGTCTGTCCTGGAACAAGCTAGCCTCAAACTCAAAGAGATCCACCTGCCTCTGCCTCCCAAGTGCTGGGATTAAAAGTATGCACCACCACTGCAACCTGGCCATTTCCCAAGCTCTTATCAAGATCTTTTTTATGAGAATTGAAGCCACATTATTTTTTTCCTAAAATTCTTATGTAACTAATAGCAAGAAATTAAACTAATGAAGCAGAGTTAAAAAAAAAAACAACGTGGTGAAGATTTACGGCAATAAGCGTATCCACGTAGGTCCTTACCACCAACAGTGATGCGCTGTGCGTTCCAAGACATAACTTATGACTTCAGCTCCATAAGCACCGCTTGTTTGAAAAGTTGTTAAAGGATTCTCAGTTCTTATTAGAGCTGGCTGTAAGAAAGGTCATTGTTTTTGCAGGCTGAAACAGTAGAATACAAATAACTTTTATTTTGCCTGCTTATAAGTCTGTGTGTGCCATGGAGGTAGTCCCTGCAGCGGTCAGAAGAGGCTGTTGGATCTTCTAGGACTGGAGTTACATTGGTTGTTATGTTCTACTGTGCGAATGCTGGGAATCAAATCCAGGTTCTCTGCAAGAGTAGCTAGTGCTCTTAACCACCAAGCCGTGTCTCCAGGCCTTGTATTTTAACAAGTCATTGTGAGCAAATTTATCAACCTAGCTCTTTAAATGAGTTTGAAATTACATTGACTTTCCAACAATTCAAAGCCTATTCAGGACTTAATTATTTTAACTGAAACGTGCGCTTACATTTGTGTCTGTATTTACATTTTAATGAGGAGATTCAAACTTATTTTTTTCTTCTGGTGGTAACAGCCCTGCTGTGGAACTCACTTTGTAGACCTGGCTGGCCTCAAACTCATAGAGACTGATCTGCCTGCCTCTGCCTCCCAAGTGCAGGCGAGATTTCCTTCCTTCCTTCCTTCCTTCCTTCCTTCCTTCCTTCCTTCCTTCCTTCCTTCCTTCGTCCCTCCCTCCCTCCCTCCCTCCCTTTATCCCTTTCCCCCCTCTTTCTTAATAAGGGTGAAGGTTAGTTCATATCCTCTAATCATTTTGTCTAAGACATGAATATAAAGGAAAGATGGCCTGCATTTCAAAGAACAAAATAATGAGAATCACAGGAACCTAGGACATTTGATCTGACAAGGCCTTAGACATGATCATTTAAGATGCTAAGAATTTTGGCAGGGAGTTTTACTTTATAGTTTATCCAGCTTCCCTTTGGAATCCCTAGTTATGTTTGAAACATTGTGTCAGGGCAAGTGAGATGGAAGAAACTGTAAAACAAGTTAGAGAGATAGAAAAAGTTTTTAGACAAGATAGTGCTAACGCATTTACACCACATTCATTATCAGTTCAGTTGTTTTTCTTTATATGACTGGTTGTCAATCCGAGGTGCATAATTAGTTCATATCTTTTGTAATATTTAAGTCAGCGTGACTGCATGCCTTTCTGCTATTGTTGACAGCAGGGCCTGTTTCGCTGCCTGTAGTTTCTCCTTCTGTCACCAAAAATGCTTTAGGACAAGGGAAAGCTCCAGATGTCTAGGCTAGCATAGGAGCTGGAAGGCAGACTGCCTGCATTGGCAAGGCTGTGTACCCATCATGTATTCTGTGCGCTGTGGAAATGCCAGCATGCCACTTCTAGCAAAACACTTCGCTTTTATGCATGAGAATGTGGCCTTCCATTAACTTCCCAGCTCTTGCCTTTCACACGCATGAATGCGGCCTTTCCATTATGTTGCCAGGCTCATTGCTTGCTAACTGTCTAATTGCGCCTCAATGGAAGGACTCCCAAATTAACTGCATTCTACCTAAGGGGATCACCGAACCTAGTGCTTATTTAAGTAAGGAGACAATTGTTTTCTCAATCAGTTTTTAAATGAGCTTACAAGGCAGCTGGTTTCCTTATGACATTTTCATACATAACTCAGATTGTTCCTTCTCTGCCCTTACTCCTCCCCATTTCCCACTATCCATACCTTGCTGTTCTCTTGCAGTCCCACTGTTACCCATTCTGCTTGAATATCTCATTGTACTCCCTTTTCCTTCCCACTGCTCTCCATTAAAGGCACTTTCCCACTGTATCATGGACTTGCTTTCTGTTTCCTGGACTCTGTTCATTGTCACTCAAAACTAATCCAAACATGAAAATTAGAAGCTCGGTACAAGCATATTATGTAATAGGATGTAGAGTCCTTTGGTGATGCCAAGTGGTGGTGTAGGTGGTCGTATAATAGTTCTATTTTTGTTTTTTTCCAAATAAATACAATCTTTAAAGTTAAAAACAGTGGTTTCCCCCCAATCCATGTTGGCATGTCAGCTGGTGTCATTGTTTACATCTTGTTTTAGCTGACATATTGTTGAGGTATTATAGTTGCAGCTTCTTTGTCATACGTAAGAAGACGTAATGTCACAGCAGGCCTACTGGTTCTTCGGTTCTTACAATCTTTCCACCCTTCTTCTGCAACGCTTCCTGAACCTTGGGTGTAGGAATGGTGCCATTATGTACCAACTGGGGCTGTGCACCCCACAGCGTTAGCTCTTTGCATTTTGACCAGTTATGCTTTTCTGTGATGATCTCTATCTGCTGAGATTTGCTTCTTCCCAGCTTTGATCTTCTCTGGAAGCAGGTCACCTGCTATCTGCTCCCCTGCGCCATGGTAGGGAATATGAATTATGGGTATTGTAAATGTTCCAGTTTCTCCTCTTGCTACTCCTGAGAACAGTTTAGACTCCGATTTGGATTCCCAGCAGTACAGTCTGCTTCCCTCGAACTGTGGTGCTTGAGTGCTTTGGGATTTTACACGTGGAGGCTGACTCTGAACACTACACCAGCTCTTCTTCCTTCTGGGAAGGACTATGTCCAGGACTGAAGCTTGCCTGGATTGGTGGGGCTGCTGTCACATAATGATGTAGGAGTGTTTCTATCTATCTGCTGTTTCATTGGTTAATTAATAAAGAAACTGCTTGGCCTGATAGGTTAGAATATAGGTGAGTGGAGTAGACAGAACTCCCTAGTTCATTCATTCTGCCTCCCCATCCCTCATGCCTTCTTTGGTGCATTTCTGAAACTTCCTCAATTTCTTTCTTTGGGACAGAGTTTTTTCTTTTCTTATATTGACTCTCTCCTTCACCATCTCTCTAAGGTAGTCTCTACTCTGCCACCTTCCTGGAAGTGATGAACCTCTCTTAATTTTGATTTGTCTACTAGAGGCTCTTATGTTTTGGCATTTCTGAGCCATGGATTCTGCATCTACACAACTGTACATCTCATTAACCCCTGAGCTGTACTTGAACATGAAGGTGCTTCCTGGATCTTTGTAAGAATTTCTACACTAGAGAAGCATCCAAAGCTTACACCTGGCAAATTGTGTCTCCTGTTCCAACGCTTCTGAGGAACTGAAGAAGACCCTTGGTTGGACATGGCCGTCAAGAACTCAGATACACCTCCTTGAAGACAAACAATGTCACCAGGGCATAGGTGTTGGGTTTCCTGCACAGATGGACCTGGATAGAGGGCTTGTCTGTGTGAGTTGCAGTCATTCTGCCTCAGAGACGGTTTGCAGTGCACGGCTGCCAAGAAGTAAAAGAGGCTCAGCATCAACCATACAACCTCTCTAGAACTAGCTTTCTTCTGAGGCAGGCCTCCGAGTGCTGGTGGTGAGCAAGTGCTCAAATCAGGTTTTCTTCCCTGAGCAATTTGTGTTACTGTTCTTTCCAGATTAGGATTAGAATTTAAAGGTATCCAAACACAGTTAATTCTTACAGAAAAAGATTTCCAATTCAAAAGCTCCTGGTTCTGCAACTTTTTAATCTAGTTCTTTCTTTATCAAACTTCAGATCTGATGGACATTAAGGGTCCAAGGAAGGACAGTCTTTGTTCATCAAGTCCACAGAACATTCCACTCAAGAACCATGAGAACCTGCTAGTCTTGGAAATGGAATGTCAATAGAGGCCACCAAATGTGTTTCCCCACAGGAAATTCGATGTTCCTCCATCTAGAAGATGCGTGCTATAGCACCTTTCCTACTTGAGACCCAACCTCCATCTCTACAAGCTTTGTCTTACTTGGTATCCCATTAAAGACTGTTAATTACTCCTTAAAAAGAAAACATTTGAAGAGTGGATTTCTCTGGGTTAGTTAGATGTTCCATTTGTTGTCATGATACTTAAAATATAATTTAAATTCTCTTTTTTTGTAAAACAAATAGCAGATGACAAGGAATATATTTATAGGATTTATATTAATGGTTTCAAACCTCATAACTAATTTAAGATATATGAACACATCTCTGATTTCAGAAACTAAAGTTTCTCAAGGACTTGAACAGATTCGAATCCCTCCTTTTGTTTCCTGGAGACAAATTCTCACCTGGAAGCCAGTGTCTAAAAGAAGCACCTGGAAGCAAGGAGCCATGCTCATTTCTGTGTTCCACTTATCAATTCCGCTGCTTGTGTCTTGAGATAGAAATGGTCTTTTAGCCAGCAATTAAACTCATGACATTTCAGAAACCCTGCATAATATTTGCCTTTTAAAAGTATTTTTCTCAACCAAACCTTGGCTGTGGTAATTTAGAAAGTGCTGCAGATGAGTGCATCCTAACTGTAAGAATGGAAGACTAAGTGTGCCAAGCTTGAGAAGTGAGGGTCGTTTGGCTTCAATCCCAGAGTAATCCAGTCCAGCAGGTGGCACTCGCTTTCTCTAACTGATGGAGACCACCAGGCCCAGGCATTCATCTAACCCAGGCTGGTCGGTTAAGCACCTGCACTTTGTACTTTGCTCCTGAGACACACCCAGCATCTTAGACTGCGCTCTACTCAAAGCTACAGTCTGACTGTATTGCTTATATTATTGTTATAAAGAAAGGACTCCAACTTTCATGCAGCTTTGATAAAGAAATGCACAATTGAACAAGGCTTCTATATCCTGTATAAACTATTAATTAAATTTACTGTTACTTAATGGTTTTTCTGTGTAGAAAAAAGGATTCAGTTTTCCTCACAAGGTGATCTTTTTTTTTTTTTTTTTTTTTTTTGGTTTTTCGAGACAGGGACAAGGTGATCTTTTGAACTGTCTTTCAATGCCTAAATTGTTTTATTAAGTGATCGAAACTCAGCAGGAAGCATACAAAGCAATTATGTTTTTCCCTTTAAAACCTGCTTCTTTCTTTCTTTCTTTCTTTCTTCCTTCCTTCCTTCCTTCCTTCCTTCCTTCCTTTGCTGCTTTTTCTAAACTTGGATGAAATCCCGAGTTATTCCATATGTTTGTCTTTTGTTTACAGAAAAAGTAATTTTAATTTAATCACAGTAATTGTAGAATTTTTAACCTTATCTATTACATCTTAGAGCATACTAAAAATAATTTAATTGATATTTGATGATATCAGGCATGTTTTTGAATGTCCTGAAAAATAAGAATATCTTTCTCTCTCTTTCTTCCTTCCTTCCTTTCTTCTTTCTTTCTTTCTTTCTTTCTTTCTTCCTTCCTTCCTTCCTTCCTTTCTTTTTTCTTTCTTTCTGTCTGTCTGTCTATCTATCCATCCATCCATCTAGATAGATACAGATTTATATCTATTTATAATTGATGTGAATGTTTGTAAAAAAATAGTCAAGAAAAGAAGGTGCAATGGGGAAATTGTGACACACTGAGCAGATCTGGCCTTTCATATAACGTTGACTGATTTGTGATGTAGGAGATTTTTTAAACATCTATTTCAGGAGTCTTTTGTGTTTTTCTATTCCCATGCCTGGTTGGTTGGTTTTTATGTGTGATTTAAGATTAGTGTAAGGGTAAATTGATGATAATTTCTCCAGGGAATAGTGAATTTGTTTCCAATAGGCAAAAGCACAATCAATCTTGAATTATTGTCACCCAGTGAGATGGTCCAAAGTGGGTTTTGTTCTTTCTGATAGCTTCCTTCTTCCTGGCTCACATCTAGAGTTAGACCTTTGAAGCCTCAAACCAAAGCCTGATAAAGCAGAAGACATTTCCTTCTCGGTGTGCCCCCCTCAGAGTCTGCCTGCTTAGTCTGCTAAGTCTGTCATACACCCTGCATGCTTCAGCCATTGTTGGCTGAAGTTATTCTGGAAGAGAAATAATCCAGATTTCATGGTCAGAGGTAGAGATTCACATTATTAACTGGGATTTATCTTCTTAATTCTCAATAAGATTGATAATAAGAATAGTAATAATAATATCATGAATGTACTTATAAATGCTTATACTTTTGTATGTTTCCCCCAGCAATTACATTTCTGGGCTGGAAAATTATTTTATTCCTGCCATGAGAAATATAGCCGCTCCCTTGTATTTGCTTTTTCTATGAATAATGACCTGTCTGTTTTCTATATTTTTTCACTTTGGGGCTTTTATGTTTTTGTTTCAGATAGCCTCATTATTTCCCATGTATGTTGTGGGATACATTGAGCCAAGCAAATTTCAGAAGATCATTTTTATCAACATGGTAACATTTTAATATTTATAAGTCTAATATTAAGTTATCGCTGTTTGTAAAGCATTGTAATTCTCTTTTCCGGGGTACTTCTCTTGGTATTTCAGGTGCATGAGACTGACACCGTCTCGAGGGAAAGCTGGAAATGCACACGCCGTCCTCTGTCTTGTGCTATACTTTTTAAAAACTCCCAACCACACTACAGATGGACTGTCCTCTCTAAAGCTTTTATGTTTTAAAGATATGTTTATTTTTGGTTAGGTGTTTGAGTGTGTGTGCATGCATCTATTATTCACTGAGAGTGTGCAGTGCCCACAGAGTAAGAAGGCATCAGATCTCCCGGAACTAGTTACTTATGGTTGTGAGCTGCCATGTGGGGACTGGGAACAGAACCTGGGTCCTCTCTAAGAGCAGCCAGTGCTCTAGGCTGCCGAGCCATCTCTCCAGCCCTTTAGACTTTATTTTTACTTTTTAATATTGTCATTAATTTTAAAATGCCTTTTATACTTGGGAGTTTTAACATT
Source organism: Arvicola amphibius (assembly GCF_903992535.2). NCBI lineage: Eukaryota > Metazoa > Chordata > Mammalia > Rodentia > Cricetidae > Arvicola > Arvicola amphibius. The sequence continues at coordinate 93,037,105 of NC_052049.1, read as the reverse complement.
GTGCAAATGTGAAATTTTGTGAGTGAACTTTTATAGTTGCACTTTTTTAATCTTAGTTCCCAAATGCATCTTCCTTTAAAATATAAAGTGATAATAAATCTTTATAAGTTACAAAAGTCATAAAATGATGCAACAAGACATTAGTGAAAATACATTTATCATTGTTATATTATGTCACTCCATTATTTGAACTATAGAAACCACAGAGGCACATGGAAAAGTGTAGAAAAAGTTTCGCCTCACGTTGGGTGCCATTCTGTAGTGGTGAGGCAAATAGGCCTGCTTTTCGTACCACCTGGCTCCCACACAGCTAGCTTTACACCTGAAATAATAACACAAATTGTATTCATTTAAGTACTGCCTGGCCCATTAGTTCTAGCCTCTTATTGGCTAATTCTCACATCTTGATTAACCCATTTGATTAATGTGTGTAGCACCATGAGGTGGTGGCTTACCGGGTAGATCTTAACCTGCATCAGTCTCAGAGAGGAGAGGCATGGCTTCTGTCTCACTGCCTTCTTCCTCCCAGCATTCTGTTCTGTCTTCCCCACCTACCTATGTTCTGACCTATCAGGCCAAGCACTTTTCTTTATTAATTAACCAATGAAAGCAACAGATAGATAGAAGACCCACCTACATCAGAAAAGAATTTAAATTCTGCTATAAGTAATTTATGATCTTATATTTTAATACTTAGATCATAGCAGTAATTTGAAATCTTATTTTTATTTAGAAAACCCCATTAATAATGTAATCAATGGCTTATATGATATGATCAAATTGTATGGTTTTCTTATGTGAAAATGTCATAATGAAATATGTATAGTGAATATCCACTAATAAAAATGCTAAAGATATAATTATCTAACCTGCCTCCAAAGTGTGAATACATGTAATGAATATAAATCATTTTTTGTTTCCATTTCTCAGAGTTCAGTTGCCCTCTGTTTCATTTTGATGTTTGGAAATCCAATGTACTTAAGTTCTTATTATTCCTCATGTTTGTTGGTGACATGGGTAAGTCACAGAAAGTCAAGCCTAGGTTTTGAGGGAAGGGGGAAGTGAATAGCTGTGTTATTATGAAGTAGAAAGGATGTGGGAAGCAAAGATGTTAAAACTCCATGGCAATCCCCAATGCTTAAATTAGTGAATTGTACCTGGGAAAGGCCAGTTTTGCTTTTCTATATGAAATAAGAGGAAACAGAGGGCGTTCACAATTCAAGCTTATGCATATCCGAGATATGACTAAAAGTCATAAAATGGATTTATGGAGCCATTGCTATAAACATAAGAAGTAAACATGATGGTTTGCTTTTAACAGTTCTTCAAACCAGAGTAGGCCATCTATAATTATAACATCAAGCCCCTGCTGATAACCTCCTAGCTACCCAAAACGGAGTAGAAAATTACTAATAGCCAATCTTGCCTGCAAGAGTCTTGCCTGAGAAACATTAAAATAAGCAGAGTGTGACTGCAGAGAGAAAAACACAAGTATAAGGAATAGAAGGACATACAAGGCCTCAACGGTGTAAAATTGTCCTGATTACTTGATAATGCAAGAAACAGAGGAAAGGCGCATGCTTTTCTTTGTAAAACTGACTGAGTGCAGAGTGCAGTTGACTGGCTCCGCGTTTTCCACACCCTTCTTCTCTCCACAGGTGCTGCCATGCAGAGAGCAAACCACATAACTCACTGAGGTAGAAATGTAGAAATGTGATGCAGGAGACAACATCTCAGCGCATAGGGCAACATCCTCTAGCTTCCAGGAAGTTTATTTGTCCACAATTTGAAAAGTCAATAATTAAGACAGAAATTGCAGATAGAGTTGAGAAAGGAGGGAGTGATTGTATAATGTAAATGTTAATTTTATTTCTTTCATTTTTTGTTACATGTCTTCTAGGCAATATTGCAAAAGAAGAATAAAATCCAAAAATTGGGATCCTCTGAACTTCACTTGTGGGTAAGAGTTAATGTTTTTAACAGTTTCTTCCAATCTGCCTTTTTATTTCTTAAACTGAATGAAGAAATAGGTTTCATTTACAAAAAGAAAAACAGATGTGCTGATCTTCTAGGTTCTTTCTGAGGCATTCCTGTACCATATGGTGAAAATGGAGAAAGATCTGTCCCACAAGTTGACAGCATGACACTTTTAATACACAATAGTCCTAATTTCAGAAGAGTGTCATTTGATACAATTAATGAATATTAATTGCTTTACTTGTGAGCAGTAAGTGGAACCATGTCTATGGGCACTGAAAAGATTCTGCTAATTGCACATAAAAATGTACTCTTTTAGCATTTTTCTCTGGCAGAGGTTGAACACACATCCTCGCAATAACTAGGAGACAGAGGTGTGAAGAGAAACCCCAAAAGTTACTTAAGGTGGGGACATGCTCCACCCTGAGGATCTTCCTAGCCTCAATGGGAAGCCATGGAGGCCACAAGACAGGTGACATGAAGACAGTCGTGTTACTCATATTCCCATAATTGTACAAAAATGGCTAAGAAGAAAATAGAAAAGGCATATTTGATTCACATTAGAGGTGCCAATCTATTGCCACTTGGCCTGTTGTTTCTGGGCAGCGGTGATGTGGAACAGCGAGTTCGTGGTTACTGGGCAACCGTGATGTAGGACAGTGAGTTCGTGGTTACTGGGCAGTGATGTGGAACAGTAAGTTCATGGTTACTGGACAACGGTGATGTAGGACAGTGAGTTCGTGGTTACTGGGCAACAGTGATGTAGGACAGTGAGTTCATGGTTACTAGGCAGCGGTGATATGAAACAGTATGTAGTTACTGGGCAGTGGTGATAAAAGTTGCTCACTTCATGGCAGCCAGAAGTAAAGAAAGAGGGAGGGAAAGAGTTGGGAACCTTTTATAACCAAGTTCCACTCTCAAATTCTGTTAATCTAGGAATTGATGAATGGATTAATATTTGTGAGGTCAGGGCCCTTATGATCGAGTCACCTCCCAGAGGCCAATTCTCAACCCTGCTGCATTGAGAACTCTCTGCCTTCAACACATGAGCTTTGGGGAATATTTAAGATCCAAATGAAAATACCTCTAAATAATGAGCTCTCTACTTCCTACACCTGGTTTCTGCCACCCTCCACTTAATGTCAAGAGGACTGGTGAGGGGCATTTTCTCCCAATATACAGCGCGAGTGGGGACTGAGACAAAACCTCAGAGGCACCAAGTGAACTAAACTGGCAAAAATATTTCTACAAAGACTCTGAAAACTAAATTGCTTTTGTAACATATAAAAAGGGACAGGGTCTTTGTAAGTTGAAATGGAGTATAGGTTGAGGTGGAGTGCTAAAATAGGTTCTGCAATCTCTATTACATGATTCAAAATGCACTAGATGTAATAGTCACTACCAATAATAGCAAGAACGAGAAAAATAATGAGTTAGAAAAGGTGATCAGCAAATCTTCATTGAGATAAGTCTGGTGGCATTATCTTTGGAAATCTTTGTTTCTTTTTTATTAATTATTTTAATTGTTCAGATTTATAGGATACAGTGTGATCATTGAGGCAAGCATATAGTGTGTAGTGACTAGAGTAGTTAACTTTTCCAACTCCTTAACTGTTAACAAAATGTATTACCTTGTAGTAATTCCATGTTTATATGGTATAATATTTGGTATTTCAGTTCCAGTATTATATTGCTCTGACAGTAGGGATGACTTCCACCTATCCATCACTACTTTGTGTTTAGAGCTCTTGCATACCTGACTTCTGGTTTTCATAAAATACACAAGAGATTATCATGAACTATAGCTGTGCCTTGGTATTGTGGACCACTATTACTTACTCTGGCTAGATTGCCACTCTGGGTTTACAGCCAAGGAAAATGGCATCAGTATATTAGACTGCACCTGACAGTCTATGTTTATGGTGCACTATTCTTACTAACTGAGACATGGGATCAATGGGGGTGCTTATTGGTGGGTGAATAGAAAAAGGAAACGAGTTGTGTCTATGCACAAAATAATTTATCAGCTATAAATAAGAGTGATAACCTATGATATATAGAAAATGCCTAAAGCTGGAGGGCATTATACATAAGGAGAGAAGTCAAGCATAGAAAAATTACTGCATGTTCTTGCCTATGGGCAGATTTTTATAAACACTGGCTGAAGTGTATTGTAGTGATTATTCCAGGCTGTGAATAGTGGAGGGAGACAGGAGAGGGAGACTGGGTTTGGGCACTGGAATTATTCATTGAAGATTTTAAAACATCCATCTTAAAATGCTTCAGTGAACAAATTTAAATATGTTAGAAACAAAGAGATTATAAAATCTCAGGACATGGACGCTTTTAGAATAAAGAACTTGGGAATTATATAATTAAAAAACACAGTAGCTATAAATTTAAAATTTGATGAATAAGCTTATTGTAGATGGAATGAACGGGCTGCGTCCTGCCACCCGGCTAGCTTTACACCCAAAATAATTACACAGAAACTGTATTTATTTAAACACTACCTGGCCCATTAGTTTCAACCTCTATTGGCTAATTCTCACATCTTGCTTTAACCATATTTAGTAATCTGTGTAGCACCACGACGGTGGTGTCTTACCGGGATCTTAGCCTGCATCCATCTTGGAGAGGAGAGCTATGGCATCTGCCTGAGGTGTCAGACTGACTCTGCTTTCTTTCTCCCAGCATTCTGTTTGTCTACTCCACCTATATAAGCTGCTGTCCTATCAAAGGCCAAGACAGTTTCTTTATTAACCAATGAAATTAACACATAGATTAGAAGACCCACCTCCATCAGCTTATGGTAAAATGAATGATAGGAAGCAACTTCATTGAAGATGAAGCAAGAGAAACAGCTTGATCTAATTAAGGATAGACTGGAAATATGATAGTACCACAGAAATATGTGGGCAATAAGAATATATACATATTATTTTTATTATATATATATATATATATTATATATAATAAAAATTCTAGGAAGGGTCCAAAAATAGGCTAACAAAACTTGAAAAGAAATGACTGAAACCCCCATCTGTCAAAAGGTGAGTCCTGATTAAGATAAATCCAATGAAATTGTTAAGTAATTTATTTAAAAATGTCACAAAGAGAATTCATTGTCATGCAACAAGGCTCACATAGGAGGTTGTTTTTGGAGGGGAAGAGAGGGGGCAAAGACTTGTCCTAGGGACAAGAATGGCAAAAGAGAAAGGGAGAGAGAGAGAAAAGAGAAAGAGACAGGAGGAGGGCAAGGTCCACCTTTTAAAAGGAAACAGCAGTTGTGCACATGGGGTGCCCTTAGTGGCTACAGGACCCAAGGGCAGGCCAGTAAGATGCCTTTATTATTATAAAAAGGTGAGAAGTTAGAAAGGGTAGCAGGTGAGGTGGGGATGAGGATGCTGTGTTTCTGGACACTGCTTCATGCCAACCTGGGGGCATCACAATATTTGAGGAACCTGAGAAATCTGGGGTGCTGGTACCACATCCTGGGTTAGCTGGCTGTTTCACTTGATTGTCCAGGCTCTGTGGATCTGGCAGGTACCTCTTGGACCTGGCAAGATATTGGTCGAGGGGGATCCAAGTTGACTGCCTGAATCTTAAAGCACCTGATCATTTCCCATCAACACAGCATCACGTGGACACTCTCTTTCTAGCCAACTAGGAAACACAGGTTGATTACTGAGGGCAGTCATTGTAGAGTTAGTACCTTTTAAAGAAACGAATAGTAAAGAGGTACATTAGAATCTGTTCTGTGAGTCTCTTTTCTGAGTCTTGGAGAACGTGCATTCCTCTGGGGTGCTGTTGGTTCTCACCACCTTGTGTGTTGGGTAGTTGTGTGCCTCCAGCTCTGTGTCTAACAGTTGGTAGTCCTGTAGCAATAGCTGATTAGTTGATTGATCAGGGATTTTTGAGGGTATCATTGGAGATACATAGAAAAGAAATTGATGAATCAGGGTGTGCTAAAAATAGGAGAAAAAAAGAAAGGGTCAGGAAGGAAAGCACCACTTCCATAGGAGTTTACAATCCAGTAGAAAACAGGTTTTTAAAGCAATGAGAAAGAAAGAAAGTGGAGAATTTTTTTCTGTATTCCCCAACTGGTCCAAAGAATACCAAGACCAGATTTTATTTAAAAAGAGTGATCAGTGGGTGTCTAAAAGACATCCCAATGGGAGCGAGGAAGCGTGTGACTCATTTCCCAATGATGTGGCAGAAGATTCAGTGGGCACAACAAGTAAGCACAGGAGGTGCTTTTAATGGCTGCAGCTGAGAATGTATCCTGTTAGGACCCCCAACGGCAGGCCAGTACAGATGCTTGAATACTAACAAAAAACTAAAGAGAAAAAAAAACCAAAAACTAAAGAGAGAAATCTTGATATTAGGAGAGAGAATTAGCATGTTGTCTCAAAGGGTAAGACTGAGAATTATAGCAGACTTCTATCTCCAACTGTGGAGACAGGAGCTGGCAGTATTTGTGTCTAGGTGTGAAGAAATGCCAGTCAAAAATTCCATACACAGTGACGGTGTCTATTTTAGTTACTTTTCAATAGCTGTGATAAACACTGCCACAGAGGTAACTTGTAGAAGGAAGACTTTTGTGTTTAGAGTTGAGAGGGATAAGAGTCGATTGTGGTGGGAGGCACGACAGCAAGCAGCACACACGGCAGCAGGAGCAGGGAGCCTCTGTTTCAACCACAGGCACAAACAGAGACCTTACTAATCAAAGTGATAAGAGGCTCTGAATTCTCAAATCCCACCCCTAGTGATAAACTCCTGCAATAAGTCTGTACCTCCTAAAGTTCACCAAATAGCACCACCATCCAGGTACCAAGTATTCAAATACATAGGTTAATGGGGACATTTATCATGTGAACTGCTACAGTCCTGTCCATTAAGAATGAAAGGAAAGTGAGGGGCATTCTGAGATCAAGGATAAGTAACAGAATTTGTTACTAGAGAAACAATGGAGGATTAAGTCTAGTTCATAAAACAAAATGAAAAGGAGATTTTAGAATGGCCTGAGAATGTAACTCGTTGTTGATCTCTTTGCCTGACATGTTTAAAGGTTCAATACCCAAATCCTCAAAGATGGAAAAAAAGCAAAAAGAAAGAACATCTTAACTATATGTATATATACATATGTGTGTATACACATATGTACACATACATACATGAGAACTTCTATAATAATAAGTGTCTATATGACTTTTTCTAAATGTCTTTAGCACTGTTGAGATCTCCCCATACTGTCCTCTATCTTGCCCTCCAATCTTCCACCCCAATTTAACCCTCCTTGTTCAATTATTCCCCTTTAACACTTTATACCACCTCATTCTATCTCTCCTTTCTTGAAAGCACTGTCACCCATCCATAGTTCCTTACTAATTTTCAGACCTTTATGGGTATAGAGTGAAACACACATATCTGAAGATTCAAAGGCAACATCCACAAAGAAGAGAAAGCATGTAACCTTTGCCCTTCTGGGTCTGACTTACCTCATTCAGAATGATTATTTCCAGCTCTATCCATTTACCTGCAAATTTCATAATTTCACTTTATATAACAGCTGAGAAATAGAGCATTGTGTAAATGTACCACATTATTAGATGTTGATAGACATCTAGGCTGTTTCCATTTCCTACCTATTGTGAATACAGGAGCAATGAACATGGGTGAGCAGGGATCTCTGTAGTAGGTTATAGAGTCCTTTGAATATATGTCAAAGGGTGGTATAGGTGGGTTTATGGTAGTTTTTTTCAGCTTTTGGGGAACTGCCACACTGATTTTCCCAGTGCTTGCATCAGTTTGAACTCCCACCAGCAGTGAATAAATAAATGTGCCCCTTTCCTGACAGCCATGCCTCCATTATTGTCATCCGTTTTTTTAAACATTAGCCATTCTGAATGATGTAAGATAAAATTTCAAAGTAGTTTTTAAATTGCATTTTCATGATGGCTAGAATGTTGAAACAGTTTTTAAAAGTGTTTCTCAGGCTTTTGTGATTTATCTTTTGAGAACCCTATTTAGCTTCATTCCCAATTTTAATTGTTGGTATTATGTCTACATTCTTGGTCTTCTGCTCAGAAAGTCTTTTCCAGTGCACATCCTTTCTCAGTTTCAGGACATCAGGTCTTATGTAGAGGTTCTTGGTCCATTAGGGAGTTGAGTTTAATGCAGGATGAAAGATAAGACTCAAGTTCAGTCCTTCTACATGAGTTCTCCAGTTTTGAGCAGTGGAGTTAATTGAAGATATGGTTTCTCTCTCCAGTGCCAACAATTAATAAATGAGACCTTATGAACCAAAACCCTCTGTCCAGCAAAGGACACTATATTCAAGTGATCAGGCCATCTACAAATAAAGAAAAAATATCAGTTATATATCTAATGGGGGGTATATGTAGAATACACAAAGAACTAAAAAGAAATATCAAGAAAAATGAGTAACTCAGTTTTTGGTTCTGAGCCTTGCCTTTAACAACTGAGCCCTCTCACCAGCCCACAACTCAGTTTTTAAAGAGTGGTAATAGAAACCCTAGCTAAGGTATGAACATAGATGAGGGTATCTTTATTATGGACAATTTGTTCTGTTGTCTCCTTCTCAGGAAATACAGTTCTGATAATGTGTTTATCCTCCTGCTCTATTTCCTGTCCGTTCTACCAGTCTACCCTCATTTCCATTCTGCTTGCTTATTTAGTTGCCTTTAATAATCTTTGCCAAATTTTAACTTGGGTATTTTCTGTAGATACCCTCTCTTTTCCTTCATTTTCAACTATAATCTCCTTTCCCACTCTGTGTTTAGTGAAAGTTTTATTTTGTCCTATTTTTCCCAACTCTATTATTGTCTTTGAATTTCTTATGAATTTATTTTAAACACTTATGCATTAAAATATCTTCCCTACTGTTCAAAGCACTTAATTGAGCTCTTATTTTTTAATAAAAATTTATTTATTTACTTATTTATTTTACATTCTGGTTGCAATTTCCCCTACTTACTCTCCTTCCAGTCTCTCCTCCATACCCCTTCTGTTTGTCTCACCCAATCCACTCCTCATTTTCTGTTTAGGAAAGGCAGGTCTCCTATGAGTATCAATAAAACATGGCCTATCAAGTTGCAGTAAGATTAAGCATGTCCCACGTGTTGTGGTAAGGCTGGGCAAAGCGGGAGGAATGGGGTCCAAAAGGAGGTAAATGAGTCAGAAACAGCCTCTGTTTCCCACTTGTTGAAGTCCCACAAGAGTACCAACTACACAACTGTAACATACATACATATATATATATATATATATATATATATATATATATATATATATACCATGCAGGTTTCCTTGCTGTAGGGAGAGCTAGGCCCCTTGTTTGTCCCAGCCTCCTGGCTATCTTACACCCAAAATAATCACACAGAAACTGTATTCATTTAAACTCTGCCTGGCCCATTAGTTCTAGCCTCTTATTGGCTAACTCTCACATCTTAATTCAACCCATTTCTAATAATCTGTATGTCACCATGAGGTTGTGGCTTACCGGGAAAGATTCAGCATGTCTGACCTGGCAGCTCCATAGTGGCTCTCTCTCTCTCTCTCCTCTCTGCCCTGCTTCCCAGCATTCAGTTTCTGTCTACTTCCGCCTACCTAAGTGCTGCCCTATCAAAAGGGCCAAGGCAGTTCTTTATTCAAACAATGAAACTAACACATAGACAGAAAAACCTCCTGCACCATTTCCTGCTTGTTTTTTCAGTCTCTGTGGGCCCCTAGGAACCCAGGTTAGTTGATTCTCTGAGTTTTTTTATTTTATTAAAAATTTCTGCCTCCTCCTCACCTCCCATTTACCTCTCTCCTCCCCCCTCCACTTCCCCTTCCTCTCTTATCCAAAGAGCAGTAAGGGTTCTCTGCCCTGTGGGAAGTCCAAGTTCCTCCCCCCTCCATCCAGGTCTAGAAGGTGAGCATCCAAACAGGCTAGCCCCCCCCCACAAAGCCAATATATGTAGTAGGATCAAAATCCAGTGCCATTGTCCTTGGCTCTCAGCAGCCCTCATTGTCCACCATGTTCAGGGAGTCCGTGTTTTTTCAGTCCCAGTCCAGTTGGCCTTGGTGAGCTCCGATTAGATCAGCCCCACCATCTCGGTGGGTGGGTGCACCTCTCGCAGTCCTGACTTCCTTGCTCATGAGCTCCCTCCTTCTGCTCCTCATTTGGACCTTGGGAGCTCAGTCCAGTGCTCCAATGTGGGGCTCTGTCTCTATCTCCATCCATCACCAGATGAAGGTTCTATGGTGATATGCAAGATATTCATCAGTATGGCTATATAATAAGGCCATTTCAGGCTCCCTCTCCTCAGCTGCACAAGGACATAGCTGGGGGCATATCCCTGGACACCTGGGAACCCCTCTAGAGTCAAGTCTCTTGCCAACCCTAAAATGGCTCCCTTAATTAAGATATATACTTCCCTGCTCCCATATCCACTCTTCCTATATCCCAACCATCCCATTCCCTCAAGCACTCCCCATCCTCCTCTTTACACTTTTCTCTCCCCATCTTCCCTTACCCCATTCCACCCCACCCCAAGTTCCCAATTTTTGCCTGGCAATCTTGTCTACTTCCAATATTCAGGAGGATAACTATATGTTTTTCTTTGGGTTCACCTTCTTATTTAGCTTCTCTAGGATCATGAATTATAGGCTCGATGTCCTTTATTTATGGCTAGAAACCAATTATGAGTGAGTACATCCCATGTTCATCTTTTGGGTCTGGGTTACTTCACTCAGATAGTGTTTCTTATTGCCATCCATTTGCATGCAAAATTCAAGATGTCATTGTGTTTTTATTGCTGAGTAGTACTCTAATATGTATATATTCCAGTTCTTCATCCATTCTTCCATTGAAGGGCACGCTCAACCTCATTAGCGATCAGGGAAAATGCAAATCAAAACAAACTTTGAGATACCATCTTACACTTGTCAGATTGGTCTAAAATTTTGCTGGAGAGGTTGTGGAGTAATGGGTACACTCAATCCATTGCTGGTGGGAATGCAAACTTGTGCAACCACTTTGGAAAGCAGTGTGGTGGTGGCTCGGGCAATTGGGATCAACCTACCCCAGGACCCAGCAATTCCACTCTTGGGAATACACCCAAGAGATGCCCAATCATACCTACAAAAGCATATGCTCATCTATGTTCTTAGCAGCATTATTTGTAATAGCCAGAACCTGGAAACAATCTCTGAGTTTTTTTTTTTTTTGAGGTGGTCTTTGATTCCATTGGCTCCCATGATCCTTTCCCCACCTCTTCTGCAGAATTCCCCAAACTCTTCCTAAAGTTTGTCTGCATCTGTTTTCATCAGTTTCTGGATGAAGCCTCTCTGATGCGAATTGGACTTGGCACCAATCTGGTCACAGGAGACAACCACATCAAGGAATGTATCTGCTATTGCTAGAAGTCTAAGCCGGGGGTCTTCCTTATAAATTCCTGAGAGATTTCCTTGTGCAGGTTTTTACCTGCTCTCAAAATACCCTCACTTCTAGAAGTTTCCCCCTCTGTCCCCTCCAACCTGATAACTCATGTTCCCATCCTGATCCTCCCTCAGTTCACTCACAAAATTTTTTCTCTTTTCCCTTCTCAGGGAGATACAAGCCTCCTCCCTCGAGTCCTCCTTGTTACCTAGCCTCCCACTTATGTTTTTACGCCAATACCGAGCTGTTTTCATTACTGGAGCTCTATAATAGAGCTTGATGTCAGGGGTGGTGATGCCTCCAGAAGCTCCTTTATTGTAGAGGACTGTTTTGGCTATCCTGGGTTTTTTGTTTTTCCATATGAAGTTGAGTGTTATTCTGTCAAGGTTTGTGAAGAATTTTGCTGGAATTTTGATGGGGATTGCATTGAATCTGTAGATTGCTTTTGGTAGGATAGACACTTTTTATCATGTTGATCTTATCTATCTAAGAACATGCGAGATCTCTCCATTTTCTGATATCTGCTAGAACTTCCTTCTTCAAAGACTTACCGTTCTTTTCATAAAGGTCTTTCACTTCGTTGGTTGGTTGGCATTACTCCAAGATATTTTACATTATTTGTGGCTATTGTGAATGATGATGTTTCTCTGACTTCTTTCTCAGCCCCATTATCATTTGTATACAGGAGGGCTACTGACTTTTCTGAGTTGATCTTGTATCCTGCTACATTACTGAAGGTGTTTATCAGCTGGTGGAGTTCCCTTGTCTAATTTAGGGTCAGTTTGATATACTACCATATCATTTGCAAATAGCTAAAGTTTGATTTCTTTTTTTCCAATTTATATCCCCTTGATCTCCTTTTCTTATCTTCTTGCAGTAGCTAGAATATTCAACACTAAAATGAATAGATACGGAGAGAGTGAACAGCCTTATCTTGTTTCTGATTTTAGTGGACTCACTTTGAATTTCTCTCCATTTAATTTGATGTTGGCTGTTGGCATGCTATATGTTGCTTTTATTATGTTTAGATATGTTCCTTGTATCCCTGATTTCTCCAAGACCTTTTTCATAAAGGGGTGTCAGATTTTGTTGATTTTTTTTCAGTATCTAATGAGATGATATTATGGCTTTTTTCTTTCAGTTTATTTATTTGCTGGATTACATTGATTTTCATATGTTGAACCAACTCTGTATCTCTAGGATGAAGCCAACTTGATAATGGTGAATGATTTTTTAATGTGTTCTTGGATTTGGTTTGCCAGTATTTTATTGAGTATATTTTTACTCAATATTCATGAAAGAGATTGGTCTGTAATTTTCTTTCTTTATTGAGTCTTTGTGTGGCTTCAGTATCATGGTAACTGTAGCCTCATAAAAAGAATTTGGCAATTTCTTTGTTTCTATTGTGTGGAACAATTTATGGAGTACTGGTATTAGCTCTTCTTTGAAGTTCTGATGGAATTCTGCACTGAAGCCATCAGGCCCTTGCTTTTTTCTTCTATTTCTTTACAGGTTATAGGTCTACTTAAATTGTTCATCTGGTTTGATTTAATTTTGGTATGTGGTGCCTTTTTTTGAAAATTGTCCATTTCTTTTACATTTTCCAACTTTGTGGAGTACAGGTTTTCCAAGTATGATTCTCTGGATTTTCTCAGAATCTGTTGTTTGTGTTCCCTCTTTTCATTTCTTATTTTTTCGAATTTAGATGTTCTTCTCTTGCCTTTTGATTACTTTGGATAAGGGCTTATCTATCCTGTTGATTTTTCTCAACTAACTAGTTCTTTGTTTCATTGATTCTTTTTATATTGTTTTCATTTGTTCTGTTTTATTGATTTCAGTCCTCAATTAGATTATTCCTAAAGTCTACTACTCTGGATGATATGGTTCTTTTTGTTCTAGAGTGTTCATGTGAGCAGTTTAAGTAGCTAGTGTGACCATTTCTCCACTTTATGTGGGCACTGAGTGCTAGGTATGAACTTTCCTCTTAACACTGCTTTCACAGTGTCACCATATGGTTTGGATATGTTGGGCTTCTATTTTGTTCAATTTTAGCATTCTTTTTATTTTTTTTATTTTTTCCTGGACCCAGGGATGATCAATTTAGCTTCATTCATCAAGTTTTGAAGGGGTTTGTAGGCTTCTGTAATTAGTGGGTTGTGTTTGAATTATAACTTTAAGCTTGGTGATCTGATAAGATACAGGGAGTAAGGAGTTGTCTTAATTTGTTTTTTGTATCTATTGAGATTTCTTTTGTTACCAAGTATGTGTTCAGTTTTAAAGGAGGCTCCATGAGGTCCTTTGAAGAAGTTATATTCTTTTGTGTTTGGTTGAAGTGTTCTATATATGTCTTTAAGTTCATTTGAGTCATGACATCTGTTAGTTCTCTTATTTTTCTATTAAGTTTCGGTCTGGTTGACCTTTTTATAGGGGAGAGTTAGGGTGATGAAGTGTCCGAACTATTAGTGTGTAGGATTTGATGTGCAATTTAAGCTTTTGGTAATGTTTCTTTTACATGTGTGAGTGCTCTTGTATTTGGGGCAATAGTTCAGGATTGATCCTTCATCTTGTTGGATTGTCCTGTGATGATTATGAGGTATCATTCTCCATCAATTTGGATTGATTTTAGTTTGAAGTCCTATTTTGTTAGAATAGATAGGATAATAGCGTTCACCTCCGCATTGTTTTTTTAAGGTCAATTTGATTGGAAAATTGTGTTTTCAACCCTTGATTTGAGGTAATGTCTGTCCTTTAAGGTTGATGATCTGTTTATTGTATGCACCAGAAAGATGGAATCCTGTTTTCATATCCATACTGTTACGCCTGTGGTTTTTATAGATGAATTAATCTCCATAAATGTAAAAGAGATATTAGTAGACCAGTTATATTAATTCCTATTGTTTATTTTTGGGGGCAGTGTTTGTGTTGCGTCCCTTTTTTGGTTTATTTTGGGTGGGTGAAGTTATCTGGCCGTATTTTGTGGATGGCAGCTAGCTTCATTGGTTTTGAATTTTCCTTCTAGTATTTGCTGTAATTTTGAGTTTGTGGGATAGATATTGTTAAATCCATTTTTTTTTCATGAAATACCTTGTTTTCTCCATCAATGGTAATTTAAAGCTTTGGCTGGGTGTAGTAGTCTAGACTTGCATACCGTGGTCTCTTAGTGTCTGCAGCACATCTTCCAGGAGCTTTCTGGCTTTCAGGGGTTCTATTACTGAGAATTCAGAGGTAATTCTAATAGGTCTGCCTTTATATGGTACTTGGTCTTTTTCCTTGCATCTCTTATATTCTTTTTTAATATTTTTTCTAAACTGTCACCAGGTACAGTGAGAACCAAGCTTCAGTGTCATAGGTTGCAGGAGGGATGGTTGTTGGTGTACAGAGGCAGTTCGCAGGAGTCTCTGAGTTTTAGTGGCTGGGGTGGGGCATAGGATGTTCTCCATGGGCTAGGGTTTAGAGAACTGGGCCCCTCCAGCCATGAACCCAGACTCTCCGCCTTTCCAGGTATAAGCCAGGGCCAAGGCTTCAGTGGTCAGAGATAGGGTGGTGATGGCTGTGAGTATGGAAAATTGCTTCCCAGGTCACTGGGGCCTAGTTGAGTGGGAGTGTGAATGAATGTGCCTGAGGTGACTAGGTTCCAGAGAACTGTGCCTGAGTTGACTAGGTTCCAGAGAACTGGGCCCTACAGCCGTGAACCCAGACACTCACCTCTCCAGTGGACAATCAGGGCCAAGTCCTTGTGTTGAAATTTTAATGGGGGATTACATTGAATCTGTAGTTTGCTTTTGGTAAGATGGTTATTTATACCATGTTAATACTACCTATTCCATTAGCATAGGAGATATTTCAATCTTCTGATATCTTCTTCAATTATTTTTCTTCAAAGATTTGAAGTTCTTGTCATACAACTCTTTCACTTGCTTGGTTAGAGTTTACACCATGGTATTTTATATTATTTGGGTCTACTGTAAATGGTGTTGATTCTCTGATGTTTTTCTCAGGCCTATTAATTGTTTGTATATAGGAGGACTCCTTTTTTAGTTAATCTTGTATCCAGCCATTTTACTAAAGTTGTTTATCAGCTATAGGTGCTCCCTGGTAGAGTTTGGAGGTCACTTAACTATATTTTGTTGGCAAAGGAGGCTCGTTGTTCCCAGCTGCCCAGACTCTAAATAACCACATAAAAACTATATTAATTAAATCACTGCTTGGACTATTAGCTCTAGCTCTTATTGGCTAGTTCTTACATCTTAAATTAACCAATTTCTATATAGTTTATATTTTACCATGAGTTCGTGGCCCACCAGCAGGTGTCTCATGTCTTTCTCCACTGGCAGCTACATGGCATCTCACTGACTCTGCCCTCTTTCTCCCAGCATTCACTTTAGTTTTTCTGCCTAGCTCTACTCTGCTCTATCACAAGGACAAAGTAGTTTCTGTATTTATTAACCAATAAAAGCAACACATATACAAAATGATGATAATAATAATATAATAATACAATCATTTCATCTTTGAATAATGATACTTTGACTTACTCATTTCCAATTTGTACCCCCCTTGATTTCCTTTAATGTCTATTGCTTAGCTAGAACTAGAGTACTAGGTTGAATAGACATGGAGAGAAATGGACAGACTTATCTTGTTCCTGATTTAGTAAAATTGCTTTGAGTTTCTCCCATTTAATTTGATATTGACTGTCAGCTTGCTGTGTGTTGCATTATTATGTTTAGAGATGGTCCTTGTATCCATGATCTCTCCAAAACCTTTATCATGAAGGGGTGTTGTATTTTTTTTGAATGTTTTTTTCAGCACCTAATAAGATGAGTAATAAAGCTTTTTTCTTTCAGTTTATTGATATGGTGAGTTGTATTGACCGATTTTCATATGTTGAGTGATCTCTGCATCTCTTGGATGAATCCTATTTGATCATGGTGGATGATCAGAACAAAAGATGTGTTCTTGAGATTCATTTTCCAGATTTTTTTTTAGTACTTTTACATAATGTTGTGAGTGAGATTGGTTTGTAATTCTCCTTTCTTTTTTAATTCTTTGTGTGGTTTGGGTATTAGTGTGACTGTGGCCTCATAGAATTTGGTATGTTCCTTCTGTTTTCTATTTTGTTGTAATAATCCTTGAAGTGTATTAGTATTAGCCATTCTTTTAAAGTCTGATAGAATTCTACATTAAAACTGTCTGGCCCTGACTTTTGGGATTAGGGACGGTTTAAATGACTGCGTCTTATGGTGATATTCTGGTTGTGTGTAACAAGAAAGCTGGCCTGAAGATCAGAGTACAAAGTTAATACTATTTGTTAGCCTTGAATATCAGGCAGTGGTGGCACACACCTTTAATCCAGTACTTGGGAGACAGAGGCAGGTGAATCTCTGTGAGTTCAAGGCCATCCTGGGATACTTGAGATTGTTCTAGTCTACAGAGAAACTGAGCCATTTTGATGATAGCCTCAGATTTTTATCTCAGTAGTTAGGAGTCACATATCTTTAATCCCAGCAATAGAAAGATAAAGACAGGAAAGGGATATGGCTGAGTATGAGGAGACGGAATATAAGGCAGGAGGAGACAGGAACATCAAGCATTCAGTCTGATGATTTGTGGAGAAAGGATTTTTGTCCATTTTGGTCTGAGGATTTGGTAGAGATAAAGTGTCTCTCTAGTGGCTGGCTCCTTTGGTTCTCTGATCTTTCAGTATTTACTCTGACATCTGACTCTAGGTTTTTATTATTAAGAGCAATTAGAATTTGTAAAACAGCATCTATTTCCTTAGGGGTTATACGTCAAATTGCTTAATTGATCTTTATTTAACTTGGATAAGTGGTATCTATCAAAAATTTGTCCATATTTTTAGATCTTCCAATTTTGTGGAGTAGAGTTTTTGAAGTATGACCTAATAATTGTCTATATTTCTTTGGAGTCTTATTGTCATTTTGCCCTTCTCATTTATGATTTTGTTCTTTTGCATATTCTCTCTTTTAGTTGGTTTATCTACTCTGTTGGTTTTCTTGAAGAGCCAGCTCTGTTTCATTGATCCTTTTTATTGTTTTCTTTGTTTCCATTTTATTGATTTCAGCCCTCAGTTTGATTATTTCCTACCATCTTTCCTCTTGGGTGTGTCTGCTTATTTTTGTTCTATAGCTTTCAGGTGTGCTGTGAATTTCCTAGTATGAGATCTCTCTAAATTCTTCATGAAGGCATGTAGTGCTATGAACTGTTTTCTTAACATTACTTTCATTGTGTCCCACAAATTTGAGTATGCTATGCATTCATTTCCATTGAATTCTAGGAAATCTTTAACTTCCTTCTTTATTTCTTCCTTGACACAGTGGTAACTCAGTAGAGAGTTGTTTAGTTTCTATAAGTTTGTAGACTTCTTGTTGTTTCTGTTGTTGTTGGAAACTAGTTTTAATCCAGGGTGGTCTGATAAGATACAGGGGGCTATTGTAACACCCAATTCTGTGTTACCCCCTCGGTACAGTTCGCGCGCCACTGTACCTTACGCGAGTCGGACAAGGGCCTGGAGATTGAAAGAACACACAAAGAGACCTGGGTCATTCGAAAGGAGATCAGCCGAATGCCATTTATTTAGCCTTGGGGAAAATCTTATATACCCCACTCCTGCCCAAGGAATTCCACCCAGGCAGGTGGGAAATTACCATATCTAACTGCTGCACAAGGACTTCCACCTAGGCAGGTGGGAAATTACCATACCAACAATAGAGTCAACGATGCCCTACAACAAATCACCAGGCAGGGCAGAGGGAGCACAGGAACAAACAGGATGCTTAGTCATCTGACCAGAAACCGTCCTCAAGGTGAGCCCCAGGAACAAGGGCAGACCCGGGCCCTACAGGCTATTTCTTTTTTTTTTTTTTTTTTTTTTTTGTATTTGTGAAGACTTGCTTTGTGGCTGAGTATATGGTCAGTTTTGGGGAAGCTTCCATGAGGTGCTGAGAAGAAGGCATATTCTTTAGTATTTTGGTGAAATGTTCTGTAGATATCTGTTAGGTACATTTAAATCATCATGACTGTTAGTTCTGTTTTTCTGTTTAGTTTCCCTCTAGATGACCTATCCATTGGTGAGAATGGGTTATAAAACTCCAACTGTAGTTGTGTGGCATTCTATGTGTGATTTAAGCTTTAGCCATCTTTCTTTTACAAATGTGGGTGTCCTTACATTTGGGGCATAGGTGTTCAGAATTGAGACATCACCTTGGTGATTGATTGGAAGTCTGTTTTGTTAGATATTAGGCTAGCGTGCTTCTTAGGTACATTTGATTGAAAAATCTCTTCCAAGCTTTCACTCTGAGGTAATGTCTATCTTTGATATTTCTTGCATATGTGTTTAAGGTATATGTGTTCCTTGTATGGAATAGAATGATGGATCCTGTTTTCATATCCATCCTGTTAGCCTGTGTCTTTTTATTGGGGATTTGAGTCCATTGATATTGATAGATATTAATGTCCAATAATTGTTAATTCCTGTTAATTTATTGTTGGCAATGGTAGTGTGTGTGTGTGTGTGTGTGTGTGTGTGTGTGTGGTGTTTCCCTTCTTTGGGTTTTTCTGGTGTAATATTATTTATTGCTTGTGTTTTTGTGGGTGTAGTTAACTATTGGGGTTAGAGTTTTCCTTCTAGTATTTCTATAAGCCTGGGGTTTTGGATAGATACTGTTTAAATTTGACTTTGTCATGAAATATCTCATTTTGTCTATCTATAGTGATGGACAGTTTTGCTTGGTATAGTAGTCTGGACTGGCATCCATAATGTCTTAGAATTTGAAAGCCTTCAGTCCAGGCCCTTCTGGATTTTAGTGTCTCCACTGAGAAATCTGGTGTGATTCTATTAGGTCTGTCTTTATATTTTACTTGGCTTTTTCCCCCTTGCCACTTTTAATATACTTTCTTTGTTCTGTATGTATTGTGTTTTTCTTTTCTGATCCAATCTCTAAGCTTCTTGTGACTTTATAGACATGTCCTTTTATATGGTGGAAAATTTTTCTCTATTTTCTTAAATGTATTTTCTGGATTTTTAAAGCTGGGTTTCTTCTCCTCCTTCCATTTCTAAGACTCTTATGTGCACTTTTCATTATTTCCCAGATTCCTGAATGTTTGTGTTAGGAATATTTTATATTTAGCATTTACTTTGACTGATGAATCTTTTTCTGGAATTTGGAATGTTAGTCCCAAATGAAGAGGCTTCCAGGTAGGCTGCAGCATGATTCCACTCAAATAACAGAACCAAGAAAACAAGTGACCCAACTAAAGCGTACGGGCTGTGGATCTGAACACTTGCTTCTCCAAAGAAAAGTAAAGGCCTAAAAATATCCCTCATTAATTTTATCACCTCTAAAATTATGAAAATATAACTTCAAATTACTTTGAGATTTCATCTTACCTCCGTCAAAATGACTAAGATCTAGAACATTATAGCAACAAATGCTGATGAGGATGTGAGGAAAGAGAAACTGCGAACTGGTCCAGTCACTGGGCAATCACGTGGGAGGATCCTCCAAATGCCAGGAATTCGTCTACCATATGACCAGGCTCTGTCCCTCCTTGGCCAATGCCCAAAGGAATTGACATCCTACTCCACAAATACTTGCTCAACCATGGTCATTGCTGCTCTACTCACAATAGCTAGAGAATGGAACAAGCTTAAATGTCTTTCACCTGCTGCTTAGCTAATGAAAATGTGACACATGTATAGTAGAGAATTGTATTTAGCTGTAAGAAGAATGAGCTGAAGCATTCAGGGAAATGGATGGAACCAGAGCATGAACTGAGTGAGGTACACCAGACATATAGAGACAAGTACTGTATGATCTTTATTTTTTGCAGATCTTAATTCTGCAAATTTAGATATGAGAAAATTTTCCTTTGCTTAAAGAAAAACTCATATTTTCACAAGAGTAGTAGAAAATATTTGATAAAATATTTTTATTAATTTTTTGAGAATTTCATACGATGTATTTTAATCATACTAACTACACTTCTCCCACTAACTCCTCTCAGATCCACCCGCATCTCTCAATCCCTCAAATTCAGGAACTCTTTTTTTTATTTCCTAATAACCTATGGAGCCCAGTATCTACTGCTGCTCACAAACTCCATGCTGTATGGCCCTTCACTACAGTGTTGTCGATGTGCCAGGGCCACATTCTTAAAGAGAAATTGACTCACCCTTGCACAGAAACCATCAGCGATCTGTCCATAGCTCCTCAGTTAGGGATGGGGTTTGTGAACTCACTCCCCAGTTATACGGAAGTGTACACTAGCTTGATTTGTTGAGGTCATGTGCAGTCTGCCCCAGATGTGTGAGTTCTTGATTGAAGTAATCCTGTCCCTGTCATGTCCAGAAGACACACTTCAGAAAAGCAGCTTGTACCTGCCCCCATCCTTAAACTTGGGTTCTTACCATATTTCTTATCCTGCCCCTTTAACTACTTTTCTGAGTTTTGGCTTTAGCTGAGAATAATGTTCAGGAATATAACTGTCTCTGTCTTCTAAGAAATTAAAAGGAAGTTTAATTTTTTTTTTTTTTGTTCTTTACAATTATCTTCATATTTAAGATGTGTATTGCCCTGGGGTTGTTAGGTACTTGATCATACTGTGACAGTGTCATCAAATTCAATTCTTTGCCTTTCCTTTTCTTTCCATTTATGTACATAGCACACTGATGCATCTCACATGGTTTAATTTGGCTATTTTGAGTATCACTGAATATTTTAACTGAATCACATGTTATTTTTAAAAATCAAATTCTACTTGTTTTCTAGTTAATCCAAGGCTGTGCTTGGTGGAGTGGAACAATTATTTTGAAATTCCTGACATCTAAAATTTGTGGTGTTTCAGACCATGTAAGTACTCTTTACCTAAAACATTAGCATCTCTGAAGGGGCATCCCTGGCTATGAATCTGAAACAGCCTGTTTGTATCTCTTCATTTTAATGAGACTCCGGGCCGAAAGCACATTTTCTGCAGAGTGATCATATATGCCCAGAGAAAATGAGTCAGTGGATGCTGCTTGAAGACTTTCGAGAAAGAAAACTAAGAATTTCCTTATTAGTAATTTGCATTATTTCAGCTGAAAATAAATATTTCCTTAATGAAAATTTTTCCTGTTGAAGATGTTAATATATGGCCAGTGTCTACTTATCTTTGAAATACAGACTTTACATTTTTTTCAGATTAGTTTTACTAATTCAATATTAGAAGCTAAAATTATGTGTTGGTATTTAAGACTATTTTTATCATGTAAAACCATGTGAATAGCTCTTTGTCTTTCTATCTTCTAGAAAAAAATATATTGATTCCTTATCTTTAATTTGGTATTTATTTGTCTTAAAACAAATATTTTAATGAAAGTCCTCTTTCAAGTCCTAACTCCCAGCATGCTAACTAGTTTAAGGAAAGTAAAATAAGGTATATATACACATTTGATATTTTGTACTTTCTATTAAGAAATAAGCATACATGAACATAACAGGAAAAACTGTAGAATGAAATTTTCTCTGTCTAAGCTGTCCTGTAGGGGCCCATGCAGGACAGAACCACCTTTCCTTTGGCAACTAATTGCAGCGCTGCTCCTGTGACAGGCCGGGTGGTAGGGATGGCTGGTGAGATGGTTTACACACACGAAAGAATCTGTACACAGACCCCATTTTGTACTTACTGATATAGAAAACATGGATTCATAGGTTTATCTGTTGTTTCTGTTTTCTGGGGATGTGCGTTACCATTTTTCCTTATTATGCTTAACTTTTTATTTAATAAAGTACATTTTTAATTAACTTTATTTAAGCTTTCCACATTACTTATCAATTTGACTGATTGTTAATTTTATTCCTCATCTTTTTCTATATTCAATATTTTATATTCAACTTTTGTAAATCTATGAAGAAACACACATCATTACAGGATAAAGTGAAAAGATAGCCCAATAATTTTATGATAAATTAGTATATTAAAAATTCACAATTAAAGGTCTGATAGTAGTCCCAAATGACTTTCCCTAGGTGGTATCCACTAGATGTGAAATTTTAGTATTTTAATTAAATTATTATTAGTTTTCAGGACTATTTTAAGTTATAAATGGTATCTTTAAGAAAAGCTTCAGTATTGGTCAATAAGAAAACTCTTTGAATTAGTGTAAACACTGATCATCGTCAGAATTGTTAAAATCATTTCTGTGCCTCTCAGAGAATATGAATTAAAGTTTTTTTCATGTCAAACATCTCAAAGTAGTAAAGTGATTGTATCTTCAGTGTTAGAAAGCAAGGGTTCTGGACTGCATTTAGTTGATGGTGTCAAGACACTGAGTCAGAGCAGTATGATTCTATGAGAAGGGTTCTCATGTTTAATGGATACATGAATGTCTGAAATTATTAAGTACCAAACACAGTCACTACATGAGGCTTTGTGAAAACTGTAATATCTAGAAGTGTTTATGTATAGTGAAGAGAGTGAACTGGAAGTGTTTTCCCCCACAAATTACATGATTATACATGTCTTAAACTAGTTTATTCCAGAGAAACACTGGCTTCAGGCTTACCATCTCTGCTAATTTTTTCCTGACCTTTTTCTACTTTTCATCATGTCTGTATTTTGGTATTATTTCTTTGAGAACTTCAAGTCCCACCTCCCTACCTCAGCTCTTCCCAGATTTACTCCACATCACTGCCCACACAGTTTTGTGTCCTTTATTTCTATACCCCTCTTCCCACTGGAGCTTGATCAGATTTCTAAGTGCTACAGACTTAAAGAAAACTGTCATAGCTGGGTGTGGTGGTGCATTCCTTTATCTGAGCTAGCAGGTTACAGAGGCAAATGGATCTCTGTGAGTTCAAGGACAGCTCGGTCTACAAAATTCCAGGACAGCCAGAGTTATGCAGAGAAACCCTGTCTCAATACCTCTACAACCACCACCACCACCCCCAAAAAAGAAAAAAAAATGAAGGAAGGAAGGAAGAAAGGAAGGAAGGAAGGAAGGAAGGAAGGAAGGAAGGAAGGAAGGAAAGAAAAAAACTACCTCTCTGTCTACCAGCAGCTAACAGTTTCTAGTCACTCCTTGGCTAGGGGTGGGATTGTGTATCCAACTCCCTTGTCCATGCTGGGATTTGGTCTGACTTGGCCTTTCACAGGGTTTGTATATTGTAGCCATGGCTTTTCCGTGTCCCACCCAGTCCTGCTTATAAAATAATCACTGACTTAAGCGGGGCGGTGGTGGCGCACGCCTTTAATCCCAGCACTTGGGAGGCAGAGGCGGATCTCTGAGTTGGAGGCCAGCCTGGTCTACAAGAGCTAGTTCCAGGACAGGCTCTAGAAACTACAGGGAAACCCTGTCTCAAAAAACCAAAATAAAATAAAATAAAATAAAATAAAATAAAATAAAATTATCACTGACTTAATATTAGCTATAATTTGCCAGTGAATCAGACTTATTATTAACTAGCTCTTACAACAAAATTAACTCATTGTTATTAGTCTATATTTTGCCATGAGGCTCACGGCTTGTTATCTCACATCTTGCTCCCCCAGTGGCGGCTGAGTTTTTTTCCCAACTCTGCCTTCTTTCTCTCTGTATTCAGTTTGGCTTTCCTGCCTAGCTATATTCTGCTCCACCATAGGCCAAAGCAACTTTATTCATCAACCAATAAAAGCAACACATATTCACGGCATACAGAAGGACATCCCACATAATTTCCTCTTTTCTGTCTAATTAAAAAGGAAAGTTTTAACTTTAACATTGTAAAATTATGTCTGACAAAACAGGTATTAAGAAATAATTACAGTTATAATAGTCCATTTGCATTTGGCAAAATTAAAGAAAATACTCTATCGTCTATCTATCTCTCTGAATCTGAAGTTTCATATCTAATTTATCTTTTATCATAGCTAAGGAAAATTATAATTATAACTATATAGTCTTCAACTCAATCAAAGACCCCAGATGGACATAATATTACCTGAATAAACAGGAAGTGCAATCAAGTGACTTCCAAAAAAATGCAAGAAATGACAGAAACAGCTGACTGTCTGGTCAGTCACCCAAAGTTCTTCTGTAACATTGTGGCATCCATCTTCAACCTACAGGCCTAAGGTGTCTGGCAGATTTCTCAGGGAAGCAGGAAATTTGAAGGATTGTCACTTCCTTCTGTGTCCTGCAGAATGTCTGGAAGACTATTCCGTGAATCAGGAACCCTGAAGGACTGTCTCACCTTGTTTTGGCAAGTTCAGCCGTCATTTTCTGTGGGTCTTGCATGTCTAGTTTATACAGTATATTGTCAAGCAGTCTAGGCAAGAGCAGTTTCTTGACCAAATGGCTGGCATTGCCACTTTGAAAGAAAACTCCATAGGAGCTGCTTTGATGCCTATCATCCTCTTGAAGTAATTGGTGCTGCCAGGAACAGACATGTCTCACTGTCAAGAGAAGTTGAAGATTTTAAAACATTTTAAATGCCATATATTATGTAGGACTTTGAAGTGTTTGAAGACTACTTATCCTTCTGAAATATATTTTTTATATCTAAAAACCTATCTAACATGACAATAAGTTTGACTATTAAAGATGACTATTAATTTGCATTTCTTTCTTAACTATATATTACTTTCTAAATGCGTAGCATAAACATAATACCTTAACTAAGAGTAGAAAAATATATATAATATAATAAAATTGGCCTTAAATTTGTGTCAATAAACCAAAATTCATACCAATGTATTTTAAGATTAGCAGTTGTCTTTTGGATTATGGTAGATTTAATTATCTACCTTTTTCATCATTCTATATACTATGCTCCATTTTTCTTCAGAAAGAGATTGACTATGACCACTCAACCCACTTTAAATGTAAACAAACAATTATATATAATAATTTGAGAATTTATGAGTAGTTTTCTATACTTCATTCTGTTGATTGGGGGCACTGCTAATCTTATGGAGAGTCTGAGAAAATTTAGGATTATGGTCAAGTCCTGATGGGTATTTAGTGTGGTTGGTTCATCTTAGCCAGTAGCTTTGAAGCTGTTGTGGATGTTGGATCATCTGGGCCATTGTTTTCATTGGAGACCTTTCAGGGAGTCTGGCTTGATCAAACCATATTAACCTGGAAGCAATACACAGCTTCTCATTTTCTATGGAAACAAAAGCAGAACCTCTTTTCCAAAGCAACATATCCTTAGACTTAAATTCTGAAGTCAAGATGCCTTTAAAATACATATGTTGGTTAGCTTAGCAATCCTCACAATCAACTATCTCTCTGCAGTTAGCTCATTAACAGTCAAAAATTCAAAGAAAACACAATAGTTTAAGTATACATAAGCCAGACTCCCTGTGTATTTTTCTTTACGTGGCTTATTATAATTTTTATTGTTCTATTTTTCAAGGACTTTATCTTAATCTAAGATTGTCTCTATCCTTTTTCCTCTGCCTCTCAAGCCTACATACATTTTTAAAATCCACTATGACTCATTTAGAGATTTCTTTTGGTCTGAATTTGTCTTTATTGTGTATCTGTAATCCTTTCTGATCACTGCTTTAAACTGCTGAGCAGGCATGGTTAAAACCAAAGTGGCCACTTTGGCTGTTGGCTTCACCCCACTTTGCTTTCCAATGTGTCAGAGACACATTTAACCACCAGCTCTGAGGGCCATGTTTACTGCCCCAACTTTGGGAATCAGGTCCATGCTGCCATGTAGTGTGAAGCCCACTAATCTTTTTTTCTCTGTATGACATGAGTCTCTTGACTCTACCTTCTTTCTCCCTTTATTCAGTTTGGCTTTCCTGCCTATCTATATTCTGCCCTGCCATAGGCCAAAGTAGCTTTATTCATCAACCAGTAAAAGCAGTACATATTTGCAGCATACAGAAGAACGTCCCATATCAGTATATGGTGTCCCATATGTGCAGCTGCCGTGCTGTGTTAAAGTTGTCCTCTAGTCATCTGCCTTTTCTGGTTATTACACTTTGCACCAACTTCCACACTGATCCCTAAAACATTGGAGAGCTAATTATTCTGTACTCTCTTACTCTCTGCCCCTTGTGTAGTTGTGGGTCTCTGTGTTAATCACTATTTACTGCAAATAGAACTATCTCAGTTGAGCTGTGAGAGACATAATGATCTATTGGTATAACAATAAGCCATAAGGAGTCAGTATTAATACTATACCTATTTGACAGTGTAATAGTAGTAGGATCACCCCTGGGGTCTATAACTTGTTTAGCCATAAGTTCTTGGACCAATAATGGTACCAGGTATGGGTTGTATCTTGTGGGGTGGGACTTAAATCCAGTTAGAAAGTTATTGTTTATGCCAGTGATGGTCATGCCACTGTTCTCACTGCCATTATAAAACATTGACCAAAGCAGCTTGAAGAGGAAAGAGTTAATCTTGTTTCCATGTCACAGTCCTTAATTGAAAAAAGTCAGGGAAGAAGCTCAGCAAATAATCTGGAGGCAGGAACCAAGGCAGAGACCAAGGAGGAATACTTCTTCCTAGTTTGTTATCCATGGCTTGCTTTCTTCTCCAAACCAAGTCCTAGGGTTGGCACTACCTAGGGTAGACTAGACCCCTCTGCATCTATCATTGATTTAAAAAGATGCACCACAGACATGCCCACAGGACAATCTGATAGAAGCAGTTCCTCAATTGTGGTTATTTTTTTCCAAAAGACTCTAGTTTTTGTCAAATTGACAAAAAATAACCAGCACACTTGATATTCCTATTTATTTTCAGTAATCTTATAAGTCATTGCTGAATATATTCATTTTTTTATATTTGATTTTTGATGTTGAGGCACACCTCTCCATCTTGGATTCATCTACTCTATTACACTTGGGCAATATCATTTATCCATATAATTTTTATTCATTTTGCTTTATTTTTTCCAGATTCGCTTGAGTGACCTTATAGCAGCCAGAATCTTAAGATACACAGATTTTGATACCTTAATATACACCTGTGCTCCTGAATTTGACTTCATGGAACGAGCAGTAAGAATGTTGTTCTTCTTTTATTCTCTGCACATATAATGATTATGTTCTTTGCTAGTTTTCCATTTGGTTTGAAATACAAATTTGGAAACACCCAACTTACACTATTTTCCTGTAGGGTTGGCTAGCCATGTGGCATTTTTCAACAATTGTACGTATAAAATCAATGCCTAATAGTCTGTTTCTAAAAGAACTCTAGATAATGGCTAAAGCAGTTAATTTAGGTTAAATGTCTGATCAAAGTAATCATAGCTATTCAAAAAAAATTGCTTTGACTAATGCAGGCCACTGAGAGACCAGTTAGAAAAATTAAATTAAATTTTTTTCATTAAGAACATTACTCTTACTGCATTATTACCCTAAATATTAAAAAATGTGTTTAAACATAAAGCAAATTAAACCAGCCCGCAAATCACAATCCCAGAGAACTTAGACAACAATGAGGACACTATGAGAGACATACATAATCTACATGGGAAGTAGAAAAAGACAAGATCTCCTGAGAAAACTGGGAGCATGTGGACCTTGGAGGAGGATGAAAGGGGAGAGGAGAGGCAGGGAGGGGAGCAGAGAAAAATGTAGAGTTCAATAAAAATCAATAAAAAACTTGTAACAGGTTATTGCTTAGATAGACAAACTGCTAGTGACTCTTAGTGAAGAAATACAATTTAAGTTATAGAATGGCATGTCATTTACCTTTGAAAAGGCTCAGACTCATAGGTGTTAAAGCATTGCTGTAAGATCATAGACTAAGAGGATGTAACCATGTAGCATAATTTTTCTATGTGCAGTGGAAGAAAACTAGGCACATTGTCTTTAATGGGTCATTGAACCCCCAGTGCAGTGCACTTCTTCAGTGCACAGCCTCAGAGTGAGGCTTAGTTTTCTTCTTAGACTTTATGTTGTCTCTGGATCTATTCTTGCCTAATACCTATGAATTCTAAGTTAACAAAGTAATGAAATTTTATTATTTCTTACCCATTAACTCAGAAACTGTTGTTGACAGCTATCTATTGGACAGGTCACAGTAGAACTTCAGAGAGGGAGTTTCTTGCACATATGACACATAAATATAATTAATAATGTGTCAAGTGAGTTCATATGAGAATTGGTGTAGAGCACTGTCTGCCTGGTAACACTCTCCACTCTCTCTACCTTCTGTGGTTACTCTGGTGTACTTTCTTCTTAGCTCAAGAAACAGTCATGAAAATAATAGAACTTTTCAGTATAGAAAGTGAGACTGTAGGACCTGTACTTATTAACACACATAAAATCTAGCATTATTCATATGTAGAAAAATACCACCTAAAAGAAAAGAAAATATATGTAAGCATAATCAAATCTAGGTTCATAGATGTTATGGATAATTTTTGCCTATTAATTCTTAGTTAATCTCCAAATTAAGATAAAAATATTGGGTTGAATTAGATTTTAAAATTATTTTTATATGTATAGTTTCTAATATTTTTTCTTATTTATTCCCTATCCCACGGCTCTACTCCATAGTCCCTGGCCCACTGTTACTGGCTCATTCATATGGAAAATGCTACGCTTCTCTACTTTCATTACACATATGTTCATTACTTCTATCCTTCTCCAACAAAAAACATTCATCCCCTACCATAGTCCCCTTTCTTCTTTCATGACTAACACAGCAGACAAACAAACACACCAATACTTCATGAGTGAAATGAATTCCAACTTCATCCATTTTCTTACAAAGTCATGATTTCAATATTCCCTACTACTGAATAAAGTTCCACTTTGTATGTTCATAGCATTATTTTTATCCACTCATCTGTTGATAGAAACCTAACCTTGCTCCCTGTCTTGTGACTTGTGAAACAACAGACATGGGTGTGCTCGTATCTCTGTGATAGCTGGCTCAGAGTTCTGTGGCTATGCCACAGATGTGATGTACTGGTCTTTTGATAGTTCTACTTTTAGCTATTTGAGGGACATCTGTTAGTTTCTATTGTGGCTGCTCTGATGTCCATCCTGCCAGTAAGTTCCCCTTTGTCTGTACCTTTGCCAGCATTGTTTTCTTTTTTTAATGTCCTTAATTAATGTTTTATTAAAATATAACAATATCCTTTTCATTTCTCTAACAAATCCAATGTCCTCTATCATCTTTCAGTTTAAACTCATCGGCTCCTCCTTCCTAATTGTTGTTATCATTCATGTAGATATATGCATGCATAATCATGTCAGCATTGTTTTCTTTTTTTTATTTTTATTAAAAATTTCCGCCTCTTCCCTGCCTCCCATTTACCCCCCTCCCTCCTCCACTCCCTCTCCCTTTCCTGTCCAGAGAGCAGTAAGGGTTTCCCTGCCCTGTGGGAAGTCCAAGTTCCTCCCCCCCTCTATCCAGGTCTAGGAAGGTAAGCATCCAAACAGGCCAGCCCCCCGCCCCAAAGCCAGTATGTGTAGTAGGGTCCAAATCCCGTGTCATTGTCCTTGGCTTCTCAGCAGCCCTCATTGTCCTCCATGTTCAGGGAGTCCGGTTTTATCCCATGCTTTTTCAGTCCCAGTCCAGCTGGGCTTGGTAAGCTCCAAATGGATCAGCCCCACCATCTCAGTGGGTGGGAGCACTCCTCGCAGTCCAGACTTCCTTGCTCATGTTTTCCCTCCTTCTGCTCCTCATTTGGACCTTTGGGCACTCAGTTCGGTGCACCAATGTGTGGCTCTGTCTTTATCTCCATCCATAGCCAGATGAAGGTTCCCTCACGGTTTTCTTGATGAGAGCTATTCTGCCTGGAGCAAGATGGCTAAGAATATGAATATGGACCCCTTTTTAAACCCATTGTCTTTTCCACTTCTTTGGACAACTATCTATTCAGTTCAATTAATAGTAATATATTTTAGTATTTATTTTTTTAAGTCTTTCATATAATTTGATATTAAACTCTTGACTGCTCTGGCAATTGTTACCTTTCTCATGAAGAAACTTAAAAATTTTGCACAGCCTATTTGTTAATCCTGGCATTATTTCCTTTGCTATTGGCATCCTTTGCAGAAAGTCCTTGCTATGCTGAGGCATTCAAAATTTTATCTGTATTTCCCTCAAGCAATTTCAAAACTTCAGGTCTAATATTTGAATCATGTGAGGGCTGAAGGCTTTTCTGGAGGGCAGGACTGCCAGTCATTTTCTTAAACCCAGGGCCACATGGCCTTCCTTTTGGATGGGCCTTTTTCTTTCCCTCTCCCTACCAGGTAACGACAAAGTGTGAAGTTAATTTTTGGTACATTGTTTAGTCAGTATTCTATTGCCATATAAAGACATCACAACCACGGCAAACTCGTAAATACGAAAGCATTTAATTGGGTCTGGCTTACAGCTTTAGAGGCTTAGTCCATTATCATCCTAGTGGGAAGCATAGCAGGAAGCTTGGCAGCATACAGGCAGACTTCATGCTAGAAAGGGTAGCTGAGAGTTCTATTTCTGAATCTGCAGGCATAGCAGGAAGCAAGAAAAACACTGGGACCAGGCTTGGGCTTTTGGACCCTCCAAGTCCAACCCCTAGAGACACACTTTCTATTAAAAACGCCTCCTAATCCTTTTAAATAGTGCCACTCCCTGATGACTAAGCATTCAAATGAACCTATGGGGACCATTCATGCACAAACCACCACATACAAGGAGAGTGTTCTCAGCACACCTCAACTGGTCTTTCACCACTTTTGTAAATTTCTGAAGGCCCTCTCAGCCTTGGAGTAGAGCCTATTACTCTTGAAGCTTTCCACTTAACCAGGTCATAGAACACCTTCTAGGCTATTGTCTTCATTGAATGGTTTTTAACCATTTTAATTATTTTAATTCTTTGGAAATTAATAAGCATAAATTTGTTTAAAGACAAGAAAATTTAAACTGTAGTAAATATCATTATGACACTCAGTTTGACATATTTACTGCTTCAAAGTAAATTTCATAATTAACCATTTTGAATCTTTTGCTGTATTTTAGACTCCCACTGAGATACACCAAGACATTATTGCTTCCTCTTGTTATAGTGATTACGTACTTTATCTTTAAAAAGGTATGTAAAGATGTATCGCTTTTGTGGTTTCAAGAAAAAAACTATAATAGATTAATGTTAATTGCTCAAATCCTTCTTACTTTTAGGTTTAATTCTTTGTAGTCTGTCTAAATAATTTTATTCAGGTGGGTTTTTAGTATTAAACTTTAAAAATCACACTATTAAAGATGCTTTATTTTATTATTTCAAAGGTGATTTTACCAATCACTGACTATATGTAAAGAATTGCATTTATTTGAAAGCATGATGGAGAAGCCAAACATGGCCACTCCCCTGACCAAGCATTGCGGTGTGAAACAACCGCACAAGTAGCTAAAGAATAAGTCATAGTCGTGTGGCATGAGTGAGAAGTATGTGTGAGCACATTCAAAGTCTTCATTCTACTCTGAGTAAATGTGCAGTGCAATAGGAGAAAGCTACAGAACCACCAAAACAATCTTTCCTTACACATACAGTTTTTACATCAAAAGACCTTACCATGTTAAAAGAAACTATCTTTAAATTTTCACTAGCATATTTTCATGGTTTAAGACTTTAATGACAGAAATCCTCATGGTTACTTTTAGTATATTTAGTATATTAGTATATTTTCTTCCTTCCTTCCTTCCTTCCTTCCTTCCTTCCTTCCTTCCTTCTTTCCTTCCTTCCTTGTTTCTCTCTCTCTCTCTCTCTCTCTCTCTCTCTCTCTCTCTCTCTCTCTCTCTCTCTCTCTCTCTCTCTCTCTCTCTCTCTCTCTCTTTCTTTCTTTCATGAAATAGTCCTGTCTGTCCTGGAGCTCACTTTATAGACCAGGCTGACCTCAAACTCAGAGATCTGCCTGCCTCTGCCTCCCAAGTGCTGGGATTAAAGGCATGCACTACCACACTTTTAGCATACAGGAGCCAATTTTATTTATATTGTTAGTAGTGTCTTAAGTCAACCTAGGTTTGTTCTTCCATGTTCAGCAGAAGCTATAACGTGATTCCTTACCCACAATTCCAGTTGTGGTCCAGTTGAAAGAGTTTTATGTACTTAATGTAAAAAATTGCATGTCTTTTCCATGTAGTCCCTATGCCCCATTTCTTCTCCCTGTCTTTCAGCATAGAGTATGAGTAGTCATTTGAATAAAGAAGGCACCGCCCTCCAAGTCTACACCTGACTTGGCTCCTTTCCACTGGGGCAGTCAGAAGGGAGGGGAAGATGAATGAGCTAGATGGCAAGAAGGCTATTGTTCTCCTGTGCCCTGGTCTACCATGCTCAAAGTGAAGATATTGTATAGTGTGTGTTCTGTACTCTGTCAAAGTAGACCATGGCATTCTTGCCAGGCTCAAAATAAACTTAGAGACTAAGGCGTGAATTAACTGTTGAATGAAGAGGTATTCAATGCAGCAGAGGATAGCTATGCTATTTTTTTTTATCAAACACAGATACTCTCGAATATTTTATTAGCATTCAAATATTACAAAGCCTAAACTGGTGTGTACATAAACACATATCTACACACACACACAGACACCTACACAGACACACACCTGTAGCCACTAAAGCTCCACTCCTTTCTGTTTCCTTGTCAACTCTTCATTTTTACCTTTCCTTGCATGGCTTATTTTTCCACTTCATGGATATAGCTGATGTTCAGTTAGATTTTCACTTGTATAAAAGAACCTCATAGAAGGAGGATGATGTATGTAATATTATTCTACTGAGAAAGCATAAATATTAAATTCCTAGAAACTGATATTTTTATCGATATCCTCAATATCAATAAAATATCAATAAATAAAATATCAATAAATAAAATGTCAATGTCTGAATATGTAACTAGAATTATATATATTATTTGATACATATTAAATTAATATTACATTTACGTTTTCCTTGTATTTGAAATATTTTTCTAAGAAACATTCTCTTAAATTAATACATGAAATTAACATTTCTATATTTAAATTTTATTTCAATTAAAGATTAATTAGCTATTTAGCTATCTATATTTACATGTTCATTTGAGTTATAAGTTAATATTTTATGAAGTACAAACTTTCAGGTATCCATGGATTCTTTTGTTTACATGGTAAATTCTTTGTGGTCCAGCTTAGTTTACACATTTCCTCCTTCCCTCTCCATCATCTGGTACTTTCTTGTGAGAACTAATAATCCTCCAATAGCAGCTACCTTGAATTAAAGAGTAGTCAAGAAAGCAGATGGATCAATAACTTATTTAATAATTACCTAGAGTTTGGAGTAAAACAGGAATACAAATGAGCAGGGAAGATGAAGAACCAGGAAGAGAGGGATGTGGAGGCTAAAGTGCATGGTAGAGGTTTTAGGGAATCTGTCCCCCCCCCCCCCCCCGCTGCCCAGCTAAAACAGTTTAAGTACTAGTGGATGAGTAGCTCTTCACATTACCAGAGCTAAGTGCTTTAGAGCTGAAATAGACGTAAGATTTACTATACCAATTCCACTGAATACACCATGAAGCTGCTATCTTAAGTTTATGATTTAAAGCTGGGAGCAATCTATTACAGAGGCTTGCTTTAACATGAAGAAGGTGATTTTCATGGCGACACCTGTAATCTCGGGATGTGGAGGCTGAGTCACAAGGATCATCAGTTCCAGGGTGACCTAGGCAAGGGACACATTCATATCCAAAAAGACAAAAGAAAACAAATGAAGAAAGCAAAGGAAAAGAACCTTGGTGGTACGGGAGGTTTATACTAATGAGTCCACGTTTCCATATATCACAGTATGTCATAAAGTCTCTTTGATTGATTCTGTTTACAGGTTGTTCGTGATATCATGTGTGTCTTATGTACAAACACTTACCTAAGGTAATTCTTTCAGAGTTTTTTTTATCATACCATGTTCATTATTAAGTAACTTATTGAAATATTAATTTTTTGAATGACTGCTTACTTCAACATTATTATCAAAAAGAAATAAAAAATTATTTTTTTTAAAAATGTTACTCCTATGGATTTAGACTATATATTCAAAATTGCTTTAGATATATTTATGTTTTGAAATAATTAAAATTTTAAACTTACTTAATTTGTATATATATCATGAGAGTTTAAAGTTCATAAACAAATAACCTGTTTTATTTGAGCCATCATTATTTTTAACTTTCAGAAAAGAAATAACTGTTATATTTCTATATAACTATTAAATGTTATATGTTTTACCAATATTATTTCTTAAAATATTTGTCGTATCACATCTTTAGTGGTTTCAGTAAAATTGTTATAATCAGGGCACAGACTGGGGCCAATGAAATATAACTCGTATCACACATAACAGAAAAATACCTTCTGAAGAAATGTTATTTCAAACTATGTTTAATAATAGCAGTTATATCAGTTAATTTTACTTAATAACTTTTAATTTTTAGATAGGTTATATTTTCAGAAATATTGTACCAGCCATGCTGAGTGTTCTTTCAAGCCTTGTGTACTCTATGCTTGTGTTTTTATTAGCAGATTTTCTGTGGTTGTCAGTGAAGCTATTAAGACCTCGAGTGCACTTGCTGCAATGGTTTCCAAACCAGGGTGCTAATAAGCACACTGTTTCGTGTGGGTCAGATGGAAGCTGGAGATGTGTGTTGTGCTAAATAAGTGTCCTTGATTATACCTCCCATAAGAATGCATGAAGGGACGTGGAACATTTTACCGTACGAACCCTAACTGATAGAGATGTGAAAACTGTCCTCTGATACTGGCAAATGATGAAATGTGGAAGAAGAAAGGCTTGTGAGGGCAAATGGGTGGAAGGCAGTAACTCAGAATAGGGGAGTCTTTCATTGACTACATATCTGAAAGTAAAGTTTTATATCTTGAAAGATCTGTTTATTATATTTTTTCTTAATGACTTATTTCTTCTTAGACAATAAACTTTTATATATACTATCCATATCTATTTTGAAGCAAGGAATGAATTCCTAGTATATGTGAATTTTTGAAATGTCTATATAGTCAAGACTATATAAAACTTTCTGGTATTCTTTGTTCGTTTGTTGGTTACAAATATTCTCCACATAAAAAAGAGAAAACTATTCAAAATGCCTTAGATAGCTTCCTGTTGTACACAGAGATCACTGTGGTAGTTACTGGTCTCATTGCTGTAACAAAAAGACCATAAGACAGGGAGGGTTTATTGTACTAATTTTCTAGGGGACACAGTCCATCATGGTCACAGGGAGGAGGCAGTGGACCACCGCCTGCACAGCCATAAAGCGGAGTGGTGACGCTCGTCCACCTCAGGCCTTCTCCTTTGTGTTACCCAGCAATGTAATAGTGCACCCACATTTAGGAGGGGGTTTCTCACTGTAATTAACCTGTTCTAGAAATCTCTCATAGACATTCCAATGATTTGTTTGTTTCCATGGTGATTTTAAATATTGTCAAGATGGCAATCTGAATCATCACAACTTGATCAACTTGATCCCCCAAATATATCAGTTTTAAGACATTATCTCTTGTTCCCATTCACTCATGGCATCTTAATATAAAACACACTCATCAGTCTTCAAGTACTTGTTGTCTTTAGTAATTCAAACACAGCGCAAAAGTCTGAGACTCAAGGCAACCAATACTTTTCACCCTCTACTTTTGCTTCTTGAAAATAGATTGCTTTCAGTCTGCCCCAGCCATACAACTGTCACACACATTCCGAGGGAAATAGTTTGGTTCTGTGCTGTTTTCTTCTCTGTCTGACTGGAGTTGGTGAGCTCTCATTAGCTCAGGTAAACTGTTTCAGTGGGTGTCCCCATCATGGTCTTGACCTCTTTGTTCCTATTCTCATTCCTCCCACTCTTCAACTGGACTTTGGGAGGTCAGTTGCTCCACTGTGGATCTCTGCCTCTGCTTCCATCAGTTGCTGGATGAATGTTCTATGGTGACATTTAAGACAGTCATCAATCTGACTATAGGGCAAGGCCAGGTCAGGCACCATCTCCACTATTACTTAGGGACTTAGCTGAGGCCATCCTTGTGGATTCCTGGGAATTTCTCTAGTGCCAGGTTTCCTGCTAGCCCCATAATATCTCCCTCAATCAATATCTCTTTCCTTGCTCTCTATCTCTGTCCGTTCCCTTCTTGACTATCCCATTTCCTCAAGTTCTTCTCCCCTACCCTTCTCTCCTCTTTCTCTCATTCCCCCCTTCCCCAAGCTCCCAAATTTCTCAGCAGATCTTGTCTATTTCCCCTTCCCAGGGGGATCTATATATGTTTCTTAGAGTTCTTCTTGTTACTTGGCTTCTATGGAGTTGTAGACTAAAGGCTCTTTATCCTTTGGTTTACAGGTAGTATCTACTAATGAATGAATCTGGGTCTGGGTTAACTCACTCAGGATAGTTTTTTCTAGTTCCATCCATTTGCATGCAATTTTCAAGATTTCCTTTTTTTTTTACCGCTGAGTAGTACTCCATTTGCAAATGTACCACATTTCTTTATCCATTCTTTGGTCAAGGGGCATCTAAGTTGTTTCCAGGTTCTGGCTATTACAAATAATACTGCTATGAACATAGTTGAGTAAATGTCTTTGTAGTATGTAGTCTTATGTAGTCTTTGAGTGTCCTTTGGCTATATGCCTAAGGGTGGTATTGCTGGGTCCTGAAGTAGGTCGATTCTACATTTTTGAGAAACTGCCATAATGATTTCCAGAGTGATTATACAAGTTTGCATTCCCACCAGCAATGGAAGAGTGTTCCCCTTACTCCACATCCTCTGCAGGATGACCTATCATTGGTGTTTTTTATCTTATCTATTCTCACTGGTATCAGATAATATTTCAGAGTCATTTTGATTTGCATTTGCCTGATGGCTAAAGATGTTGAACATTTCCTTAAGTGTCTTGCAGCCATTTGAGATTCTGTTGAGAATTCTGTTTAGATTTGTACCCATTTTGTAACTGGATTATTTGGAATTTTGATGTATAATTTCTTGAATTCTTTATATATTTGAGAGATAGGTTCTCTCTGATGTGGTGAAGATCTTTTCCTATTCATTAGGCTGCCTTTCTGTCTTATTGACTGTCCTTTGCTTTACAGAGCTTCTCAGGTTTAGGAGGTCTCATTTATTTATTGTTGTTCTCAGTGTCTGTGCTACTGGTGCTATATTTAGGAGGTGGTCTCCTGTGCCCATTCGTTGAAGGCTACTTCCCACTTTCTCTTCTATCAGCTTCAGTGAGGTCAGATTTATATTGAGGTCTTTGATTCATTTTAATTGATTGTATTTCAAATAGGTTTTGTGAAGGTAACATCACCTGATTTGAGTTTGTGTGTGCAACTGCCACTTTATGTCTAGAATAGCATTTCATAGCTCTCCTCCTATCTTTAAGCTCTTATGAGCTTTCAACCCTCTTCTGCGATGTGCCTTGAGCCTTGGTGGTATACTGTGTTTGATACTGTGGTTCTGTATAGAAAACAGGAAGTGTGGTTCCTGCACAAAACTGATTTGGCTATGTGTGTTCTTTTGTGGTTTCATACTTAGAGCTGATTATTTCTTTTTATTCAAAAAGTACATGATGGTTTTAATATTGTACTGAATCTGTATGTTAATGTGGATGATATGGACATTTTACCAATATGAAGTCTTCTAATTAATGGGAATAGGATTGTCTTTTGTGATTATAATTTTTCTTTTTTTCTTTTATTATTATTTTTATTGGGCTCTACATTTTATCTGCTCCCCTCCCTGCCTTTTCCCTGCCTCTCTCCAAACTTCCCTCAAGGTTCCCATGCTCCAAATTTACTCAGGAGATCATGTCTTTTTCTACTTCCCACGTAGATTACATCTATGTAAGTCTCTCTTAGTGTCCGCATTGCTGTCTAAATTATCTGGGATTGTGGTTTGTAGGCTGGTGATATTACTGGGTCTTGAGAGAGGTTGTTTCCTAATTTTCTGAGAAAAGGCCACACTGACGTCCAAAGGGGCTGTCAACCCCTCCAGCAATGTAGAAGTGTTCCCTTTAACCTACAACCTCTTCAGCATAAGTTGTCATCAGTGTTTTTGATCTTAGCCATTTTTACAGGTGTAAGATGGAATCTCAGAGTTGTTTTGATTTGCATTTCTCCTGATGATGAAGAATATTGAGCATTTCCTTAAGTGTCTTTCAGCCATTTTAAATTCCTCTGTTGAGAGTTCTCTGTTTAGGTCTGTACTCCTTTTTTTTTATTAGATCATTTGTTCTTTTTATGACCAATTTCTTGGGTTCTTTGTATATTTTGGAGATCAGAACTCTGTCTGATGTGGGGTTGGTGAAGATCTTTGACCATTCTATAGGCTGTCATTTTGTCTTGTTGACCATATCTTTTGCTTTACAGAAGCTTTAAAGCTTCAGGAGGTCCCATTTATTAATTGTTTCTCTCAGTGTCTGTGCTACTGGGTTTATATTTAGGAAGTGATTCCCTGTGCCAATGCATTCAAGTGTACTTACCCTTTCTCTTCTATAAGGTTCAGTGTGGCTGGCTTTATGTTGAGGTCTTTGATCCATTTGGACTTAGAGTTTTATGCATGGTAATACATATGGGTCTATTTTCATTCTTCTACATATTGATATCCAGTTATGCCAGCACCATTTGTTGAATATGTTTTCTTTTTCCATTTGATATTTTTTTGCTTCTTTGTCAAAAATCAGGTGTTTGAAGGTATGTGGATTAATATCCAGGTCTTCTATTTGGTTCCATTGGTCCTCCTGTCTGTTTTTTCTTTTTTTGGTTTCTCGAGACAGGGTTTCTCTGCAGCTTTTTTAGAGCCTGTCCTGGAACTAGCTCTTGTAGACCAGGCTGGCCTCGAACTCACAGAGATCCGCCTGCCTCTGCCTCCCGAGTGCTGGGATTAAAGGCGTGCGCCACCACCACCCGGCCTCCTGTCTGTTTTAATGCCAAAACCAGGCTATTTTCAGTACTGTAGCTCTGTAGTAGAGTTTGAAGTCAGGGATTGTGATGCCTCCAGAAGTTCTTTTATTATACAGTATTGTTTTGGCTATTCTGGGTTTTTTGCTTTTCCATATGAAGTTGAGTACCGTTCTTTCGAAGTATGTGAAGAATTTTTCTGGGATTTTGATGGGCATTGCATTGAACCTGTATTGCTTTTGGTAAGATTGCCATTTTTACTATGTTAATTCTGCCTACCCAAGAGCATGGTAGATCTTTCCACTTTCTGGTGTCTTCTTCAATTTCTTTCTTCAAAGATTTAAAATTCTTGTCATACAAGTCTTCCACTTGTTTGGTTAGAGTTACTCTGATATATTTATGCTTTTTGTGACTATCATGAAGGGTGTTGTTTCTCTGATTTCTTCCCCAGACCTTTTATCATCTGTGTATAGGAGGGCTACTAATTTTTTTTAGTTAATCTTGTATCCTGCTACCTCACTGAAAGTGTTTTTGAGTTGTAGAAGTTCCTTGGTAGAATTTTGGGGGTTGCTTATGTAAACTATGATATCATCAGCAAACAGTGAGAGTTTGACCTTTTTTTCCTATTTGTATCCCCTTGATCTCCGTTTGGTATCTTATTGCTCTAGCTAGGACCTCAAGAACTATATTGAATAGATATGGAGAGAGCGGACAACCTCGTTTGTTCCTGATTTCAGTGTGATTGTTGGGAGTTTCTCTCCATTTAGTTTGATGTTGGCTGTTGGCTTGCTGTATATTGACTTTATTATGTTTAGGCATGTTCCTTGTATCCCTGCTCTCTCCAAGACCTTTATCATGAAGGGATTTTGTATTTTGTTAAAAGCCTTTTTGGCATCTAATGAGATGATCAAGTGGTTTTTATTTTCAGTTTTCAAACTGCATTTCTTTCATTGACCCTTTTATTTTTTTTAGCATTTTGGCTCCATTTTCAGGGCCAGGGTATACTTCTTTCACTGGCTCTGGTTCCAAGGCCAAAGTATATTTCTTCGGCTCTGGTTTTAGGATCAGGTTATATTTCTTTGGTTCTGGGTTCAGGGCTTAAGTGTTTCTTTCACTAGCTCTGGTTTTAGGGTCAGGGTAGGTTTCTTAGGCTAGCTCTTTTACCCTACACTCCTTTCTGTATTAATAAAAATGAAAAATTTTAACTTTAACAAAACAAAACAGTTGCAAGGAAAAATTATGTTTATAATATTTAATCCATCTGTATTTAGAAAATTCAGAGAAAACACTTCACCATCCTTCTCATCTTAGTGATTTCCAAGTTTTGTATCTAATTTACTTTCTATCATAACCAAGGAAAGCAGCAACTCTGTTTAGTCTTTAACTCTTTCAAAGTCCCCAGAAAGATGTGATATTACATGACAACAGAGACATCTTGCTTCCTGGACAGTCATTCAAAGTTTCTCTGCAATATTGGGGCATCTATCTTCAGCCTACAGGTCCAGACTATCTGACAGACTTTTCAGTGAAGCAGGAAATTTGAAGGATGGTCTTCCTTATATTGGCAAAGTTCAGCAGTAACTTTCCTGTGTGTCCTGCGGAATGTTGGCAGACGCTCCCATAAATCAGGAATTTTGAAGGACTGCTCTACATTGTTTGGCAAAGTTAAACAGTCACTTTCCTGTGAGTTCTGTATGTCCAGTTTGCACTGTACCTAGTCAAGCAACCAAGGAAATAACAGTTTCTTCCTCCAATGGCTAATCTTGTCCAAATAGCTTGAGTCCTATGGAGTTTTTTCAATGTTCATCCTCCTTTTATGAATTAATTAGTGCTTCCAGGAGCAGTTGTGTCTCATTGTCATGAAAAGCCATGGGTTATTAAACATCTTAAATAACATATTCTGTAGGTCTTTGAAATGTTTAAAAAGCATCTATTTATCTAAAATATACCCATTTAAACTTGAAAACACACCTAATGTGACTATAATTTGATTATTATAAATTAACTACTAACCACATTTCTTAATTATATATTGCATTTTAAATGAGCTACTACATAAACCACAAACAAGAGTAGAAACACATATACAGTGTAACAAAATTAACTTTAAATTAAATTTTTATCCATGTCCCAAAATCCATGCTAATGTAAAATATCTGAGATTAATAGTTGTCTTTTTAACTTATATGCTTATATTCCCCTAAATTATAACAAACGCCCATAACCCACCAAATAACTAACCGCAACCCATACCACTTATTGGGAATGTGGATGTCCTCTTCTCTAGACTACTTTCTGTTGTCTGTGGGTGAAACATCTTTAAGGGTCCCTGAGAAAATTTGAGATAATGGGCAATTCCTGGGAAGACAAACTGTAATCTTTGTTGATAGATATCACCTGTCAAGATTCAGGAGTTCTCCCCTGATCAATCTTGATTGAACTCATTCCTGAAAGAATCAAAAGCCTCTTGTCTTCTGTGGGAACAAAATCAAAACCCATTCTCCAAAGGATTTTTAAATTCCCTTTGACAAATACAGTTTTGTATTCTTAAGTATCTGGGTTAGTTCAACCTGCAGTCTGGTTCACAGTCCCATGTCTCTCAGCAGTGTCCCCTTCCCATCAGCATTCAAAAAACTCAACAGCAATACAGTACCATAGAGGATCCAGACTCCCTGTGTATTTCCCATCTCGGCCTGATTTTTTTCTTCTATATTACTCTTACTTTCTCTATAAAGTCTTTATTTTTATAAACTATTCATTTCTTTCTGTGACTGTCTATACCTATTTTCATTTCTTTCTTAAGACTACACACATTGGGAGCTGGGCAGTGGTGGCGCACGCCTTTAATCCTAGCACTCAGGAGGCAGAGGCAGGCAGATCTTTGTGATTTCAAGACCAGCCTGGTCTACAAGAGCTAGTTCCAATACAGGATCCAAAGCTACAGAGAAACCCTGTCTCGAAAAACCAAAAAAAACCTCAAAACAAAAACCTACACACATTGTAAAACACACTGGAACCTGTTACCAGGTTTATCCATCTGGATCTCTTTTACTGCATATTTTTTAGGTTTTTTTTTTTTTCATCTAAATGAGCAAAAAGCTGCTAAGCAGTGAGGCTAGGACCTCTGCGAAGCTTTGTTGACTGACTTGGCCCACTTCTTGGGTTGAGAAAGCCAAGCCTAAAGTTCACAGTGACGTTTGTAACTGAGAACTTCATTCAGCATGGAAGTCAGTATCTGCATTGCCACGAGTGGCTTTTGCTTACCTTGCCATTTCTAGTTTCTCTTTAGTGCTGCCAGTTGAACCGCAGCATCTCTTAGGGGAGCCATGTCCTTTTCGTTCCTCCTTTCCTCCCTCCCTCCTTTCCTTCTTCCTTCCTGTCTGTATTTCTGTCTTTCTTTTTTTCCCAGATTTCTTAGACCTTACATGAAAATTCAGTCACATGATAGGTGCCAAAATGTTGTTTGTTTTTATTCTTTTGAATCTTTTGAAAATTTGGTTCCAGGTTCATATGCCAAAATGTTATTTTTCCAATTCTTTGGCTCTTTAGTATTTGGGGGACCACCACCTAGCTCCCAAATAAATCCATACAGAGCCTTCTTAGTATTTATAAATGTCCAGTCTTAGTTTGGCTTATATCTTGCCACTTTTTCTTAACTTAAATTACCCAGCTATTTAATTGCCTCTGGACCTTTTCCTTTTCCTTCTTCTGTAATCCCACTTCACTCTTGCTTCATGACTGGTGGGGTGACTGGGTGACTGGGTGACTGGCCCCTAGTGCCCTCCTCTCCTTGTTCTTGTCCCTTCTTCTCTCTGTCTTGTCCTTCTCCTTCTCTCAGAATTTTCCTATTTATTCTCTGTTTGCCAGCCACACCTATCCTTTCTCCTGCCTTTGTATTGGCCATTCCGCTCTTTATTAGACCATCAGGTGTTTTAGGCAGGCAAAGTATCACAGCTTCACAGGGTTAAACAAATGCAACAGAAAAGAATGCAAAACATCTTTGTATCATTAAGATAAATATTCCACAGCATAAACATTGTAACATATATGTTTAACAGAAACTGGCACAGAAGAAAAGATCCCATTCCCAAACTGAGGAGTAGGGTCATAACAAAAACAGACTTAACCAATGCAAGATTAATACACAGCACCCAAAATATTTCAAACTGGAGCTCTGTGTCTGGTAAATGGTGCTCATTATGGAATCATTTGGGCCCCAAAGATCATGGGTACCCAAATCTCTAAATCTCTACCTCTGGTAGTATATATAGAGCCTCTCTTGGCCCAGCTGTAATCCATGCATGCAGATTTCCTCAGTAGATTTTATTTATTCATTCATTTATTCATTTATTTATTTTTATTTATATTTATTTATTCATTTATTTATTATCTGCTTGACCAGTAGTAGCTCAGGCTTATAAACAAACTCTCATATTTCAAGTTAACCTATATTCCTTATTTATGCTCTGACACATGGAAGTACCTTTACTCAATATGGCATGCTGATCTTGCTCTCTTTGCATTTGGCCAGCATCTCCCAAAGCCACCTTTCTCCTTCCCATCATCTTTAGTTTGGTTGACCCACCTATGTTTTATACCTGGCTTCTGACCAGTCTGCATTTTATTAAACCAATTTGAATGACAAATCTTTACAGTGTTCAAGAAGATTACAGCATGGGGAAAAATATAAAATAGCAACAACATAAACACCACAGCTTCATGCTTAGG
Organism: Arvicola amphibius; assembly: GCF_903992535.2. Lineage (NCBI taxonomy): Eukaryota > Metazoa > Chordata > Mammalia > Rodentia > Cricetidae > Arvicola > Arvicola amphibius. The sequence goes on along the minus strand of NC_052049.1, from coordinate 92,993,079 downwards.
AACGCTGATATAAAATGTCCCCAATTGTTGCAAGGGATGCGTAGCATCTTGGGGGAGGGGTCTAGAAGGTGCAGAATCAACAACACAGACTTTGGGAGCCAGGTAAAAGCAAAAGTCGACTACTTTTATTGAGGGTATGGACAGGCCTCTTATACTCCCTCCGGGACCCAGGGGTGGTGCCAATCTGGAATGCATTATTCTCTCTCTCTTTCTCTCTCTCTCTCTCTCTCTCTCTCTCTCTCTCTCTCTCTCTCTCTCTCTGATCCAGGTCATCATGACATCAATGGTCTCCAGGCATTGCAGCAGAATTCTGGTTGACTCTTAAATTACTAATGTGCATGTTTGACTGGCTCTGACATGGTTGTTAGTCTCCTCCTACATATTCACTCGTTTTAATTATTTTTATGAAGTGTACTCAGTAGGAGGCAGGGAGCTATTGCCCTGGCCTTATAGACCCCGCCTCAGGGGCATGCAGCAATTGGACTGTGTCTGTGTTAGATTGGCTTGCCTCATTGACTACCAGCCCTTAAAAGGGCCAGGCAGTGGTGGCACACACCTTTAATCCCAGCACTCTGGAGGCAGAGGCAGGTGGATCTCTGTGAGTTTGAGGCCAGCAGGGTCTACAAAGTGAGTTGCAGGACAGGCTCTATAACTACTGAGAAACCTGCCTCAAAATAAATAGCCCTTAAGGCCAGCATTTGTACCTTAAGGGCGAGGCAAAAGATCATTTCAAATTTTGATATGGTTTTTTTTTTGTAGATATGAGAACACTTTATGTATCCATATTAAAAAGCCTGATTGCCAAATGCTCCCAAAATACCTATGGTAGTACAAAGTATGATTGCTAGGAGAGGCCTATGAGGCTTGTATCTAACTAAAGACGTTACAGTTAGAAGGGAGGTTACCCTACAAATGTGAGCCTTATCCTTGCCAAGGAGCAGATCAAGTAGAGGAAACAAGGAGTTCATCTCTCACTCCAAAATGAGCAAAAGCAATTTAAGTCAATAGAGCCACAGAGTTGTTGGGGGTCTGCCAAGGTGTATTGGTCCTCAAATGTCGGCTAAAAGACAAGAGGTGTAATTTTCAAGCTATTGCAAATCCTAGGAAAGCATAAGGAGGAAAAGACTGGAGCTTTTCAGGGGCCACCCAGAGGTTGAGTGTGACCAAACATTCAAGGAGTGGCGAAGATACCCTTTTAGATATTGAGCAGCAGAATGTAGTCCATGTAATGGACATCATTGGGAACATTGTAAAATGACTGGGAAACATAGAGCTGACAAATAGTAGGACTGTTTTTCATTCTTTGGGGTAAGATTGTCCATTGGTATCTTTGGGCAGGTTGCTGCATGTTAAGCTCCCAGATTGCGAAGATAAAGCATCATTTATCTGATGTTGCAAATGGAATCTAAAACAAGAACAGTCCTTGTTATCTAAGATAAAGATATGGTGAGGAGGGAGATAGCACTGGGATGGGGCAGGCCAGTCTATGCAGTGCCCATTCTTTCCATTCTTCATCAACAACGTCCAGGTCCTGGAGTAACGGCCGGACCTCTTGTGGATGACAAATATGGTGTTGTTGGTCTGCTTGTGGAAAGTTCTACTGGGCAGCCAGTTAGACTATTGCACTACTGTCTGACCTGTGTACTGGAAGGACCTTGATGGTAGCCATGGTTCCTTCCCTCCTATTGTGGCCAATGTCCCCTGTAATCTTTGGGGCAAGGATATTTTAGAAGACATGTTGTAGTTTTGACCACAGATGATAGGGCATTCTTTGAAGATATGATCCATGACAAAATGGGCCTCTCAGGGTACTCCTCCCTCACTGACCACCCAGAAGCACACCCCAAATTCTAAAGGCCCATGCCTGCCATGAGCCCTCAGGGTAGGGGGTCCCTTTATTGGTTCTCTGATACTGTCATCTGGGTGGAACAGTGATCCATAATAGAACCTAAAACAGTGGCCTTAAAAGAACTACTCAATAAACAAGTCAGACTGGGATGCTCAGCACATTTCTTATTGTGTAGCATCTCTGACATCCCACAGTATCCATTTCAACACAGACTTACTTTCACATGCAAATGAATAGATGTCTCAGGACATTCTTGAGGGGACTCCAATACTTCCACTCTTTTTCTGGCTTCAACAGTTTTCAGGAACTTTGGTGATGCTTCAAATTTCTCTACTCTTGCATTTTTCATGCCTGTAAAGCCATTGCCAGATGAATGAATTTAACTAGTCCTGCTGCTTCTCCAGGAATAACCTGTCATGGCTCTCTGACCTGGTCCTGGGAATACTTCCTGAGGTGGTGGTTCTCAATTAGGGCCTTTTTATTTCCAGTTTAGTCTCCTATCAAAATGCAAATTATGTTTTTATTACATTTACTACATATTTGTTATATATGTGTGTGTGTGTTGCATGGGCAGCTGTGTCTGTCTGTGTGTGTGTGTGTGTGTGTGTGTGTGTGTGTGTGCATACCATGACACACTTGTGGAGGTCACAGGTCAACTTGAGGAGTTGATTCTCTACTTTTACTGTGTAGGTTCTGGAAATCAATCTCAGATTATCAGTCTTGGCAGCAGGGACATTTACCCATTGAATTATCTCATTTTCTCTATTTAAAAAAACAGTACATTGAATTTAGCCTCAGAGTCTCAGTATGTGGACAAAAGGTAATCAGATTCTATGCCAGAATATGTATGAATGGCTTCCATTCCTGTTCTCAACAAAGTCCTTGTTCCTCTCTGAAAATTAATGAGTCAGAACTGTTTAGAGTTTTCTCAGTTTTCTTCTTTTCTAAATTCCCATCAGTGTGGCTGATCTATTCCAGTGCATGTCCAGTGTGAATTTCCTATTTCTTCCTCAATTTCCTACCCAGATGCCAAGGCCTAAGAACCACATGATAGCGATTGCTGCAGCAGCAGGAGTGGTAATAATTTTCCATACTGCTTTTCTCAGTGCTGAGAGAAAACATTGCCTCAATGCTTAGGTGGGAAGCTGCAGAGATCAGAGTAATCCGATTCCTCTCCTACCTTCCAGAAGACCTGTGAGCACCTTGAGGACTACACTTGTGAATCCCCTCCAATCACAATCTCACCTCTTTCTCCTAGAATATCCCTTCCTGTAAGGCCATTTATAGAGCACCATCTTTCTGTAGAGAAGTAAAATAGACATTTTTATTTGTGTATTAGATTACTATAAATTCTATGAACATAAAAAATTATTTCTATACTATTCATAGTATACTCGCTGTGCAGTATTTAGAACACTATGTTACTGTAGACAGTCAATAAATTGGGACTTTCAAGAAGTAAAATATTTATATGCCTTAGAGATATTTACCAAGGTATGTATAAAATATTCATGTAGTTTATAGTTGTAAAAAATTAAAACAAGCCTAAAGTTCAATGGTAATCATTGAAAGCACTGCATTTATAATTCATAGTTTAAATATTTAAACAGAAGTATGTCATTCCAGAGGTAAAGTCTCTAGGGATGAGTAGAACATATTTTAACCTAATCAAAGATCAGCCTTTTTATATTCCATACATAAAACAATCATAAATTATGTCTTTGAAACTCTTTAATTTTATTAGCATATATAGTGTTTTACATTTTGTATTTTACACAGTTTAGGAAGAATTAAGAACTTAAAATCCCCAAACCAGATAAGCAGCTTTATTGTTATGTAATGATTTTGTAATGGGCGTTCAGTAAACATATCATTTTTCTTTTCTTTCAGAAAACAGATCCTTGAAAACGGTGAGGTAAGAGCTCTCATTCTTGGTAGCCTTATCTGTTAAACCCTACTTGAAGGACAGTTCGCAGGGGTGCAACCTTCCTGCCAATGCAGATCCTTGCTGCTTGAACTTTGGGCAGTGGTACTCACTTTCTTTGGGGACTTCTTCATTTTGGTCTCAAAATTAAATAGTAATGATTTGAAAGTCAACTCAGAAAACACATAAAAATTGCCATTTGTAACTTTAACTTTGATTTTTTTTCGGTATGTTTCTTTATCATCCTCCTTATTCTCTGTGCTATAGATACATGGGTTTTTATTTTATTTATTCATTTATTTTACAGAATATTATCCTGTACATACACAAGTTTGTATTATAAGGAAGGGCAGCCCACTGGAGTCAGTATGGGATACACCGAGGCACCAAACTCTCATTACAAAGATTGATTACCCTAGAAGGGCAAGTTGGGATGGGGGCTGCCTATGGATCTGACAGAGGCAGACAGAAAGTGGCAGCAGCAGGTGTTTTGTTTGTTTTGTTTTGTTTTGCAGGAGTAGGTTTTTAAGGAGGAAAGGGGGAGGTTTATGTTAGGGTGAATGGATAGTCCTGATTGGATGTGTTAGTCAGTGTATCCAAATAATGAAGTTTGATTGTTGGAACTTGGTGTTTTGTCTTAGGAATAAGTCAGTGACCAAATAAGGAAATAGACCTTGGTGACTAGCTTTAAGATTTCATCTCACAGTTTAATAAGGGGAGAAGGGTAAAAGGCAAAACCTGCTCAGACCTGTTAGGGAGCCGTTCCTGTTTCCTAAAACCTTTTGCATTCCATTAAATAATCTTTTAATAGTATTTTTTCTGGCCATGTGGCATATCTGTTATTTGTTCTTCTATATTATTCACAAAGTTTGTTTCCAGTTGAGGCTGTTAAAATGCCCTCCAGAGTATTTTGATCATTCCCTGGGTAACGTCCTAGAAGGAATGTGTAAGTCAAAGTAATTGACTATTCTCTAGGATCTTGATAGCTTGGGATTACAGAAATTGGTCATTTTACTATTTCAGTGTTTATTTCATTTCATTCTAAAGTACAAGCTGCCTGTATGCCTTTTGATGAATGGAAATGCCACATTGTGGTGGGGTATTAGCACACTGTGTGAAAATGTACTGTCGTGCTGGCTGTAATAAAAAGCTGAATGACCAATAACTACGCAGGAGGCATAGTCAGCATTTCCAGGAGAGTGACCAATAACTACACAGGAGGCATAGTCAGCATTTCCGGGAGAGTGAGGAGGAGGAGGGGGAAGCTAGGGACATAAGAGAAGCCATGAGACATGGAGAGGAAACAGGAGGTACAAGACGCAAGAAAGGTAATGCTGTGTGGCAGAAAGTAGATTAGTATAAATGGGTTAATTTAAGCTATAAGAGCTAGTTGAGACAAACCCAAGCCAAAGGCCAAGGTTTCATAATTAATAAGAAGTCTTTGTGTCATTATTTGGGAGCTGAATGACCAGACAGAAAACGATGTTACCCCACACATTTGTAATTTAGTTGAATATTGGTGAATTAGGATGTAAATATTTAGCTGCCATTTACTTTGGCTATTGCCACACTCACTTCATGTGTTTCTAGTAAAGGTTATGAAAGTCTCAGTGAGGAGTTACTTGAAGCCTTCGCCCTGTGGAGCCTGCAGCCTTGTTAAAGTAGGGTGGAATACTGACTAGCACAAACACTTGGACAATCCTCTTTTAAAAAAAGCCTGGGTTATGTACTACAATGATAGCTGTTAATGAAACACACATGCATATATGGAACTTTCTTCATTTGTCACCTTTTCTTCTGCCCCTTCTTGTTCAAATCCTCTTCCAGATGTCACTTTTTCAGTTTTGCCAACTGTGTTGACACTCCTTATGATACAGTGTCTTCGTGTGGCCTTTCACACAGTCTTTGTTGCTTGGCTCTTTCTCCTCTTCCATCTTCCTTATTTATTTATTTTTTATTTATTTTATTTTATTTTTTACCTCTTCCATCTTCTTGCCCATTGTTCTTGTTACTGTCTACTCAATTCCAATTTATTTATGTACAGTGAGTTACTGGTGTCCCTTCCTCACTAAATGCACTAACATGTGAGCCTCAGGAGGGTCGAATTGCTCAGCGCCCTATGTGAAGCACTCAGGACAGTTCCTGGCATTGATTATATTATGAAATCTTAGTTGAATAGTCAAATACATATCAATGCCATGCTTGGAAATCTCTGCCCTCCTGTATAAGAAAATTTAAGACGCTTCATTTTGATCTGTTAATTTAAAATGTATAAAGTACAAAAGGTCACTATTTTGTGTTTTGCAGCTGATTTTTCACACCTTGCAGTTGCTGGCATTCACAGTTCTTGCCATTTTAATCATGCGATTGAAGCTGTTTTTGACACCCCACATGTGCATTATGGCTTCTTTGATCTGCTCCCGACGGGTAAGCCACCCATTCTTGAGTGACTGTTAGTATAACAACTAAAGCGACTGCAGTGGGACTGTCATGACTTTGCTGAGTCGTCCAAAACATGAATGCATCAGTGCTTTGAGTTAACTATGTGCACTGACTGTAAATGTCAGTTGGTTTGATCCACTGTCAGCAAGAGAGTTGCTTTAACAAATACTGATAGACTGTGAATGATGTGTTTTGTGGTGAGCAGTTGAATATTCCTTGCTCTCTTTTATCATCTTGTCTACAAATAAAGTCTTTTAGCATTTAAGTCTGTGCAGGTGAGTTGGGCCCATAAACAGCACATTTCCAATGCTGAGGAAATCCAGAGTGGCCCTGCTTGGATAAGAGAATTCCTCAAAAACTCTCCATTCTGCTATCCTTTACTAAAGCTCATAGATACATAAACTAGCTAGACAACTACAGGAACTAGACAGACGCTCAGTACATCTAGAGGAACCTCATTCAGCACTGACAATCTAGCAGCCATTTTCCTGACAGGAACACACACATCATTGCTAGTGGGGTTTCCTTTGGTTACTCAAGTCATCATAAAAAGCAATCAAATGGTTGGGTCATGGTGGTACGTGCCTTTTAATTCCAGCACTTGGGAGGCAAAGGCAAGCAGATCTCTATGAGTTCGAGGTCAGCCTGGTCTACAAGAGATAGTTTCAGGACAGCCAGGGCTGTTAACACAGAGAAACCCTGTTTCAAAAAACCAAAAACAAACCAAAAAAAAAATTAGCCAAGATTTCAGTATAGCATATTTCAAGGTGTAGTTCCCTAATCCTAGTGTCTATCTGCAAATCAGTCCTGGAAAGACCCTCAATTCATTCAGTAACACAGAAAATTCATTTACAACCAAGTCAGTCACTGCAGCATGTTGGCTGTTTAGAGGCAGCAGGTGGGCATTCTGTGTGTCTGTACTGAGATGAAGGGTAACCCACTTTGGATTCAGTAGGAAGGTGAGACTGTACTTTTGATCCAATAGTACTCTTCATATAAGAAATATAAATAAATGGTTTTTTATTTCAGCTCTTTGGCTGGCTTTTTTGCAGAGTTCATTTTGAGAATGTTGTCTTCGGTATTCTGACAATGATGTCAATACAAGGTTGTGCAAACCTCCATTACCAATGGAGCATCATGGGAGAGTTTACTAACCTGCCTCAGGAAGAGCTCATACACTGGATCAGATACAACACCAGGCCAGGTAAGTTGTTATACATATATAATATTTTTGTTTGTCACACACAGCTAAGCATTCCAGCTGTATGTGCATATATATATATGATATATGTGTGTGTGTGTGCATATATATGTATATGTACATATGTATGCATTTGTGTGGGTGTGCGCGTGGGTGTGTGCTTATGTGTATACAATCCTCACTTTTAGTAGTTTAATTGTCTTACTTTAAAATGGTCTGGAAAAAATATACGTTCAGTAGAAATTATGTTTCAGTTTTGATTGTCATCTTCCCCCAGATCTAGCCATGATACTCTCTTAGGATGCTGTAAGCCTCAGTGAGCCACTCCATCACTAGAGGATAAAATTGACACTCTCCCATTCTAGGCCTTTAGTTGTTGCAGGCTTGTTGCTGCTGCCTGTTGTACAATTACTGTTTCCTGGGTGTCAGGGTGAGAACATGCAGAGGCAATGACACAGACTCCAAAAGATTCCAATGTAAAAGCTCTTTGTTGTAAAAGGGTTGGGGGTTTTATGGGGTTAGGGAAATTAAGCTGCTGCGGGGATGTTTTTGGTTGGTCCTTTTGAACCTCGAGGCTGCTCCTGGCGTGTTGTGATTGGCTAGGAGTGCATGTCAATAATTACTCTGCTTTTGGTCTGCTGACAGTTTGTTTTGGCCAGTTGTGCTTCTTCCTTGTGAGTTTGCTGTGCGTGCGCCATTGCCCCGCCTCATCTCACTTTTTTCTTTTTCCTTTTTATTGAGTGACCTAGTGGATGATATAGATTTTTATAATCCCACCTTGGGGACCTCCAGCATTTTGGGCTGTGCCTGTCCTAACCTGGCCTGCTAGATAGGCTCTTACCTGTCTTTGACTTCCATTCCTCAAAGGGTTGGGTCTCCAGAAGATCCCAAGAAGTCAGAAGCAAGGGGAAAACTTAGGAGAACGAGGGCTTTCAATAGCCTCCTGTATTTGTGTTAGCCAAGCATGGACCTACCTTGGGGGTTTTGGTCCAGTGTGCTCCATCGCCATTAACACCCAGAGTGTTACCTTGTTCACCTGCTGTTGTTGGGATTTTAGCTGTAGAAGACACTTAAGCAGAAATATTAGAACCACCACCGCTTATCCCATAAGACACCATACAACAAGTTTAGAGGGGTCTAGCACGGATTTTATGTGATCCATAGTTGGCCAAAGAATGTAGTAGATAGGCCCAATGGATGAACCCGTGCTAAGTTGCACAGATTCTGATTAAATGTTTACAGCTGGGCAAGGTAATTGAGGTAAAAGCTTGTGCAAATTTGTCCTCCCCCTCCTCCTCTTCCTCCCCCTCCTCCTCTTCCTCCCCCTCTTCCTCTTCCTCCCCCTCTTCCTCTCCCTCCTCCTCCTCCTCCTCCTCCTCCTCCCCCTCTTCCTCCTCCACTTGCTGATGGAGGATCCTAGCCTGTTCCAGTGAAGGCAAGGACATTGTCATAGTCACAATTAGGCTATCTACTCTGTGGTTACCTGTTGCTAACATTTCTGGCAGTCCCATGTGAGGCCTGATATGGGATTTGTGCCAAGGGTGTCCTCTGGACTGTAGTAAGTCTTGAATAGTTTGCACGGTTTTGGAGATGGAATCCTTTTGGGACTTTAATTTTGCAAGAGATAGATATTTTGCATGCTTGGGTAGCATAGCAGCTATCTGAAAAAAAGTATTTACAGGTTCTGATTGGGTCATTTCCAATACCCTAAGGACCGCCAATAACTCCCCTAGTTGTACTAATCCAAGATTAGTTGGGTATAGGCCTTTTCTTTATGATTAACTCCCCTTATTATTAATCCAAGATTAATTTTATTGGCATCTGTAAAGGCTATAGCGGCCTGGGAGATGGCATTTTTTGATGGTTGCAGCATAATTTTTTTGTCTTTAATTCTAAAAAGGGAAGGATGGAAAGTCGTCTGTCCTGAGGGAAATGATTATCTAGCGTGCCCATACTGGACCTATTAAACCACATTAAAACAAACTTCCTTTCTCAGTGGTTTGTTGTTTTTCCTGGCTTTGCTTACAACAATGTCTCTGCAGTCTACATCTGTAACTGTAACTCTCAGGTCAGGGGGTACACCAAGTACCACGAGTGACTGCTGACTGGCCTGCCTGAAGGGCAGCAAATGGCTTATTTCCATAGACTGTCCTGGGAAACTGACTGAGTACATAGAGCATGAACAACAGAAACTCCCTGCCACTACCTTGACTCTGGAGGAGGAACCTAAAGGTGTTCCCCAATGCTCTCAAACTAGTTCACAGAGACACAAAAGTCTCTATTAAGGTTGGTTCTACTGCTGCTCAAGTAACTTCAACAGAGATTTTTAAAAATGTACTGTGACAATCTGTATTTTTAACTGACATCTACTATGCTTCTGAAATGGAAGAGATCTGCCTAGTAGATGAGAACCAGTTCACCATAACCATTACAAACCAAGACACATCACTTGCCTTCATGCACCAGGAGTGTGAAGTCATTTTCCAGTCTATCATTTATATCAGGACCTGCTGGGAGCTTCTGCAGTCTCATGCCCAATGATAGCTCTTTTGGCATTTAAGGCATTAGATCTTTGGATGAGCCCTGGGACAACCCCTATATAAGTGACCAGACTGTCCACATCTGTAGTGATGGGAGCGGCAGGATGCTTCCCGCCGCCTGGCTCCTGGCCGCCTGGCTAGCTTATGCCCTGAAATAACAACACACAAATTGTATTCTTTTAAACATTGCCTGGCCCATTAGTTCCAGCCTCTTATTGTCTAATTCTCACATCTAGATTAACCCATTTCTAGTAATCTGTGTAACACCACGAGTGGTATCTTACCGGGAAAGATTCAGCATGTCTGACCTGGTGGCTGGATTCATGGCATCTGTCTCCCTGAGGTGAGGCACGGCAGTCTGACCAGAGAGGAGAGGCAGGGCAATTGTCTGAGCCATCTACCTCATTTCCTTCTTCCTGTTCTGCCTACTCCACCTATCTAAATCCTGCCCTATCAAAAAGCCAAGGCAGTTTGTTTATTAGCCAATGAGAATCCTCCATCACACATCCCCAGAAAATATAGTCTGGTGGGGTGGAATTATTAGGTTGATTCTTTAGAAACTGATGGTTGCTGATGGGTTATTGTGATTGGCTATGAGTGTGTGGCAATAGTTACTGTACTGTGCTTTGGATCCTCCTGACAGGTTATTTTAGCCAATTTCTCTTATTCATTGTGAGTTTGCATGTGTTTGCTTCTGCTTGCACTATTGCCCTGCCTCACGTCCTATTTATTGACATGTTTTCATGAAGTTGTGTTTGATTAGACTGCTTAGTTATATTTGGAAAAAATAATTATTTCAGTAGACCTAAATAAAGTGTCCTATGCCTGTGTAATACTTTGATGAAATACTAATTATGTCCAAGTTTGTACTTCCAAAAATGTATACCAACTAGTAATGAATGATTTGAAGAATTGGAGAAATGATAAGATGTAAAAGGCAATTAATGAACTTAATTGTTAATATTATAAGAGCAACTATTTACTTTATGTATATGCACCTGTGTGTATGTGCAGAACATTCGTACAGATGTGTGTAGAGATCAGAATAGGAATTCAGTCCCTTTGAATTAGAGACACAGATGTTGTGAGCCTCCACATGGGTGCTGGAATCTAAACCTAGGTCAACTACAAGAGAAGTTAGCTCTCTGGACAACTGAGCTGTCTTTCCAGTCTCTGAATTATGAATATTGAAATACTGAGGAACAGTATTTTCTTCTAACAGATCTACATGGCTGCAATTCACAGTAACAACAAAATAATTTGAAAAAAATGTGCTATGATATTGGCCTTTTGCATAGTTCATAGTACTACGGGAACATTTTCCTTTTGTCTAGTTTTCTCCCTGTAGAACTGGTTTTTGAAGTGTAGTAGGAAGTTTTGATGAAGTAGTGAAGGGTGAATTTGGATAGGTTTCAACTCTATAGTCTTAGCAGATCACTTAGCGTTGCAATGTTTGTACCTATTGTACCTATTTATTTATCTCCACAGTAAGAAAAACAGAATTCATTGTTCTATAAACCAAGTCACTGGATCCTTATAAAAATATTGTGCATGGGGTCAGTGAGAAGCCTCAGTGGGTAAACGCACTTGTTACCAACTCTGAGAATCTGATTTCAATTCCCAGGCCTCATCTGGCAGGAGAAAATCAATTCCCAACAGTTCTGTCCTCTCATGCATGTATACATGCATACATACACACACAAGCACACAAACACACACACACGAACACACCAAATTAAAAAATGTGAAATAAAATTTAAAAGTATTGTGTATAGCTCTTACTACCAGTGAAGCAAAAGCCAAATATTACAGAAGGCAAAGAATAAATATTGAATAAGAAAAATACCTGTACCAGTGGCCGTTATGTAAGGACCTTTCATCTTTCTTATTTTGAATTCCAATTCTAGGGGCACATTGGACTTTTTATTTTCTTTGAAATATTTTGCTAAAAAATGTCATCTTGTTTCCCAGATGCTGTCTTTGCAGGCGCTATGCCTACGATGGCGAGCATCAAACTATCTACACTGCATCCAATTGTGAACCACCCACACTATGAGGATGCAGACTTGAGGTGAGCAGTCATCTGCAGTCATTGAGTACAATTGTTACTACTTGCTACTAGCCCTTAGAAAAAGAAAAATGTGTTTGTTTACACACACACACACACACACATAAACACACACTCATGTACACATATTCCCATAAGCATTTTTATATTCATCTCTGGAAGCAAAAAAGATGTACAAAGAATTGGGTGTGGAAGGCACACCTATAACCCCATCACTTGGGAAACTGCAGCATGAAAACTGCTGTGAGTTCAAGGCTGACCTTGCCTACATAGTGAGTTCCAGGTCAATCTGAAGTATAGAGTGGAACTTTGTGTTTAACAAACAGATATCTTAAGGTACTGTTTCTTCCAATGTGGGGTCAATAGAACCTCAAATCTGAATCAAACATGAGCAATATAATGTTGTAGGGCTGGGGAGATGCTTTGGTCAATAAAGGACTGGTCACACTGGGATAAAGACCCCAATTCAGGTCCCTTGCACCAAAAGTCAGTAACAATGACTTACATAGGTGCCTCCAGCATAGGCAGGACTGGAGACAGGCATATTCCAGAAACTCACTGGATAGTATAGCTGAACTCTACATTCAGTGAAAGACCATGTGAAAGACTAAGCAAACAAAGACATTCACCATTGACCTCTGCTCTCCAGACAGACAGACAAGCACATTGATTAGTCAAACACACATATACACAAAGAAATGGTTTTCATGTATGGGGGGTTATGTGCCTGAGAGAGAAAGAGACAGAGACAAAGAGACAAGGGCAACACAATACAGAGAGATAGAGGCAGCCAAACAAGACAGACAGACAGACAGACACACACACACACACACACACACACACATACACCACACACGAGAGAGAGAGAGAGAGAGAGTAAGAGAGGAGAGAGAGAGAGAGAGATGGAGAGCATCTCTGGGGACCAGAGGTCAGTGGTGGATGTCTTTTCCTGAATTGCTCTCCACATATTCTTTGAGACAAGGTCTATTGAGCATAAGAGTCCAGCTAGGCTGGCCAGTGAGTTTCTGGGTCTCCCTATGCTTTAGTCACAGATATGAATGGATTTTACTGGCTTTGGGTATAGGGGACCTGAACTCAGGTCATCATCCCAGTGCAACAGGTATGGATTTAAAAATTATTTTTGATCAGTCTGTCATTTGTTAAAGAAATCATTTTCTCTTAATTTGTGGGCTAGAAGAAAAATTTTAATTTGTTTTAAAATTTCTGTCTGGTTGTAGTGATTGAACACCTCAAACTTTGAGTTTGCTCAGTATCATGTAAGAACTCTAACTTAACAGCCAAATTTCTATTGTGCCATATTCAAATGAACATCCTGGCTTTTCCTATCTGTGGTAGTATCCTGGATGCCCACCGCTAAATACTTTTTGGGCAGCATTACATTCAATTTATCTGTTCCTAGAGGGGAGATTATCTACTGGAATCCATATTACTACAAGCCCCAGCTTCTATGTGGCTATATTCTATTAGCAGACTCTTTTGTGGGTTACGTGAAGCAAAATTTACAACCTAAACTATCAGCCTGCCACCCAGTACAACTTTAAATTAGCTTAGATACAACAAACTTCAAATTGCTTTAACATTCAGCGCATTAAAAACATAAATATTGTGTGAAAACCAATCTCTCAAAGCAGGTACAGAATTTGATCATACACATTCATCTTTCATCCACTGAGAGTTACATTATCAATTTGCTAGCAATATTTCTGTAAATATGTTTGTAATTACTGTTTTTAAATTTAAAGGGCTCGAACAAAAATAGTTTATTCTGCATATAGTCGAAAACCTGCAGTAGAAGTAAGAGATAAACTATTGGAATTACATGTGAATTATTATGTTCTAGAAGAAGCATGGTGTGTGGTGAGAACTAAGTGAGTATCAATATTATGTATCATATGATATGTTGTAAAGCAAAAACCATTGCATGTTATTGTGTCGTGATAAAATGCTGCTTCATAGAAGTCCTGATTCATTAAGGCTTTATATTTTAGATATGTCATGTTAAAATATTATGTGCCACAACATATGATATAATACGTTCATCTAGAGAAATTAAAATGTATTATCTTCTCATAATAACTTAAAATTATATTTTAATATCTTAATTTTTATGTGATTTTTTATATTTACTTTGCATGGATATATGTATATGGAAACATAAGACTGAAGAAATAAGGTGTTGTTTTAGCATAGATATTCATCATGTAATTCTCTAGTCGGGTTAAAATATCTATTGTAAATATATATTCCATAATTTTTCAAATTTTTATAATATTCCTATTGATGTCTGAATTATAAGTGAAGTATCTCTTACTGTTACTCAATTAGATTAGATGTATAAAGCTTAAAAATTTCTTGTAACTGAAGATGATACAGTAAGTAAAAATATAATTTTTTACATTTGCATTTTCAAAAATAAAAAAAAAACATGTTCAGTGTATTTCTTGAGGTTATTGTTTAGATTTCTGAGTAGAGGCATCAACAGATCCATGCAAGTAAATTGTTGCCTATAAGAACACTCCCATTCATCAGTCAGAAGATCAATACAGGTTCCAGTGTCATTAGACTGTATTACCTAGAGTGTCCACTTTTCATGCCAAACCTATTAGTCATACACATGATGGCAAAATGAGACCAAAACTCTGAACATAGGAAGTTATCAGAAAACTGATTCAAAGTATTTGATTGAGCATCTATAGAGTCTATATTCACTATTCAAAGATTTAATAAAAATAGTCCTGGGGATACAGTTCCAAGGTTCAGTCTTGCCTGGCATGTGTAAGACCCTGGCTTCTGTTCTAGCAACAATAAAAATGGGCCATGCCTTTAATCCCAGCACTGGAAAGGCAGGTGGATCTCTGAGTTCAAGGCCAGCCTGGTCTACAGAGATAGCCAGGGCTACTCCGAGAAACCTTTTCTCAAAAACAAACAAACAAAAAAGGGGGCATGAAATAAAGTAGAATTTACCATCAGTTAGTGGAAAGATACACTGTCTCAACAGAGTTAAACACCTCTGTTAGGAGTTCTAGAGGGAAAATATTTCAAATGAACACTTAAAAGTGCTGAACAGAAAATTTTATATGATACAACAATTTTTTTTTTTTTAAAAAAAAGAGCAGTGAATTTGAAGTAGACCAAGGAAAAGCAACTAATAAGAACAGGGCTTATCTAAATTGTTTTTAAGGAAAACTTGCAGAGACTTCGACAAGGTAACTAAGTGACTGAACATGAGGGGAACAGCTGGGACAGAGCACAGGACCAGAGAGAATGAGAAGACAGAACACAGGACCAGAGAGAATGAGAAGACAGAGCACAGGGAACCAGAGAGAATGAGAGGGACAGAGCACAGGACCAGAGAGAATGAGAAGACAGAACACAGGACCAGAGAGAATGAGAAGACAGAGCACAGGACCAGAGAGAATGAGAAGACAGAGCACAGGACCAGAGAGAATGAGAAGACAGAGCACAGGACCAGAGAGAATGAGAGGACAGAGCACAGGACCAGAGAGAATTAGAAGACAGAGCACAGGACCAGAGAGAATGAGAAGACAGAACACAGGACCAGAGAGAATGAGAAGACAAAGCACAGGACCAGAGAGAATGAGAAGACAGAGCACAGGACCAGAGAGAATGAGAAGACAGAGCACAGGACCAGAGAGAATGAGAGGACAGAGCACAGGACCAGAGAGAATGAGAAGACAGAGCACAGGACCAGAGAGAATGAGAAGACAGAGCACAGGACCAGAGAGAATGAGAGGACAAGTGATAGGAAATGAGTGCTGAGAAAATGTCAAAGTCTCTGAGGTTTGAGGAAACCATTAACTGAGAGATCCCCTACAAACTTCATCAAATCCACACAGGGCAAGTCCAGAGAAAATCAGAGCAAGGCTCACTGCAGCCCAACGGAAAGGTCAGAGCTAGGCACGCTGCAGCCCAACAGAAAGAGCAGGTGGAGGACTGTCTTGAAGAGAAGAGGCAAGTACACCATGATGGACATCTGACATCTCATCAGGAATATGCTAATCATCCTGCTGCTGGAATGAGCATAGTGAATAAAGAAGTCAAGAAACTCTATACTTAGTGAGACTCATCTGCACAGAGGGTTGACTGATGGTGTTCTGAGGAACATCATCTGGACAGGAGGGTCAACTGACGGTGTTCAGACCAATGAAATCTAAGCGGCATCTTGCAAGCAAACTTCCACTTTGAGGAGGCCTAGAGTTCTCTGTGTTGTAGAGAAGTAATTCCTGGCCGGGCGGTGGTGGCGCACGCCTTTAATCCCAGCACTCGGGAGGCAGAGGCAGGCGGATCTCTGTGAGTTCGAGGCCAGCCTGGTCTACAAGAGCTAGGTCCAGGACAGGCTCTAAAAAAGCTGCAGAGAAACCCTGTCTCGAAAAACCAAAAAAAAAAAAAAAAAAAAAAAAAAGAAAAAAAAAAAGAGAAGTAATTCCTGGTGGTGGCTCAGATGCAGGGAATACAGCAATGTGCTGAGAATTTGCACATGCTAATCACCGTATTGTTCTATGAGAACATTTTGAAATTTTGTGAAATAAAGAAAATATCAACATATTTTAGCTTAAATGTGAATAACATTACAGTAATAGCACAAAAAAGAATAAATGGAAATATAAAACTGTATTTACTGAAAACAATTCAGCTCTACTACCCAACAAAAGATATTTTGAAGATTTGTTTGTATTCCATAAACAACTACTAATATAAAATGATAAATGGGCTGAGAAAGAAATCAGAGAATTAACAACTTTTTCAATATCCACAAATAATATAAAATATCAAACAGGTGAGAGATCTATATGACTAAAAACTTTAAGTCTTTGAAGAAAGAAATTGAAGAAGTATCAGAAAATGGAAAGCTCTCCCATGTTCATGGGTAGATAGGATTAACATAGTAAAAATGGCACTCTTACCAAAGTCTATCTACAGAGCCAATGCAATCCCACCAAAATCCCAGCACAGTCTTTCACAGACCTCAAAAGAATAATGCTCAGCCTCATATGGAAAAGCAGCTACTGAAGCACAAAATTTAAAATAAAATTAAAATGAGGCAGCAGGTAATGGAGTGCTATTACTAAACATTTTACTTAATTTCATGGAAAGCACTTAGTGCTTATCAGATAAAATAGATATTAAAACACAACACCAAAGGAAACAGCTCAATGCTGAGCAGTCCAGTACAGCGGGATGATGGAATGATTGTGGCAATGAATGTCTGTGGGTAAAACAGAACACGAGTACATGTGAAAGAAAGACTGACAGCTCAGAAGGAGAAACAGACCAGTAAATACAGTTTGACACTGCAACACTTAGCAAGTGATACAGAAGCTTTGTTGAAATCCTCAAGGATATACAACATCAAATAAAAATAACATAACCAACTGAAATGTACATAGAACTCTGATACTCTGACAAAAATCTGTAAATACACACACATACAAAATGCATATATATGCATTTATATATAAATATATACATATATAGTCTATATATATTGATATACAATATTGGTATTTTATATATTATATCTAGAACATTTGATAGGATATTTAAACTTCTCAAACTTAATAAGAAACTACACAAAATTTGGCAAATTTGTACCGGAGAAGATATTTTGAATGACCCATAATATTACTAAAATGACTAAAATTATGAAGACTAATAGTACCATATTTCTATGTAAATAAAGAACAATTTGAAATTACATACATTGTTTTTAGAACCAGAAAGCATTACAGTCACTTTGGAAGATAATGTTGAACTATAAAGTTACGAATCACACTTAGCAGTCTGCCTTTCAGTTCCGCTGCTTGGTGTCTGCCTAAAATATGTTGTAATGTGTTCACATATTAATGTTAATCACTGTCACCAAGACTCAAATATTCCAAATGTTCAGTAATTTGAGAATCAACAACAAAGAAACTGTAGTACTTTTATGTCATAAAATACTGCTTAGGGACATAAGGGCAATGGTACTATACAAGAAATATAATATTCTCATTTTATCTTTTATAATAAAACACCCAGACAAAAAGCAAATTATGGGAGGAAAGTGTTTATTTGGTTAACAATTCTAGGTCACAGTTCATCATGAGGGAAGTAAAGTCAGGCATTCACGAACCTAAAGGCAGACTTGCTTGTTATTACCATATTATTACACATTACTGTTATTACCATATTATTACACACACACACACACACACACACACACACACACACTGGGTTTTAGACCGAGGAACTGAGTTCACCCCAAAGAAGTATGGCAGGAACCATGAAGGATGTTGCTTGCTGAAAGGTTCAAAGGCTCATCATGCTCATCTAGATTTGCATTTATATTTTAAAACATTTACTTATGAGTGTGTGTGTGTGTGCGTGTGTGTGTGCATGTGCATGTGTGTGTGTGCGTGCATGTGTGTGTGTGTGTGTTTCTGCATGTATGCATGTCTTCTTTGCAGGTGTCTGTGACGGTTACAAAGGGGCATTAGATTTCCTTTCTGGAGATACAGGCATTTGTGAGCCACCTGGATATAAGTCCTCTGCAAGAGCAGTTTGTGTTCTGAACCACTGAGTCGCTTCTCCAGCCCCTCAGCTAGATTGTCATGGGATTGGTGCTGTCCACCGTGGCTTGGTCCTCCTACATCAATTAACCACCAACACAATCCCCCACGAACATGCCCATGGGACAACCTGATGTATTCCTGAATTGAAGCTGTCTTTTTCAAGTGTTTTAGGCTGTGGCAACTTGACATTTAAGCTCACCAGGACAAACGGTATCCAAGGTATCAACAGTGCAGTATTCTAAGATAAGGAGGCCAGAAATGAAAAGCTTACTCAGTGTATTTGCATGGAATTTTAAATGCTGTAGTGCAGAAACGAGATCCATGCATGCCCATGGATCTTCCCCATGCTTGGGATAGAAGACTGACTACAAGAAGGACATAGGAACTTGTTAGGTGATAGGAATGTCTCTGAATTGGCTGTGATGATCCTTACATATAGTCTAACCTTACATGGGAAATGTCAGGATTTTATATGCTATACTTCAAAATACACTTCAAAAATCTGATGTCAGTTTTGCCTGACTTCTTCGAATTAATGATTCCTATGTAGGTTACTCTCTATCAAGGCATCATACCTAACTCAGTGTGCTCCTATTAGCACTCCCCGAAAAAGAAGGGCTAAAGAAAGCAACTGAGCCTAAGAACCTCCTTTCTCTGCCTGGATGTGTTTATACTAATTCAAAGCATTTTATATTTAAAAATTACAAATCTTCTGAGAAATTTAATTAGCTCTCCTTTAATTTAGCTCATCCAGTAACAAACAATTCTTATGACTGGATGGGAATCGTGGTCCACAAGTATAGCTATGTTTCATTTTGGAGCTAAACTATTTCAGTTATAGATTTCTGACCCATGTTTTGCATTTATTGTCAGCATATATTAGCTAGGACTGGAAATGTAGCATGCTTCATTTTCTTTTCCTGAACTTAATGGTTTCTAAAGATACGGTTTGAAGTTTTTAGTAGTTAAATCAGTTAGCCTCTGGAAATTTAGAAGCTATTTCTTAATTTGAATATGTTAATTTATTTACTATGGCTATTTATCTATTCCGTTTATCTTTCAGACCTGGTTGCAGTATGCTTGAGATCTGGATGTGGAAGACCCTTCCAATGCAGCTAATCCCCCGCTCTGTAGTGTCCTGCTCAAGAACGCCAAGCCTTACTTCACCACAGTATTTCAGAACAGCATGTACAGAGTCCTGAAGATTAACTGAGAACAAGGCTCTCCATCACTCTGCGCAAAGATGTCAAAACAGAACACTTCCAGCCGTGCAACAATAAAAATCACAAGCTTTCCTAAGAGACACTTTCCAAGAAGATACAATTATTTAAAGTTACTGGTTACTAAGGATAAATTACTTCACTGTTTACATCAACTGTGAGCCTGCCAAGCTTACCTCATAACTGATTTCAGACATCGTATACCTCAACAACAAACGTTCATTTTAGAGTTTTGAGGAAATGTGTGTGCAAAATAACAACATAATTTAAGAAACCAAGGATAAATAATTCCTTTCAACCTAGCTAGATATGTTGCTTCTAGTTTCCCTGGAGCTCATGGATCAGCCGAAACCCTCTGAGCCATGACCACTCTGTGCAGACTCTGAGAAGCCTGAGGGTGGTGGTAGCCTCAACCCCCACGTGCTCTGAGCTTACTAGCTAGCCCTGGAGAGAGAGTTTTAATAGCTTTTAAGAACCTTTAAAAATCACTTCCAGTCCAAGTGTTTCTAAGCACTTTGACTTGTAATAGTTTGAATGCTGTGAAGATTATTAACTCAACCAGATAAATATTTGCCACTGATTAATTTCTAGACCAAACCCAATAATTATCAATCTGTTGGTAGAATCCTGTTGTTTTCTTTTAATAGCAGGTAAAATGAAAATTATTATGGAACCAAATCAAATTTGGAACTAGGCGTCAGTATAGAAAATTCAGCTGGGTTTATCAAATGAGGTTTTCAGGGTCTAGGCCGTAACAAAGCAATGGCCTTCTCTTCTCGGTGGCCCCTGGCTCGCTGAGTGTGGTCTGTGTTTGAAGCCACCATCTTTTGTATTTCATATTTTTAAGTCCTCATTTATTTTTAGTTTATGATGAAGATGGCACTGTTTTACAAATTTTATCTCCCAATAAAAGCTATCTGTTATAAATTCTTTGAAAATTGGCAATTATCTTGCAAGTACAGTGGGTACATGCGAAGAGCAACCCTCTCTTTCATGATACATTTGAAACACACTGGAAGTTTGAATCTGCATCTGCTACAAATTAATCATCTTAGAGTTTTTATACTTACATTTTCCTTATATTTTTGGCCAGCCATAAGAGATGAGTCAATTTCACAGATTAATTTATTTGCCAATAGGTAAGCAAATATATATAAAGTTGCTATAAAAGTTGGAACATATTTTAATGCTGGACACAAAATAGTCAAGAAAGAATGCTATATTGTGTTGATTTTAACATCTTCAAGTAATTTCTTTTGCTGTGTGGAACAAAGAAGGGAAAAGATTCATTAAAGTAACATGTTTAGGACAATGTTATCAGAATTCAGCAAAAATGATACAAGCTATATTAACCAATAAAATGTTCCCTACACATAGTATTTTCCTATGAATTTTGTTATTTTTCCTGTGCAATGCTTATTAAATCATTTTAAAGGTCTTCAAAGACTCTCTGTGTTTTCTTTTTTTCTTTCTTCATGGAACATATATTTTGAAATTAAAAGAGCCCTGAAATCATAGGTTGTTGGGTGTATTTACTGGGTGATGTTTAGCCATTAAAAGCATTTTGCCTGGTCTCACTGGTAAGCGATGGACTGTGGTAGAGAAAGTGAGTGAGGTGAAGTAGCGTAGAACCAAGTCTGTCCTGGTTCTTTCATACTTGGTCCATCACCAACCATCCATTGCAAAGGATATTGGTGCTTGTTTTTATGGTGGGTCCTGTGCCAAGCTTGTTCATGTTATCCTGTGAAGTTCCGTTTCTTCAGCATGAACCAGAACTCACCTAGTTTCAGGGTCAGTGAGCATTAGTTAAATAGTGTTAAAGTGCTCAGCTGATGTCACTTCTTCCTTCCCCAGCCCACTAAATAGTCATCTCAGTAATAGAGAACTACAGAAGGAGGTAGACCTGTCTCAAAATTCTACTCAGCTCTACATTAATTTGTTGTAGGTAAATAGGAATGTTAGACTTCAAATATTTTTAATTTTAAAATTAATTTAAACAAGCTATTACTTTCTTATCCACATGTTTTAGCACTTACTGTTTTGAAGTTTGAAGACTGCACATGAGCGCCATGAGATGGACGGTGGGCAGATGTCCCTCCTGTGCAGAGAGATGTCCCTCCTGTCTGTATTCCTGGCTTGTACACTGGCCTCAAAATGGCTGAAGGGAGTTCCACACTGCTGTCCTTTATTGTCCAGCTTCAGAAGCAATGTGTGGCCATAACAAATAACACTTACGCTTCATCCTTTTTCTGTCCATGCCCTAAAATAAATCACTTCTGTTCTAATAAAATTAGGCTTTTATTTTGCTTTATTTGTATAAGAAGGATGAAGTCTATTGAAGATAGGGAATTTGAACGATAAGGGAGTGTTTGGGGGGCTCTACTTCATGCCTGTATGGGTTTCAGCTTATTGTCTTCTTTTGCTGTAGTAAAAGAAGTTTTAGAAAAGTTTTAAAACTTCCTGGACTTTGTAACACCTGAACACATAAACACATAAAATTGCACAACTGTGTAAAACCATTACATTGCTTTTCTACAACCTTCTTTGTTTTATTGTACTTTTAAAACATTTTGGTTAAAAACTCGACACAAACATAGATTGACTCAGGTCTAACAGGGCCAGGCCCATCAATCAGTAGCACCACTGCCCTCCACACGTTCCTCCCTAGAAAGCCTTCAGTGGCAGCACCCTCTGTGCCCTATCTCCTATTACAGGACAGTTTTCTTCTGGCTCCTGAGGATGCTCCCCAGGCACTTCTGGACTTGCTTCTCTTATCAGAAATGTGTCCATGAGGTTTGATTGGCTTGCTTGTTCCTGTCTTCACAGATCTTTTGGTAAGGTGATAATGCATCACAGATATTCCCAAGGACCTGGAGAGTCTCCTGGGAAACTATGTCTCATATAATGTCAGAGAATCTATACCCATGATACCACAATAATATGACTACCCAGGACAGTGACAGCACCAACAGACATGCAAACTTGAAAGGGGTAATTTATCTGGGCCTCACCTGTAGACAAACAACCACAGACAGCTAAAGACTACTAAGAGAGGTAGTCTTCTCCAGGGATGAAATGAGCCCATGGATTTTGGTTGTCTAAGATGAAGGAGTAAGCCCTAAAATCATGTACATACAAGCAACTAAATGAGTTCAGCACATAGCATGTATATGTGTGTGTGTCTCTCTCTGTGTGTGTCTGTGTGTCTTTGTGTGTCTGTGTGTGTATGTGTGTGTGAGAGAGAGATAGGGAGGGAGGGAGGGAGGGAGGGAGGGAGGGAGAGAGAGAGAGAGAGAGAGAGAGAGAGAGAGAGAGAGAGAAAAATAAATAGAGGCCATAACTTCATAACTTTAAAAGAGAATGCAGAAGGTATGGGAGAGTTTGGAGGGGAAATTGTGTAATTATACTTTAACATATAAAAATATTTTTGGAGTAGGGGTTCACATTTGTAAAAGTTTCACTTTGTGTCTCTTTGAGTTTCTTCTTCTTCACTGTCTATCTCACCTCTTCCTCAGCTCTACATCCCAGGCCCTGTCTCAGAAGGTCTTCTCTACAGGTCCACACCTCTGATACCTTTTCCAGGGGACTTCAGTAGTCAGAATCACCCTTACCCAAGGTAAGTCACCAGCCAGATGCAGAGGGAGCAAGATGAGAATACCTCACTGAGAAAAGGTACCAAGTCACATGGCTAAACATAGAGAAGAACTATAGGTTAATTTAAGTTGTAAGAGCTAGTTAATAATAGTTCTGAGCTAATAGGGCAAAAAGTTTATCATTAGTATAAGCCTCTGTGTGTTTCTTTGGGCTGAACGGCAGCTGGACCGGGTAGGACAGAAACTTGCATCTACACCTGCCCTGTTCCCTTTATCATTATGTCTGTGTTTACTCCTCCATTTTTTATCTGTCAACCAAGTACTATGTACTAGTCTCACTCTGCTACTTTTCCTTTCCACTCACACCCACAGTAGCTAATATATTAATAATAATATCATATATAGCATAGTACTATCAGTGTTCCTTTATTTCCTACCATTGTTGACATCTAAGAAGTGATTATTTTTTATTTGATTATTACTGCATTTTCAAAATATATCTATCATTTATTGCTAATAATACAGGTAACATTCTATTCAAGTGCAATACTGGAAAATGAGCCTGGTACTACCAACACTGATCTATAAGAAGAAATGACACGTAATCTTATTATGACATAGTTTATCTTAAATATTGCAAACACTTCCACTGAACGAATAAAGGTTATTTAAAATAATGAACCAGTAACCTAACCCTAATGCACAAGTTCCAACTTGTAAAAAAAAAAATTATGGAAACATGACTCCTTCAATAATTACTCATCCCACCCAGACAAATAATTAAAAATAATGGCTGTTTTCACAGAAATCTATGGGGATGCAAAGTGCTAGATATATTCCAATAGAACACAAATGTCTAAATAAAGTTGGCACAAATAAATAAAATTCAATAAAGACATATAAGCACTCACACAAATATTGAGCCAGAGATTCAAAAGAAACAATTTTTTTGAAAGGTCCATTAAAGCATCATTAATTGGGCAGAACAGGTGATAACAGAATATCAGTATATAAAGACATGATAGAGGAATTGGAACATTCAAGCAATGAAAAGATAAATAAGAAAATGAAAGCAGATCAAGATCCATGGGATACTCTGAGAGGTTATTTCTATTAATCATGGGCATAGAAGAAGAATTTCATCCTAAAATCATAGAAAAATTGATAAAACTATAGCATAAAGTTTCCTAAATCAAGGAAAAGAAACTATATTCATGTATAGAATGCATTTAGAACACCAAACAAGCAAGATCATAAAAAATCCTCTGTCATATTAAATCTGAAACACTAAAAATATAAAACACAGAAAGTATGAGCTACCAGAATACAAACCCTCCCAAACAATAGCTGATATCTCAACAGAAACTTTAAAATCCAGGAGGACCTGAAATGATGCATTTCAAGTGCTGAAAGAGAACAGTGCCAAGGCAGACTATGATACCTAGCAAAACTATCTGCCAGAATTAAAGGAAAATAAAGTATTTTAATGACTAAGCAGAAGATACACTATCAGGGTATTAAGATAAAGGAGAGGACCTAGTTTAAATAAAAATAAATATGAAAAATTAGAAACATAGGAAAGGAACATATAGTAAATGTGTATGAAATGTAGAATTCCTTAAAAAGATCAAATCTTCACAGGCATATATGAAGGAGAAGAATCCCAAGTCAACAGCATAGATCTGATGATCAGCAAGATCAAAAAAGAAAATTCCATAAACTAAAGAAACACACCCCATACTAATATAGAAAGCACACAGGACACCAAATAGACCAGACTGGAAAGAAAATCCCCACAACAGATACTAGTTAAAACACTAAGCATGCATAACACAGTATACTGAAAGGTCCAAGAGGAAAAATACACAAGTCACATATGAAGAGGAAACCACTAGAATAACAGCTGATTTATCAATGAAAATTTTGAAAGCCAGAAGACTCTGGAACAAAGAATTTTAAGTCATAAAAGACAGTGACAAACATATTAGATAAATATACCCAGAAAAACTATTTGCCATAATTGAAGGATAAAGAAAAACTTACTATGACATAAACCGTCTAAAATTTTTTACATACAACAAACCAAACCTAAAGAAAATACAGGAAATAATATTCCACATTGAGGAGAGGAATGACATAAACAAGAGATTTGGAAAGAAATACTAAGCCATAATTCTTTTTTTTTTTTTTTGGTTTTTTGAGACAGGGTTTCTTTGCAGCTTTAGAGCCTGTCCTGGAGCTAGCTCTTGTAGACCAGGCTGGTCTCGAACTCACAGAGATCCGCCTGCCTCTGCCTCCTGAGTGCTGGGATTAAAGGCGTGCACCACCGCCGCCCGGCTCTAAACCATAATTCTTAAAACAGAGAAAGTGCTACTAAGAAGACAAAAAGCAATGCCCAAACCAACAAAACCAACACAATGACTGTAGTTTATGCACATATTTCAATAATAACTGTAAATATCAATGGCTTCAATTCTCCAAAAGATACAAACTAACAGGATCAAGAAACAAAATCCATGTATTTGTTGCCTCCAAGAAACACATCTTAGCATTAAAGAAGGACACTACCTGAGAGTAAAAGGATGGACAAAAGTTCTCCAACCAAATAGAATGAGAAAGAAAACAGGTGTTATTAACCTAATAGCTGACAAAATAGATGCCATAATAAAACTAATTCTGATCAAAGGATTAGTTACCTTTGAAGACATTACTACCCTAAAAAGACATACATTAAACTCTGGTACACCAGCTTTCATTTTAAAATGTGCTTCTAGATTTAAAGGCATCAATCCATTAATAGTGGACAATTTCTATAGCCCACTTTCTCCAATAGATGAAATATTTGGGCAAAAAAAATAAACTGGGAAACATCAGAATTAGTTGACATCATACATCAAATGAACTTACTAAATTACCTATGGAATATTCCACCCAAACACCAAAGAATATACTCAGCAGCATGTGGAAGCTTCTCTAAAATAGACCATGTACTGTGACAAAAAACAAACCATTCCAAATTCAAAGAAGTTAAAACAACTCTTGTGTTCTGACTATACTGTAATAAATGTAAGATACTCAGCAATCATATCGTTAGGAAATACAAAAACTCTTGGAGATAGAACAACTCATTGTTTAAAGGTGAACCAATCAAAGAAAAAAAATCAAAGAAAAGAAAACTTACTAAAAATAAAGGAAAATTAAAACACAAGAAAATAAAACCTCTTGGACACACTGATAGCAGTTCTACAAGAGAAATTTATACTGCTATGTATCTACATTATTTAAAAAAGAAGAAGAAGTTAAAGCACAAATAGATGACTTAATGATGAAACTCAGAATTTGGAAAAACAAGAAGAAACCAAATTCAAATCCAGTCAACATCAAGAGTAGAAATTAATGAAATAGAAACAAACAAAGCAATACAAATTGTCAATGAATGTAAGGGATTCTTTTTTGTCCTCTTATGCAATACATCCCTACCAAAGCCTCTTCTCCTTCCATTCCTCTCAGTGCCTCTCCTCACCTCCACTCTCCCCAGATCCACTCCTCTGTTTTCCTTCAGAAAAGAGCAGGTTTCCCAGGGATATCAACCAAATATGGCACAATAAAATGCAATAAGACGAGGTACAAACCCCCATAACAAGGCTGGATGAGGCAATCCCATAGGAGAAAAGGGTACCAAGAACTGGCAAGAGAGTCAGAGACACCACCCTCTCCCATTGTTGGGAGACCCACAAAACCACCAAGCTACACAACCATGACATGTATGCTGAGGACCTAGGTCAGATCCAGGCAGTCTCTGTGATTGCCGCTTCCATCTCTGTGAGCCCTTATGAGCCCTGCTTAATTGGTTCTGTGGTCCATGTTCTCTTGGTATCTTTTACCCCTCTGGATCCATAATCCTCCCTGCTCCTCTTCCTCAGAATTTCCCTGAGCTCTGCTTTATGTTTGGTTTGTGTCTCTGCATCTGCTCCCATTCATTGCTGGATGAAGTCTCTTTGATGATGATTATGCTAGGCTCAAAAACCAGAATCTTATTAGAAACCTACATTGTGTCTAAATCTTGGAGTGCTTTCCTTATTTCCTCCAACATAGTTTTCAGAATTATATTAAGGTCTTTAATCCATCTAGAGTTGCCTTTTGTGAGAGATGTGAGATAAAGATCTAGCTTCATCTTTCTACATGTAAATATCCAGTTTCTTATCATCATTAGTTGATGAGGTTATTTTCTCTGATGTATTTTTAAAATTTGGATTATAATATAATTTCAACATTTATCCCTTCCCTTTTCTGCCTCCAAACCGTCCCACACACTCCTTCAATCTCCATCAAATTTATGGCTTCCCCTTACCAACAATTGTATTGCAATCATAAATGTATATACATATATGTTCCAAAATATAACCTGTATAATGTTCCTTGTATGTATGTTTTCGGGGCTGACCTATTGACACTGGGAAACCAATTGGTGTGCTCAATCCTGGGGAAGACCACCTCTTCTATTCCCAACCTTTCTCAGTTACCTGCAGGGTTTTTTTGGCATAGGTTTTAGGTCTACTAGGCTGCCTCCTCCAGTCTTAATATGAGGGGAAATGCCTAGTCTTATTGCAACTTGATATATCATTTTGGTTGATAACCCTTTTCTGAAGGAAAAGGAGGAGGATGGATCTCGGGGAGAGGGGAATTGGGGAGACGAGATTGGGAGGAGATGAGGGAGGGGAAATTGCAGTTGGGATGTAATATATGAAAGAAGAATTTCAAAAAAGGATTCTGGGGCCTGGAGAGATGACTCACTGGCTAAGAACATTGGCTGATCTTCCAGAGAACCCAGGTTCAATTCCCAGCACCCACATGATAGAGTACAGCTCTCTCTAACTCTAGTTCTAGGGCATCTGATATCCTCACATAGACATACATGCAGGCAAAACACCAAACAATGCTCATAAAAATAATTTTTAAAAAGATTCTATACTTTTTATATGCCTATAAAAAGATTCTCATTTTTAATAAATCATGCCAACAATTGTCGAATGAGATTTCATGACACTGAAATGCTTCGACGATGTAAATGAAACAACCGAGTGAGCAGAATTACTATATTTAGAGTGCATGAGAGATTCAAAAGCTAAACAAGAAATCAGGAGATGATCTAATGAAATAAACCCAAAGTTCTTAAAAGATGAAATGTAAATGTCTG
Source organism: Arvicola amphibius (assembly GCF_903992535.2). Classification (NCBI taxonomy): domain Eukaryota; kingdom Metazoa; phylum Chordata; class Mammalia; order Rodentia; family Cricetidae; genus Arvicola; species Arvicola amphibius. The sequence goes on along the minus strand of NC_052049.1, from coordinate 92,964,452 downwards.
ATAAATATGAAAATATGCTCATTCTTACTAGCCATCAGGGATATGCAAATTTGCACTATTCTGAGATTCCATCAGTCAGAAAACAGTGGGGAGGACATGGACCCAAGGAAACTTGCAGGCACTTCTGACAGAATGTGACCTTGTGCAGCCACTGTAAGAATTCAGAAAACTACAGCTAGGTTTACTGTGCGATTCGACCACGATGTCAGAGACACTGCCGCATCGAATGTTCATTGCATCATTCCTCAAAGTGGCTGTCACAGAACAAGTTTGGTGTTCATCAACAATGATTGGTGAGGAAAATGTGACACGTGTTATGAATATGTATATGCATATTGTATTACCATGTTGATTCACAGCCTGAAGCTTCTCACCATCCAACCCTTCCTCATGCAGTCTTAACAACAGTCACCCCGTTGACCTTGTCACCACCCACCTAATCTTCCACAACTTTCTCTGGCTCCCCAGGCATGATGCCACATAGGCACTTATTCATTTCATAACCTTGCCGCTGCGTTACCTTGTCTGGGAGAAGTCCTTCTGGGTACCCTTGCCAGGGGCAGACGTTACCCTTCAAAGATGCCCACCCTACCTTTCAGTTCCAGGCCCTAGACAATGTTTCGAGTTCTTGAAGCGAGAAAAGTCTCTTGGCGTAAACAGTTGAGGCATAGCACACGGCATCGTACATGTGTCTATGGAAAGTTAAATGCTGGTGTTAAAATTACCCCCATTCTGGATATGTTTAAATAAACATTGGCTGCATTGTGAAAAAAAATCATAATCAAATGATAGCTTCAGTTTATTCTCTATATTTAAATTATTTACTACATTATAAAAATTAACTTTATTTCCATAAAAGTAAGTAGGAGATACCCTTCTCCAAATGAATTTGGAACACACTTAACAATCTCATATGTCTCATTAGCACCATCTTCTGGCTGTGAGCCTTACAACATTCGTCCTGGAGTTATGTGGAAAGTACTGTGAGAATTCAAACCTGAGTTGTTTTCTCAGTCTGCGTGATTGCAATGCTACGTTCATCCCTGGCTCTTCTGCCTCCCCCGCCCCCCACACACACCTGGCCCTTTCCAGTTTCCTCTCTCCATCTCCTGCCACTAGTGAGAATGATAGCTGGTGCAGCCACGTAGGAAACAATGTTACCACAGGACAACAAACTGAACCTAGAACTACCGTGGACCCAGCCGAACTCCCTGGTATGCATGCTAAGCACAGCAAGCCCTCTCATAGAGATGCTTGCTCATTCGCGTTTCCTGCTGCTTTATTTCTATGGCTTAGACACTGAACTCACCTAGAAGTAGATCAACAAAGAAACTGTAGTCTGGATAACTATAGACTCTTATTCGGCTGGGCAGGAAGATGAATCACGACCTTTGCAGGGAAATGGATGATGAAACTGGAAATTTGTGTTGAGGTGAAATGAACCAGGCTCAGACAAGCAGACTGTTTCTATCCTATGAAGAGCCTAGTTCCTATGTAGTACATGTGTGTAGTGTATGTGTGGGACAGTGCAGGTCATAAAATTAGAAGAGGATAGAAGAGGATCACAAGATGGGGAAAAATCTACAACAGGGAGTTGGGGGTAGAACACCTGAGATGTACAGATAGAAGAAGAGAGTGACTGGGGGCAGGGTTAGCAAGTGGGAGATGGGATAGGTAATCAAAGTGAGGAAGGAGAATCAATAAGGACAAATCAATATTATGAAAGCATGTAATAAAGCCCACTACTTTGTATGGCTTTTTAAAAAGCAAAACAGTTAGTTTCTTGGGCAGCTGAGGAGAGGGAGCCTGAAAAGGCCAGTTCCTATAGCCATACTGATGAATTTCTTGCATATCACCATAGAACCTCCACCTGGAGATAGATGAAGAAAATGACTGAGCCCCACATTGGAGCACCGGACTGAGCTCCCAAGGTCCTGATGAGGAGCAGAAGGAGAGAGAACATGAGAAAGAAAGTCAGGACCGTGAGGGGTGTGTTCACCCATGGAGACGGTGGGACAGAACTAACTGGAGATCACCAACTCCAGTTGGATTGGGACTGATGGATCATGAGACCAAACCAGACTCTCTGAATGTGGCCGATAGTGGAGGCTGACAGAGAAGCCAAGGACAAAGGCGCTGATCTTTGACTCTTCTGCATGGACAGGCTCTGTGGGAGCCGTCTCAGCTTGGTTGATCACCTTCCTGGACCTGGGGGGAGTTGGGAGGACCTTGGTCTTAACATAGAGTAGGGAACCCCGATGGCTCCTTGGCCTGAAAAGGGAGGGAGGGGGGGTATGGAGGGAAGGGAGGGGAGGGAAGGGGGAGGAAGAGGGGAGGAGATGGAAATTTTTAAATATAAAAAAATAAACCAAAAAAAGCAAAACTAAACTTTTTTTAAAAAAAAGAAATAGAATTATTCATTTAATTTTACATGTGAATGTTTTGCATGCATGTACGTCTGTTTACTATGTGTATTCAAGGTGTCTGTGAGGATGACAGGAAAGAGTTGAATGCCCCGGAACTGGTGTACGGGTGGTTATGAACCACCCTGTGGATGCTGGAAACAGAACCTGGGTCCTCTACAAGAGCAAGTGCTCCTGGCTGTAGAATCGCCTCTTCAGAACTATGTATGGCTTGTCTCAATTAAGAAAAAAAAACTATCTGGTTGCCTTTGACAGTCTTTTATTTATTGTTATGAACTACTCAGGTACATGATATGTGGCATTTATTTCTGGTTTTCCTATCCAAGGAGTAATGTCACAGTAGTAAGAAATCAATAATGTTTGATAAACAAATAATGTCAAAGATAAGTAGTTACAGCGCAGAATGTTTCACAGACAGCATGCTTAATGACCTTTCGGGTTTTTTTCCCCCCTCTGTTTTCTATTCCTATAGTATGGTTGAATTATCCTTAAAATAGATAAAACTTTTCTCTATTCTGAAGTCCAGTGCTGGACTGGGGACTGCAGTCCAGGCCTTAATGATAGTATGTAGTTGAGAGTAGATCTGAATTCCTGCTCTAACCTGGCAATTTATTTAACATTTAAAAATGGCATCATTTACAAAATTGGAATGCTAAAGATAGCTAACTCAAAATGGTGTTTTGAAGAAAAATCTAAATAATAAACTCAATGCAAAGAGGATGAGGTAAGCGCCCAGCAAGCTGTTAGCATGGGTTGGTGCTACTGAGCCCAAGAACCGTTCATTGCTGATGTCACTGAGTCCAGAGAACTCTTTGGTGGTGGTGGTGGTGCTATTGAGTCCCTGAACTGTGTGTGTGAAGAGCTTAATGGAGCAGCTGCTGATGCCTGGGATCCCATCCTTTACCCAGGAACTCTCTATTCCCGGAGGCTTTTTATCAATGATCTTATGCCCCCCAAAGGAGCATTACTACTCCGTTGCTCCTCTAACAAGCAAGAGCTTATATATTTAATTTTAAAAAAGCCATGCCCTAATCAAGAAATGGGCACCACATGAGATTATGTGTGGAGAGCTGATGCTGCAGACACATGACACCAATATAAGATTATGTGTGGAAGCTGATGCTGCAGACACATGACACCACATGAGATTATGTGTGGAAGCTGATGCTGCAGACACATTGCTATAGTATCTCATCTGCCGCTGCTCATGCCTGCCATGGCCAGCGGAGCCCTGGCAACTCTGGAGCTCCAAAGCCCAGCAGCTCTAAAAGTCCTGTGACTGCTGTGTGACTTGTTGGCACTGGCAATTTTTTTATTTCAGGAAAGAGTTTAAAAACAAAATCAAAGACAAAAAAATCAACCAATTAAAGCTATGCTGCACACATTAGGCATATTAGCACATTTCACAGTAATTTTGTAGATGCTTATTTATCACTGGAAGTAATCAGCAAAGACCTTGGCTCATAGTAGGTTCTTGGGTGACGCTTTTGACCACTAGAGACCAGTTTCAGAGAGAGGATGATGATGGCTGCAGAGAGGTCACCATTGCGGAAAGTACTTTATACTTCATTGACTGGAACTACCATACCAAACGTATGCTGGAGATTTCAGAAGGATGAAGGTGAGAGATCAGGCAGTCAGTGGCTGTCGTCTCTGTGACTTTACATGCACTTTCCTTGGTCTGGATCCTAAGCAGCTTTTCATGTAAAGACACCAATCTTACTGAATTGCCCTCCTCACAATGAACTCATTTAATTTTGTCACTTTAGAAACCTTAGTTCTAAACATTTGAGCTGGTGGGGGTCAGGGTTCAAATATGAGTATGATGGGAGAACATGACTTAGTCTATAATGCCTGCTTAACATGAACTAGAAGGGGAGGAAGAAGAGAAGGAGGAGTCCTTTGTCAACACACATGACAGAAATTCTTTTTTACAAATTAGTTTGGTTATCCTACAATAGCTAAACACATTTCTGACATTATGAGTGCCATGGAGTGTAGAGCTACAGAAGGGCATGAATGGCATGAAGCGTGCAGAAGAAAGAAGGACGAGCAATCCACATGTGAACAGAGCCCATCCTCTCTCCTGTACTGCAAGAGGATGTCAGTAGCTCACTGTGAATACTTTTTTCAAGTCAATACTTCAATGACATTTATGCACACTTATTTTTCTACAATGTATGCCCAATGTTCATCTCTTTTCTACTTTTATAAAGGAGAAATAAAGATTTTGGTGACTGAGCTCTGCATTCATACAGTCATAATTCTAGAGCCCAGGCAGAGTGTTCCCGTTGAGACACACTGTATCTAATTCCTACCAGATGCCTTATCTGGCAATATCATTGAAGGTCTTTGCAGTAGATGGTCATAAAGGAGCTTGGAACCAGATCACATACAAAGGGAATGAGTGCACTATCATTAACTACATACACAAAACCATCTCCTGCAGTTTTACTGTTATGGCTATCTGTTCTTACTCAGAATTCACTGATAGCATAGTTGAACATGAAACAGTCTATCCCTTGAGTGTTCCTACCATTTGCTCTTGATTTTTTTGTGGACAATCTGCATAGCCATTAAAATTCATTAAAATTAAATTTAAAATTGAAATTAAAATTGAAATTAAATTAAAATTCATTAAAATTAAAATTATGAATTAGCATTTGAGTAAATCTGTTCCTTTGGAATCTGCACAGCCCACCCTTGCTTTCTCATATGAACAACTAATTGTTTACTCTTGCTGACCTGTACAGATCTTGTCTACTGGACCTGGGATCTGAGGACCTAAAGAATGGGGTAGACTACAGTCTACTGCTGTAGACAATCTGACTTCATTTTTAATGTACTTTTATACACAAATGTAACAAAAAACCCAACGATCTAAGGAAGGTTGTTTGAGTTCAGAAAAACATGTAAATAAACACATCAGTGAGTACATACTAAATATTAACAGAGCAGCCCCATTCCCAAAACTTTCTCAAGACAGAAAAGTTTAAATACAATTGCCTGCTACCTGCTGTAGATTGTATCTGGCAAAGCATGAAAGCAAGGCAGAAGGCCATATCTAGATCCAGGGTACACTGACCAGATTGGGCTCTATAGCTATCGATGTTCTGACATTCAACAAGAATAAACTTGTCTTATAAGTTGAATGTGAACGTTCAATACAGGAGGCATGAAATCACATCCAAGAGCAATCCAGGGAACAAAATGCACTTGGGGTAAAAGGCCCTCTGCCTTTTCTTCCTGGAGCCTCTCTCACAGTTGCCCAAGGACTGGTCACCATGCATCATCCTTTTGACCATGTCCTGACACTAAGGAGCTCTGATAATAAAAGAGTGAAGGAGGCAGGGAAAACGCAGAGAAAGTCACTGAAAAGGCCCATCATCCAGCTGCAAGTGTACAGTGTCTGGATGAGTGCTGGGTCAAGGGCTGACTCAGTCATTACTAGAGGCTGAAGTCTGAAGACCACTGGGAACCAGCCAGCAGTCATCAGCAACATGAGGCAGATGCGCTGAAAATTATAGAGTCACCATTCATAGACCTACTCTGTGCTAGGCTCATCGTGTAACTTATATGACCACCTTAATAAAGCTGTTTTACAAGTGAGAAAATTAAGTCTCAGAGATATTGCTGGCCTTTCCTAGGGTCTTCCTAGGAAGGGGCCAAGGTTTGAAATTTTATTTTACTCCGTTTGATCTACCAGTGCAATCAAAACTCAGTGCTCTAAATGGAAGCCATTTACCTAAGGGGGCATCTAGAAAGCAAGGGACCCGTGACTTGTCATTTTATGTTTGCAGCCAGGTCGAGGGGGACATAGAGAGCAGACTACTAAGGGTAAATCCCTGGCACCCCCGAGAGAAACACGGGGCAGAAGAACCCTTGTAATTTAAGTTTGAGGATCCAAAACACATCTCAAGAATTGTTTCAAAGGTTGTTGTCCTAGCAGTTCGCACAGATCAGCCTTCCTAGGCTGGGTGCAGGCCAGGTGCCCATAGTAGGAAGTCAAGGGGTGGAGAAGGAAAGAAAAGCTAGTTAACATGCTATAAACAAAGCTGAAAGGGAATAAGGGCAAGAAAATATTCCTTGACCTTACAAGCAACAAACCACTGGGAAGAGTGAGGGGTGAAGGTGTCTGTACTCAAGTTTGGGAATCCTGGATCCAGGATCAGCTAATGCTCAGAAGTTCCACTTGGGCCTTGGAAGGAAGTCCTGTACAAGTGGTTACATGTGTCCCCTTAGTGGATGTCAGATGTCACCCAAAGGGAGGACCGTTCCTGTCTGAAGTACTTTTGCCATTGTATGAGATGCATGTGAGGCCCTGGGGCCGTCGACTATTCTTGGGCTACTGTGCACTTAGCATCAGTCCTGGGGAGGGTTATTTCTCAGGAAACCCACAGGTGAATGACTGACGGGGTGTGTGTCTGAACCCCCAGTAAAAACTTAGAATATAAGATGAAACCTCCCTGTCTGCACTCACAGACCACCTGAACAGCAGAGCCTTGGTGTTTGGAAACCAGAGCATGTTAGGGCTATGGCTTCACAATGGGATGAAAATGGCACAGCATGGAGTGAGTGCCCGAACCGCGACAGCTGCCCGGAGAGGGACCACCGATTCTCCACAACTCCCCCTGCCACCAGCACACTTCCTGCTCTTCCTGCAGGGGTTATTCTCCCCAGATACCGCCTCTCTCTCCCTGTCCCTTCCCAGCTTGCACCCAGAATCCTCCCCCCCTCCCCCTGCCTCATCCTCCCGTCTTTGGGGCCACAAAATCCCACAGCTCAGCCTGTTTGGGCTCTGGGGACCTGGAATTGAGTGCACCCAGGCCGGTGGGAGGTCCCCTCCTTCATTTGACTGCCCGGAGCAAGGTAGGCATTTGTCTGAGAGCTGCTTGGCCTGCAAGGGGACCTGACAGTCTGCCGGAGGATCCATCATTCTTTGGGGTGAGTGAGGAGTGAGTGCCCGAACCGCGGCAGCTGCCCGGAGAGGGACCACCGACTCTCCACAACTCCCCCTGCCACCAGCACACTTCCTGCTCTTCCTGCAGGGGTTATTCTCCCCAGATACCGCCTCTCTCTCCCTGTCCCTTCCCAGCTTGCACCCAGAATCCTCCCCCCCTCCCCCTGCCTCATCCTCCCGTCTTTGGAGCCACAAAATCCCACAGCTCAGCCTGTTTGGGCTCTGGGGACCTGGAATTGAGTGCACCCAGGCCGGTGGGAGGTCCCCTCCTTCATTTGACTGCCCGGGGCAAGGTAGGCCTTTGTCTGAGAGCTGCCTGGCCTGCAAGGGGACCTGACAGTCTGCCAGAGGATCCATCATTCTTTGGGGTGTCCTGCTCCAGTTCTAAGGCCATCCACCCACAGGGGTCAGACTCTGGCCTCCAGGCAGGTCTGAGGATTCCTGTGGAGGGGTGCGGGCTCCTTCAGATTGTGCTACCAGGTTCGCTGTGTGGTATTCCATCCCGCCCTGCCCCCACCTTGGCCCTTTTGTCTGGGCTGCGACCCTGGCCTGCCTGGAATCCCTGATCCTGTGCCCTGACATTCCATCTGAACTGGTGAGTGAATGCGGACCCGGGGGCAACCTGCCCTGGAAGAGAGCACAGACCCCCTACCCCCACTTCCCTCTGCAGGCTTGTGTCGGTTTCTCCCTTCCCTGTGTGTCTCCCAAGCTTTCCCTAGTGTTCTCAGGTGTCCTGCTCCTGTTCTAAGGCCATCCACCCAGAGGAGTCAGACCCTGGCCTCCAGGCAGGTCTGAGGATTCCTGCAAGGGAGTGTGGGCTTCTTCAGATTGTGACGCAAAGAATAGGTCCTCCTCTGGCACTGGGGAGATCCAACCAGTTTCAGTCACAGCAAAGATTGGTCTAGGACACCAAACGCCTCCGGGCTCCTTTTGAAGGAAGAGATGGGCAGGCGCCAATGCAGGAGCTCCTCCAACAACATGAAAGGCAACATGACATCACCACAAGCCAGACATCCCGAAACAACAAGAATTGAACACCCTACCCCAGAAGATATAGAAGAAACCGACATTAAACAGTACTTTATGAAAATAATAGAGGACCTTAAACAGGAGGTAAAAAACTGCCATAAAGAAATGGAGATGACAAACAAAAAGGTAGACGAAATAAATAAATCTCTCAAAGATACCCAAGAAAAACAAGAAAAAACAAGAAAAAGCAATCAAACAGGTAAGGGAAACAGTACAAGACCTGATAAATGAAATGGAGGTATTGAAGAAAACACAATCTGAGGGACGACTGGAAATGGAAACTCTGAGTAAACGAACAGAAACTTCAGAGACAAGTATTTCCAACCGAATACAAGAGATGGAAGAAAGAATCTCGGACTCTGAAGATACTATAGAGGAAATAAACTCACAGATTAAAGAACTAAACAAATCTAACAAATTCTTAACACAAAACATTCAGGAAATCTGGGACACCATGAAAAGACCAAACCTAAGAATAATTGGGGTAGAAGAAGGAGAAGAATTACAACTCAAAGGCCCAGAAAACATATTCAACAAAATTATAGAAGAAAACTTCCCCAATCTAAAGAAGGATGTTCCTATGAAGGTACAAGAAGCCTACAGAACACCAAATAGACTGGATCAAAAGAAAGCATCCCCACGCCATATAATAATCAAAACACAAAACATACAGAATAAAGAACAGATATTAAGAGCTGCAAAGGAAAAAGGTCAAATAACATATAAAGGGAAACCTATCAGAATTACACCTGATTTCTCAATGGAAACCAAGAAAGCCAGAAGAGCTTGGATAGATGTGCTACAGACACTAAGGGAACATGGATGCAAGCCTAGACTACTATACCCAGCAAAGCTTGCATTCACCATTGATGGAGAAAACAAGATATTCCAGGACAAAAAAAGATTTAAACAATACGCAGCCACAAATCCAGCCTTGCAGAAAGTAATAGAAGGAAAATCACAAACCAAGGAGTCCAACAACGCCCACAATAACTCAGGCATCTAGCGACCCTTCACCAGCACAACTAGAAGAAGGGAAACACACAAACTCTACTACTAAAAATGACTGAAGTTAACAACCACTGGTCATTAATATCACTTAATATCAATGGACTCAATTCACCTATAAAAAGGCACAGGCTAAGAGACTGGATACGAAAACAGAATCCAACATTTTGCTGTTTACAAGAAACACACCTCAACCACAAAGACAGACACCTACTCAGAGTAAAGGGTTGGGAAAAGGTTTATCAAGCAAATGGCCCTAAGAAACAAGCGGGTGTGGCCATACTAATTTCCAACAAAGTTGACTTCAAACTAAAATCAATCAGAAGAGATGGAAAGGGACACTTTATACTCATAACAGGAAAAATCCATCAGAATGAAGTCTCAATCCTGAATATCTATGCCCCTAATATAAAAGCTCCCACTTATGTAAAAGAAACACTTCTAGAACTCAAGGCAGCCATCAAACCACACACACTAATAGTTGGAGACTTCAACACTCCTCTCTCACCAATGGACAGGTCAATCAGACAGAAACCTAACAGAGAATTGAAAGACTTAATGGAGGTAATGAACCAAATGGACTTAACAGACATCTATAGAACATTCCACCCAAATAGGAAAGAATATACCTTCTTCTCTGCGGCTCATGGAACCTTTTCGAAAATTGACCATATACTTGGTAACAAAGCAAACTTCCACAGTTACAAAAAAATATTAGTAACCACCTGTGTCTTATCGGATCACCATGGATTAAAATTAGAATTCAACAACAATGCTACCCCCAGAAAGCCCACAAACTCATGGAAACTGAACAGTCAACTACTGACCCACACCTGGGTCAAGGAAGAAATAAAGAAAGAAATTAAAGTCTTTCTTGAATTTAATGAAAACAAAGACACAACATACTCAAACCTATGGGACACAATGAAAGCAGTGCTAAGAGGAAAGTTCATAGCACTAAGTGCCCACTTAAAGAAAACAGAGAAAGCACTCATTGGTGACTTAACAGCACACCTGAAAGCTCTGGAAAAAAAAGAAGCAGACTCACCTAGGAGAAGTAGAAGACTGGAAATAATCAAACTGAGGGCAGAAATCAACAAAATATAGAAGCACAGAAAACAATCCAAAGAATCAATGAAACAAGAAGCTGGTTCTTGGAGAAAATCAACAAGATTGACAAACCCTTAGCCAAACTAATCAAACGGCAGAGGGAGAACACGCAAATTAATAAGATCAGAAATGAAAAGGGGGACATAACCACAGACACAGAGGAAATTCAGAGAATCATTAGATCTTACTACAAAAGCCTGTATGCCACAAAATTGGAAAATGTAAAAGAAATGGACAGTTTTTTAGATAAATACCATATACCAAAGTTAAACCAGGACCAGGTAAATGCTCTAAATCGTCCTGTTAGTCGCGAAGAATTAGAAACTGTTATCAGAAACCTCCCTACCAAAAAGAGCCCAGGACCAGATGGTTTCAATGCGGAATTCTACCAGAACTTCCAAGAAGACCTAATACCTATACTCCTTAAGGTATTTCATAATATAGAAACACAAGAGTCACTGCCAAATTCCTTCTATGAAGCTACAGTTACCCTGATACCTAAACCACACAAAGACTCAACCAAGAAAGAGAATTACAGGCCAATCTCACTCATGAACATTGACGCAAAAATTCTCAATAAAATACTGGCAAACCGAATCCAAGAACACATTAGAAAAATTATCCACTACGATCAAGTAGGCTTCATCCCAGAGATGCAGGGCTGGTTCAACATACGAAAATCTATCAATGTAATCCATCATATAAATAAACTGAAGGAAAAAAACCATATGGTCATCTCATTAGATGCTGAAAAAGCATTTGACAAAATTCAGCACCCTTTTATGATAAAAGTTTTGGAGAGATTAGGGATACAAGGGTCATTCCTAAATATAATAAAAGCTATTTACAGCAAGCCGACAGCTAACATCAAATTAAACGGAGAGAAACTCAAGGCTATCCCACTAAATTCAGGAACACGACAAGGATGTCCACTCTCTCCTTATCTCTTCAATATAGTGCTTGAAGTTCTAGCAATAGCAATAAGACAACATAAGGGAATCAAGGGGATTCAATTTGGAAAGGAAGAAGTTAAACTTTCATTATTTGCAGATGATATGATAGTATACATAAGCGACCCCAAAAACTCCACCAAAGAACTCCTACAGCTGATAAACTCCTTCAGTAACGTGGCAGGTTACAAGATCAACTCCAAAAAATCAGTCGCCCTCCTATACACAAAGGATAAGGAAGCAGAGAGGGAAATCAGAGAAGTATCACCTTTCACAATAGCCACAAATAGCATAAGATATCTGGGAGTATCTCTAACCAAGGAAGTGAAGGATTTATTTGACAAGAACTTTAAGTCTTTGAAGAAAGAAATTGAAGAGGATACCAGAAAATGGAAGGATCTCCCCTGCTCGTGGATTGGGAGGATCAACATAGTAAAAATGGCAATTCTACCAAAAGCAATCTATAGATTCAATGCAGTCCCAATCAAGGTCCCATTAAAATTCTTCACAGAGATTGAGAGGACAATAATCAACTTTATATGGAAAAACAAGAAACCCAGGATAGCCAAAAAAATCTTATACAATAAAGGTACTTCTGGAGGCATTACCATCCCTGACTTCAAACTCTATTACAAAGCTACAGTATTGAAAACAGCTTGGTATTGGCATAAAAACAGAGAAGTTGACCAATGGAATCGTATAGAAGACCCGGATCTTAAACCACAAACCTACGAACACCTGATTTTTGATAAAGGAGCCAAAAGTACACAATGGAAGAAAGAGGGCATCTTCAACAAATGGTGCTGGCATAACTGGATGTCAACCTGTAGAAGAATGAAAGTAGATCCGTATCTATCACCATGCACAAAACTCAAGTCCAAATGGATTAAAGACCTCAATATTAATCTGAACACATTGAGCTTGCTAGAGGAGAAAGTGGGAAGTACTCTACAACAAATGGGCACAGGGAACCATTTCCTGCGCATAACCCCAGCTGCACAGACATTAAGGGTAACATTGAATAAATGGGACCTCCTGAAGCTGAGCAGCTTCTGTAAAGCAAAGGACATTGTCACTAAGACACAAAGGCAGCCTACTGACTGGGAAAAGATCTTCACCAACCCTGCAACTGACAAAGGTCTGATCTCTAAAATATATAAGGAACTCAAGAGACTAGACGGTAAAATGCCAATTAACCCAATTAAAAAATGGGGCGCTGGACTGAACAGAGAATTCTCAACAGAAGAAGTTCGAATGGCCAAAAGACACTTAAGGTCATGCTCAACCTCCCTAGCTATCAGGGAAATGCAAATCAAAACAACTTTGAGATATCATCTTACACCTGTCAGATTGGCTAAAATCCAAAACACCAATAATAACCTTTGCTGGAGAGGTTGTGGGGTAAGGGGTACACTCATCCATTGCTGGTGGGAATGCAAACTTGTGCAACCACTTTGGAAAGCAGTGTGGCGGTTTCTCAGGAAATTCGGGATCAACCTACCCCAGGACCCAGCAATTCCACTATTGGGAATCTACCCAAGAGATGCCCAATCATACAACAAAAGCATATGCTCATCTATGTTCATAGCAGCATTATTTGTAATAGCTAGATCCTGGAAACAACCTAGATGCCCTTCAGTGGAAGAATGGATGAAGAAACTGTGGAATATATACATGCTAGAATACTACTCAGCGGTAAAAAAACAATGACATCTTGAATTTTGCAGGCAAATGGATGGAAATAGAAAACACTATTCTGAGTGAGGTAACCCAGACCCATAAAGATGAACATGGGATGTACTCACTCATATTCGGTTTCTAGCCATAATTAAAGGACATCGAGCCTATAAATTTGGGATCCTTGAGAAGATAATAAGAAGGTGAACTCCCAAAAAAAGATATAGTAATCCTCCTGGATATTGGAAGTAGACACGATCGCCAGGCAAAATTGGGAACTTGAGGGTTGGGCGAGACTGGGCCAAGGGAAGATGGGGAGAGAAAAGTGTGAAGGGGAGAATGGGGGGAGCTCGGAGGAATGGGGTGCTTGGGATATAGGAAGGGTGGATATGGGAGCAGGGAAGCATATATCTTAATTTAAGGAGCTACCTGAGGGTTGTCAAGAGACTTGACCCTAGAGGGGTTCCCAGGTTTACAGGGAGACGCCCCCAGTTAGTTCCTTGGGCAGCTGAGGAGAGGGAGCCTGAAAAGGCCAGTTCCTATAGCCATACTGATGAATTTCTTGCATATCACCATAGAACCTCCACCTGACGATAGATGAAGAAAATGACAGAGCCCCACATTGGAGCACCGGACTGAGCTCCCAAGGTCCTGATGAGGAGCAGAAGGAGAGAGAACATGAGAAAGAAAGTCAGGACCGTGAGGGAACCTCCCGCTGGCGACAGATGGGGAAGGTGACTGAGCCCCACATTGGAGCACTGGACTGAGCTCCCAAGGTCCTGATGAGGAGCAGAAGGAGCGAGAACATGAGGGAGAAAGTCAGGAACGAGAGGGGTGCGTTCACTCATGGAGACGGTGGGACAGAACTAATGGGAGATCACCAACTCCAGTTGGAATGGGACTGATGGATCATGCGACCAAACCCGTCTCTCTGAATGTGGCCAACAGCGGGGGCTGACTGAGAAGCAAAGGACAATGGCTCTGGGCTCTGATTGTTCTTCATGGACGGGCTCTGTGGGAGCCTTCTCAGCTTGGTCGATCACCTTCCTGGACCTGGGGGGAGTTGGGAGGACCTTGGTCTTAGCATAGAGTGGGGAACCCTGATGGCTCCTTGGCCTTGAGAGGGAGGGAGGGGAGGTATGGGTGGAGGGGAGGGGAGTGAAGGGGGAGAAGGAGGGGAGGGAAGGGGGAGGAGGAGGGGAGGGAGTGGGGAGGAGGAGGGAAGGAGATGGAAATTTTTTAAATATAAAAAAAATAAACCATGAGGAAAAAAAAAATAAAATTGAATCAAGTGAAAAAAAAAAAAGAAAGAAAGAAAATGGCACAGCATGGAGAATGGCATCAGTGAGACACAGCCCAGTCATGTGTATGACAGTTAATGCAGTCAGAGAGCCAGAAAAAGTTGGTTCATTCTCAAGGGATGTCTTAACACAAAGGGGAAACTGAGGCTGGGGTTGGCTACTGTTCAACTATGGGAACCGACAACACTGTCACAGTAGGACCCCATTCTCCATTTTACCTTCATGGTGGGTTGGGACTTTACCCTGAATAGAAAAATGTCTCTTAAACCTTCCTTCACCTGCCTGCGAAGAACAGTCTAAGAATTCTTGCCAGCTCTATGATGCTTAAGCTACTAAATGGTTAATTGGCCTCACTCATGCAGGAGAGGTCTGTGACTGAAGGATAGTTCTTAGAGCTGAGTGATATGATTTTATCATATATATTTAATAAGACATGAAAAATGCTGTATCTCAAGCCAAGAATCTTCCAGTCAATTTGGAAAACAACGAAGACACTAAAAATCTGTAGTATCACAGTTCTGCTATGTGCCAGAAGATTGTTTTCAAGAGATTCAAAGAGAAAGTAGTCACTGAGTCAGCTTATCACTGGAGCACAAGGTACTTGTGATAACTTACAAAGAGGGAAGGTTTGTTTTGACTTTCCGGGGTCAGGCTATGTTGACTCTATTGTGTTTGGGTCACATTGGCATATGCGATGGGAGCTTGTTTCTGAGAAATTTGCTCACTTCATAGTACCAAGAAGCAAAAATAGAGAGTGAGCAAGGATAGAAGGTGCTAGTGTCCGCTTGCTCAGCTGATTATCTCAGGCATTTGTTACAATAAATAATAATTCTATAAACATTTCTTAGAAATTAGAAGAGGAATTACTTCCTGTCCATTTTATGAGCCTGTAATTACAGATATTAAACTACACTGTGCTGGCTTCCTGTCACTATGACAAAATGTTCTTGTAAAGTAACAGGGGGAAAGATTTATTTGGACTAATAGTTTCAGAGTTTTCAGTCCATGGTTATTTAGCTCTGTGGCTTTGAGCCTGTGGTAGCGTATATAGCACACCATGGCGAGAGCACGTGATACTAGAAGCCTATGTGCCTCATGGTATCTCAAAAGCAGAGAGAGAAACAGAGACAGAGAGAAACAAACAGAAATAGACATATAAAGAGTGGTAGACAGAGACAAAGAGAGACAGAAAGACAGATTTCTAAATCCGGTTCAAGACCATAGCGGTATGAACTAACTTCATTTCTCTTGGCTCTACTTCCCAATAGGAGCCCCTCTCTCCCAATAGGGTAGGCTATGGAGCAACCCTCTAACAAGCAGGCCTTTGGAGGATGTATATTCGCAAACCAAACTACAGCTCATGCCAATATTTTCATGAACATAGAGGAAAAGCACAGAAGCAAAAAAAAATGATTTAAGAAGTTTTTCTCTATGAATAAATAGTTTATTTTAGGAAAGAATTCAGAACTCATTTAACATTAATCAATTAATGTATTTCATCATATTAGTAAGGAAGTGGAGGAAAAATGATGTTCTATTTATAATATCTGAAAATTTTAATATCTAGTTATGTTTTTAAATTCTTAGGCAACTGTTAATAGAGGAAAATTTATTTGCTGATAGAGAAGTGGTGAATAGTTGATATTTAATGTAAAAAGACTAAACACTTTATTTTTTCCAACATAATATTTTAAGTTTTTATTTGAGAATATCACATAATGCACCTCAAATACACTCATTTACTAGTCCTCCCAGGTCTGCCCCTCACCCTTGTGACTCTTCCTAAACACTTTGTTTCTAAAATTGCAAACATGGCAAGGTTATCTATTCCTCTCGTTCTTACACAAAGGTCTAACCAGTGTGATATGGCAAGAAAAAGAAAAGAGAAGCAGACCAGAAAGATGAAACAAACCCTCTTTTTAAAACAAATTCTGTAAACCTATGTGTTTCTGTGTGTCATGCTCCAGGTGTGTGCACATGTCTGCAGAGGCTGGAAGAGAACATCGAATTCCCTAGAATTGGAGTGATGGTCCATTTGGGTCATGTGATAAGAGTCCTGGCAATCAAGCTTAAGTCCTTGGCAAAACAGCAGGTGCTGTTAAAGCTGGACCATTTCTCCAGGCCCTCAATCTTTCTTCCTGGTCGACATGACTACTTAGAAAATATCACAATTTTTTTTTTAAAAAAAAAAACTGTTCTAGCGCTAAAAACTTGCAATGTCAATATACGAGATTAGTTTTATTTCCATGTACTACCAAAAAGATACTTATTATTGAAATTTTACAGCTGTGTTAAATAGTCCCACCAAACGGCCTATTAAGAATAAATATAGTCACAGCATCTGGATGCTAAAAACTGCACATCCTGATAATAAAAGACTCAACTGGGCTACAGTAATCTAAGTTTGTAGTTCCTGATAGGAGGATGGGGTGAAGGTAGAGGCAGTAGGATTAGCAAAGTTCAAGGCCATTTTCTACTGTATCATGAGTTTGAGGCCAGCTGTGACTTCATAAGAACTTGTCTCAGAATGAGAATAATAATTAATCATAATAGTGATAATTCTCAAAGAAAGCCTAAATCAAAAGAGAAGCATATATCATTCACAGACGAGGTAGTGGTAAGATGTCTTTACTAGTCTGTATAGTCAGTGAAATTTAGTGGAGACAGGGAAATTTCAACAGCTTGAGCCAAGGTGAATCATAGGGTTAAAATCTAAAGCTATGAAGCTTCAGGAGCAAACATATGAGGAAAGTTATTATATTATACTGTTAGCTAAAAAGATCCTAATATTTGACCCCCATTCTGATGTATACATGAGAAATTCATAAATTGGAATTAATCAGAAGTTGTGAATCTTCCCAACAAAATTAATACCAAAAGAATGCAAAGACAAACCAGGCTACTACAGAAACACTTTTAGAATATGCAGATGCCAAAAGACTTGCAGCCAGAACATATAAAATACTCTAAAATATAGCAAAATGGAAAGAGCAATATTCTAAAGAATGTCATAAATTTAGACAGTTTCTCCAACCACCAGGTATGTGAACATAGAGATAGCAAACAGGCACATGAAAAGACAGTTAACTGTGTTAATCATTAGGACAATAGAGTTCAAAGCCACCTTATTCATAATCCAAATTATGAGTGCTAATTTTGAAATGAAAGTATAACACTATAAAATGTTAACAAGAACTCAGAGCTTCAGTATTTCGGAAAAGAGTTCATCAGTATACTATAGGCCCCAACACGCTTCTCCTATGTGACCCAGGAATCTCACTTTAAGGTAAGGAATGCAGCAGCTTGTCTGTAATTCACTAAAACTGGATACAACTGAGATGCACTTTAACTAGCGAATGAACAATGAATAGGGAATCCAGCCAAAGAACAAAACAAATTGTTCATGTATGCAACACACGGCAAACTCATTATGCTTTATATAAAAGGTTCCAATGTTGTATGCATCAAACCCATTAAAGTGAAACCTTGGGAAAGGTAAAATACAGGAGGAAGCGCTGGTCAGTGGGTGACAGGAGTTCAGAGAGCGAGGACACAGATACAACAGTATACAGGGCAGTAAGAACAGTGGGGATGCTTGACACTTTTGTGTGGATTTGCAAAAATTGTTTGAACCCCAAATTGAGTGAAGATCATTATATGTAATTTTAAAATTTTTTAGTTCATGTCATATGTATTGATGTAAGTAATTACAGCTAGAAGGCTGAGACTGGAGGATTTTGAGTTTGAGGCCAGCCTGGGCTACATAGTGAGTTACAGGCCAGCATGGGGTTACAGAGTGACACCCTTTATCAAGAAGATCTAAAAGCAGAGGTAGTGGGATGGAGTGGGGGACATGCCATACTAAAACATGGTTTCTTTATAATAGTTCTCATTCATAGGGCTTTAAGCTGACTGTCTGATTCATAACAAACCTATGGAATAGGTACATCTATTTCCCAAATTACAATGAAGTAACCTGGGGTTCAGAGAAGACAGAAACATGTTTTGTCATTTAATTAGCAAGGGACAGAGCATCAAGTGTCTTCTGGCTACACAGTCTCTGTGCCATGATGAGGGATTCAAACAGCAGCACAAACACTACACATGTACATACCCACAAACACACACTGTAAAAATGACTGTAAATTCAGATTCCTAAATGAGACTTTGCAACTAACAACAATATATAAACGTGCAAATAGAAAATTGTACTGTTTTTCATCATTATTTTATTAAATATATATAAAGTGCCATGAGTTTGTAGACCCATGTCTCCTTGGCCAGAAAATGACAATCATGTTGTAGCAAGTGCCATTCTAAACTGCAGCTAGTTAAGTGTCAGGGACCGAAGGCCCCAGCATAGAAAACTATTTTCCCTCACTGACCGGTGAGGGACCCTTGCACTGGAAAATGGAAAGGGCATAGAGCATATTCTGAATATGGCCACGCTGTGTGATGATGTCAGAGCAGCCCTAGAGAGGAAACAGCTGTGGGATCAATAAACACATTCTAAGAGAGTCAGAATTTCCCAAAACTGCTTCATATTTTTCATAGTTTGCTTTCTTCTGTTGTGATTAACATCAAAACCAAAAGCAACTTGAGGAAGAAAGGGTTTATTTTAGCTTATACTTCCAGACCCATCATCTGTAGAATCAAGGCCAGAACAGAAGCAGAGACCACAGAGACACCTACTTACTGACTTGTTCTCCACAGCATGCTTGGCTTCCTTTTCTCTAGCCGTCCAAGGTAGCACTGCGTACAGTAGGCTGGACCCTCCCACATCCATCTTTAAAGAAAATGTCCCCACAGACATGTGCATGGGTCAATCTGATGTAGGTAATCCCTTAATTGAGGGTCCCTCTTCCCAGATGTTTTTAGTTTCTGTGAAGCTGACAAAAGCTATCTAGCATAATATATTGCCTTTAGGCCTAACAGAGAGTTCTTCTGCTGAGGGCAAGGTTTTCACGTGATTGTGATAGCATTCGGCATACACTAGCCATGGGTTTATCCAATACGTATTCTGGGCTGATGCTCCATTGTAACACTCTAGGAATGGTCAGCCAGGCCATGAGGTATCAATGCTCTAGGGGTAGCCAGGACCCCTAGAGAAACAAGTAGTTCTTAAAGAAGGGTATCGAGAAGACTGCTTTCCTACCAGGTAGGACCATGGCTTTCAGCTTGAGCAAGAATGCTGTTAGTCCACTGTGGCCTCCTGTCGCAGCAGGAAGCCAGTGGAGTCTCACCCTGCACCTCACCACTTCCTCCCTCAGAGGATTTCCCCACTCTGCTCCAGAAGCTCTGAGACTCTCTTACAGAATTAAAATCGGGGCGAGGAGCTAAGCCAAGCCAAACAAGCTCTGTGAAGCATCTGCTTCTGCCTCAAGCGTGCTAAAACAAAAGTCTTGCCTTGTAAAATGCTTACCAGTGTCTTAGTGAATTGGTGTCCTGTCAAAAATGATTTAGCACAATGTTCTTTGTGCACATCTCTGCTAGTTTCACGACTGTATACTGCCTAATTAGCTGCAACAGAATTTGTTTTAGAGAATAAGCAAAATAATAACTGTCCCTCCTCCCACACGTCCCTCCTCCTCCTCTTCTCCCTTCCCCCCCTTCCTCTCCTTATCGCCCTCCTCCTCCCCGTCCCCATTCTTTTCTCTCTACTCCTCTTCTTCTCTATACTGTACAAGAATATCTTGGATAAAATAAACCTAGAAAACAAATAGAAACTTGTCAGCGATCATCTTAACTGGTCATAGAATTCGTGGAATGAAAAACTATGAAAAGTGACATTTTAAAGATGTAAATAATACATACTTACTGAATTACCTCAGTTGTGGATGTTAAATGAAAATGCAGTGCATGGATCTGAATGAAAAAGGACTTTGCTTACATTGGGCACAGAGCTCCTGCCTGCTGTACACTAGGGGGAGCCATTCAATGGGATTCTGTAAAAAGCCTCCCCTGAAGCACATACAGAAACGCGGCAGTAGAAAAGGCTGCGGAATTAGACGACTTAGAATCTTAACAGGGAATGGTTACCTCAAGAAATAAGCTAGACCAAACCATCAACACACATTTCCACTGTCGATTAAGCCAAACGTGAGTCCAGGGATGGGATTTAATTTATCAGAAGCAATGAACATTGTAGGCAGGTGGGATGACGCCCAAGCAACTTTGAGGTGCTTGTCTGTGCTGAATTCGGATCAGACAATCAAGTTATGAATGAAGAGGAAGTAAGGAAATCAAGGCTGGCGGTGGGATAAGCGCCACCTCTCCAAGAAGCCAGAGCCACCTGTACACAGCGAGGTTCCAGGAAAAGCCAG
Source organism: Arvicola amphibius (assembly GCF_903992535.2). NCBI lineage: Eukaryota > Metazoa > Chordata > Mammalia > Rodentia > Cricetidae > Arvicola > Arvicola amphibius. The sequence continues at coordinate 92,943,671 of NC_052049.1, read as the reverse complement.
AGTCCTTGAGCCTGTTTCTAGAGACCAGCAGCCATAGGGTGCATCCATAATGCATGACTCGGGTGGAAAGAAGATGCTTCTGGACGCCATCTGGAGAAGGCGACAAGGGCTGGCAGAAGTTTTGTGGGATACCTTAACCTCCTCTGCTTCCCAAGGCTCAGAACCATCTGGTTAATTCTGCAGTGGGTGGATGAATTGACTCTAGAGTGATCCTGGAAGTCGCTTTCTTGCAGCCTGAAGCACAGAGAATGACTTCGAGTTTCCAGGCTTAAAACAACACCAAGCATTTATTACCTTTTGGGGAGTTGGCCATACTCAGCCGGGAGGGTTTGGTCCTTTTCTCGATGACCGTCTGGAGCTAGGATTCTCTTGGGAACCTTTCCATTTGTAAGACCCTGAGCCCAATCTGGGACGACCTACACATCTGGGGCTGGTACACTCAGGGTGCTCAGCACCTCTCGGTACCACAGCGGGGCCTCTCCCTGCGGACCTTCTAACATATAGCGACCTGGGTCCCAAAGTGCTTGTTTCAAGTGGAATCGTCAATTCTGTTGGGACTAGCCGCTCTTGGTTATCTGCTTCCTGGTCACCCTGCAAGTTCTAGCATGCATTGCTGTGGACAGGGAGGAATGTTGCCTGGGATCTAGGAGAGGCACTAAAACCTCAGAATCAAAGGCCGTGTATGTTGCTTGGAAACTTCAATGGACCTCAGTTTCTTCCTGTGTTAAATGCAAGGAATAACTTCTGGTAGGGCTCTGTTGGGGACTGGAAATAGCTGGGCTGAGGCAGATGGGCCTGCCTGGTGAACACTGGCACACTGCCCAAACAGAAGAAAAAGAAAGACTCTCAGATAACATTATGCTTGACTGTTTTGAACTTAAAAACCACTGTTTTTTCAAGCACAGTGCTCTACTGAATAACCACCCAAGTCATAAAAATATTACTTCCCCTTCTAGAGTAACAATAAAGTCATTTTGAATGAGACAGAAAGAGAATGAGACAGAAAGATTACCAGTTAGTAGTTTTGACCTTACCCTTGATCAAAATGAAGCGTTTAAACTTATTGTCAAATCTCAGAGGCGGGCAGGCACTGACCATCACCCGAGTCTTTACACGAGAAGCTGGTTAAGAGCTGTAGTCATTTGTCTTGGGCGTCGTTACTGAAGACCGTTGTATTTGTAAGACAGGTCAATTTTTTCCATGGTCATTTGAATGGTCTTGCAATTCATTTCATTAATCCTTGGTTTAGAAACCCTAAATGACAACAATGATGTGAGCCCACTTAGAAAATGCAGGGTGCTCAAGTTCTTGAGTGTTTGGGATGTGGCTGGACTTGGGGAAGGGCCTAGAACCAAAGATGAGCATTTTCTGATTCACACACTATATCCTCCCCCTGCTCCTTCCCTCCGTCCCCACTCTCTTCTCCCCTCACTGCGTGCTGCCCTTCCTTAGCTGATAAGCCTGCCCCACCACGCTCCTCTCCGTGCTCGCCCAGACGAAATGCTCACCCAGTGCAATGTATTGCCCATCAGTCACAGACTTAGGATTTGTGGTGGGGGCTGTCTTGCACAGTTTGTTCCTGTGCTAGACTTGAGGGTAGGACCAGGTTTTATTCATGTTTATGCTCAACATCAAGTCCATTGATCAGTCCCTAGAAAGCCCTGAAGTTACAAATCAGTTTCTTTTGTTGTTGTTTTGTTGGTTTCTTTTTCAACATATCTCCCAACTAACAAGGCTTTGAGACCCTCGAGCTAATTAGTACGCTAGGCAAGGTCTCAAGCCCATTGTGATCATTTGAACCTAAGCAAAGGATTCACATTGCAAACAAACTTATCCCACAAAATGTCTTTGTTTTAGTGACACACCCTCAAATGCACTCTCTGTAAGAATGGGCTGAGAGGAAAAGACGTATGGGAATATGGAAAATATTGAAGCTTTAGCATTTACCCACAGCTGTTATATAGATCCACTGTTTTTTTATCTAAATAAAGCTTGCACGGGTTGAACGCAAGAAGTGTATTGCTTAGTATCTCTGGACCATAGACACACAGGGGCTCCGCTAACCTACTCATTTGAAATGAAAAAGAAAGCAATTTGGGGGTAAATTTCTGGCAGAAAATTGAAGACAAGAGGAAATAAGCCGTGAGAATGGAGCAGTCGGAGTTCACCCTTCCCAGCGGGAATTGAAATCCATCTTGGCTTCCTTTTTATCAAGGCTTTGCTGTTTCTCCAAGTTGGACAGGAATGCAAGAAGAAGTGCCTGCTTTCTCCCCTCAGGGTAGCACCGAGTGACACCACCAAAGTCACAAACTACCTTGGCACTCAGAGGACCAAATGCCCTAAGAAGCACTCACAGGGCCTTGGAGAAACTCTGGTTTCTTCCCTTATGGTGGATCCTGTGATCTTTCAGAGGATGTTCTCCATCAGGGAGAACCGAAATCCTTGGCAGCAATAAATCTAGGCCTTTTGTCTTCAAGCCTGCTCCCCCCACCCAGAGATCCAGAAGCTTATCTCTGCAGGCATCCCAGCAACACCCCCATCCCCAGTTCCCACCCCCCACTTCTGCACCACAGGCCTTGACTTTACCACCAGCCACTTCTTTTTTCTTTTGTCTGTTTCCAGGAAGGCTCTAAGCCAGGAGACTGACTGCACTGCTGACATCTTGTTCTGTGCACATTCCAACTACTTTTCCAACTTGGTTATATAAATATCTCCCACTCAGGTTTATTTTCCAAGCCAGTGGGTTCCTAGCTATGGTGGTGTCACAACACACTGGGGTGTTGCATTGGGCTGTCAGCAGTGGGAAAAGTCATTTGTTACTAACAATAGTCTGTCAGTCTGCAAAGGGCTTACTTATAAATATATAAATTAAAGGGGAGTCAAGTTAATCCCCGTAAAATGCTACACTCCATTGCTCTGAACATACTGTGAAAGCCTATGATTGTAGCGATCGCCACGTTTTCGAAGAAGCAATTTTGAGTTTTCAAGGGGAACCGTGAAACACGGTGCCCGCCTTCTATGAATGCTCCATCTCAACAGCAAGTGTAGTGGTCTCAAGGGCACAGTCACAGAGACCTGTTTGAGTCTACCCTTGACTAGCTGTGTGACCTCAAATGAGTTACTCAGGGTCTCTGTGTTTCCTCTTGACACTACTGGGGATGGCAGCATGCCCCCTGTAGATTGCTGTGAGGATTACACACAGTCATGTATGCCAAGGACTGGCTTTCAAGTGTTACCATTTGGAACAGTGAGACTTTCTTCTTCTATTTGTCCTGCTGTCTGATCAGTTTGTCTGTCTTGGGGTGTGAAAAACAAATACATGTTTATTGTGTTTTGTCACACTGCACGTGAACAGGTGGACTTCCAAAGCCTGGGGTGCTTTTTTTTGGGGGGGGGGTGTGTTTTTGTTTTGGGGATGCTGAAAACCCCCACATCTCCTGACTGCCTCCTGAAATGAACTGTGCTCCTGACTGTGAGAAAAATGGCATTTGACACAGAGCTTTTATCCAAAGCACCTGAAGATTCTCTCCACTGTTGTGTTTTGCTTTATTTCTTCCTCCCCACCTGTCACTTGCAGCTCTTGTTGTTTCTGGCCTCTTGTGGGTCGGGGTGGAGAGTGAAGGGAGCTCAGGTGGACAGAGCTACAGCCCAGCTCGGGTGGAGGGAGCACTTTTTAACAAGCCTTATAAGCACCTAGCTCTGTGTGCTGATGGCTTGCCCCGTGTGCTGGGGACACTCCAGACGAGGCTCAGATGGAAAGGAGACAGTTGCCATGAAAGCCCCCCAAGATGTGTGAAAGAGAAGAGGGACCCAAAGGAGAACTAGTGCTGAGCCACGTGAAAGTCTCCTCCACGCTTCAACTCCATCTGAGAGGCAGCTCTTTGTTCTCACCCCAAAGCTGTAGGTCTCAGTCTGCCCATTTGGCAGTCACTTGAGGAACATCTCAAGGTCCTAGAGGGAGGGCTAGGTGTCTGTTGTTCTTAATGCATCTCAAGTAACTTTCACGGTCCAGAGCTTTGAGAATAGAATATAGGCACTGTCTTAGTTGTTTTGCCATTGCTGTGATAAAAAACCTTGATCAAGCAAATTAAGGAAGAATGGGTTTATTTTGGCTTATAGTTCTGGTAGGATACAACCTATCATGGTTGGAAAGAAATATAGCAGCAAGGGAAGGCATGGTGGCAGGAGGCTGGCTGGTCACATTGTAACCAAACTCTGGAAGCACAGGGTAAACAGGAGGTGGGGCTGGAAGCCCACCCCCAGTAACACACTTCCTCCAGCAAAGCTACCTTCCCAAGGAGTGCAACTGTCTGAGGATCAAGTGTTCAAATGTGAGTTCCTGGGGTATTTCACACTCAAACCACAAGTGTCTACAGAGATGCATTGGTACCCTTGTTACCCCCTTTCCTGCCTGTTTCGAGAAGGATCGGGCAACCTCCAATGTTCTTCCACCTCTGGAATATTATTGTTCACACATTCCTAAATATGAAAACAAAATCAGTTTCATGAATAGTGCCTGTTCTAGTTTTCCCTGTTTTGTTTCCTTGGCGATATTGTCAAGATCTAATTTCAGGACCTATCTTGATGACTCGAGAACTCATATAGGAATATTCACTGGCCACTACTTTCAAACAGGACTTCAAGAGAGATGATGAAAAAAAACTACATGAAAACTTCTCTCTATTGCTTTCCCCGTGGTTTTTAGAAAGACTGTGTGCATGGTTTTTGTCGTCGTTGTTATTGTTTTGTATTCTTCACAGGCATACGAACTGCTAAGAATTAGTTGAAGAAAAAATATTTGTACTCCAGAAATGAAAACAGAAGGGAAAAATACTTATTTGGAAGTGTGGCCTCCGACACTCGTCACTGATTTCTCTGCTTTAAATGAGACAGCTGCAAGCTGTGATCAGAAGCCACAGCATGTAGCACCCTGTATGGAGGCGCATAGCAAGATTCCACCTAGAACTCCTAGGGGCGGGGACTAATAATCTGTGTTATTATTTTAAGCACAACTCCTAAAGCTTTTCCTTGTTGTCATTAAGAAGGATAATATTAATAATAATTCATATTATTGTGAACAAATATAATTTATTATTACTATTATTATTTTATAGCAGATGCATGATCTTTAGCATGAAACTAATTTGAAAGACTGCTATCCAAATAGGTTATGGTGGATCTCCTATAGTAGGAGCAACCAGGTGAGGAAGCAGCCTGGGCTCAGCAGGAGGCATGGGGCCCCAGAGGGTCTTCTTTGAGGCACAATACCCAGCTGCGAAAAAGATTCCAAACAGCAGTGTTAACTCTGCTTTAGTGAGAGGCTCCTCTGCTAACTTGTTCCCTTCCTTCTCTCCATCCGTCTTGTCTCCTCGACCTGTGCTGTCCTTGTCAGGGTTCTCTGTCCTCCTTACGCCCCACTATAATCTTCCAATCATCGTACGCAGTCAGGGACTTTGAGAAGACACTCAGTTGGCAAACAGTCTCTGAAATAGTCAGATTCCAATGATGTTGTGATGAGGCTGACTTTTCAGACATTGCCTCTTGCTTGTAGGACATTTAGCACCACTGCCACCGCTTCCCTGTCAATCTTCTGCCGCTGGAGTGGGCTTCAGAGGAGTGTGTGGCTCTGCTCCGATTGTCTGAGCATTGTGGAGTATTTGTTTACCCATGTGTTGCATTGGTTCAATTATGTAAAGATGTCTTGCTATTTTATCTTGCCTGCCTAAGGCACCTGATGGGTCTAATAAAAAGCTGAATGGCCAATAGTGAGGGAGGAGGTATAGGCAGAACTTCCAGGCAGGGAGAGTAAGGAGGAGGAGGAATTTAGGCTGGAGGGAGGACGAAAAAGAGACACCAGGGAGACAGCAGGGGCCAGTCAGACAGACATGGGGAAGCAGGAAAGTAACCACATACAGAATGAAAGAATGGCAAAAAAGCCCCAAGGCAAATGCAGATGAATAGAAAAAGGTTAAATTAAGTTATAAGAGCTAGTGGGACAAGCCTAAGCTAAGGCTGAGTATTCATAATTAATAATAAGTCTCTTTGTCTTTATTTGGGAGCTGGTTGGTGGCCCAGAGAAAATTCCAGCTACCCCTGGGCTGCTCCCAAGGACTGGTCTCTGCTGTACTGGATACTCAAGTCGATCTTGCTTGTAGATCTAGCTCCCAGGAAGGAAACAATACTGCAGATTGAACTGTGAAGCTAATACTTAAAGGACTGAGCGTGCCCTGTAAGTAACTTCTTAGAGCCCTAGTTCTGTTTATTTCATCATGGGAAAGAGGGAAGGCAGCAAATGTGTGTCGCCTGTGTGAGGTTTGTGGCTACAATAAGCTGGAGAGGGAGCCACAGATCAGTCTGTATCCGCTCACCCACAAAACTCCTTTAGATCCGGCTGTGCATAAACTCTGCCGCACCAAGCAAGGCACAGCACTGGCAGGAATATCACCAGGCAGGACCACTGTGCTATCTGATCAAGAGACTCCAGAGGCTCAACTGATTTTCTCTGACGTTCACACTTTAAGCAAGTGTTAACTGAGTGGCGTTCGGAGTGAGAAGGGGCACTGGCCTGTATGTGCCATCCAGTTAACTGTGTTCATTGCTAGTCATGGCACCAGCACCCCCGCTCAGTCCTCAAGCCTGGGTGTGAGCCATAGGGTGCGCAGTTATAGGACCAAGGATGGAATCTGGGGCCACGTGCTCAGTGGAAGCTGCTTATTTTGTTGACTGTACTGTAATAACAAACTGCTTTCCTCTGTGCGATGGCTCATTTTAACTCACAGCAGTGGTAACAGGGTCTCCTTGCCTCTCCAGACTGCTCGAAGCTATGAAAAGTATTCCTTCCCAAGGCTGCTGGCAACCTGCTATGGTTTTCACTGCTCCACAAGCGAGGTCAAGGCTGGTGGAACACGGTGCCACTGAACTTTGCACTTGGCTCTTCTGAAGTAATATTGATTCCTCAGGGCACAAAGGTCCCAGGCCAGAGGCAGAAATCAGTGGGCAGAACTGATGCTAATGAGTTCTTTTCTGAAAAGATAGTTCTCTTCCCTCACCTGCTGTCTACTACAAAACCTAGGCAGCGGCAAAACGGAACTTCTTAGCAAGCAACGCCAAGTGTGCCCTCACTTAGCAGTGTGTGCTTTGGGTCATCAGGAGGTAGAAGTGAACCATCTCCTGCTGTCCCTTCAGGTTTAGTTAACGGACAGAAAAACAAGATTCCCAGCACAAGCTTAGGAGGACTGAATACCTGCCTACTAAGCCAAATTACTAAATCTCTAAACACCTTAGTTTTAAAATGTATCCTCAAGATCTTAAAAATAATGAGCAATTTGAAATGAATAGTGAATGAGCCTTCATCAGTCTGTGACCTACTTATCCAAAATCTGTGTCAGAGTTCTGCCAAGCCAGACCTGATTTGCTCATGCTACAAATATGTACTGTGTACTACTGATAAGCTTTTTATTACAGCAAATGTTGAGTCAATCAACTTAACATGTGAAAAAGCTCCTTTTGAGTTGTGGTTTGAGCGGTTGCAGTCCATGACTGGCTAGCTGTGTTGCTCTTGGCCTACGGTAGGGAGTACATTACAATGAAAAGAAACGATTGAGCAAAACCGCGCACTTCCGGTCCAAGAAGTAACTTACTTGCTAGGAATCAGGCTGTGGAAGGTTGGTGGGCAGTCAGAGAAGATTCAGATTCAGCTGCTGTTGAAGGCTTTGATGGATTACAGAAGGAAAGAAATGACAGGCGCCAATGAGCAGAATGCCCAGATTACGGATTGATCAAGTGTGAGGAGTAACAAGAAGGAAGAATGACTTCCTGACTGAGGGAATGGTAATTTACTGAGATAAGGAGAGTAGAGAAAACACAGGGTAAGATTTGGGTATTTGAGGTACCAGGAAAAATTCTAGTAGAAGTACTGAGTGGACCTGGGTGTATATGGGTCTGAGTGTCAGGGAGAGGAACTGGGGATACAGGTTTGCATCTGTGTACGAAGAATGAAATTGTTCATCTTCAATGTCAACTTGTATAGACTTAGAATCATCTAGGAGACCAAGATACATCTCTTTGTGTATGGTGAGGGTGTTTGCAGAAGGATTAACTGATGTGTTTTAGTATGAACCATTGGACTGGAGGCCTAATTGGTTCCTCTTTCTCCAAGTACCTAGCTACCATGATGCAAACAGCTGTCCTCTGCAGCACACTTCACTGCCAACATACGTATCTTATACAAAGTCAGACTATTGCCTGGGGGAAATGAAGTAAAAATAGAAGGGGCAGCTTCAGATTCTGGGGAATATTAATACTTGTAAACAAGAGGTACTTTCAAAGGAGAACAGGAAAAAAGCAGACATAGGGATCACAAACCTGAGAGGGTGGTTTGGAGAGACCACAGGAAGTGAGTGATCAGATGCCATAGAGGAGAGCACCATGGGAAGGGAGTGACCAGGTTCCAGGATCTGATAATGTGCAGGCTCCTACGGCCTTGGCAGAAGAAGGGCTGTAGAAGATCAGGTGCAAGTGCCAAGGTTCTGTGAGCCTGGGAGGAAAATGAGGACACAGAAACAGCAGGTATCAGGAGCTCTGCTGAGAGCATCTACGGATGAAGGAAGAAGAGGATGGCAGCCTTGGGATACTGGTTCTAAGGAAGGTTCTGTTTAAGGTAAGAGACATCTGGCCTTGCTTGAAACTGTTGAAAGCACTCAGGAGAATCATGAGTGAACCAAACATCTAGTTGCTAGAGTGAGACACCAAGATAGCTGGATGCTGTAGGCCACAAGTTGGCTATGTAGAGGAGGGCTCCTCCTTTTATCAAAGGGAAGGAAACCGAGGGTGACTCCAAGGAAAGGTAAGACAGCTACTTCTACAAGTGTCCAGTGGCTCTATGGAGAAGCCATCTTCTAGCAATATGTGTTGGTGACATGTGCAGGTATCAAACATTAGTGGACATTCTCTACATGTGCAGTAGAGAATGGGGTCAGAAGAAAGTAAAAGACAGTTATTAGAGTATGGTTGGCAAGAGATCTAAGAATCCACAGGGTTCCTACCATCTAAGCTGTGGCATTTCCCTAGCATTCCTTAGCAGCATGGCTGCAGATCTCAGAGCTGTACAGTGAAACTTTGCCATGTGGGAGAGATGGAACCAAGCAAGGAAGGAAGGTAAGATTCTGCCCGTATTGCAGTGGTGGACCTGCCATTGACTCAAAATAACAGACAATGGGAAGCACTAGATGGGATAACTTGGATTGAATGAAAGGTCAAGGCAGATTGGGGTGGTTGAAATGTTCATGATAACATTGTAAAACTGGGCGGATGAGATGATGATAAAGGACTCTCATTGGTTAATAAAGAAACTGCCTTGGCTTTTTGATAGGCCAGGATTTAGGTGGGTGGAGTAGACAGAACAGGATGCTGGGAGTGAGGCAGATGCCTAGGGCAGTCGCCATGCCTCTCCTCTCCAAGACGGACGTATGCAGGTTAAAATCTCTCCTGGTAAGCCACCCCTCGTGGTGCTACACAGATTACTAAATATGTGTTAATCAAAATGTGGGAGATAGCCAGTAAGAGGCTAGAGCTAATGGGCCAAGCAGTGTTTAAATGAATACAGTTTGTGTGTTGTTATTTCGGGTGTAAAGCTAGCCATGCAGGAGCCGGGCAGGACGAAAAGCAGGCCTTCCTGCAGCTCCTCACTACAAGATGGATTAGGGATGCAGGTCTCTGGAAAAGCAAACGGAAGGAACTGCTTCTCAGGAAGTGTGAGGATGGGGTAGGGTGTGGCAATGAGTGCTGAGTGGATAGCAGAAGGGCAAAGACTGTAGCTGAGGGTTCACAGAGGTGCCATGTGTGAGTCCGCCATAGGATTTTGGGGGAGATCGTAGACAAGAGCTTAGTGTGTTGGGTCAGACTGGATCTTGGAGAGAATGATGCAAAGCCGAGTGAAGGACACACAGGGGCACAGCGGTGTGGAGCTTCCAGGCCCTTCTCCCGCTAGCGTTTTCTACTGGTGTGACAAAACAGCTGAGATGATTGGAAAGAAAAGGACTGGCCAGGGGGTGGAGGCGCACACCTGTAATCCCAACTCTCTGTAGGCAGAGGCAGGAGGATCTCTGTAAGTTCAAGACCAGCCTCATCTATAAAGAGAGTTTTGTGACAGCCAGGGCTAGACAGAGAAACCTTGTCTGGGGGAAAAAAAAGACAAGAGAACTTTCTTTGAGCTCATAATCTCAGCCTGTGGGCATCGGGCTCAGTTCCTTAAAGGTGGGGTGAATCAGAAGATCATGGAAGAAGCACACAGGGAAAGGACCAGCCCACCTTGTGGCTGTCAGGAAGCAGAGGAAGGATCAGGGGTCCCCTGTTCCCTTCCATAGTCATTTGGAGGAACCTTTGGCTTACTGATGAAAAAGAATGCTTAAAAGAGCCACACTAGCTCAGAGCTGAGAAATAAATGGTTATTTATTTAGGGGTAGACTCACAAATCAGAATTCTCTGCTGGAACAGATCAGAAACCAGTTTCTGCAGCCAGAAAAGAGACTGGACACATGCTCTACATCGGAATAAATAGTATAAGAGGTCATGTCCCAGTGGGCAGGTAACTACTGGCTGTAGAACTTCCTACAGCATATTTTCCCTTCAATTATCTATTTTCTATAGCCAGCCCCAACCTCCTAAAGAGTTTCCTTCCTCCCAATAGTGTCCCTAGCAGGGACTATGCCTTTAACAGGCAAGCTTTATAGGGCATTTCAGGTCCAAATTAAAACATTGCATGCCTGGCCCTAAAAGCCTCATGTCCATCTCACGATGCAAGTCAGCCAAGACGGCTCAAAATCCAACCCAAAGTCTCCTGAGATGTAAGGCCAACTCTCAGCTGTGAACAACTGTAACTCTTTAAAAATAAGTTACATATTCCCAACATACAACATAGACTCCTGTCACAGAGAGGAAGAGTAGAATACCAATAACACAGGACCAAAACCCAACAGGGGAACATCAGACTCTGTAGTGCCCTGTCTAGCAACCAGGCCAAAGACATTGTGTATGTTGGGTGTGCTCTTGTATACAAAGAGACCAGAGGAGGATGCCAAGTTTCCCCTTTTATGCATCTCCCCTTTATTCCTTCTGATATAAATTAGCAAAGAAAAACCCCTCTTAAACAATAGTGCACAAAAGGGAAGCCAACCAGAACAGAAAACCTCATCAGCTTATACAGTTTCATACCCCCAAGTTAAAATTTTGAGCATTTAAACTTGTTTCAAAAAGACAGATCCCAAGGTTTCGTTATCTGGATTAATGGGGAGATTAATCACGTAAAGTTGTCGCTGTTATCTACGGTTAAACAAGGGCTGATTTTGCCAGGTAGACAACACCCAGGGTTGTCCTGTCTGCCTGGCAGAATTATGCTCTTCCAAGCAAGAGAACCTGGGAGTGCTTCTTTAACTAAATTTGCGTGGCTTTATTTCTTATGTAAGTTTAGTAGGTCCTTAATGACATCAATTTATTCGTCGTTTCTTCTATATGAAGTGTCATAGTCTCTCATTGAATCTGAAGTTAATTTTTTTTTTATTTTTGGAATACTTGTGTTTTTGTTTTTGTTATTTTACATGAGTACTGGGGAATCAAATTCCAGGCCTCACTCTTGGGCAGCAGTCTCTTCGCTCACTGGGTCATCTTCCCAGTGCCATGGCTTATGTTCTTCTGTCCCTCCCAACTGTCTGTCCCAGCTGTGGCTTCTCTCATTTTCATGAATTACCATCTCCCAGGCTGCCTGCAGGAGCCCTGACCCTGGACACACTTCCAGGCTTCCCTAGTTTTTAAGAACCCTGTGTGGAAGCCTCGTATGGAAGCCTCGCGGTCCCACAACTTATATTTAGCACGCTTGTAAAATCCGTACAACTGGATAATGCCTCTTGGGCCACACCCTCCGCATGCTCAGATGGCTAAATGTGCAGAAGCCAATGCTTAGTGACAAGCATTCTCCTCAAAGTGAAAGTTTATGCATGCAAAAATTTAAGCCTGGTTGGATGGAACTTGCTGATCCCCAAGATGCCCTCAAACACATTTACCTTCTCCCAGGGCAGAGTGCTTGACTTCTTTTCAATGGTGTTAATATCTTCAGTAACCAAAACTTAGTTCTATCATTTTGTACAGATTGTGAATTTGTCAAACATGTTTTGCTTATGATTTTTAGTGTAAATCTAGCTAAACAAGGTCAGCAATATCCATGCCAGAGTCTGTATGCTGTGGTGTCTTTAATTTTTCTTCACCATGTAAACTAGTCTATCACCTTTAACCTAATCATTTTACAAAGTCTCAGGGCACAGGCAGAATATAGACAAGCTCATTGCTAGAGTGTCACAAACTTTCAGTTAGTTCCCTTCTCAACACTCGTTCTCCCTCTGAAGCTCTAGCAGTGCAAGCTTCCTCATCTGCATCTTTACTGGGGTTCTGATCTTCTGGGCTCCCATCAGAATCACGTGTTAATACGTATAGTATTTCAGGCTTTATCTACCTTGCTTTATAAACCTTTCCCAAGTCTCCTCCACAAGACTGTTTCAAGGACTTATGAAATTTATGCTCAACTCGGGCTACATTCATGCCCCATTTCTGGACTCCATTTGTTTGTGTTGGTCAGCTTTCTGTTGTTACATAACCATCTGAGACAATAAAAATAAGAAAGTTTTATTTTGGTTTTCACTTTCAGAGGTTTCAGTGCATGAACATTTGGTTGGACTGTTCTGTGCCCGAGGAAAGGCTGAACATCAACAAACCACATGATGGACTTACATAGGAAAGAGAAAAAGACAAGACCTTCTGTGTAAATTGAAAGTGTGGGGGTCACAAGAGAAAGTAGAAGGGGAAGAATGGAGGAGAGCAGAGAAAATTGTATAGCTCAATAAAAACAATAAAAAGATTAAAAGTCACATGATGGGTCAGAGTAGTTCACTTCAGGACAGTCAGGAAGCAGAGGTGGCAGGGGATATATAATGTCCCCTTCAATCATTTCCCTACTTCCTAATATTTCTATCACATCTTGAGAGTACCATAAGTTGGGAAATCGAGCCCTTTATCTGTGACCCTTGGGGAGACAAGGATGTAACCCAATACAGACCTGTGCACTGGTGATAGGAGACTGACCATGTATCGTGAGGGAATTAGTCCTAATCTTCCTGTGGGAAAGTGAAAGGAAGGCTTGCGATTCTGGTAAGGAGTTCACATAAGTATGACAGATGTTAGCAAGTTCTGGTCCAAAGAGACTAGAGGTGGACTCTTGTCTTCCGTTAGTCCCAAGATACCATTAGTGCAGACGGAAGTTTCTGTCCCACAGCCATTCAGTCTCAAAATAAACACACAGACGCTTTTATTAATTATTAACTGTTTGGCCTATTTTTCAGGCTTATTATTACTACTTACAACATAACTTAAAACGTCATTCTTATCTCTGTGTAGCCATGCGATTTGGTACCTTTTCTCAGCAAGGCATTTGCATCTTCTTCTGCTTCCGGATGGTGACTGTGCCTCTGAGTCTCCTCTTCCCAGAATTCTGCTAGTCCGGTTGCCTCACCTGTACTTCCCACCTGGCTACTAGCCAATCAGCATTTTATTAAACCAATAGGAGTGACAAATCTTTACAAGTGTACAAGAGCACTATCCTATAGCACATTAGTATGGATGAGTCTCAGTGCTCTAGCTATTGTCTGCTCTGGGCAGATCTGGGAGCACTGAAAGTCACAGCACGGGCTTTGTTTGCATTCTAAGCATTTCACAGCCATTCATAACGTAACTCACTCAGTCCCTGCCTTCATTCTAAATAGGATTTCAGATGGTCATATTAAAACATGCTCTCTGCCAAATACAGATGAAGGGCTTCAGAAATATGCTTATCCCTGCTTATTTTGAGTTTTCCACATTGCTTTCTACATACACTAAATATATGGCTAGGCTAAATTTTGTTTCCCTCTGGAAACTCCCCCTCATGTCAGTCGTCATTTCTTCTTCTGAATTTAGGCCTTGTGTTCTAAAAAAATACACTTTGTTGTATGAGCATATTTTGTTCTATCTTATTTTGCCTCACCAATTAAACCTTAGGCTCTTCCGGGATAGAGATTTGGCATATGAATTTTTAATGTCTGTAATATGTGCTAAGACACTTGGGGGCCTAGTAAGCCCTCAGTAATTGGAATTCCACTTTAGTTTTACAGACATGCTCCTCTGCAAAAGAGTGATTGACTGCACACTATATAACTAAGCGTAACAGTGAACTCTCTAGGGAACTCTCATGGGCACATGAATAGTTTAAATCACAAGGTCAGATACAAGAAAGACACGAGATAAAACATATGAAAAGCAATAAACTAGAAATTTATGTATTTTTCCTCCCCACTTTAAGAGACTACACTAAAACAAATACAATGGTGGGTGAATGTTGGAGCTTTGTTGAAAGCCAGGCGCTACACAGAAGACAGACCTTCACGCACCCATTTAGGTTTCAGTGAAGAGCCAGGGCTATTCTGGTTCCTGTCTTGGTGGAAGCAGCTGTTAAGCCATTAAGCCACCAGAAGCTGGAACTAACTTTAGGGCACTTCTTTAAAATAGAGATCAAATGATGTGGCTCAAGAGGACAAAGAATAAACACCAGATAGTCTACATTTGTCTGGTACCACAGTAGGAGAACAAAGGGGAACATTTTGAAGATCCAAATAAGAGGTCTTAACTAATAAGACAGAGGCCAGTTCCTAGATCAGCCTTGCCTTGGTCCCACTTGCTTTCCTCACTACCCAGTTGAGGCTTCCCTGATACCTACATTTAAATATCACTAAGATTTACTTCTCTGCGGTACTTGTTTTGCTTTAGGGTTTTATACTTTTAAAATTCATTCTATATTTACTCCGATTTTATGTCCTCTACCACTACTCATAAAGTTACACACAAAGTGTTTTCAATACCGAGCTTTTATTTCAATGGGAAAAGTATAGTTTCATAGCAAGAAAGAGATTGACTTTTGTTGAGCAATCAGACTTGGATCCTTTCTTGAGCAGTAGTTCTTTCTGGTTCCTGGCTGTTTGTCTCAGGCTAGTATTTCCATACTCTCACAGAAGGAATTTGTTTCTCATATATCATCAAAGCACAGAAAGAAAGCAGAGTAAAGAACCACAACACTAATGCTTAATTTACACTTATTATAGCCTTGTATTGATTCATGGGATCATGCGCATATCTCATTAATAAAATGCATCTTTCAGCTTGTCATGGTTTTTTTGGGGGGAGGTGTAGTCATTAAATATCCACCAGTTTGTGGCAGGTGTTGGTTTAAGGATCCTGAGATGAATAAACTGGATTCTGGGTCTTCTGGATTTTGTAAAAGTTAAATAGAGTCTGGAACATCTGCTAAGACTCCGTATTGGCTCTATCACTGTCCCTGTGTGAAACGTCCTGCCTCTGGGGCACCAGGCAACAAGAGTGGCTGGTTATTTTGTCTCGGTTTAATGATACATGAAATGGACATTCTTTTATAAAGCACCTGTGAGAAGCAGGGAACCATAGAGTGAGGGATCCACAGCTCAGACCTGAGAAGCCTGACTCTGAAAGAACTGAGATCTAGGGTGGCTCTTGAACTCTTGCCTCAGAGTATCTTGGACTGTCAGCTCAAGTCTCGGGCAGGACCACACATACTCCTTTTTTTTTTTTTTTTTTTTTTTTTTTTTTTTTTTTATCATTTCCCAGGGCTTTGAACAGTTAGAGCAATTGCTCTGCCCAAGTCCCATTGAACCTTCATAGAGTAACAGTTTCGGTGGATATAATTGGGATGTAATTACTAGAAACTTTAGTTTTTCTCTTTTTCCCCTCCCACCTCCATGTCTCTTTCTCAAACTCGCCAGGGAGCTATTTTTATTTTCCCTTATGGCAGGGTGGGGAAACTGAGATTCAAAAGGGGAAGGTGTGGCTAGGAGAGACATGCCAGGCATGGTAACAAGAACTTCGACCTGGTTCTAGAATGGTCACTTTCCTTTTTTATTTGGACAGAGTATTTCTGTATAGTACAGTCTGGCTTCACACTTGAGATTCCACTGCTTCACCTCACCCCAAAGTGTTAAGATTGCAAGCATGTATCATAATGCCTGTTAAAATCATCAGTTTAAACCAAACCCAAACCAAACCAAGTAAAAACCCCCAATTACTCAAGAGCTACCCTTGCTCAGGGTTGCTCATCATGGAAGAGGAACTAAGACCTAACTGCTCCAGTCATAAATGGTCCTCTCTCAAGTCAATGGAGCCAATGTTCAGCCATGTTCTGAGCGTGGGTTCTTGATGCACTTGACTATGAGTAGGAAAAGATTTGGTTTCTTCCAGAAACTCAAACTATGTGGAGGTGTAAGCGCTAGGGGCATCTTGTTATGAATGATTGTTCGATTATGCTATTTCTTACACCCATCCATTTATTCAACAAGAACATCATCTGCTAGAATGGTATCAGCTAAAGGGAAGTTGGTTTTGTTTTGCTTTTTCTTCCCTCAAGTTCACTTACAGGGCCCAGAACTCATAGGAAGCAAACACACAGAAGTTTTTTTTTTTGTGTGTGTACACGTTATATTTAATTTTTTCCCTATGAGCTATTTTGATCATTTTCCTCCACCCAGGACCTACTACCTACCCACCCAATTTTCTTCCCACAAAGTACAAAAAGTGAAAATTAGGACAAACAAATGACCAGTATGACAAAAAAAATCCGAAACAATTAGAGAAATAAAAAACTGCCACAAAAACATAACCATAGAGCTTGTTTTCTGTAGGCCAACTGAGCATGGGGCCTGCCCCGGAGTGTGGCTGATATTCCCGGCGACACTCAACTAGACAAACAGATTGAGAAGCAGTCCTTACCCCTCCACATCTGAGAGACAAGCAATCAGATACTGTAGCTCTGTGTGTTTTCTAATTGATAAATATGTTAGCGATGACTTTACTGTTATTATCTTTGGCAGACACTGGGTAAAGTTCCTTTTATTCTGGTGGGTGACAAATTCGGCTCCAGCTCCAGAAATAACACTAGACTGACCGGATTTCTTATTTCACAATGCAAGCCTTCCGTAGGGCACTGTCAATCACTTTCTTACAGAAGTGTCTTAAACAGTTGCTCTTTGTCTCAATACATAATTTAATATCCAAAATCAGGAATCTTACAAGGTGTAATATAGCGCTAAGTCCTTTCACAAAATCCATTCTTCTTGACTGAACTAATGAATTCTGATATTAATAAAGTCGTGAGCAAGAGAAGCCACAGCTACCTGAAAACCCTGTAATCACAATGGAGAAAAACAGAACCATGTGCCTTAATTTCCAAAATCCACACTTCTTGGAACAAGTTCATTCGGATAGGAGCCAAAAACTGAGTCTCTCTCTACTGCAGTCCTCCAAGGCTTTGTGCAAAAGACTCTCTCCTCTCTCTCTCTCTCTCTCTCTCTCTCTCTCTCTCTCTCTCTCTCTCTCTCCTCCATCCCACCTTCTTTTCTTTCCTTTAAACTTTCTCTGGGCTTCTTCATTTACTCCTACATTCTGCTAGGAGAAAATTCGTTTTCAAGACTCCCATCTACACATTTTCCATACTTTGTGGTAAGAAAGATAGGATGCAGCCGGTAAAAGTAACATGTCGATAACCCTTGCTGACAGTCTCTTTTCTCTTATGCCTTTAGTTTGGTTTCCTATCAGTTTACACTCCCGCTTCATCCCACGGGACAGGCACTATTTGAATACTCGGTATGGCCCCAGCTTCTCATCAGTGAGCCAGAAAGCTGATTCTTAGAAGGGTGAGGCCACACTTTACCCCGTTAGTTCCAAGCACAAGCCTAACGCACTGAACTACGGAACGCACGCACTGAGCCCTTCCGTGGCCACCCGGCTCTCTCCCCGCGCGACCAGGCGCCACATGGCCTCAGGGCCCCACTGCCTGTCCCCGAGGGCGCACGGCCGCTTCCGGGAGGTCGTCCACGCTGCTCGTTCTCCCCACCCCCCCCCCCACCAACCAGCCCCCAGTCGCCGGTCCCGCCCCGCTCGCAGCTCGCGCGTGCGCGTTTGCTGGCCGGAACGCGCCAGGGCGCGCGAGCTGGAGAGGCGGGGCCGCGACACTCGCAGATTGTCCCCGCCCCCGCCCCGCGGCGTTCCGTTGTCGCCGTGGCAACCCGAGAGCGGCAACCGTGGAGGCGCGCGAGTCCGGCGCCGCCTCCCGGCCGCCCAGCAGTAGGCAGCGGCTGCCCGGCCCGCGCTGTCCCCGCCTCCCGGCCCGCCCTCGCCGGCCGGAGTGAGCGACCGCCAGTCCGCGGATCCCGGCTGCCGTCCGGGCGCGCGCAGCTAGCGGGCGCGACTATGCTAAGATGGTCCTGCAGGCGCGGAGCAAGCACCGGGACGCGGCTCCCAGGCCGCCCCGGCCGGCCCGCGCATCACCGCCGCCACTGAGCGGGACATCCGAGGTGGGCGCCGGGGAGCCGGGGCTGGAGCGCGCGCCGCCGTCTCCGGGGCGCAGAGGCGCGGCGGGCAGGAAGGGGCCCCGCGCAGAGACCGCTGCGCCCGCCCCGGACGGCCTCGCGGGCCGCCTGGCGGTCGGGCTGCGCTGGGCGCTGGGCCTGCGGCGCGGGCGCGGCCGGACCTGGAGCACGCTGCTGTTAGGTGAGCCAGTTAGCAGCCCTCTTCGACTTTTCCCGGGACGCTCCTGCCTCCTCTGCTCCTCCCCGCTTCTTCCGGGGGCTCAGCTCCGTGCACCCTCTGCCCCGCCGTCCGCCCGGGCTTTTAAAAACATGGCCCGGAGATCAGCAGCCGCTCGGCTGGCGGCGGGCGGGTCGGTCCGCGCGGAGGAGACCGGGCTAATGCCTGCAGCGACAGTCCACTCTTTGCCGCTGGCTTGGCCGCTATCTCGGAGGATGGCTTGCTTAGGGAATGGAGCGATTCCCGGAGCTCGAAATACTCAGGTTCCTGTCTTAGAAAGTTGCCAAACTTATAATTAAATTTTAGCGTGCTTTTTCCCTTCTTGGCCGCAAACACTGCGGGTGGCACTTCGTGGTTCTGTCACTTTCCAGGTTGTGTTGTGTTTTGGATGCCCAAGCTTTAACCTTCCCTGCTGGCATCTCTCATCCTTCCTCCATGCACCAAATGGATGGTTTGTAACTGTGCCGGAAAGAAAGTTGAAGCAAGCATCCACGCGTTGGTCGCCTTCTGGGTTTGCTTTCTGATTGACTTTGTCCGATAAGGCAAGTTTATAGAAGTTTGGATTAGCAGGCCTAATTTTTCCAACTCCCTCATTAAGATCCTGTAATTTTTTTTTTTTTTGCCACAATGGCTTTTAGCTATTGAATTATTTAGTTACTAGTGATATTTTGTTACTATTTTTCATTTTTCCTTAATGACCTTTACATGTTTATGGTGCTTCAAGCCTGGAATTTGGGGTTAAACGGGCCATACAGCAAAATTAGCCTTCCTGTGGGGGTAGCCTCTTACCACAGCCATTGAGTCACTGTAAGCCAGGCACGCTTATGTGTTTGTGGGTTCAAGAAGGCTTGCATTGTTACAACGATATTTTCTTTTTTTATAGTTGGGCCAAGATTAGGCAAATTCATTATTTTAGTCATGCCTCCTTTTGGTAGCTAGCTTGAGAATCTGGCCAGTGTACAGGTTAAATTCACCTTGGGGAGGCAGCGTGGTACAGTAGATGAGGCCGAAGGCACGCAGAGCTGGTGCACAGTGCTTGGGTTTGGTTTCAGGCTCACTTTGAGGGCCTTCTCTGTTATGTGGAGTTATCTTTTGCTCTACTCAGGGATGGCCCAAGGAGCCAAACTAAAAATTCCATGGCTAATGCATGTTTGTGTCTAAAGCATTTAGCAGCATCAGTTCCTATTATGGAAGCAAATGCGTAACCCTGATGTCGGATCCCATGACAGAATAAATCTCCTGCTTTTGTGAATGGCTAGTATAAACAGCAATCGTAGTAAAGTAATGGATGGATTGTTTTTATTTCAGGGAGAGACAATAATAGATTTTAAATGATACTTTTTTATGTTTTACAGTGAATTTCCTTTGGGTTTTCTTACACTGGATGGCTTGAATTTGGATTTAGTAATGCTCTTGCAGAAATACAGTTTTGTTCAATACAGCGTTTCTCTTGATTTGCTCTTTTGGCATTGTAAGTGGAAGTACAGTGAGCGTGTCAGGCTTAGGTTCTCCCTGGACATAGGTCACCAGGCTTGTGGAATTGGGAGGAACACCATAGTCGCTGTCCTCTTGTGTGAACATCTGCTGTCAAGCCACACAGCATCTGGAGGAGGGTTCTGTGCGTGATCAGACCTGGTGTGCCTGGCTCAGCTCTGGCTCTGCACCCTCAAGACTGGCAGCAGCAGGGATTCTTCCTGGCACCATGCTCCAGAGCATCAGAAAGGCACTCGTCCTGCAGAGGGTCCAGCAGTTTCCATGTCTTTGAAAGCTGCTTCATTTCCTCTTTTACCCTCCCAGAGGAGGTGAAAGTTGTATTTTAGTATGGAACTTGAAGATGGCTCCTGGATCTTCCATGTTGTGGCAGCTCATAGTCACTTGTTGCTTGGTTTAATTGTAGCTGCTTAGCTCTATCAACTATGTATTGACTATGACAAAATAACTTTATTCCTGTATAAGAATAAATGTCCTAACTTGGAGCTCCATGATAGCGGCACATGTTAGAACTTTTCAAGCGTTTCTTCCCGTGTTCTGGGCACTGGTAAACCACTTACCAGGTGTCCCTTTCCACTGCTGAGGGTGTGGGACAGTGACAAACAGTGTGAACGTCTGCTTTCTTATAGGTGGACAGTATTACTTAATTCAGTGGTGACAAAGAGTTCTTGAAATGCTTATTTTTAGATGTTCCAAGCTAAACAGACAGTGGTGGAGGGAGAACCTTGAAAATGTTTATCAAACTTCCCTGACCACAATAAATAATATAGGTCGCCTCTAACCAGCTCCCACCTCAGAGAGCGCATCCTGCTACATAGATGTGTCTGCATAGATTTTCGTGTTCAGGCAGGAAGCATTAATAATTGAGCTATTTTCAGAGTTACGAACAGGTTTGAGAAACCTACAAAAGCTGTCAGGCCATTGAGGTCCACTGAGCAGTGAGAATGGACTCACAGGGGAGATGCGAGGCTTGCGGAAACACGGCTTTGTCAGGAGGTGTGGGCAGCTGAGCTGAGGGAGCAAGGTCGCCCGGGAGGAGCTGCACAATCTTCCCACACTCTGGTTTTCTGCTTGTAGTGCCTTTCACTGTCAGGTCTACTGAAGGGACCTGTACAGCCATCTCTTGGGAGTGGGGTCAAGGCAGAGAAGGCAGGCAGTGAACACTAACTGGCAAAGTTCAGTTAACACTACCCTTCGGTAAGGTTTGTTTTTTGTTTCTCCTTTCCTCTGTTCTGGTTAATTTTAACTATCAATTTGACACTACTTTAGAATTACCTGGGAAGAGAGTTTTAGGATCTTGTTGGTTGGCCAGGAGAGGATTATCTTGGCTGTTGACTGATGTAAGAAGACCCAGCCAGTTGTTGGCTGTACTATTCCATTCCCTAGGTGGGGGTCTCGAACAGTCCAAGAGCAGAGAAAGCTGGTGAGAACAGGCAAGCAAAGATGAATCCAGTCATTTATTCTTTCTCTGCTCTTGACTGTGAGTGTGACGCTTTATACATTCTTGAGTTGACTTCCTGCAGTAATGCTGCATGGACCTCCCCCACCTCTGTGTTGCTGTTGGTCAGGATAATTGTAACGGTAAGAGAAATGAAACAAGGACTTCCTTACTCTCTCCTGCAAACTTGGGTTTATGAGCCACGTATTTTGCTTTTTGACATTTGACTTGGTCTTGTGTAAGATGAGAGATCTGAATTAGAACAGCAGTTCTTAACCTGAGCTATACACTGGCGATATTTGAAAACTTGAAGCATCCTATAGTCCACACATTAAACCCCTTAATTGTGTGTCTAGGGCTGGGCATATGGCAGAAGGAAGCACACTGGAGGAGGTGGGTTTGAAATGCTTGTTTGTTTTTAGTGCTGGGGACTGCCTCCTAAGTCCTGTACCAACCACTGAGCTTCCAGACGCAGATTGGCACCACTGGGGCATGGAATTCCTTTATGACTGCAGTCTGCTGGGACTGTAAATCTGTACCTCTCCTTTTATTTTATTTTTTCATTTATTCACTCGTGTGTATGTGCGTCTGTGAACACACACAGCACACACATCTGTGCGCACGTGCTTGTGCGTGTACATGTGCTATTGTGCTTGTGTGTTAGAGGAAAACCTCAGGAATCAGTTCTTTCCTACTATGTGGGTGCCTGGGCCAGACCTCAGGTTTCAGGCTTTGTAATAGGAACCTTTACCCACTGAACCTGCATCCCAGCCCTACCCATTTCTGTGAGATAGGCACATGAACTATCCGATTGCTGTAGTTTTTCATAATCGATTGTTTCCTCAAAACTGGAGCTGTTAGTTGCCACTTGCCTGATACAGCTACTTCCTTCTTACACGCACCTGTGTCCTGACCTTTATCAAAAGAAGGAAGAAAGTTCTGTAGTTGGAGAGGGCTCTGTTTCAGGGTGGCCGTGAGAAATATGCCTATTGAATGTGCGTGTGCAGAAAACATGCTAGTGGTTCAGGACTGCAATGTAAGATGCCATCTGTAGAATCATTAAAAAGGTAACTGGAGCTTTGAGTAAGAATGCCCCCCATAGGCTCATATATTTAAGTACAAATGTGTGTGTGTGTGTGTGTGTGTCTCACTGGGAAGTAGTATTACCTGGGAGAGATTAAGACATATGGCGTCATTGGAGAAAGTGTATCACCGTGGGGTGGGTTTCCAAAACTCTTGCCTGGCCCATGTCTTTTTCTTCTTGCTGCCTCTGGATCCAGATGTGAACTCTTGGCTCCTCTCCAGCGCCATGTCTGCCTGTGTCCCGGCATGCTTCCAGTCATGCTGACAAGGGACTAAACCTCTGAAACTGTAAGCAAGCCCCAGTTAAATGCTTTCCTTTGTAAGGATTGTCGTGGTCTTGGTGTCTCTTCACAGCAGTGCAACAGCGACTAAGAGAGAAAGTCATGTCCAACCTAGTTCCTGTGGCAGTTGCAACCCGTTTGAGCTTCATGATGTTTTGGGTGGGACCGTTCTGTGTTTTGAGGGACTGTTGTGCCTTACAGGGGGTTAACAGAGTCCCAGGTTCTGTTCTACCTACCAGAACCTAGTAGCGCTTCCCCAGTAGTAGCAACCAGATGCTTCCTCAATCCTGGCAAGTATAACTGGAGAGGCAAGCACCACATTGGAACCACTACCACCAAGAGTCAGGACTTACGAGAGCCTGTGACTAGCTGGGGACAGAGAGGAGGCCTGTGAAGGCAGAGTTGAGTCCTGGTACTGGGAACTGAGATGGGTCAGCAGGGTGTGATGCAGTGGAAACAGCCTGGCATTTCAGTGCTGACCTGCGTTGGAAGCTGTTTCTACACTCCTCCAGTGTTTCCCATTATTTCCTCATCCTTGAGATGGGGACGGGGAATGCTTTGGTTAGATTAAAAGAGAAGGTGAGACAATATATGTAAAGTAGTATGTCTGGTTCAAATTGGAATAGAACCCCAATTGGAATGCCTATTGTGCCAGGTGCATCCTGGGAAAAAGACGGACAGGAAACCTGTGTTGCCTGCCCCTGTGGAATTTGCATTGTGGACGTAAGAAGAATAAGTGACTAGTTAGTTTCAGTTTGTAGTAAGTGCCCTGGAGGAAAGGAAAGGGCTTCTGTGTGGGGAAAAATGAAGCAAAACGAACAAAGCCAGGGAATGTCCTCCTTAGTAATTCTAAGCCAAGACAGACTTTGGGAAGGGGCCTTGTAGTTGACTTTAGCCAGAGGACAGAGAAGCGGTGGCGTCTGCCTGAGAACTAAGCCTGTGTGAACTGAGCCTGCGTGGGCTGAGCCTGCGTGGGCTGAG
This sequence comes from Arvicola amphibius, assembly GCF_903992535.2. Taxonomy (NCBI): domain Eukaryota; kingdom Metazoa; phylum Chordata; class Mammalia; order Rodentia; family Cricetidae; genus Arvicola; species Arvicola amphibius. The sequence continues at coordinate 92,919,713 of NC_052049.1, read as the reverse complement.
CCTGCGTGGGCTGAGCCTGTGTGAGCCCTGTGGAAGATGAGAGGGATGGCTTCTTGCTGCAGCCAGGGGCACGTGGGAAGGAAGGAGCAGGTCTCATTTACCCTGTAATGGAGGAGCGGTGGCTGGTGGGCCAGATCTGGAATGGGAGCGAGTTTATTCCTGTTGCTGTCTGAAGCCCCTGAGGAGTGTTGAGCAAGATGGGCATGTTTACATTTTAATTCTGAGAAATCTGTGCTTGGAAAATCAAGGGGACCCAACCCCGAGGTGAGGCTCTTCCAGGGCCTACAAGAGTGGTTGGCATGAATAGTGGGCATGGCTGTGAAGATGGTAAGGAGGAGTAGATTTCAGTTAGAATTTGGAGGTAAAACTGGTCGAACTTGGGGTGATTTGCTTTGGTGTGAGGGGTGTGGGGAAGTTCGTCCTGGAGGAGTCAGAGAAGACCGTACAGATGACAGCCAGGGCAGGCTTGATGGAGACAACGAGGATTGTGTCTGGACACACTACTGTGAGGTGTGTGGGATACCCAGTGTGAAATGTCAGGTTGGTGGGAGGACAGAAAAGTTGTGAGTGGAAGAGAAAACAGTAAGTGTTCAGCACCAGGGTAAGTGATCTCACACTCCACAGATAGCGTCTCACCCGGGCGCGGAGGGGCCGTCCCTGCCCGGCTCTGGGCCTGTGTAGTGATGGGAGCAGCGGGCTGCGTTCCGCCCAGCTTCCACACAGCTAGCTTAGCCCCAGAAATAACAACACACAAACTGTATTCATTTAAACACTGCCTGGCCCATTAGTTTCAGCCTCTTATTAGCTAGTTCTCACATCTTGCTTTAACCCATATTTAGTAATGTGTGTAGCACCACGAGGTGGTGTCTTACTGGGAAAGATTCAGCATGTCTGACCTGGCGGCTGGCTCCATGGCGTCTGTCTCAGAGAAGAGAGGCATGGCGTCTGCCTAACTTCCCTTCTTCCCAGCATTCTGTTCTGTCTACTCCACCTATCTAAATCCTGCCCTATCAAAAAGCCAAGGCAGTTTCTTTATTAACCAATGAGAGTCTTCCATCAGGCCTGTGCCGCAGGTGAACTCATCTAACAGTGACCTGGGCCTGACCGTGGCATCGTGATTGTCGTGTTTACTAGACGTGGGGTCTGAGGCACGTAGGTGCTTAGTAACTAAACTTATGCCTTGTCACCCCCGGAATTCTTAAGGTCAGGATTTGAACCCAGGTCCCTTGTCTTCTGAGTTCATGTTCTTAATTGCTACGTAGTGTTTCGTTTAGTGAGCATGTAGCAAGAGGACAAGGAGGCCTTCCATCTGGTTCTGAGAACCTCAAGGGTCTGTGTTTAGCTGGCGCTGCTTCTTTGTTTCTTTCTTCAGAAGTAAGGAGAAAGGTATCTTATGTGGATACCAAAGTGAAGGATAGAAAGCAAGCAGGTTCGTCGGTGGACCGGAGAGACAAGTGAAGCCCTCTGGGAGCATTGGCTCCTTCTGTGCTGTCTGATCTCAGGCAAGAGCCTGGACTCAGCCGAGCAAGCAGCTATAAGGGAGTGCTGGGTTGATTATCGGAATCCCATCAGAGCCAGAGGAAAAGATGCAAGTTTGGGGGTTTGAAACCATTTTTTCTCCTTTCTAAAATAGACTTCTGGTTGATCCTTAAGAATATTTATAATCACCTAAATACGCTTTCTTATTAAAAAGGTGCTCTAAATAGGAAAATTTCCAAGAACAAAGCACTCGTGAGCACCGAAACTGCATACAGTCAACTTAGTTCAGTTTTTGTAAGCTTATAAAGCTCTGTTCTTTATATGTGATTTTTTTTGCCAATAGTAGGACATTTATACTAAAAGTAGATGAAATTCTAATTACACACACACACACACACACACACACACACACACTTAGTTCTTGCTAAAAGTCTGGTCACTTAAAGCCTTATCCTGATAGATTATATTAATATCTCTTGGTTAGTGTAAAGGTTTATTAATGTCTCTTGTAAGTTTAATTAATGACATTTGTATTTCGTAGACTGCAAAGCTTATTATTTACATACTTGCTTCATGTTGAGGTCTCATCTTTTGTCATTAGCTGTAATTTACTATTAGGATATTTCTAGTAATGAATTTGTTAGTTTTCTTTAGTTCTCCATTCCATTGCTTACTAGTAATCAAAACTGGTAAAAATTCCATTCATTTCTAGATCCATACCTTTAATCCCATGAAGAGGTCATTCCTCTGTGGGTGATTTTTATAATCCAATCAAGAGTTGTTTAATGAGTGTATTTTAAAATGCATCAGTCTACAACAGCTGTGGAACATGCTTTAAATATACTTTTCATTTTCTTGGCATTATCATGATTGAATGAGAAAGAAATAAAAGGAGGCCATGACTGTTTCTAAGGGGTTGAAGTTTTTATTGTAGTTATAAGGGGGAATACAGGCAGGGCAGAGACATCTGGGAGAATTCAGAGTGGACTTGACCGTCATACTGCCTGGGCCTTGTAAGAAGATGGGGGAGAGAGAGTGGGGGGGGAGACAGAGAGAGAGGGGGGAGAGGAGAAAAAGAAGGAGGAAGAAGAGGAGGAGGAGGAGGAGGAGAAAAAGGAGGGAGGGAGGAAGGAACCAGGAACAGTGGCCAGGAAGGCAAGAGGCCAAAAGGTAAATACAATAGGGGCTCATAACAAAAACGTCTGGTTTATGTAAGAAAGAGCACCTGGAGGAAGTACAACCCAGTCTCTGGGCTGTAGAGTTCATGGTAGGAAGTAGGCTGTATTAGCAGGATTTTATAATAATTCAAATCTGCCTAATTATGTGGCTGTTCCACCCTTAATCTCAATTCTTATAGTAGTTATGGCTTGGTTTTTATTCTATTATGTGTGGAAGTATTTATTTAAGATCAGTGATGATAGAGCTGATGTACAAGAGTGTATGACCTGTGCATAGATTGGCTTTAAGGCTGGTGTTCAAAGAGTATTTAATAGAGAAAAGAAGATAAGTGGCCAAGGACACTAATATTGGGAGAGTTTGTATTTTCCGTTAGGTACACAGGCCAATTTGAAGGACTGCCTCAGTTACAACCTCGTCTGTGTGTAGTTGCTCCCTGTTCTCAGTAGCTGTGTCATTTCCTTAGTACTCATAGCACTCGGTCTGGTGCTTCTCATAGAGAATATTTATGCCGTCATTGCTGCTCCCATCAACTGGAAGAAGTTGGACTACACTGCCTATGGTATTATGTGTTAGGACCCGGTATTCATGGGGAAGCTCTGCTGGGAGAGAAAGATTTGTGGTGATGACTATTATAAATTCACTCCTGAGGAAATGCTTCTTCCTTACAACTGTTACTGCAGTATCAAAATTCAGATGTTTTTCACTTTTACTTTTGAAATATATCATGGCTTGGCTTTGTTAGCATGCTTACACAACCGTCCTCATGCTTCTGCTGATTTACTAGTTAAACGCTATTTTTAGAAGAACTTGGTCATTCCTCACCCATCTTTGATGTCTGCAGAAATGTCCTGAGTATGTAGAACCTAAATGTTATTGTTGAGAATTTTACCTATGGGGACAATGTTCTTGAGTTCCGTGAAAGAGGTTTGAACTTGAAGCTAATTACTTGTCAGTCATGTTGGTCAAATTGTAGGGTTCAAATCTGAAGGCTTAGACAGCAGTCAGAGGCACATCAGTGGGAAGAGGACCTCGTCTGTCCTGAGTCTGTTAATTCTCTAGAGGGAACAGAAGTTTCTGTTTCTGCTCATTCTGAGAATCATTATTGTTCTATATCCTCAGATATATGCATGTGTCCCCCATCTTCATTTTGACTTTATAATTTTTGAAAACTGAAAAAATTCTTAATTTAAAAAAATGATTCTTGGTTGTTTGGCAGTAAGATAGTTAATAAGCTTGCAATTGGAAGGGGTTTCTTTATCTTAACATTAGAATGGTTTATCAGGAAACAAGCTTGTTGTAAATTACTAAAGATTTATAATCTTTCTGCCCCCTCCTCCCTGTGAGCTCTGATCCTTCCATGAAGGAACTGTGCTGTAGATGTATGTATTAGCTGGCGCTGGGCCCCAGCCACATGGTCACTTGGTATCTGCATTTGATGAACTGTGATTTTCTGTGGTGGTTTTCATCTGTTGCAAGGAAGCAAATTTCTTTGATGAGGGGTGAGGACCACATTTACCTCTGGGTATAAGAATAACTATTTAGAATACAGTCAGGGATTGTGCCGATTCGGTAAATGATGGCTGTAGGTTCTCCTTCAGGATCCATGACTATGCTAGCCCTGGGAAGTCGGCTGGGTTTCTGGTACCAGATGACTTCCTCTTGGTGCGTGGGGCTTAAGTCTAATTATTTGTTGTTTGCCACCCAGATATCTCTGCCACTATTGCATTTACGGCATCGACATTGTGCCATGCATGCCATTGTTTAGTTCAGAGCATCATAGCTGAATAAGACTATTGGTCGCTTTCCTCTCTGGAAGCTTGCACGGTGCCTTTGATATCATGAATGCTTGTTCTAGGGAGAGGCATCTCGGATCCTCCAGGTCTGTCTGTCAGTCCCTGACGTCATATACATACAAGTAGCTTTATGTGGACCAAGAAGGCTGATTTATTTGTTTAGGGGTGTTTGTGTATGTGCATGTGCTTGTGTGTTTGTGCACATGCATGCCCACACTCCCGTGCTTGTCTTTGTATCTTTTCCTGTGTTGAGGAGACCTGTTGTTCTATACTTTCCTTACTGGATTTATTAAATTTCATAATTACCCTCTGTGTGCTCAGAAGCACATTATTTGGTTATATATTTATTTGTTTTTTAAACAGTAAAATGCATTGTGTTTTGCCAGTGAAAAGAAGTTACTTTATGGAAATTATCAATGCAGATACTGTTTGATTTTGAAATATTTGTGTTCACATTGTGTAAGGCTAAGACTTTTAAAGGAAGATAGAGTTCATTACCTTTGAAACATGTCTTGTGTAATCATGCATTGCTTACTCTAGTATTTGTACATAAATTCAAATTTAAAATATATGCAATCTGACTTTGTGTGTTTTTCTGTTTAGAATCCCAGTCATGTTCTCTGTGGGCTGGCGGTGTGTACTTTCTGAATTCTGTTGTTTCCAAATATTCACTTTAGAACACATCATTTTGTCTTTTATACCTTTGAGATTTCTAAGGCATTTTGTGTGTGTTCATTGTTTTCATGTCTGAACTTGGAGTTAGGGAAGCCTGGACTCTCTTGCAGAGTTTGCTGTATGCACTCTTGCTACATGAGACTTTGGGTCCCTTGGGGAAATAAAAGCCACTGGTTCTTTAGATTGACTCCTGGATCATTTCTGCTTAATACTGATGAGCAGACGTTAGATACTATCAATATAATTAAGAGTTTCTATGTCTTTTCCTAGCTTTTGTCGAGTTTTTTCTCTATGCTAAATGTATTAGAAGACTAAAATTAACCAAAGTTGATCATAGCCTGTAACCCTGTGAGCTCTAGATCTTATGAGGTGGGGTTTCTTTATATCGGACTGTGAGTTTCAAAAGCAGTTTTCCTTCTCATTTTGAGACTTAATGTCTTTAAAGTAAATTGAGCTTGTGCCTTCTTTTCCTATTAAGAGTAGAACATTCCCCTCAGTCCCAAAGAAGGAACAAATAAAATGAATTCAACCTATTAAGGCTTTGAAGTTGTGGAACAGGAAGATAAAAATGAAAATAGAAAATAGGCGGAAAATCACGGTTGCAGTCACTTTAGAGAGTGTGAAGCCCCGTGCTAGTGGTGATAGCTCTGGTCATGCAGTAAGCGCTGGACACTGAGATAACCAAACACCGTCCCCCGTTCTAGACTTTCTGCAAATGGGACTCAAGGCTAAATCAGTGATGTCCTAGAAAATCTCAGAGTGTTTCTTCTTAGGGAAGGAAGAAGGGAGGAATTTTAACTCTTTCCCTTCTCAATTCTTATGTGTGGCCACCAAGTTTTAACAGTTACACTCAGAGTTACCTTTTGAATTTGTATTTTCATGTTCCCAATCCCTCCAGGCCCCCGCATCTTACCTGAATGAATGGTCACTTTGTTCTTGTCACTGGGTTTGTATCGTAGCTGTCCCACTTCTGGAAGTGTGGACTCTAGAGTCACCTGAGGGTCTGTTAGTAATGTATGGCTTTGAGTCCTGTACCTGTTGAATCAAGAACTTTTAAGAGCTGGGCCCAAGATTGCTGTGATGTGGTGCTGTGCTCCTGCAGTGCATGGCTGTGCGCCAAGGCCACTCGTCATGTGGAAGGCTGCCAGGGAGTCGGGGAGCTGTCTGTGTCTTCCTCTGGCTTCATGAAATGCTGATTGTTGGCTGGGAGGTGTGGTTTTGGCCTGAGATTTATCCACCTAACTGCCAGGTAGTAAATCACTGCTGGCCTCCAAGACATGTGGGACATAAGGGACCCTGAACACTCACAGTAAACCTGCCCCAGCGTTTCTCTCAGGAGGTGGGTCTAGCTAGAGGAAAATGGGTTATTGAGGGATGGGCCTCGCGGTTCATAGCCCCAGCAGCAGCCAGGTTCCAGTGTGCTGTTTCTACTTCTAGATAGAGAGTCTTGTAATTAGCTGCGTGAGGAGCTCACTGTCACTGTCACACCTTCCCACTGTGAAGGGCATCACCCCAGACGATGAAGAAACATAAATGCTTCCTTCCTCAGGTTGCTTCTCGATACATTTAATCACAATGATGAGAAAAGGACTTAACTATGTATAAGTTAGAAACTCCTAGAATTTCAGACGTGTGACTCTTGGGCTAATAATGTAAATATGACTAGTTAATAAAACTAACTAGTTTTATTTAGTTACTTAGCTTATTTATTTATTTGTTATTTAGTTTATTTAGTTATTTTAATAAAAATGTCTAGTTTTATCTAGTTCTCCTGGAGATTCAAATGGGTTTGGACCACTGTGAGTCTACACTGCTGTATAGACTGCTTTTCTCAGACAGTTGCTTGTTGTCTATGTTTACTAGTTCAGCCCTTCCCAACCCTCTTACGCCATGATGCACCCAGAGAGTGAGGACCACACTGTGCAGTGGGTGAATGTACAGTTCCTTCAGAGGCAAGATGCTCACCAGAAGGTGGCTGTCCTGAACGACTGCAGCTCTTCTACATTTGGCCCACTGGGTGGGAAGCTCTGATTGCTCGACACTCCTGATGTTGTGGGGCACAGGGCGTGTGACCCACTGCATAGGTCATAAGTGAGTCCTCAGAGATTGTGAGTGGATTGCCATTTTATGTTCCTTGCCCTCAGCACTGGGATGAGAATTCTTTTGTCGTGTTGGATCCAAGTCATATCTGGCTTCATTGTATCTGTCTTCTGGGTGGCTGCTGTAAGTCCACACTGGTAGGTCTCAAGCACAGGACAAATGGCTAACTGAGGTGCCTGTTGACACATGAAGTCGATGCTGGCCCTCAGCCCTCCGCATCACAGGTTCCTGTTACAGAGTCATCCTGGCTAGCTTTCCCTGTCTCCCACCCCAAACCTCTCCAGCCCTTGAGTGTCACCCAGTTTCTTTGATTCCTATCTAACCTAGGCCATTTTGGCTACTCGTCCTCTTGGTCCCTGGTTCCTCACTTGGTCTCTTGGTTCTCATCCTCTTTTCCTCCCCCGCCAGCCTTTTCTACTGGCCTGGTTCAGTGTGGACTCTTCTGGATGCCTCTGGCTGTTTTCTCATGTCTACAGCAAAGCTTCCTCCTCAGCAGTACTTTGGAGCACACACGTCCTCATTTCTCATTCGTGCACCAAGCTATGTGCATGCCTTGACCCTGCTTTCTAGGATCCTCCTTTTATAAACTATGTTTTAAGAATGTCACTGATGCGCCTTCTTAGATTTCTATCATTCGTAGTCTTCATTAGGCCTGCTTGAGTGCTTGGTTCACTTGATCTGGAGACTTAAACCTTAGCCCTTGGGAAATTTTACACCAGAGGACCAGCTACTTGCTGATTGTTTCTGGAGTGCTGTGCTTGGTTTCTTGGATGTGTGTTGCCAATCTCCAGGGCTTTTAGACACCTGTTGGCTCTGAAGCATTCATAGCCTGAAAGTCCTGCTTTCCTTCAATTGGGTCCTAAGGAGTAGAAATGTTTTTGTTAGCTTAGGGTCCAGAAACTGGGTTTTGTTTTTGAGGTATTCTAGATACAACATCACACACAGACACAGACACACAGACACACACAGACATACACACACACACACACAAAGAGGAAGAGGGAGAGGTTTGACTTTGAAGGATAGATCTTGGTATTTTAGGAGGTGGTTGCTCGGTACAATCAGAGTGAAGGGTGTGTGGTGGCAATTGACTGGGAATAATCAAGAGTATGTGTTATAGAATATTACTTTTTTTTGTTTTTCAAGACAGGGTTTCCCTGTAGTTTCTAGAGCCTGTCCTGGAACTAGCTCTTGTAGACCAGGCTGGCCTCGAACTCAGAGATCTGCCTGCCTCTGCCTCCCGAGTGCTGGGATTAAAGGCATGTGCCACCACTGCCCGGCTTTAGAATATTACTTTAATTATATAAAGACATCTTTATATAAATGGCATTGTGCATGTTTATGTTGCGGAATATAACTAGGCCAAGGTGTGTTAATTTATTTATGCTATATTTGTTTAACCATGTAAAGATGTATTACATTTGTTTATGCTGCATTTGTTTAATTATGCAAAGATGTGTTGCTGCTTCACCTTGCCTGCCTAAGGTATCTGGTTGGTCTAATAAAAAGCTGAATGGCAATAGCTAGGCAGTAGGGGGATAGGTGGGGCTGGCAGGCAAAGAGAATAAATAGGAGGAGAAGAGAACGAGAGGGATGGGAGAGAAGAGGAGAGAACAAGGAAGAATGAGAGGAAGATGCCTGGGGCCAGCCAATCAGGCAGCCACCAGCCAGGCAGACCATGGAGTAAGGCATACAGAATGAAAGAATGGTAAAAAGACCCCAGGCAAAATATAGATGGTAAGAAACAGGTTAGTGTTAGTTACAACAGCTAGCAAGAAAAGAACATAAGATAAGGCTGAGCATTCGTAACAAATAATAAGTCTCCGTGTCATGATTTGGGAGTCCTTGGTGGCCCAAAAGAAAGCCTGCTACAAGTATGGGCCCAGCCATGTATGGAGGTCATGGATTTTGAAGGAGCAGGAAAGGTACTTAGATCTGCTCTTTCAGAAACTGGCTTCATTACCCAGGATGCTTAATGGTGTAGTATACGGAGGCTCTTTACAAACAACTTCAGCCTCTAGAGAAGCGAAGGCTTGGGAGTGGACCCTTAAACAGTAAGAAGTAGCTGGTATTAGAAATGGTGAATAAATAACTTGTCAAGGTTGACTCAGAAACCTTGTCTAGATGGATGTAGGAAGCACCTTTAACCTTGTAATGCCAGCTTGCCATTCGAGGGTTAATGAGACCAGAACGTGTGAGTATGTTTTCATAAAACTGGACTAAAGGCTGCTATGTTGAAGTTTGGATTTAGGATACATTTTTTTTCATGTGTATATTGTTGCAAGATACACTCACCAAATGCTCTCAAATGGGAAGGAGGGATTTTCTGTGTGGAAGGAGATCCAGATGCCTCTGAGGAAGGACCTTCAGGGCCCAGCTTTTAATCTGTGGAGTGAGGATAAATGCAGGGTTGTTGTGGAGGTCAAAAGTATGGAGAGGAGACGGGTAGCTTTGGCTTTTGAAACAGGCAGTGCTTATGTAGCCTGGAATATAGAAGCTCCCCAGTGGCTCAACATTTAAGAAGGAATACTTGACTGCTTCCTTTCTACTCCTGAGCACTGGACCTGACCTGAGCAGGGCTGGTTGATTCCCTTCCCTAACTGCCTTGACACCTACCTTGTCTCTGGGGGACCATTAGGACCTTAAGAAACAGCCCTCCCTAGACTCTTCTTTTTAAAATTATACATGCCCTTTATTTCTTACATATTTTTGATTGAGGTAATTTACTGTTGTTGATACACAGATAATTTTTTGACTTTTTCTTGTTTGAGAATTTCATACATGCATATACTATGTTTTGATCAAATCCACCTCCCATTCTCCCTCTTTCCATTCTTCTCTGTCTCCCCCTCCCCCCACCGCCATCCAACTTTTCCTCTCGTCTTCATGAGCTTTGTTTAAAACCTGCTTTCTCCATTTTGCACTGCCTGTGTGGGTGTGCATTAGTGCAGGATAGTCTCTGGAGGATGGGCGGCATTCTGGGGGCCATAGCCCCAAAGAAGATAGTCTCTCTCCCACAGTAGGTGGCATTTGCTGGTAGCTCCACAGTTACTAGTAGGACTTCATGAACTCCTCCCATAGCCATGCTGGGATTTTGGCTGGCTGGATCTTGTTACTATCTTGTGTGTGCAGTTACAGCCTCTGAATCCTGTGCGCAGCAGCCTTGCTATGCCTGGAAATACTGCATTGCTGCAGACATCTGCTGCCTCTGGCTGTACAGAGTCTTTTTGGCAATGATTCCTAAGATTTGGAGGAAGGGGATGTATTAGAGACACCCTATTTAGAACTGACTGTACCATACCTAGTCTCTTATTCTCTGCATGTTGACCATTGTGGGTCTAGACATTAATCATTATCTGCTGTAAAACGGAGCTTCCTTGATGAGGGTTGGAGATGTACTAATCTATGGGTATAGAGATAACTTAAGAGGCATTTTATTACTCTGTTCAGTTAGAAGAATGATAGTAATATGTTTTCCTCTAGGGCCTATGGCCTGGCTAACCACAGGTTGTTGGTCCAGTTGTTTGTCTTGTGGATCAGGCTTTAAATCCAATCAGAAAGTAATTGAGTACTCCCCTAACATTTGTGCCACTCTTTCATTAGTTGCATGTCTAGCCAGGGCAGTAATGATTGTAGCTTGCTTACAGGGGTCACAGCTTGGTCAGACTGCTGAGTATGTAGTATGCATAGCACCTTCCAGCACCACTGAAGTTGTCGGTAGGGGGAAGCTTTCAGGGCAGTACTAGCCTGGTCTATCCATGCCTTGTGTATGACTCAGTATGTCTTTAGTGCTTGGGTCTTTCTATCAGCAATATAACCAAGAGCAGTGCAATACACTATAGTGTTTGAGGAAGGATCTATGGGACAGCACTGTGCATCAGCTTGATAAGAGGTAGCTCATACCTAGTACGTGCTGCCAGAACTCAGTCCCATCAGTCCTTGGACTCTTGAGCTGTGGTTGGAATGTGGATTCATCATCGGGCAAGTTGCTTGGGCAGGAGACACTTGGTTGCCAGGAGCTCCAGTAGGATAACATGTCCCGCTGCTTGCTTCCCACAGCAGAGGCTGGTCCAGCAAACTGAGGCAAACTCAGGGCAGGAGGCTCCTGGGTGCCTTGCTCACAGATGTGGCAGAAAATCCTGAAGGTTGGCCCTTAGCTGCCCCCACTGAACTGTCTAACTTTCAGGGAGTAAATGGAGAAAAGATTGCATATGGGTGCGTGTCTAACAAAAGGCTCAATTCAGCTTCTGTGCCACAAGGACAGGACTTGGGTTTAGTTCAGACCCTCCTGTCAACACTTAGTTCTGCAGTCATTTTGAACTCACTTGCACCCCAGCTGTACTGGTGCTAACAAGTACTGGAGTAAATTCAGGAAGTTTGTTCTAACTCCTGTCTGCAGAGGGGTTGGTCTCTGTCTTGGTTAGCTGGAGTCTAGCAGCAAGGAGAGACTTGGCTTTGTAATGTTTCACCTCCAGTCTCTGAGACTGAAATACAGTATAGCATAGAATCTGGTGCAGATTCCAAATCAGGAGTTAGTGTAAGATCCCAGTGCCTGATTGAGCTTTGCTGTGGGCAGTATGGACACTTCCCGCCAAACTGGAGGGCTTTCAAAACCAGCATGGTAGGCAGTGGGGTCTTCTACAACTGCCTTTCCTTGACCTTCTTTGAATTTCTTTTTTATTTGTAGATTTTTTTTTCTTTTAAAGAAAAATTCAGTTACTGAGAGAACACAAAAAGGGTCTACTTGTTTAAGTGGAAAGAAATAAATTATCTAATAGATATCCCCCAATACACACACACACACACACACACACACACACACACACACACACACACACACACACACAACCAGAGTGGGCCTTCCTGTGGAAATTCAGGCACTAGGGGAGTTAAAAGGTGGTGATAGTTTGTGTATTTATTTCCCTTGTAACCCTGGCCCACCAGTCATGTGTTCTTTGTTCTAAGGCACCCTTACCTACTGATTCTGTTCCCCTGGGTCTTTTGGTAGCGGTTTCCGTCTTTTGGTTCCTGTACAGTATCTGGCAATAACAGGGCCTCACATATCTTGTTGAGAGAGTGAGTGAATGGAAACTGGGGCCACAGCCTCAGCCAGTCCAGTGGTGTTGTATAGGCTTAGCTGCAGAGCTTCTTGTGAAGCCTCAGTAATCGCTCCTGACCCTCAGCCTGGGTCAGCCTTCCCACAGCCATCCTGCCCTGGTTGTGCTGGATCTCATTTGAAGTGCTGATCTGTAGGGAGGAGGTATTTGTGCTAACATAGTAATAATTGTACCTTTCTTTCTTCTTTCAGCTTCCTTTGCGGCCCTGTTGCACTGGTAAGATCATTTTATCTTTAGTGATGTGTATTACGTAGATGTTTATAACCTACCAAAACTATATCCCATATATTTAAAAGAATAATTTCTGTATCATAAGGATGAATGTATCTTATATACAATACTCTGAACGACTAGTTTAATTGATAAATCAGGATCAGAATAATAAACTTTTTTAATAAAAATATCCATTATTAAAGAGGCTATATTTGATACTCCAATTTGCTTAACATTGAGTGTTAGATTGATGTTTTTAATCTTCTGGATGGAACGATGTATGAATTTTGTGATCTAGGCAGTTTCTGAGTGGTACCCAATGGCACATTCAGTGTGATCTATATTTTTATAGTACATCACTTAAAATATTGTTATGGTTCATTTTAATGTTAAAATCTAATTGGAATGTGTTTTCTTATGAAGAGGAATTTTAGTAGACTTGTTAAAACGTGGTAGAAAACAATACAAATACAATCGTTTTTCAGTTTTATTGCAACTGTCTACAATCTGTAAGACTTCCCTCTTTGCTTTTGGAGTAATCTTACAGCTTCACACTGTTGGCTTTGTTGTTTTAATGTTTCCAGGAGCCACATAACGCACCTCTTTGAAAATGATCGGCATTTTTCTCACCTCTCAACGCTGGAAAGGGAGATGGCTTTCCGCACTGAAATGGTTAGTTTTTTTTTGTGTGTGTATATTATTTCATTGTAACATTTAATTTTCAAACGCTTTAGCGTGAAAAGTTTCAGAAAGCCATGCCCAAGTAAAAGGAGTAGACGGTTCTCCTTACTCATCGTGTAGCATCAACGACAGACCACACAGTCGTCCTTCCCTCCTTACCCATCTCTGTTTGAAGGAAGCTACACTTAGCCCTTGTGAGAGTACATTCAGGTTCTTCACAGGACTCTGCGCTGTTAGCGGTTTCTTAGCACCATCACGTAAACTGGTCTGTGAGTGAGCCGATTGGCACTTAGCAGCTGATGCCTTACTGTCTGCACATGTGTTACTTGCTGTATTGCTGAGTCTGAGAATCTATAAATCCCTCTTTCTGTTTTGTTTTTCTGCCATTTATCTATTGAAGAACCAGAACATACACACACACACACACACATGTGCACACACACACACACACACACGTAGTAAACATGTGTATGTTCAGTAGAATTGCCCACTGTGACTCATGTTCTCACCGTGTTCCTGTCTCCTGTGTTTTCTGAAGACTAATGGAAGACGTGGGTCCCTTTCTGTGAGGATTACATTCAGTTGGTGCTTAACACATCTTAGTGTCCTCGCCGAGTCCTTCCTCGAGCCCAGCCATCTCCGTAGTTCACTCCTCTCATTAGAATAGACAAACGGTCATTATTTTTTTATATTTAAAAGTTTCCATCTCCTCCCCTTCTCCTTCCCCTTCCCTCCCCTCCCCTCCACCCATACCCCCCCCCCTTCTCCAGGCCAAGGAGCCATGGGGTTCCCTACTCTATGTTAAGACCAAGGTCCTCCCAACTCCCCCCAGGTACAGGAAGGTGATCAACCAAGCTGAGAAGGCTCCCACAGAGCCCGTCCATGCAGAAGAATCAAAGCCCAGCGTTAAGGTCATGCTCAACCTCCTTATCTATCAGGGAAATGCAAATCAAAACAACTTTGAGATACCATCTTACACCTGTCAGATTGGCTAAAATCAAAAATACCAATGATAACCTTTGCTGGAGAGGTTGTGGGGTAAGGGATATACTCATCCATTGCTGGTGGGAATGCACACTTGTGCAACCACTTTGGAAAGCAGTGTGGCGGTTTCTCAGGAAATTTGGGATCAACCTACCCCAGGACCCAGCAATTCCACTCTTGGGAATCTACCCAAGAGATGCTCAATCATACTACAAAAGCATTTGCTCATCTATGTTCATAGCAGAATTAGCAAACATTATTTGTTTGTTTGTTTATTTACAAAACAGTGAGTCATGAATTTATATTAAGATTTTCAAATTGAAATTTAGGATTTGATCTGTTTTACTTGATACTAAATTTGTTGTAATATAAGAATGTTAATTTCAAATTACTTACTTAATAGGATAAAATGTCAAACTCATTACTAGAAATACAGTTATTAACAGAAACGTAGGGTTCTCTAGCAGCTGTCTTGATGCTCTTGCTGTACTCCACTTAGAATGACCAGAAGAATTATCTGGTATTCTCTTTCAATTTGTTAAATAATTAATGCCTTTTTAACTTTTTGTTCCTTAAATATGGAAAGTTGTATATTTGTAATTATATGAAATGTTATATGTTTCTAAAGTGAAGCTCCCAGGCCAGGGTAGATGCGTGGTTCCGGGCACTGCTGTAACAGTGTCCATCCAGAGTGGATGAAAGCAGCGGGCATTGTTTTCTAAGGTTCCTGCACGAGGAAGGAGCTGCGCAAGGCAGGCTTCTCCCTGGGCTGCCTGGGTTGCTTGGCTTGTTGCTGCATCCCTCTTCAGCCTCTTTCATCCTTGTCTGTCTTCCGTGCCTTAAGGCTGTGTTCAATTTAGAGTCACCTTGGTCTGCTTTGTCTTTGCTTTAACTTGATTATGTCATTATAGGTCCTATTTCCAGAGGAGATTGTAGTCCCCGGTTTGGGTCTCCACAAGAGACCTTGTTAACATAATACAGTAGGAGATGGAAGTTTAGGAAGAAGTGTGTGTGAACTAATGCAAGCCGCTGTGGGCAGTGGGGAATCACCATCCTGTGTTCAGAGCTTGCAGCCGTTCCTGCTCTGGTCAAGCTGCCGAGAAGGGGGCGTTTGCACTCTGCCTGTGTCCCTACACTTGCCTCTCAGACTCTTGCCTAAACTTCATGGACTGTCATGGGCGTTTCGTTTTAATTTTATTTGTTTATATTGAGGGACGTCTGGTGTATTCCTGGCTGCTTCACACTTTGTAGCTGAGGATGTTCCTCCCATCTTTACTTCTCAAGTGCTGGCCTCCCAGCGGTGCCTGTATCTGGAGTGGTAGGCTTCGAGCGCAGAGCCTCCTGCATGCTGGGCAGGCACCCAGCCAGTGAGCTATATATTCAGCCCCGCCTCTTATTTTTGTCTCATGTGTTATTTCACCCTTGTTGCAACCCTTTTCAAAGTAGCATGCCAGACAAAACATCCCTATTACCCTCAAAATACACCCCACTCCCACCCCGTCCCCAGTGTCAGCTCATCCGTTGAGTTGCTGTGGGTGGGGGATATGGTTTGTAATGTTATTGTTTAATAGGAATGTGCATAATGTGCAGTCTTTTTAAAGAACACATATGGATTTTTGAATGTAAATCTGGAGGAAGTAAGATTGATGCCATTTTATGTATTCAATAGACTTTTCATACATAGCATATGCTAAATTACATGTATACATATTTAAATTCTGAAGCCATTTTTGAAGCAATTTTTCCACATAATTATTTCAATTAAGATGAAATTCTTCTAAAATACACTTTTTTTGGAACCTAAGAATTTATAAGTAACCAGAAGCCTGTGAAATTATTGTAGCTATTACCTGCTTGAGTGCTCAGTTTTTCAAAACCAGTGTATTTTCAATATTTGTAATCTAAGAAGATGAATAACTGTACCTTTGATTGTAACTGGAGCATATCCTTCTTTCAGGGGCTGTATTATTCTTACTTCAAGACTATAGTGGAAGCACCCTCATTTTTCAGTGGAGTGTGGATGATAATGAATGACAGGCTTACTGAATACCCCCTTGTTATTAACACATTAAAAAGGTTCAATCTTTATCCTGAGGTAAGTTGTTACTTTTCTCAGTTGTGATTTTTCATTTACGAAATTGCTTCTTAGAAATTAAATATGATTCTAACTCTTTAGTTTTGACTCACCCTCCTAAGTTTTACTTCAATTTTTAGTAGAAAATATGCACCATGGGGAAGGAGTTTATTGGGGGAATTTTGGATTTTGGGAGCTATAATAGTGATTGCTTTATTAGAAGGTGAGAGAACTGTCTGTGTTTGGTGAGTTTTTGTCCTGTGTCATTTGCCAGGTAACATCTCTTCCCTCTGCCTTCATTTGACTTATTTCTTAAGCATTTTCTGGACCCTGAGCTAAGAAACAACTTCGTTTGTGACTTGAAATCAAGATGTCTTGTGAAGCCCACTTCTTCCTTTTACCTTCTTACCATGTGGTCCCGGCAGGGCACCTGATGGCCGGGCCATGTCTGTCTAGCTCTCTGCTCAGCAGCTGTCTGTAGTGGGTCTGCAGCCTCCCATTTTTTCCCACTGAGAGAATGTCTGACCCTTCTGGGTCAGTGACTTGATAGATTATTGAGTAATCAGTATCTGTGCCCTCAGAGTGCAGTGTTTGCCCACAGAGTACTGCTTTTGAGGATTTTCTATGACTGTATACATGTAGACTTTACAAAAATGGGATTGCAGGGTGTGGGCAGTTTTTTAAGTGTTCCTTTTTTCTTTTGGGGATATTCATAGCCAGCCTCTCTACCACGACCCTTCCATTGCGTCAGTTTTAGTGGTTGTATGCACGATCTACTATTGTCTCCTTTAGCCCAGTTTTAATGAACGTTTTAATTTTTCAAACTTCTGAATATTCTAAGCAAAGCTGCAGCGAGTGTCCATGAATCTAAATATTAGTTATACACATCTTCCTTTGTTAGCTTCTACTGCTGTAATAAACAAACTTGGGGAGGAAAGGGTTTATGTGGTTATCTAATGGCCGTAGTCCATTGAGAAAGCCAAAGTAGGAATTGAAGGCAGGAACTGAAGAGGAGACCATGGAAGAGTGCTGCTTACTGGTGCTTGCTCCCATGACCTGCCCAGGTGTGGCACCACCCACACAGGCTGAGCCCTTACACATCAGTCATTAAATCAGGAAAATGCCCCACAAGCTGCTGATGGGCCGGTCTTTTGGAGGTATTTTCTCAATTAAGAATCTTTCTTTTCAAAATATATCTAGGTTTGTGTCAAATTGACAGAAACCACCAGCAAAACATTTATTCATTTAAAAAAAAACAACTGAATTTGTGGATATAGCCCTTCAGTTCAGCAGAATATGTATTGTAATGATTTGGGGGACATATTGCCCAAAGGCTTTCCACATAGGTTATACAGATCGGATTCCTGCCAACAGCAGTTTTGGAAGTGTTGATTTGTGTCCTTGCTGATTTTGATAGACAGGAAATTATAACTCCTGATGTATTTTATTCATTCATGCATATGTATGCATTTCAGTGCTATGTAGCTACTTATCTCTATTTTACAAAAGAATTCCTATTCATGCCTCTTTGTCTTTGTTTCTGTTGGGTTTCTTAAAGACCCGTTTTTATACATAAGATGTTATTATGAGAAACTAATAAATATTTTCTTTTTAGCTATAGATACTTTTCTATGCCTCATTTTATGCCATGAATCTTTTAACTTATGAATTTTAGGCATGCATGTAAAATATTTATTCTTTATAGTTATTTTTATATTTTTAACTTATTTGTAATTTGTGTTGATGGGTTTGTAGAATAAGAATTTTTTTCCACACTGGTCTTCTGTGTAACTTAACACTGATGAGAGACCCATCTTTTCTCCACTGATTTCAAGTAGCATTTTATATACAAACTTAGTGTACATATAGATGACTATCATATTGACTGAGTTTTCTGTCCTGCCTGGTTCCCGCAGTCGTTAAGTCCCAAAGAAATCACACAGAGGTCTACATTAATTATAAACTAATTGGCATAGTATCTCAGGCTTCTTATTAACTCTTATAACTTTTATTAGTCCATAATTCTTGTCTGTGTTAGCCACGTGACTTGGTACCTTTTTCGGCGAGGCAGCCACATCTTGCGTCCTTTGCTTCTGGGTCATGACTGCAGACTGAAACTTTCCTCTTCCCATAATTCTCATTGCCACGCCTCTACATCCTTCCTGGCTACTGACCAGTCAGCATTTTATTAAAAACAATACAAGTGACAGGATAAAAGACCATTGTCCCACAGCACTATCATTTTTGTCTGGATTTGATGGTTAGTTTGCCTTATTTGAGGTCCTGAAAGTGGACTTTGAACTGGAGATTTCCTTACAGCAAGGTATCAGGGAGTGAGTGCCCTTGGGTTCCCACCTCAGCCAGGTTGGAGCAGGAGATAAAAAAAGGGGTTGAGCTGCAATTGAGTCCCATCAAAAGCTCCAGTAAACCTCCTGAGATCTATGGGCGGGGGTAGCTTTATATGGTTAGGCTTCCTTTGGCAAAGGCCCCTGGACCAGGTATCGCTTCTGTTGATGAGCCTATTACGGGATGCAGTTTTTCCTTGTGTGACCTTGAGTCCATTACTTTCTTCAGCCCAGAGCAGTTCCTTAGAGTTGACAGCTGTCAGCTGTCAACCATCTGGGCAGCTGCTGGAGCTGGGAGTGCCTCTGTGTGGAAGGCAGATGAGCTGGTGTCCACTGCCTCCACTCTTACGTTGATCTATCTGGCTGTGCTTCCGCCAGTGTCAGCCTATTCCAGCCATTTTCGGGATGGACCTTCAGAGTCAGTAGGACATTGTTCCTCTTACTCTTTCTTTCACTTTTCCAGGACAATTTTAGCTATTGAGATTTTTGGAAGGATTGTTTTATCTTTATGAATTGTTTTATCTTTATGAACTAATTTGAGATGTGAATTTACATCTTGAAAAATCAGACACACACACATCTTTTATGTTCCTTGGGTAGAATTTTATATTTTTCTAAAAATATCAATCTTGCAAATTTCTTATTTTAGTTCTTTTCCCTGTGGTCACCAGTTGAAGACTTGTGTAGTAAAGTCTGTGTGGGAGAGGTCGAGCCTCCTCTGTCTAGATAAAGAGGGAGTCAAACAGTTGAGGCATGAAAAGAAAGTTTGACAATTATGAAAATCTCTAAAACACATTCTAGTAATGAAAATTATTTCTTATGTCGTATTTATTTTCTTTAAAAAGGTGATCTTAGCCAGCTGGTACCGGATTTATACCAAAATAATGGATTTGATTGGTATTCAAACCAAGATATGCTGGACAGTTACCCGAGGAGAAGGACTCAGTCCAATTGAAAGCTGCGAGGGTGAGCTTCTTTGTCAGGCTGTCCCGTTGTCTGTTGGGACGTAATAGACTTTCATCTTAGTGCTGCAAATAATAGCCACATTATGGTAACGCACAGATTTGGGCAGGCTGCTGTGCTTCCATGGTGACAGGATAATCACATGGCTGGGAGAAGTGGACTGACCCTGAAGCTTCTTTCGTCACATTTTGGCCCTTGAGCCGGGTGGTTCAGGTGTCACCTAGGATGAGTTACATGCCACATGTCCGTGGACTTTGAGTTTTTTTTTTTTTTTTTTTCAAGACAGGGTTTCTTTAGAGCCTGTCCTGGAACTAGTTCTTGTAGATCAGGCAGCTTCAAACACACAGAGATTTGCCTACCTCTGCCTCCTGGGTGCTGGGATTAAAGGCGTGAGCCACCACTGCCAGGCTAGACTTTGAGCTTTTTTTATAGCAAGGTGCTTGCCACAAAGTTGCTATGCTCTTCCCAAGGTAGCTTCTTTCCAGCTGGACTGCTGTGGCTGCTGATGTGGCTTTCCAGAGGCAGTGGTGTTGCTTTTGCCTTTCTCTACTGCAGTCCAGCCCACGTCCCTGTACCTCCTCGAAAGGTGTTTCAACAGGCTTACAGCCCTGCTTTCAGACCAGCGTATCTGTAATACTGTTCTCATCGCTAGTCTGCATTCATGTCCTGTTTTCATATGGCAACCAAGGAAACCGTTTATCTGGCAAGCGTTTCACAGTAAGCACAGTTTAATGTGAATTGCTAGACTCATAACATAATTTGTGTCTAGAGCATATGTTTTGTTTATTTTTAAAGGATTGGGAGATCCTGCTTGCTTTTATGTTGCTGTAATTTTTATGTTAAATGGACTAATGATGGCATTATTCTTCATCTATGGCACATATTTAAGGTAAGAATATTTTAATATATATTTACAAAGCATATCATAATAAAAAGTTTTTAGCTAATAATTATTGATAGCTTATTGCTCAATTTTAATAGTGTTTCTAAAATGTCTGTCTGTGGTTATAATAGGATTTCTTATTTATCTGATTTTTATTGTTGATATGGCAGTCACATTTCAGATAGTTTTAGAGACTTAAATAGAGTGGGCATATGTAGTAAGTGCTAAGATTCATAAACATAAGATATGTAATATGCATCATTTTCATAAAATATTAGAAAGCATCACTATCAAATGATAAGAATGGCCTTTGCTTTAGCAGAAGTGTACTCCACACAACTATTTACTGTCCGCCCGTCTTCCCAGTCAGTGTTCCTGCACCTTAAATCGTGGCAGTGTTTGAAGATTTGTGTTGCATTTCCCTTTTTATTTTCATAACATATTACAATATGTGTCTCTGTTTGTCTGAACTGTTATATATCATTAGTGTGTGTGCTTGTGCATACATGTGAGTGTATGTGTATGGAGGTTAGAGGAAAATGTTGGGTGTCATTTCTTAGGCACTGTCAAAATTTTGAGACTAGGTCTCTTGCTGGCTTGGAATTCCCCAAGTGGGCTAGGCTAGCTGATTTTCAAGCCCTGGGAATCTACCTGTCTCCTCCTCCATAGCACTAAGATTACATGATAGAATTATCCATCTTTTTTCCTGGGTTCTGGTATCAGACTCAGGCCCTCATGTTTGCAAGGCAAGCACTCTATGACCAAGCCGTCTCCTCAGCCACTTGAGCTTATCTGACCTTGAAAATATCATAGATGTTTCTTCCTGCTGCTTGATGACTGAAATGCAGGACTGTGTGCATACAAATAAGATTGTACACTTGTTTAGTGGAAGAGACTTGGGGCCCCTTACTGTCCTATTAGCTTTTTTGTATTTTCAGTTATTACTGCTTAAAGACATATTTTTAGCTCAGTGTTTGAGTATATAGAAGTTACTTGGTAAATGTTTATCAAATAAAGAAGCACAAGATGAATTTAAAATGTATTTGCGTATAGATTTAAAATGCAGATATCTTTACCTTATTTAGGAGACTAGATTTGAGTAAGCTAAATGCAAACTTGGTGTTACTTGCTAGGATGCGTGGATAGTTCTACTGCTTTTATTGTTGGATGTCTTTCTCACCATCATAAGGTAAACATTCACACTGATCTCTTGCCATGCTTGCTGTAACTTTTATCTAGAGGGTAAAGGCACAGTATCCGTGAAAGGGATATGCGGTTCTGGTCCTAGTGGCACTGAGCCCGAACAACTTCCTTACTCTTTAACCCTAACGCTTCATGATAAACAAACACTTTTGTCCATATATGGGTAATGCATGCTCACTTGTTCAGTCCACACCTGAGATATATGCTAAGTGTTTTCTTTCTTAAGACTGTGGCCTGTGGCAAATGTGAGCAGGCAGGGTAGGAGATGAGGATGGTGGCATTATGCATATCAGTGGAAGACAGAGGGAGTAAGAAAGGAAGAAAGTCTAGAATCTTGAGGTAGAAGTTTGTTCTGATTGAAGGGACACCAGCCCCACCCTGAAGAATGCTAGGATTTGAATAGTTGCACCTGACAGGAAAACACATCCAGGGTGAGGCAGAAATGGGGGCACGTAAGATGTGGAAGCAGACATCAAGGGGACAGTTTGACCTGAGGGCTCATGTTCTCCAGGGGCCAGGGGGCAGCTAAAGTTACAGCCGTGGGTGGGCTGGGTGATGAAGGTCTTAGTGTGAGGCTGGCTTCAAACCTGTTCCAGAGTGAATGGAGTAAACTTGAAGTTTACCAAGCAGTGAGCCATGAGTCAAGCTGAACTTTGATCTCAGAGGCTCCCGCACTGCCACCTTTCCGAGAGGCACACAGTGAACCCTCAGCACAGCGTCATGCTGCAGAGCGTCAGCTATAAGGAGCTTTAGGTTGGCACTCCAGGTTTTTTTTCATGGAGAAGAAGAGTATTTTAGGGACTGGGGAAAATGACTCAGTTGGTAAAATGCTTATATTTCAAGCATGGAGACTTGGGTCCTTCACCAGAACCCATAGATATTAGTTACTTTCATGTTGCTGGTACAAATCACCATGACCAAAGTGGAAGAAAGAATTTATTTTGGCTTGTGGTTTAGAGGGATAAGAGTCTATCCTGGCATAGAGGCATGGTAGCAAGTGGCAGGCACAGCAGAAGGAGCAAGACATTGAGAGAGCGAACTGGAAGTAGGGCATGAAGTGAAGGTATAAATTCTCAAAGCCCACCTGTACTTCCTCGGCAAGGCTGTATGAGTCCCCAAGCATCCACCACCATCTGGGGACCGAGTTCTCAAAGACTGTGCCTATGAGGGACATTTTTATCCAAACCACTACACCTTGTTAAAAAAGAAACTTGACATGATGGTCGGTACATCCTAACACTGGGGAGGCTGAGACAGGTAGATTCTGCATGCATGCATGTGCACAGACCCCCCCCCCCCCCGCCCCCCCCCCCACCACATTCACACACACCACAGATGTTTAAAAGTAATGCAGGACTATTGAGTGTCACTACAACCTGAGCTTGTTACATTGGTGTCTGTGTGTGCTGGGGAATGCCCTAATGCTTCCCTGTCTATAGTTGCAGTCCCACAAATGTCTGCCGTCTTAAGTGTGGTGGTGAGGGAATGATTTAGACTCAGAGCATCCGACTCTGTCCCAAATAGTGATCTTTATTCTTCTCCCAGGGTCAAGGCCTACAGCTTGCCTCAGTTCTGCCTGCCTTACTGCCTTTGACCTCTTTGTACTGCCCAGGCTTGATGCTCTACCACAGCCTGCAATTACTAGGATGTGCTCATTTTCTGGCTGTCTTTGTGGTTTGTATAACCACCAAGTAGAGCTCATGCTGCCTGTCATCACAAGATGCCAATAAGCCAAGCTGGGAATTAACCCTTTAAGTTGCCTAGATCTAAGAAGGCTGAAGAGAAACATCCTAGAAACTACATTCCACCCCCATCTCCTGAGAGCATGACCACAGGACCCTCCTTCATTCCAAAGTTACCCTTGCCTTCTGGTCAGGTGATTTGCAGTGTCTCTGAGGTTCTTGATACTTCTATTGCTCTTTACCTGTCCTCACTTTCTCCTCATATGATTTCTCTCTGTGCACTGGGGTTTCCATGACCCCAAGGCTACTGAGCCTTGAGCCACCACCTGGTTAGAGACAATTTGGAACAAACAAGCCCTTTGTGTCTGTGTGTGTGTGTGTCTGTGTGTGTGTCTGTGTGTGTCTGTGTGTGTGAATTCCTTTCTGCAGTTTTAGTTGTGTGCCTAGAAAGTGCCTCTGTGTGTCCCTCCTGTCCCATACCATTTTTATTAGTCCCAAATAATTTCATTAGTCCTGTCCAAGGGTATCTCTGAAGATAGATGGGAAAACAAACCCAGCTGCTCTGCTCACAGTCTCCACTTAGCACCAACAACACAAAGGCTTCTTTTTGACAAGTTCCCTGTTCACGTGTGCTTCGGCTGGATGGCTGTGGGTACAGGGTTCATGTCCCCATTCTTGACTCACTCAGTTTGTTGGAGCTTCTTCCTAAACTCAGGCAGCATGTCCCTGTGCTGCCGGGCTGCTACAAAGACGTCCACAGAGGGTGGGGTGGAGAGACATACAGGGCGACACACGTGGAAAGCACGGGGCCTCCTAGCTCTCCCTTTTCATTCATGAACCTTCTTCTCTGCTTGGCCATTTGGAAGCTTTCTAAATTTAGTCTTTGTGTCATTGCGTGGGAGCATTGTTGTGTCGGGAAGATGAGTCACTCCTCTCAACCCGACCTTTAACCACTTTCCCGTTCCTGGATTTTGGGGGTTGCTAACAAAAACTCCTAAACCCTCAACCTCTGCCTTCACTTCCTGTGACCAGTCCCCATCCCCCTAAGCTGCTAGGAGCTACCAAGCTGTCTGTGAAGAAGAGAAACCTGTCACTTTGGGGATTGCAAGGATTTCAGTGCCACAGCACCCTCAGCCTGGCCATTCCCGCAGAACTGGTAGCTCTTTGCACAGTGGGCCAGGGATGACCTTGGGATTGAGATAGGTTCTCACTGGTTCTAGAGCTTGCAATGAGGTGAGGCTGGCTGCTCTAGGGGTCAGTCTGTCCTGCCTGCCCAGCACTGGCTTTGCAAGGATCGGCCACCACGTTGCTTTTGTTTATTTGTTTTTTAAGTGTGAGGTCTGATGACAGGACTCTGTCCTCCTACTCCAAGTGCTTTTTCCAAATAAACCAATTATGCTGTCACTCTGGGTGCTGCCTGTACCTCTAAGAGTTAGTGTTAATGGCTATGAAGTACTTTCAGTTACCATGTTTACAGTTCCCTAACGTTTTTCTTATTTGAAGGTTAATTGAATTACTTTTCTAATATTTTGACTGGGATAAAAGTGCAGAGTTTTTAAAATATGAGTTAAGAATAAAGAGGATGATATAAAAAGTTGTCAAGGAATTTGTCAGTATGAATTGTGTTAGGGTAGAGAGAAATAAAATATAGAGTTTTATCTAACAGACTAGAAATGTACAGGGCAGACTAAGTGTATCCCATTTTTCCACATGTATGTTTGTTTATTAAAATAACATGGCAATGCAGATATCTATTTTCAGAAGCCAGATATCCATTGCTTTTTATCAGAAGAAGAAATAGAAGGGAAATAGCAAACAGTGATTGGGACTGACTCCCCAGGATGTGACTCTTAAGGAGACAGAGAGAGATATATTTTCCAAATGTAGCTTATTTACAATGTAATTCTTTTCTTGTAATTCTCAGTATTTTAGAATTCTCCTAAATTCCCCTTTAAATTACTCTTTAGGCTGTATGTTTGTGGCCTATGGTAGGTACGTTGTTGTTCAGTGGGGATCTTGGTATTAGCATGCTGTAGATTGACAGTGCTAAGGATAGGGTTTCTTCTATAGCTTCTTTTTGGGGAAAATTCATACATGCTCAAGGCATGAACTTCTTGGATTTGTAAAATTCATAAATGTCCAAGGTATGAACTTCTTTAGTTGGTAAAGTTGATAAATGCCCAGGGCATGAACTTCTTTGATAGGTAAATAACAAAAGTATTTGTTGTTGGATTTCAGAGCAGATCCTGAGCACGCAGACAGCTCTTGGCAGTGTGGCAAGGCTTTGCAGTCCTTTGCAGAGTTGGAAGTTAACTCTGGACAGTGTGCATGAGAGTCTGATTGGTTGGTTAGTTTTGGAGTTAATATCTCCTCTGCAGTGGTTTTCACTGATGGATGTTTTTGCAACGGGCAGCCTGGAAAAATACCACACATAGAAAATTCATTTTAAAAGTCACTGATGGAAGATGTGTACAAACTACAACACTATTTGGGCCAAGATTTGTTTTCCTTTTGGAGCTAATACAACAAGAGATGGAGTGCGTGCTAGGTTAGAAGTTTAGGAAGTGGAAGGCAGGACGCAAAAGTGTTTGAGTCTGAAACTGAAGCTGACTTTGAATGCTCTGTCACCAACCGGACATTCGCGCCAGCTTTCCACATGCTGTCACAAAGAAGTGTGTTTCTATTCACAGCTCTAGAGGGTCAACCCATGGCAGAGTGGTTAGTTCATGCTTGCCACATTAAAACGGCATGCTGAAAAATGGATTGTTCTTACTCATGTAAGCCTTACTAGATTAGCACCATAGGAAGGATTTTCCCAGTGACATCTGCTCTGCATTGGTTCCCATTCTATCCACATAGTCTGATCTTTACTGGAGACTATTTTCATATTGAAGAAAGCCATCTAATATACCGTGTATAGGCTGTTTGTGGTGAGAAACTCACTTAGGCCTACGGTGCCTCTAGGAGGCACGTGAGCAGGGTTTTTCCATGAAGTTGAGGTTTAGATAATAGTAGGCAATTTTTCTAAGATTTCCTGAGTGCTCTTCGGTTGCCATGTTGGGATTTGAATGCAGACAGGACTTGAGAGTGTGTGTGTTCTTCCTACAGAAATTAAATCATCTGTAGCTTAATTTATTATTTATACATTCTCAGTAATGAAGGAAAAATAACTTTTTATTTCATTTTCAAGGAGAGTGGTACTTAATTTTTAAAAAGCTTCACTTAAAGCACTTCAAAGACCAAATGGTAGTTAGAAGGATCCCTACTTCTATCTCTCTCTCTTCTCTCTCCTCTCTCTCTCTCTCGTCTCTCTCTCTCTCCTCTCTCTCTCGTTCATTCCTAAGGTGTCCACAGCCCCAGGGACCTTGGCATTCTTATGTTAAGACTTGTGCGCACCCTTCTGTTCCCACCTGACTTCCTTAGTTCTGGCATCCGTCAGCGTCTCATTGTGCTCCCATTTCCACTCTACCATACAGGGAATTTTTATAATCATCTGAGCAGTTTTTTTTTCTCATTGATTTCTTCTTCTTGGAGTCACTATATTGACTTTTAAACTACAACAAAACTCGGAAGAAAAGGTGGACATGCTGTCTGCCAGCAAGTCATGGACCCTCAACATGTGGGTTATGATATCGGAAAACTCACACTCCCTTGGTCTTAAAGACTGAGATCCTGCTCAGTGGCAAAACTGCAGTTTTGAAGTAGCAATGGCAATAAAATATGATAGGGGTTTCCCAAGACCATTCAGAAATATGTATTTTCCAGTGGTCATGGCCTGCAGGTTAAGGACATGACCGTTTGTGCAGGGTCTCTGTGGTCTCACAGGCCCCTTGTGACTGTACCTGCCCCTGGGTTTGCTCTCTTTATCACCACCACATGACTCTTTAATTTTAGATGATATGGCAGTTTGTGTTTTGCTTCCATCTGTTTTAGGGATAGTTTCTCTCCTAATGGTTTTAAGCCAAAAATTAACCCACCATACTATTTTTTGGGGTACTGGTGATAAATAGGAATATCTGTTTAATACATCGGGGCATTTTTTATGGTTTTGTTTCTCATTAGTCATTTGATGATATAATATCAATGGCACACAAACAATGTATCTGTAAAAACCTGATGCTGATGGATGCTTATGCTGGCACTAGAGTTCATTACACATTGAGACTCACTAACCTGACTAGAAAGATTCAGATTGGCCATTCTTATTTTGGAACATTTTGCATAAATATATAATGTAGTATCTTTGGAACTAACATAAAAATTGGAATTCATTTATATAATAAGTTTATTAATTTGGTTTCCCTGTTTTTCCATCTTCTGATTAGATCTTCAGTTGTACAACGAACATAGGTTCAGATTTTTACTTTTTATTTCAGGCACCCTCACCCCAGTCACCTCTTGTGTTTCTCTTTGGAGCCCTTCTTCTTCTGATTCTGTCTAGACGGACCATCTCTAGGCTGTCCGCCTGGCTGCTCCCTAGGCGTATGTCTCCACCATCCTGAACATTCTAGCCCCCTGTCTGTCTTCACTTGGAATTCGTGTGGCCCTCCTTCTTATGTTTTCCTTTATTTTGTAGAATCAATCTCAGGTAGTTCCAAAAATCAAGAATTACTTAGAGATCATTTTAAAATACATTATATCTTGCAGATTTGAACACTCTATTTTACTCTATTGCTGTTTGCCTTGTTACAGAATTCTGTCTTCCCTTAGACATCGAAGGCTTGTTTTGTGTCTTCTTGGCCTCACTGTGTGAACAATCATTTGTCTACTCATCCTGGATAAGGAACTGACAGAACTAACATTCAAGTATACCAACAAAATGCCATGTGGTAAATCAGGGAGTGTTATTGTCGTTACTTACAGGAATATGGGTGAGGGGTACCTACAGGAGCAAAATGAGTCAGAGATAGCAGCATCACCAAGCACAGGTGACAGCTCACAAAGCTAGGAATTTGGAGCACATTGTATAGCCTGCAGGCAGCTCATCATGTTGGAGAGTAACCTTTCCAGGTAGCTCAGCTGGTCTGTGTTTCTAGGCAGCTTATCTGAACTGCCTTTTGGGGGGAGCTCAGCTTGTTTCTCAGCAGTCCTTACATTTATATATGTTTGGGGAGGTGGGGACCTGATAAATCTGATCAGTTTCAGGGACTTCCTGAAGTTCGTCAGTTGTTTACTTTCTAGGTTTAAAGAATTCCCCACAGGAGGAAGCTTCCTTCCAAGATGGAGGTTTTATCTTGCAGGAAATTGCCTCACAGCAGGGATGCCTGCCATCAGTTCCTTCTGTTGCCTACCCCCCTTTTGTCCCCCTTACATCCTTCTTTTTTATCTTTACTGTCTCTTAAAGTCTTAATGTAGCAGATGGACAGTTTCATTCTGTCTGTGGGAGCTCTGGGCTCTGCATCTCAGACAATGGTTTTCAGTTGGATGAAGACTTTATCTAGTGGTATTATTTCAAAGATGACTTTTCTTACTTCATTGTCTATTTTTCTCAAAGTCCAATCATTTTGAATATTAGAATTTTTTTAAATTGAATTTTAAGGGTTGTTTTTCATCCCTGATTTTATCTATCATGCTTTCTGTTATTAGTAAAACTTCAACTTTTTTAAAGATTTTCAGTTTGAATTTTCTTCTCTCTCTCTGTCTGTCTGTCTGTCCTCTGTCTCTGTCTCTGTCTCTGTCTCTGCTCTCTGTCTCTCTCTCTCTCTTCTCTTCTCTCCCTTCTCTGTGTGTGTGTATTGTTTCTATGTCAAGTTACCCTTGAGTTATAGTTTCTGTTTTTACACTGAAGTGACCCCAGAGTGTGGCAATCCATAGTTTAACAGTTATATTTTAGAATTAGAGAGTTTGTAGAACCTGAAAAGATGACGTTTTATAAGGGAGTCAGACTTTGAGATTAATCTCATGAGTAATCTATGATATAGAGTCAAAGCCCTCTGTAGACTCCTTTTGTCTGTAGTTCTTCCCTTATTGGCCCAGTAGCCTCTACATGTAGAGATATAGGGGAAAGGAGGAACTTTTGCATTTTTAATCATTTCTCCTGAGTGTTGTATTAACTTGACCTGTGGAAGTGATACTACATGCTGCAACCTCCATAGGAAGCAATCGACACGTGAGGGCTGAGTGGCTGCCCACTGGCCCCAGAACGCTCCTGTTCCTCTTTTGCCTTCATGTTCTTGCGCTGAGCAACTAGCTCACTAAACTATAGTGAGAACTGACAGTCTTTTTCCATCCATTTCTGTCCATTTCATATCTGCTGACCAGGGTCCCTTAGCCACTCTGCTCTGTCCCTGATGCTTTCCTCCTCTTAGGAAATAGTCATCTTCCTTCTGTCTGCTCAACTCTCCATTGCTTTCTTCACTTTTGTAGACAGAATTAGCCATCAGAATGATGCCTTTTCTTTGGATTTGAGTTCTGCCAGTCATAGCACAGTGTGTGCATCTTCTGCCCTTCTGTCATCTTCCTTGCCCACTGAAGGTCAGAGTAACTCTCTTGGTAGCAGAGAAGAAACTTTTAAAATGTGATTTTATTTCTAGATTTGTTATGGAAGGCCCAAGGGCCCAAATAAATCATCCATATGTTGTTGTCCCCCCCATTTGATTTGCCTGTGTCTCTATTTGTCTCTGAAATGAATTACAGTCCCTCCCCACAATTCCAGGTATGGATCAAAAACTAATTCTTTTGTGGCTCTGTGATAGAATAAATACTTCTTTTATATCTGTTTCTTACCTTTCCACTAGTTCTTACCTATTTTAAGGAAAACTTAAATTTCTCATGAGAATATGTTTATACCCATCTTGCTTCCACAGTTTTATGTGATAATTTCCTATTCTTACTCTGAACTTCAAGCAGACATTTATAGCTTTTCCAGGCAGGACTTGGTAAAATGTGTCTTAAATAGGTTGTGTATCATAACATCTGAAACTTGGCAGTTACATACTTTTTCTGAATGTTCTAGTAACTTGGCCTGCTGTCACATCTTTAAACCAACCCATTTGGTTTAGCAGTTGTTTATGAATATTTAAAGATACTTATTGCTCTTTGGTATGCGTAAGATGGTCAGTGTTGTTGTTAGAAAACACTAGCTTTTTTTTTTTTTTTCAAATCCTTTCCTTTGTATGTCTTCACTGCCTTAGCAAATGACACTTTTTCACACTGAAGACCACGCTTGACTCCTGGGAGCTACCTATGGCCTTCTGCTGCCCTTGGCTCTGTAATCCAGGTGGACCTGGTGTAATATTATATGGTGTAACGTGAGACTGCAAATCCCATGGCTGTGGACAAACATACCACCAGGCAGAACTTACATGGGAAGGAAGTTTATTGCGAAGTGAGGGGAGAGGGAAGAGAGAAGAGGGGAAAGAGAGAGAAACAGAGAGACAGAGACAGACACCCTGCTACCTCAGAGAAACTCCTCCACAGAAAGAAGAGAGAGTGGGAGTAGGCAGGGTACTGCCTGCCATGTGTGCATGGGTGGCCACTCTGCCTCTGTGAGGTTCCCCAAGGGGCGGGGCTGGGTTTGTGTTTGCCTAGGTGATCACACCCAGAATCCTGTTCCTTTCATCAGCATCCCAAGTTCTTCCATTTGCTGCTATGCATCACGTCACTCCAGACACCAAAGCCTCAGTTCGCCGGTCACCCAGCTACTCCATCAACCTTGCCCCTCACCACACTGTTCTGCACACTACAGTTTCTGTGGCCATTTCCCTTGAGAATCTGACAAAGACATGGTAGCTGGACCACAGATTTCAGGTCAGGAAGAAGAGGGAAGGGGTCCGGAGGTGGAGCAGGAAGCCAAATCTCGCTCTCCTGTTTGGATTGGAATGAGAGAGAAGTAGAACGGCAGGGAAGTGTTTGTGTGGGACGGTGGCAGCTGCAGTTGGACTGTGCTGCGCTGTGTACATGGTGATGGCTACAGTGTGTGCATGGTGATGGCTGCAGTTGGACTATGCTGCGCTGTGTGGACGGTGGCAGCTGCAGTTGACTATGCTGCGCAGTGTGGACGGTGGCGGCTGCAGTTGACTTTGCTGCGCTGTGTGCATGGTGGCGGCTTGAGGCAGTTCATAATGTTTAGAGAAAGGAGACAGCCATGGGAGAAGGAGATCTAAGGTAGAAGAGGATGGCAGTCTGGTCTAGTGTGTGTGCTTGCTATGAGGGAAGTGTGTGGACAGTAGAGCTGGGGAGAGTCTTCATGGAAACAAATACACAAAGACATTGCCGTTCTAGTGGCATCAGGAGAAAGCCCCTGTGAAGAGGCTGTGAGGCAGAGAGGTGGAGTACTCTGGTTGGCGGCTGCAGAAGGCACAGTGGGAAGGCCTGTATGAGTTCAGAGACTCCTGACTACAAGCTGTGACAATGAATTGCCCTCTATGTCTGGGCAAGATTAAGGACAACAGTGACATGTTCCACAGCGAGTTTCCAAAGCCAGTGACTACCAACAGCCTTTTGATTATGTGCCATTTCTGTTTGTTTACCCTCAGGTGCCATCTGTGAGTCTGCCATGGGCAAGGCTGGTCTAGCACTAAGTACATTTACCAGGGTGAGAGGGAGGTTTGTTTAGGTGCCAGCAGACAGTTAAATTAAAGGCGTTAGCTAGTTGTTATGTAAGCACAGGGCCAAGCCGGGACATTGTTTTTAACATACTTAGTTGTCGTTTCCTTCCCTTGTTTTTTCTCCTAATGTCATTATTATGGCACACATGTGTGTGCGTGACATAGATGTCTGGGCTGGGCCTTGCTGCCTGGGTGGAAGAAACAAGGAGTTGTTTCTGTGCTTCCTCCTTCGTGTATGTTCAGGGGCCTGTGCTCGGACGGCCAGGCTTGAGTGGCGAGAGCCTTCACCCATGGAGCCCTCTCACCTTCTCTTTCTTTATTACACCACTGAGTCCCACAACTGTAGGGAGCAGGTCCTCAACTCTGAGCCAGGCCTGTCCTGTGGATTCTTCACTAGGCCAGCCAAGCGTCAGAATTTTGGTCCCCAAACTTGAGACTGAAAATTCTCCATTCAGCTTCCACATTTTTCTCTTTCTCATTTATTAGGTATTTACATAGGAAAACTCATTTCAAGTGTTATTTACTGTAGTCTAAAAAACTCTGAATGTGTTTTTTTCCTCTCCAAATGTTGTATTTTATGTTTCCATCATCTTTCTATGTACTATTTCAGTCTCTGATTAACAAACCCATTAAATTTTGATAATTGATTTCAATTGTTACAACTAAAGAGTAAGATCTATTATAGAATTATTAAATTTCAAGGCTAGGAAGAATTTTTAAATTTTAAGCTTTAATGCCCCTCCTTAATTTTCTAAGATCATCGAGGCTCAAAGGGTAAATAAGAGACTAGGTAGATGTCAGTTGGTAAGATGCTAGCTTACTCAGAATGCTGACCTCATTCAGATTGCTGGTGGCCATGTAAAGGCCAGGCAATTAGGTAGTGCAGAGGCACCCTTGGGATCCCCCAGTGCTGGGGAAGCAGGTAGAGGATGGATGCTCCAGGGTCACTGAGAGACCCTGTCTCAAAAAAAAGGTGGAAAGTCAGAAGAAAATACCCCACTGTTGACCCCTGACCACCATATACATACATAACATGGGGACATACACTGTAAGTATATATAGCCATATACATATGCATAGACCCATACATAAAAGACGAATGCAGTCTTTGAGGTCTGTGGCAAATGTTCAGGAGCTTATCATGGTTTGTAAATTCGCACAGTAGTGGCTTTCCTGCTTTCTAACAGTTGGTGATATTATACTGTAAAAGAGTTTTTTTTTATTACTAAGGAAAACTAAAATATCAACTATAATGAAGACAAATTTAAACAGTTTTAAATATTCTGATTGCAATGCCATTTCTATTTATCAAAATAAAGTTTTTGTGGCAGTCTCTAGGATCAGAATAGTAGCTTAGGGACACTAATTTTGAGTTTTTGCAAGTCACATCATTAAACAGTGTTTTCAACTCAGACTATCACTTATAGACAAGCTAGCTGTCCTCTGCCTCCCAGCTTTGGAAGTTACAAGTGGGTCAGAGAGCCTGTCTCCCTGGGTAGCTAGGTACAGAGGACAGGTGGTGCCAGACTGGACCCTGGCCGTTCGTGTCCTTTGGAGACTGTCCAGTCAGTCGCGGAGCCTCACAGGCCCATGGTGGCTAAGTGCGGAGGGGCAGCTAAGGCCGCTCCAGCCTGGGATTCGCTCGGCTTTGCACTACTTCCTTGTACTCTTCCAGCTTTCCAGCGACCTCTACTCTTCTTTAGGGAAAACTAAAGTCAGAAAAGTTTAGTTTGGGTTCTGTTTTGCTCAAGGGAAGTCTTAAAAAAGGAATTTTACATTAAGGTCTTAATTTGTTTTGTCTTAAGTTTTTGACTATAATCAGAGAATGAGTTGTCCCCAGGGCTCATTGCTCTAGGGACGTAAGAAATAACACATTCTTTGTTTAGTCAGAATGCTGTATATTTTTATAAAATTGAGCATTTTGGCTATCTACTTCAAATCTCTGGCATGTGTTCCTTGGCTTATGTGACCTGTCACAATTCTCAAAGTGTGAAAACAACCACCATGGTTTGATTTCAACACATTCTCTGTATTTATAGAAGGATTAACATTAGTACCTGACTACTATATTGTTGGCTTATAAAATTTTCTTTGAAGTAATATAATTAGAATTGAATAAATGGGGAGTGATATATTTATTGGTTGATCAGGCAGAATAACTACTGCATACACACATATATGCATATATACATAAATATACATGTGTATTTACATATGTATATGTATTTATATGCACTTGGCTTACTGAATTTACATACTGAATTGTGATGGTGCTGAATTTACTGAATTACTGGAACTGAATTTGTGTATAACTTGTTTTGGACTGTTTCATAATAAATGTATATATGTATATGTGTATATACTATGGATTGCTTTATATGTGTGTATGTGTGTATATATGTATCACAAGTTGTAAGTAAATTCAGTGCCATTTTGATGACAGATAACATTTGTTTGAAAAGGTCCTGTTAGATTGTTTTATGTACAGAGAATCACCTAAATCAGTCTCTGTGTGGCTATAGGTGGGAACTTTCCTAAGATGTGTTAAAATAACCAGAATCTTACAGGATGGAAGTGGTGCCGTGTGACAGAAAAGAACTGCAGAATTAAATCAGTTAACTAGACTGGCAAAGATTGGAGCATTGTATGAAATTACTGTATGAGAAAGGCTGGGCTGCATTTCTCTGAGATGGAATTTTACTTGCTTGGTGTTTTAGCATGCGTGGTGATTTCAAAGAGGAGAGATTAGAGCTCTCCAGATAAGAGATCTAATGGAAGTGCACGGTGCTAGAAGAAATTTTAGGTGGCTATCTATGAAATTTTGAAAAACCCTTCCCAGACTAGGCATGCAATAGAGAAGAAATAGGATTATCAGCATACATGGTATTTTTAAAGTTCTAGCTGAATACCCTGTAAATTATATAAGTAATTTGTGACACATGATAACCAAACACTTGGTCACCACAGTCTTAAGTGGAGAAGCATGCAGTCATAGTCATAGATGCACACACAGGGCATTTACCGGCAGTTCCGGAAGGAAACTGCAATTCACAATGAAGCAGTATGGTGGTCTTCCGTACAAATGGGGGCAATAACAATCAAAGTAACAGCATGGGAGAGTTTCAGTCCGAGCGCTGACTAGGGAGAAGTGGCGCAGTGCTCACCAGCGTGGTTCACACCGCAGTCTGCCCAAGCGTAAGGGAAGTGCCGGTATATGCATTCCCAGATTATAAACATGGTGCCTAACAAGAGATTGAAGAGAACCTGCACTCCACTGAAGAACAGATGAAGAAATTGTACTCTGGGACTATGCAGTGTCTCACATTGGTGTAGAAGGTGCCTTTGGTAACAAGTACTGATTATGAATTATCTCCATGGTAAGGTAGAAAAAGAACAAATGTCAGATGTGAATGATACGCTCACACTAGGAATTGTTTGCTTATAGAGAATGGTTGGTTTTGAAGGAGAGATGTGTGCAAAGCAGTCCTTGAACTTTCTTAAATGATTTCTTTCAGTGTTTTCTTTCTCTCTTTCCCCTCCACCCCCGAGTGTGCTCATTTTGTAGGTGACAAATGAGTTGTTGTTTTTGTTTTCCTGAGCCAGGATCTCATTACTCTGGCCTTAAGTAACTAAGTCTGGCCTTGAGCTCCTGATCCTTCTGACTGTGTTAAGTGTTGGAATCACAGGTGTGTGTCTCTTCACTCAACTGACAAGTTGTTTAAAAATGTATTCTCTATTTGAACTAGTGATAGCTTGGAAGAAATAAGCTATTTTATGAATCAGCACAGGAGAGGTCTATTGTGGCCAAAGCCGTCTGGTGGTGGAAGGTCATCGTGGTACCGTATTGTGAAGTTTTAATTCAGGATTGACCTACATTTCTGACATCAAGTTACATTTTCTTATCCTCTTTTGCAGTGGCAGCCGATTGGGAGGCCTGGTCACAGTTCTATGCTTCTTCTTCAATCATGGAGAGGTAGGTCGTCAGAAGGTACTTTCAGAATCAAAACTGAAATGCAACTTCTTCAAACTAATGTCCTTATGTTTAATCTGTAATAGTGTTCCTTAAGAACTTGATCCTGTTATTTTGACCCAAAATTTAAATGTTGGTGTTCTCTTAAATGACAGGAGTCTCACTAATTTGAACAAATAGTGAGTCTGGTTTTTGTAACATGAAGGGTCCAGGCCTGTTTGTTTGTTGGGGTTTCTGTCCCGCCCGGTATCCCACAGCCAGCAAGCCCCAAAGAAATAACACAGAGATCTCTATAAGTTATAAAGCTGATTAACCCATTAGCTCTAGTCTCTTACTGGCTAACTCTCACATCTTGATTAACCCATTTTTCTGATCTATGTTAGCCATGTGGTTCAGTACCTTTTTCAGTGGGGCAGATCACATCCTGCTGCTTCGGTGGTCTGGGCAGGAGTGGGGGGAATCAACTTCCTCCTCCCCAGAATTCTCCTGTTCTCATTACATCATTTTTACTTCCTGTCTGGTTTTCCTGCCTATATTTTCTGCCTGGCCAATCAGCATTTATTTGAAACATGATTGACAGAATACAGACAATTCTCCCGCACCAGGTTTTAAAGCTGGTGGCTCTTCTGTTCCAAAAGTAATTCACTTTTAAGTACCCTGTTCAGACTCTTTGTGAAGCCTTTATGTTTGCAAGTCTTCAAGGCAGTCCAAAGGTAACAACATAAAGGACATAGTTCTAGATCCACACTGCCTGGGTTTAAATCCTGGCTCTTCCATTTAACATCTGTTCCACCTGAGCAAGGCAGTCATTCTGTCTGTGCGTTCCTTTGCTTTGTAAATAGGATCATGGCCTTACTCATCTCTTATAGTTATTGCATAGATCAGATGAACTCATATATGTAAAGTGCCTAGTACAGGGTTTAAAAAAATAAAGTGCCATATGCTTTTTAGCCCAGATTAGTAGTCTTATTTATTACTATAGCTTTCAGATAAAATTTTAATAAATTCAAATTTTCAATGAATGCCTTCCTCTGAGTTAACCATACCTGTAGATGAATTATCTAGTAATATGTCTATCCAGGTCTCTCGTGGAGATTATTATAAGGGGGAGGAAAAAGATGTGCGAGATATTGCATCTTTTGTCTTCATGCCGCAAGCACCTGCAGTCTTTGGATATCTACTGATTTAAAGAGCAATGCTCAACAAACTGCCATCAATGTGAACCACTAGCCAGTCGCTCATGGATTCTCACTGTTTAGAATTACAGAAATGCAGAGTAAAGTGGCCTTTGGGTGGATCGTTTGACCTGTGGGTGCCCTGCAGTAGCAACAGTGCATTTGCAGTAATGTGAGACCGAGCCAAGAGGAGGATTTGGCTCTTTCTTGGCTGTGGACACCTACACATTGTAATAGGCTGGATTGTGGGCGGATTCTATGAGAATGGTGTCTGAAATGGGAAGTAAGTAACTGCTTAATAATGCAAGAAAGGAGCATTGTATGTTAAGAGTAGGATGCTGGGGCACGGAGACATTGAATATGTAGATCCAGATGCAGCAAGAAGGGAACTGTTGTTGAGCACAGAGGTCCGTTGTACCCCTCACGGTCCCTGGGCTATTAGTTCCCCTCCTTATGTTTTTCTTACAATCTTGATGCTCAAGTAGCAAGAGCATTATTTATTAGAATTTTCCAATTTTAAAAGTAAAATTCAGATTAGTCGATTTTTTTTTTTTTTTTTAGGTTGATGGATTTTTTTCCTCTTGACACTTTCTAGCTGTTTAGTTTATTTAAAACATGCTCATTTGGTTATCATTTTCTTAGGAAAAGGTACGTGAAATAATTAAAAGTAGAATATTAGAATTTTAGATTTATGGAAATAACCAACTAATTGTTATGTTCTATTTAGCTAGTATAGGACAGAAAAGCAACATTTTTATATGACATTAAAATTTAGACCATACACAATAATTTTGTTAAAGTATTAGTCAGAATTCAAGTAATTAAAAAACATACTACACATTTACCATTTGACTTTCAGATTATGACAGCTGTAGTCTATGCTTTCTTTAATCTTTTAAAACTATCTCTAGCTGGGTGCATACCTTTTTTTCTCAGCACTCAAGAGGCAAGAAAGTGGATCTCTGGAGCTTGAGGCCAGCCTGGGCTACATATAGAATTTTAGGCCAGTCAGGGCTACACAGTGAGATCTTGTCAAATAATTGAATGATGAATGAATGTATGCTTCTAAAGTATCTAAGTTTTATATTATAGAAATCATCTACTCTGCTCATACCTATTAATGCATCTAGCCAATAAAATTGCTATTGATTTTTTTTATCTTTTTCGATTTTTTTTTTTTTATTTATTTTTTTTTCGAGACAGGGTTTCTCTATGGCTTTGGAGCCTGTCCTGGAACTAGCTCTTGTAGACCAGGCTGGCCTCGAACTCAGAGATCCGCCTGCCTCTGCCTCCCGAGTGCTGGGATTAAAGGCGTGCGCCACCACCGCCCGGCTCTTTTTCGATTTTTATTTTTATTATTTTTTATTAAAAATTTCTGCCTCTTCCCCGCCTCCCATTTCTCTCTACCTCCCCCAACTCCTCTCCCCCTCCCCCCATTGCCGTCCCCCTCCCCCCAATCCCCTTCCTCTCCCTCTCCAGTCTGAAGAGCAGTAAGGGTTCCCTGCCCTGTGGGAAGTCCAAGGTCCTCCCCCCTCCATCCAGGTCTATGAAGGTGAGCATCCAAACAGGCTAGGTCCCCCCAAAGCCAGTACATGCAGTAGGATCAAAACCCAGTGCCATTGTCCTTGGCTTCTCAGCAGCCCTCATTGTCCGCCATGTTCAGGGAGTCCAGTTTTATCCCATGCTTTTACAGTCCCAGTCCAGCTGGCCTTGGTGAGCTCCCATTAGATCAGCACCACTATCTCAGTGGGTGGGTGCACCCGTCGCGGTCCTTGCTCATGTTCTCCCTCCTTCTGCTCCTCATTTGGACCTTGGGAGCTCAGTCTGGTGCTCCAATGTGGGGTTCTGTCTCTATCTCCATCCATCGCCAGATGAAGGTTCTATGGTGATATGTAAGATATTCATCAGTATGGCTATAGGATTGGGCCATTTCAGGCTCCCTCTCCTCAGCTGGTGGGAATGCAAACTTGTGCAACCACTTTGGAAAGCAGTGTGGTGGTTTCTCAGGAAATTCGGGATCAACCTACCCCAGGACCCAGCAATTCCACTCTTGGGAATATACCCAAGAGATGCCCTATCATATTATAAAAGCATTTGTTCTACCATGTTCATAGCAGCATTATTTGTAATAGCCAGAACCTGGAAACAACCTAGATGCCCTTCAATGGAAGAATGGATGAAGAAAGTGTGGAATATATACACATTAGAGTACTACTCAGTGGTAAAAAACAATGACATCTTCAACTTTGCATGCAAATGGATGGAAATAAATAACACTATTCTGAGTGAGGTAAGCCAGACCCAAAAAGATGAATTTGGTATGTACTCACTCATAAGTGGATTCTAGACATAAATAAAGGTCAGTGAGCCTATAATTTGTGATCCTAGAGAAGCTAAATAAGAATGTGAACCCAAAGAAAAACATATAGTTATCCTCCTGGATATTGGAAGGAGACAAGATTGCCAGGCAAAAATTGGGATCTTGGGGGTTGGGGTGGGATGGGGGTAAGGGGAGATGGGGAGAGAAAGTGAGGTGGGGAGGATTGGGAGACCCTAGAGGAATGTGATGGTTGAGATGGAGGAAGGGTGGATAGGGGATGGTTCAACATACAAAAATCTATCAATGTAACCCATCATATAAATAAACTGAAGGAAAAAAAAACCATATGATCGTCTCATTAGATGCCGAAAAAGCATTTGACAAAATTCAACACCCCTTTATGATAAAGGTCTTGGAGAGATTAGGGATACAAGGATCATTCCTAAATATAATAAAGGCTATTTACAGCAAGCTGACAGCTAACATCAAATTAAATGGAGAGAAACTCAAAGCTATCCCACTAAATTCAGGAACACGACAAGGCTGTCCAGTCTCTCCTTATCTCTTCAATATAGTGCTTGAAGTTCTAGCAATAGCAATAAGACAGCATAAGGGGATCAAGGGAATTTGAATTGGAAAGGAAGAAGTTAAACTTTCGTTATTTGCAGATGATATGATAGTGTTCATAAGCGACCCCCAAAACTCCACCAAAGAACTCCTACAGCTAATAAACTCCTTTAGTAACGTGGCAGGTTACAAGATCAACTCCAAAGAATCAGTTACCCTCCTATACACAAAGGATAAGGAAGCAGAGAGGGAAATCAGAGAAGTATCTCCTTTCAAGATAGCCACAAATAGCATAAAATATCTTGGGTAACTTTAACCAAGGAAGTGAA
This sequence comes from Arvicola amphibius, assembly GCF_903992535.2. NCBI lineage: Eukaryota > Metazoa > Chordata > Mammalia > Rodentia > Cricetidae > Arvicola > Arvicola amphibius. The sequence goes on along the minus strand of NC_052049.1, from coordinate 92,879,432 downwards.
AGATCTATTTGACAAGAACTTTAAGTCATTGAAGAAAGAAAATGAAGAGGATACCAGAAAATGGAAGGATCTCCCTTGCTCCTGGATTGGGAGGATCAACATAGTAAAAATGGCAATTCTACCAAAGGCAATCTATATAGATTCAATGCAATCCCCATCAAGGTCCCAACAAAATTCTTCACAGATCTTGAGAGGACAATAATCAACTTTATATGGAAAAACAAGAAACCCAGGATAGCCAAAACAATCTTATACAATAAAGGAACTTCTGGAGGCATTACCATCCCTGATTTCAAACTCTATTATAGAGCTACAGTATTGAAAACAGATTGGTATTGGCATAAAAACAGAGAAGTCGACCAATGGAATCGAATAGAACACCTGGATCTTAACCCACAAACCTATGAACACCTGATTTTTGATAAAGGAGCCAAAAGTACACAATGGAAGAAAGAGGGCATCTTTAACAAATGGTGCTGCCATAACTGGATGTCAACCTGTAGAAGAATGAAAGTAGATCCATATCTATCACCATGCACAAAACTCAAGTCCAAATGGATTAAAGACCTCAATATTAATCTGAACACACTGAGCCTGATAGAGGAGAAAGTGGGAAGTACTCTACCACATATGGGCACAGGAGACCGCTTCCTACGTATGACCCCAGGAGCACAGACATTAAGGGCAACATTGAATAAATGGGAACTCCTGTAGCTGAGCAGCTTCTGTAAAGCAAAGGACACTGTCACTAAGACAAAAAGGCAGCCTACTGACTGGGAAAAGATCTTTACCAACCCCACAACTGACAAAGGTCTGATCTCCAAAATATATAAAGAACTCAAGAGACTAGACTTTAAAATGCCAATTAACCCATTTAAAACATGGGGCACTGAACTAAACAGAGAATTCTCAACAGAAGAAGTTCAAATGGCCAAAAGACACTTAAGGTCATGCTCAACCTCCTTAACGATCAGGGAAATGCAAATCGAAACAACTTTGAGATACCATCTTACACCTGTCAGATTGGCAAAAATCAAGAACACCAATGATAGCCTTTGCTGGAGAGGTTGTGGGGTAAGGGGTACGCTCATCCATTGCTGGTGGGAATGCACACTTGTGCAACCACTTTGGAAAGCAGTGTGGCAGTTTCTCAGGAAATTCTGGATCAACCTACCCCAGGACCCAAGAGATGACCAATCATACTACAGAAGCATTTGTTCAACTATGTTCATAGCAGCATTATTTGTAATAGCCAGAACCTCAAAACAACCTAGATGCCCTTCAATGGAAGAATGGATGAAGAAAGTGTGGAATATATACATATTAGAGTACTACTCAGCGATAAAAAACAATTTTTTTAATCTTGAATTTTACATGCAAATGGATGGAAATAGAAAACACTATTCTGAGTGAGGTAAGCCAGACCCAAAAAGATGAACTTGGGATGTACTCACTCATAATTGGTTTCTAGCCATAAATAAAGGCCATCGAGCCTATAATTCGTGATCCTAGAGAAGATAATAAGAAGGTGAACCCAAAGAAAAACATATAGTTATCCTCCTGGATATTGGAAGTAGACAAGATTGCCGGGCAAAAATTGGGAACTTGGGGGCAGGGTGGGATGGGGGCAAGGAGAGATGGGGAGAGAAAAGTGTAAATGGGAGGATGGGGAGAGCTTGGAGGAATGGGATGGTTGGGATATAGGAAGGGTGGATATGGGAGCAGGGAAGCATATATCTTAATTAAGGGAGCCATTTTAGGGTTGTCAAGAGACTTGACTATAGAGGGGTTCCCAGGTTTCCAGTGAGATGCCCCCAGCATGGGCAGCTGAGGAGAGGGCGCCGGAAAAATGCCAGATCCTATAGCCATACTGATGAATATCATGCATATCACCATAGAACCTTCATCTGGCGATGGATGGAGATAGAGACAGAGCCCCACATTGGAGCACCGGACTGGGCTCCCAAGGTCCTGATGAGGAGCAGAAGGAGGGAGAACATGAGCAAGAAAGTCAGGACCGTGAGGGGTGCGTTCACCTACTGAGATGGTGGGACAGAACTAACGGGAGATCACCAATACTAGTTGGAATGGGACTGATGGAACATGCGATCAAACCAGACTCTCTGAATGTGGCTGATGGTGGAGGCTGACTGAGAAGCCAAGGACAATGGCAATGGGCTTTGATTCTACAGCATGGACGGGCTCTGTGTGAGCCTTATCAGTTTGGATGCTCACCGTCCTGGACCTGGGGGGAGTTGGGAGGACCTTGGTCTTAACATAGTGTAGGGAACCCTGATGGCTTTTTGCCCTGGAGAGGGAGAGAGTGAGTGTATGGGTGGAGGGGAGGGGAGGGAAGGGGAAGGAGGGGAGGAGATGAAAATTTCTAATAAAAAAATGAGAAAAAAAACAAAAAAATTAAAATTTCTGCCTCCTCCCCGCCTCCCACTCCCCTCCCCCCCACTCCTCTCCCCCATTCCCCTGCTCCTCACCCCACTCCCCTACCCCTTACCCCACTCTCCTCCCCCTCCCTCTCCAGTAGGGTGGGGTAAGGGGAGATGGGGAGATGGGGAGAGAAAAGTGAGGAGGGGAGGATGGAGAGACCCTAGAGGAATGGGATGGTTGGGATGGAGGAAGGGTGGATAGGGGAGCAGGGAAGAAGATATCTTAATTAAGGGAGCCATTTTAGGGTTGGCAAGAGGCTTGACTCTAGAGAGGTTCCCAGATATCCAGGGAGATGTCCCCAGCTAGTTCCTTGGATTGCTATTGGTTATTAATCAGTACCTTTCTTTTTAGAAATGTTTTTGTTTTTCAGTGAGTGTGTTGGGGGGTGTATTTGGCATGGCATTCATGAAGGTCATCTGGCAGCTTTCTGGCGTCCGTTCCCTTTTACCCTGTGTACTCTGGGGATCAAATATAGGTTGTCGGGTTGGCAGCAGGAGCTGCTACCTTCTGAGCCATCTTGCTGCCCTTGCATCTTCCCTTACACACTTAGGAATATGCTGCCTAAAAGCTTCTCCACTGTCATGACTCATACTTGAGATTCGGTGGTCATATATTAGAAACCACAGTCAGCTTTCCACAGTTATTCCAGTCAGTTCCTTTATTCTCTTGGTTTGGATGCAGGGTTTAACACCACACATGGCTCCTAGTTGCCACTTTATCTTGAATGCTTCTTCTAGTATAGCTCTTCTTCAGTCCAGCCGAGTGGGCACTCTTTTAAGAACTCACTTAAAAGAGTGCTTTGTAAAGGCTCCAGGATTCTGACTTGCGGGTTTCCTCATCAGCAGGTCCCGATTATACGGTTTTTGAAGACTGTAGCAGATATATTATTTTTATTGCAATACATTGAGTCTTATGAGACCAGTTGGCCACATTATTGGATTTCTTCAAGCAGTCCCATGGTTCAGGTGGTAGACGTCAGTTTATCTATTGGGAAGATGCTCCTTTCTTTTTTACAACAGTTAGTAATGTATGTCTTGATGCTTTGAGGTATAGAATTTCTTGTTTCCTTAAAGTGTCTTACCAAATGCCCACATCATTGGTGGTCACCGTCTGAGTCATTTACTTTGTTGGCAATTGAAAATGACAGTTTTCTAATTCTCTTATTTCTTCTGTGATTAATAATTAATGTTCTATAAAGACAAATCTTTTATTTTTTTTAAACCATTACTATATATTTGGGTTCTTTTTATATGTAGTGTTCTATAACCTGTCATCATAATTCTTGATATTCAGATCATTACAGATTCAATAGTAACCTTGACTTTAAATGTTAAATAATTTACATATATTAATATTCCATTTGGTAACTGTCAAGCTGAACAGATTTTACATATGTACCCAATTATGTAGCCACTCAACCTTCTTAACTGTGACACTCATGCTGTGGTGACCCTCAGTCATAAAATTATTTTGTTGTTACTTCATCATAAAGTAGATATCTGATATGTGATCCCAAGGGGTTGCAACACGCCGGTTGAGAATCACTAGTAAGATACAGATGGCTTTAGCCCTCAGCAGGCGCTTCCATGACCTGTTCCAGTCTACACTCCTAACTTCCTCCAAGGGAAATAACTCCTGTCTCTGTCATTATTGATGGCTTTGGTACTTTTGAGACTTTACAGAAATGGATTCCTACTTTCTTTTTTGAAATAGTATTTTTTTGAAAATTTCTTACGTGTATATGGTATATCTTAGTCATGTCTGCCTGACCTTCAGCTCCCCCTAGAAACTTCCAGCACATCTCTCTTCCCTCTTAATTGCTCTTTTTAATTATAATTATAAGTTTTATTATTAATTTAGTTCATTGAGTCCAATCAGAGATGCCCACAAGTGCATGTGTCTGAGGCATTGGCAACTTAGCAACTTAGCACCCTCCAGAAAAGCAACTCTCCTTCACCCAGCAACCATCACCCAGCAGTGGCTCCTCAGCCAGGTATGGGGCCTTGGGAGCCCCTCCCACATTCATGCTGGAATCTTTAACTGGATTGTGCAGGTAGCCATAGCTGCTATGACTTTGTGTGTGTAGTAGCTAAGTCATGTCCAGACGACTGCTTAATAGCATTTCTCCTCATCCTCCAGCTCACATCCTCTTCCATGGTGACCCACGGGCCTTGGGAGTAGTTGATTTAGATGTCCCATAAAACAACTTGGTGCTTATCGTCTCTTACTCTTAGCACTTTGAACAATTGTGGGTCTGACCTAACCATTACCCACACACAATAACAATTTTCTTCCGCCATACTTGAGACTAGCACAGATCTGTAGGTGTGAACATAAATATTTATAAGGCGGTTTGCTAGTTTGAACATTCAGCAAACCAACATCACTGGTTTCTATCGTAGGTCTGTGACTTCTATAGCCTTCAGGTTTGGTTTGGTTAATCCCATGACAGTCATTCCACTATAATAACAGTGAACACACTGGCCTGCCAGGTTGGTATTGGTATTGTAGCATACAGGATTTAGCGCTCGATAAAGCTGTTGGTGCATTTTCCTCCCTTAGTACCCTGTATAGTACCTTTGAGCACTACCTGAATGGCTAACCATCCAGAAGGGAGTTTCATGGACAGTTCAAACTTGATTTCTTTCTTTCTGTCCTTTAAGTAGGAAGGGAAATACTAGAGGCAGAAGAGTAGACGCAGGTCTAGAGTGATGGGAATGTGGAATTGAGAGGGAGGAGGAAGGTCAACCAACATGGAGTGTGTATGAAAAGCTGTATGGAAATCTATGTTCGTGTATCCCAAGTAAAAAGGATAAGATGGTAGAATGTAACATCAAGGAATGGGAGGATATTTGGGGCAGGGGACAGGAGAAAGGAGGGTTATAGGATGGGCTATCTGAAACTAAGGCTGTAGGAAGAAAACCTAGTACTCCGTAAGCTATTAACATTATAGTTACTGTTTTTAAAGGAGCTTGAGCAGAGGTGCCCCCATGTATAAACAGTGCTGCTCCCAGAAGACAGATGTGCTCTCGTAGATGTGCTCCCAGAAGACAGATGTGCTCTCGTAGATGTGCTCCCAGAAGACAGATGTGCTCTCGTAGATGCAAATCTCAGAGTTCAGCCCAGGTCAGCTTCCCACTAGTTTGACCAGGGAGGCCCCACAGACACCCAAAACGATTTAGACTTTTGTCATTGCTCTTGCTCACTTGCCAGCTAGATGGTAAGATCCTGGTGCTAGAGTCATACTTCCCTGTGCTTGACTCCTTCCTCTCAACCTGTGTCTGTGGTATTTACCCATAATGTCTGTGAAAGTACCAACTCTCACTTCCATCAGCATAGTACAGGAGTCAGTTTCCTTTCCATCCCAGTCAGTGTTTAGGGTTTAGTCTCCTAATTTCATTCCTTCTGAGTGAGTGCAGGAATAGTTTATGCGTTTTCCCAGTTGGTTCTGATACAGAGTACTTCCATGTCGTGGTTCTCTTCCCTGAAGTGTCTGTTAAGTTGTTGCCTGTACAGGTCTGAGTTCTTTCTTTTGCTATGTGGAGGCTGCAAGAATGCTGATGTTCTTGGGAGCATGTTCCGGAGGACATAGCCACAGCATTTTGCTTTCTTGATCCAGTGTCTGCGTGTTTTGTTCTGTGAGCCCCTCCAGGAATTTAGCCAGGAACTTAAGTGTCACTGTGTATCTGAAACTTTCCATTTGAACCTGTGGCTTCATCGGGGGTACACAACTAAAAACATGGACTGCCTTTCCCCAGGACTTTCAGTAGCCACTAGTGCAGCAGAGAGAAGGGCCCCATGAGCCCCTCCAAGATTTGTAATCGGCTGTTGATTGGCCCAGCTTTGTTTAGGCAGGGCAGGCAGCCATAGCTGCAGTGGCTGCTCATGCACAGTGGACAACTTTTAATAGCCTTTCTCTCTGTCTTGTGGCTCTTAAGTTCTTCCCATACTGTCTTCCAGGATGTTCTCTGAGCCGCAGCAGAGGTGATAAATGTCCTTTTTAGGGCAGAGCAGTCAGTTTTCACTTTAGGCAGCCCTGTGTCTACATTCACTGCTGGTAATGGCATCAAGAACTTCTCTGGGAAAGACTGGGGCATTTCACTTCTTTCAACACATTCTCTCGGTCTTTGAACACTTTCTGGTTTATAGGATGCCTCGTGATAACCTTGTCTCAAGATACAAGACCAACCTTTTCCACAGAGTCTTCATCCTATTGGGGAAAATGGTATTTAGAAATCATGGTTTGAACTGTAAGCTCTTGCATCTCCCCCAGCATTGAGTGTCTCTCTGCTAAAAACAGTCTTACCTCTGGCTGTTAGGAAATACAGCTTGTTGTAACCAGTACTAACTAACTTGTTGCCATTTTATTCTCAGGTGTATCTCCAAAGGAAATAAAACTTTTTTCAAAAGTTACCCACACTCCTGTGTTTACCACAGCCTTAGTCACAGTGCACAAGATAGAGAATCACAACAGTTGTTACTGATGGACAAAGGAGTGAGAACAGTGTGGCATCCATGTGCTCCTTAGGCGTCTTTTCCCAGCACTTCCTCTCCCTTTGCAGGGTTTCTGTGTAGAGAAAATGCAGCAGCATGTTTGCATTGCACCATTTAAGGTTCACATGGGAATAGTTTGTGTTGATAGCACCCTGCACCTTGTACCTGGAGTGGTGCATTCTCTGGCCTGTTTGTTTTTCAGTGTACCCGAGTGATGTGGACGCCTCCTCTCCGGGAAAGCTTCTCATATCCATTCCTTGTACTTCAGATGTTGCTTGTGACTCACATCCTGAGGTAACTTTCACTGACTCTGCTGTTGGGGTTTTATTTTCCCCTAACTTAAACTAGAAGCTACAAGTTTTATTTTAAAAGAATGTCTTAAATTTCCTCAGTAAGATTGATGCAGTAAAAACTAAGGTGATCTTGTTATTGAATTAATAGAGATAATTTTAAAGTATTTTGTAAAAAAAATGTAACTTTGATAACTACTTAATACCACAGACCTGCCCTCTGGTTCTCTTTTTCTTTGGGGTTCCATAGCAACTGCTTAGATGAGTAAACCCACTTTCATTTATACCTCTCCATATTCCCTAGTCTTTCTCTTGTATCGTGTCAGTTGCCAGGAGAAGGAAGAGGCTGACCATGCTGAGCCTCATCCTGTAGGACTCAGTCCTTTGGGACAAGAAGAATTCATAGAGTCATCATTGGGAACACTAACACATGGAGTTTGTCCTGAGAGTCTGGATATCTAGTAGTGGTAGAAAGAAACAGCCTACATACGCTAAAGGTATGCTAGGTGAGTTCCCATTAGAAATCCAGAATTGAATTAGGCAGGTTTAAGTACCACTGAAAAAGAGTAAGAGCAGCTTTTCTTTCAGTGGACACATGCTGAGTTTAGACATGCATTGCCTTGATCCAGAGCGCAAACATAGAATAGAGTCTGTGAAAAACGGGTCAAAGCTTGTAAAAATTTGAAGCTATCTTAGTCTGAGAATTTTACTCAGTCTGCTGAATTTGGAAGACTGACAATGAAAGTTGCTCTGCTAAACCCTTTGGGCACTTGCCTCTGTAATGTACTTAGAAGTCAGGGCCTGTGCACAGCTTCCTGTGTCTCTTGTAGTCTCATCCGATAGACCTTTCACAGGTCAAATGAGTGATGGATTTTATATTGTGAGCTTTTAAAAGTTCACAAACCACCAGCAAAATAATCCACTGGATAAGAGAATGCCCTTGCGTCAACTGCTGACAGTGTGCTGTCCTAACTGGACAAAGGGGACACAAAAGAGAGTGACTGCCAAACCTTGCCCAGACAAGAAGAGATAGTCCTCAAAACCCTGCTTCATAGAAAAGTCTGTCAGGTATTCTAGGCCTATAGGCCGAAGATGGATACCCTAATGTTGCAGAGGAACTTTGATTGACTTTCCAGGCAGCTGTCTGTTTTTGTCATTTCTCAGATTTTTTTGAAATCTCTTGTGCATTTCCTGCTTACTCAGTTAATATTATTTCCTGCTTGGGTCTCTGAGGGAGTTGAGGACTAGATAGCTGTAGTTTTCCTTGTTACCAGATTCAGAAAATAAATTTGATACACAACTTTGAACCCACCAAGGTAGGATAGATAATGGAGTATTTTCTCGGAATTTGTCAAATGTAAATGGACTAAGCATCACTGATGTACTTATTGTATATAGTCATTGTACTTACTGTATATCGTTTTCTTATATTAGTTATAACATCTTTTTACTTTAGACAAAAAAGGGAAAGTGTAGTGATACTTTGTTTGTTTGTGTTTTAACAAATAAAGCTTGTCTGAAGATCAGAGTACAGAGCTAAGTCACTAGAGGCCAGGTAGTTGTGGCTTACACCTTTAATCCTAGTACTTGGGAGTCTCATGCCTTTATCCCAGCACTAGGTAGGTGGAGACAGGAAGGGATATGGCTGGGCAGGGAGAGGAATATAAGGCCAGAGGAGGCAGGAGCTCAGTGTAGGGTGGAGATATAGTCTGAGGATGCAATCTGAGATGCAGTCTGAAGTAGTCAGTCAGAGGAAGCAGTCTGAGGACAGGATTGCCTCTTTGTTTGAGTTAGAGGTCTCTCTATGGCTGGCCTTTAATCCTTCAACTTTCAGCCCCTGATATCTGACTCTGGGTTTTATTATTAAGACCAGTTAGACTTAGTGTTACACCCTCAAGTCCTTGACTATTATAGGTTTGGGCGTTTTTTTGTACCTCCAGATGAGGTCCAGTCCTGCCTGCTTGCTTCTGGGACTGATAGAAAAGACTTCTGTGCACTCTGGAGGGAGTGCTGCACTGCAAGCCTGCCTCAGCTCACCCGCAGGAGCCATTTCCACACCCACAAGGCCATTCTTGCTTTTCCCCCATGTGTACAGGGACTAGACTGTTCAGGAGTGTCTGGTCACATCTGTTTCTGCTTCTGTTGAGTGTATTGATGAGCTGTGGGCAGGCCTGCTTTTCATCCCGCCCAGCTTCCGCATGGTTAGCTTTACACCCGAAATAACAACACACAAACTGTATTCATTTAAACACTGCCTGGCCCATTAGTTCCAGCCTCTTATTGTCTAATTCTCACATCTTGCTTTAACCCATATTTAGTAATTTGTGTAGCACCACAAGTGGTGTCTTACCGGGAAAGATTCAGCATGTCTGACCTGGCGGCTGGCTCCATGGCGTCTGTCTCAAAGAGGAGAGGCATGGCGATTGCCCGAGGCATCTGCCTCACTCCCAGCATCCTGTTCTGTCTACTCCACCCACCTATGTTCTGACCTATCAGGCCAAGCAGTTTCTTTATTAATGAACCAATGAAATCATCAGATAGATAGAAGACACACCTACATCAGTTGTTTCTGATGAGGATGAACAAGCCTCTCATTCTTCGTTCTCCCTTCTCCTTTCCCTCCCTCACTACCCACCTCCCTCCCTCTCATGAGCTGTGGATGGGTGGCAGCTGAGAGGCTGAAACAGTGTAGATTTTACTTACAGCCTTGTATCTGTCTGGGCAGGGGACCTAACCTGCAGGCTTTGGCAGGGCTATATACCCTTCCTAGGGCCTTTCAGAAAGAATCAGTTTCCCTGATTCTGCAGCTCTTCTTTGTATATTGGCTCCTTTTAAATCATGAAAGCCAGCAATGGAGAACTGGGCCCTTCCTTTCCCACATTTACTCTGTCCTCCTCTGTTTCCTTCTACTTCCAAGAACCTTGTAATTGCCCTCAGCCCAGCAGGATAACTTGCATCCTCTCCCTGTCCTTGGGCTAGGTGACTAGAAATCCTAACTCCACCTGAACGCCCCCTTCTCCTTTACCATGTCCTGTATTGTCCTCACGGGCTCAAGGATTCAAACATATTCTGCCCAGGGCTGCTCCTGTTGCTGTGGGCTGCTTTTTCTGGGGTTACTGCTTTTTCTGAGTTTTTCGTTGGAGTTCTTCTGTGGCATGTGCTCCCCACCACCTCTTTGAGGGCAGAAATACCTTAGAAATGAGGTTATCAAGAGGTTTTAGTTTAGCAAATTGATTTGCAGTCTAGAATTGTGTTTTTGAAATCCAGATTTACAGACACCTCCCCCCACCAATGCCACAGCATCTATTTTTTCTCGATTGTTCTTTGTAATGTTTATGTTTTCATTTCTCCTGTCCAAAGTTAGTGGTGTATTGATCACTACCAGCTGGAATTCCTTTGGTTTCTTTTGGTTTTTATCTTCTCTTGAGTGCATTCTGTACCCAGATGCCAGGTTAGTGTTACATTCTATCCCTAAATCCATAGTTTCCCTTGTTACCTATAAAATGAAAGTCAAGCCTCATATTCAAAAGCAATAGAAAACGGCTTTATTTCACAGAGTGGTATTCCCACCTGAGTGTGGTCTATCGTATTAGAAATAAGTGTTGTCTGTGGTCCAGCCCATTCCTGTGATGGGAAGCACATGGCTGAAGCTGAAGCTGCACAGACTAGAGCCTTGTTCTGCACAGTGCAGCCAGCATGTTCTGTCTTTTCTGCTTCATCAAAAGTACTGGCTTTCCTTTAGTTACTTGATTCTGTAAGGTTGTCTGGAGTTTAAGAATACTTGGGTTAGTTCCTCAGGAAAGAAGTAGTCGAGAAAGGTGTCCCTGTATCGCCTACTTCTCCACTCAGTGTGCTAGTCTGCACACTCTCTTTCTGTGAAGATGATAGCAGACTTAGGGCTTGGCATCAGCCCATATGTGGGAGTAAAGGGTGTTCTCGAAAGTCTCCTACAGTACTTGTTGGTCCTAACATGACACCCCTAATGGTGGTTCCAGCACAGCCCCTTCCTTTGCCTCTCCTTCTCTTTTCCAAGGTGCATCCCCAGAAGACTGGCTTTTATGCTACTGTAGCTCACTCTCTTACCCAGCATCCCATCCGCGCAGTGTTTGACTTCACACTGCTTAGCTTATAGAATATGCCACTTTGTCATTTCTCCTACACACTCACTTACTTTCCAACTAATGAATCTATTGACTTAACTTTTGAGAAGTCTTATTATAAATTCACTAAAATATAATGTGAAGAAAAGTAATGACTGTATTCACCTGGCCTGCCTCCCTTTATTTGGCAGGGCTTGTGGTTTTGCAGTAATAATAGGTATTTACATTTTACAGAAAATTATTATAATTGAAAATCAGAAGGTATAATTTCTAACCCATTGGTTCATCTTGCATGCAGTTTATGTGAACCCCAGGTCCTGTTTGTGATTCTGATTGGCAGCAGTTTGGAGCTATGCTGGACTGTTTTGTAGTTAAACCTCCTGATATTTATCTTTTCAAGGGCTACAAAACTTTACAGAGGGAGCTTGATTGCACTCTGCATTTCCAATGTGTTCTTCATGCTTCCTTGGCAGTTTGCCCAGTTCGTGCTTCTTACTCAGGTAAGGTGGGCACATTCTAAAATTGGTGTATTTGGGCTTAGTGCTTCTGTTTGTGTAAGCTCATCTGTATAAAATTGTAACCAAGATTTCCTTGTTATTTTTTTGAGAATTTCATATGTGAGTTCTGCAATAACACCATTCTCTTACTCTCCATCCAAGTCCTCCATGTCCACTTTCAGATTCACGCTCTTTTATTACTTTTGTATTGATGTTACACACACACACACTCACACACACACACTCTCATATACACACTCACACACACTCTCATATACACACACACACACACACACACACACACACTTAGAAATATACTCTGCGGTGCTTATCAGGAACACTGGATGTATATATGTACTTGGGCTGACTTCCCATCTGTCTTCATTCCTGGAGCAGACTGTTCTTCCTCTTTCATGAGTCTAAAGATATTTTTGTTCATTATTTTAAAGAAAATTCAGAGTACGAATCTTTGTGAGATGAATTTATTAATGAATATTACTTACTAGTAAAACCAGGTTTATAAGAATGCTTATCTTTGTTAGTCCATAATTATTAGAGGGCTAAAAAGAAAACTAGTGGACAGCCTAAAGTACTTCTCTTGAGGAAAATATGTTTCTTCTATGAATAGTTCCTTGAATATTTTACTAACATTCAAGCATATGTATTATTTATTTGGATCAAACCCATTCCTTTCATTCTCTTCCCTTGAATTCCTCTCATTTTCTCTCTACTACCACTTTTTCCTCCCAGTTTGTATGCTTGTATACTCACATGCCCCCACTTCATGTGCTCAGCCCCCGCCCCCACGCCAACTGAATGCCTTTAGTTCTGTCTCTATGTGCATGAGTGTGTGATCATCAACCCAAGAAAAGCATCTCAGGGCCCCAAATTTCTGAAGGAAACTGACTGCCTCTAGTCATCAATTGCCAATAGATCTTCTAATAAGGGTGAGACTTCATGCACTCCTTCCCAGTCCATTGTGGGATTTTTGCTGGGGCTGCCTTAAATCATTACATGAAGAATCAGTATGTGTGGGATAATGTAAGGGGAGGCTTTTCTGTCCCACCTGATCCCTCAGCTGCCTTTAAAGCAATCACTCAGAGGCTTAATAATTACAAACATTTTGGCCTATTAGCTCAGGCTTTTTACTAACTAGCTCTTACAACTTAAATTAACCCATTTTTATTAGTCTCTATTTTACCATGAGGCTTATAGCTTGTTAACTCACATCTTGCATCCCCTGTGGTTGCTGGCATCTCCCTGACTCTGCCCTTTTTCTCCCTGTATCTCTGCTTGGATTTCCTACCTGGATCTATTCTGCCTGGCTACTAGCCAAATTAGCTTTTTTATTAACCAATGATAATAAAACATACAGCATATACAGGGGTTATCCCACAGCACGCTAAGAGAAAGAGCAGGCAATAAGTTCATGTTTTATGTGGCTCCCCTAACAGTCTGCAATTTATCATTTTTCCATGTATTCCCGTTTCTCTCTTCTGGGTTTATAAAGCAAGTAGCCCTCTGAGAGAGAAGGGTTTTGTAGGCTCAGGCATTTTTATACTTGCTGTTTATGAAATTATGCTTGCCATACTTATATAACACTACAGGAGAGATGCTTTAGATACTTAGATGCCTTGCCTCAGAAATAAAGGCATATCTGGATTTGAGTTTTAACTATTTACTACCTTCTTAGGAAAAAACAAAAGAAATTAACAAATACCCCAGAAAAAAAGAAAGAAAATAAAAATTTTAGCTTTTCTTTGTTCCAGAATTATCATTTCTGAAACATAGGAATGAAGTGCTCACTTTCTGAGGTTGGTTTAGCATCATATATTAGTGTGAATACATACTCAGCCAGATGTCAGTGAGGTCAACTGTTTTGATCTGTTTTACATTTTGAGGCAGAATCTTGGTGGCCTCAAAGTGATGGTCCTCTAGCTGTGGCCTCCTGGTTGCTGGGTTCACAGCCACTCCTTCCCTGGGCCTCACTAATTGCTCTTTTCATTATTTAAAAACCAAAGTTGGTTGGGTTTGTATACATCTTCTTTGAACTGATCTTTGGATTTGTTTTTCTTCTTTGGTTTGATTCTATTTAAATTCATTGTATGGGCTGAGTTATCCTTGGAATCTGAGATTGTGCCCAGTGATCTGTGCTTGGCTCGGCTTCAGGGGGTGACAAGGGGCCTTTCAACTGCTTCCAGTCAGTGGGATAGCCTTCACTAAGTGGGGAGTGGAGGGATATGAGGAAAGGAGCAGGCGTATCCTGCCTCTAATGGGGCTAACGCAGAGCAGCACACGCCTGCCTACAGTCGTCATACCAGGCTAGTCACCCTGGAGCAGTCCGCATGGGTAGCTGGAAAAAAAACCCGTGGTTTTCTTATCAGTACGAACATTTGCTGTAAAGGACTTGGAAATTAAAAGATCAAACAAAAAAAGCTTAATAGTTGGAACATAGGTTATATGCAGATGTTTACCTGTTAGGCAGTGTTTCCTTTTTGTATGTGAAGAGGTGCAGAATTTAATTTGAATGACTTACCGTTGAAAAGGGTAGAGAGACACTGTCTGACACGATATCTCACTACATGAGCTGGAGTATCATTTAATCAGTGAATCCATCTAGATCTAGTAATTTTAGAATTTGTGATAAATCTGAGAATTTTAGAATTCTTCATAAAAGATTTTCAAGTGGAAAAGAAAGTTATATATATTATTCTTTTAAATATGAAACTTGACACATTTGATTGCAACTAGCCTGTGGCCATTTATTTGAATTATTCATAATGCTAATGGAGGTGACAAATAGGAAGACTTAATGTGTTTTTGTATAAATACATATCACCTAATTGCTTTTTAGTTTACTGTGATTTCTACAATTATGTCTTAGTGGTCATGTTATAATTATATTTTCAAGTGTTTGATTGGCTAGAGGACATTTTAATTATATGTATTGACAGTAGAGCCAGCTTGATATTAAAATGTGTGTTGTTTTGGACTCTCCACAGAGTAGATACTTCACATAGTTGCATATTAGGAGAGCAGTATAAGTGAAAGATCAATTAATAATCATATTCAATAATAAATTGGCAGTTGGAAGAAAAACTAAGACACTCTGTATAAAGATAATTTGATATAATAAATTAATCTTGCCTTTATTCTTGTTACTACCTATTTTATGTATGTATATATATGATTTTATTTTTAACATAATTTCTTTTGATTTCAGATTTCATCATTATTTGCAGTATATGTTGTGGGATACATTGATATATGTAAATTACGGAAGATCATTTATATACACATGGTAATGCTTTTTGTTTCATTTCTACTTAGTGTGACCTTAATAAACTCCTGACTGGTACCGGATTTGTTCATTTATGAAGCAGGTTATAACATGATTCTTTTATGAGCATAAGTGTCGTCCAAACACTGACAATAGTTGACCTTGTTAAACAGACTACCAAGGAAGTTTTAATTTGGATTTCACTATCTTGTTGACCCTGTGCCCAGCCTACGTACCTGTGTGCCTGCGGAGCCACCTCTTAGAGTGAAGTGGAATATCCGCTCACTGGGCACGTGAGACATGCGCAGGTCCAGAACTGCAGAGCTCTCAGCATTTGTGCTGCTGACCTAGTCAAGAGGAAAAATTGGAAATATGATGCTTCCTAGAAAGCGATTAGAAACTAAAGAATGAAACACCTAAGAGAATAGGGCATATCAGGAGTACAAAGCTGGGGGAAGGAGATGGAGGCTGTGAAGGAGAAACAGGGCAGAGAGAGGAGGGCAGACAGGCAAATGACCTTACAGAAAACAGTGATCTAGGTTGTAAACAGCTAGAGGAAGCCTCAAGACAGGATGGTTGATACTGGTTGTGCTTTGAAAACATTTGTCTTCTCTTTGCCACTCCTTTTACACTTAAAGTTACAGTTTTCTTCCTCCAGGGATCTTAATGTCGTTTTACTGGACCATAATTGCCTTTCCTTTCCTTTTCTTTTTTTTAACTTAATAGATTTTAAAAAATCTCTCTCCCCTCCTTTCATTCCCTTCACACAACCTCCCATCCCACTCCTCAGAGGGCATAAGGAACATTGCTTTGTGGAAGGTCCAAGGTCATCCCTACTGTATCTAGGCTGAGCAAGGTATCCATCCAACGAGAATAGGTTCCCAGAAAGCCAGTACATGTAGTAGGGATAAGTCCTGGTGCCACTACCGGTGGCTCCGCAGTCTGCCCCAGCCATGCAACTGTTACCCACATTCAGAGGAACTAGTTTGGTCCTACGCTTGTTTCTTCCCAGTCTGGATAGAGTTGGTGAACTCCTGTTAGCTCAGGTAAACTGTTTCAGTGGGTGAACCCATCATGGTCTTGACCTCTGTGCTCATATTCTTTTTCCTTCCACTCTTCAACTGAACTTTGGGAGCTCAGTACATCCAGTGCTCTGATGTGGGTCTCTGCCTCTGTTTCCATCAGTTGCTGGCTGAAGGTTCTATGGTGATAGTTAAGATAATCATCAGTCTGATTACAGGGCAAAGCAAGATCAGGCACCCTCTCCTCTATTGTTTAGGGTCTTAGCTGAGGACATCCTTGTGGATTCTTGGGAATTTCTCTAGTGTCAGGTTTCTTGCTATTTCCATAATGGCTCCCTCAATCAAAATATCTCCTTCCTTGCTCTCATCTCTGCCCTTCCTCCATCTCAACTATCCCATTCCCTCAAGTACCCCTTAACCCTCCCCCTCGCCCCTCTTCCCCATCTTCCCCCACCCCGATGCTTCCAATTTTGTCAGGTAATCTTGTTTGTTTACAAATTTCAAGCGTGTCTATATATGTTTTTCTTTGGATTCACCTTATTACTTAGCTTCTTTAGAATCATAGCAAAGGACACAGTCAATAAGACAAAAAGGCAGACTACTGAATGGGAAAAGATCTTCACCAACCCCATATCAGACAAAGGACTGATCTCCAAAATATATAAAGAACTCAAGAAATTAGACATTAAAATTCTAAATCACCCAGTTAAAAAAATGGGGTACTGAACTAAACAGAATTCTCAACTTAAGAATCTCATATGGCCAAAAGATACTTAAGGAAATGTTCAACATCCTTAGCTATCACAGAAATGCAAATCAAAACAACTCTGAGATACCATCTTACACCTGTAAGATCAAAAACACTATGATAGCTTATGCTGGAGAGGATGTAGAGTAAGGGGAACACTCATCCATTGCTGGTGGGAATGCAAACTTGTACAACCACTTTGAAAATCAGTATGGTGGTTTCTCAGAAAATTGGGAATCAACCTACCTCCGGATTCAGCAATACCAATCTTGGGTATATACCCAAAAGATTCTCAACCATACTGCAAAAGCCTTTGTTCAGTTATGTCCATAGAAGCATTATTTGTAATTGCAAGAACCTGGAAACAACCTAGATGCCCCTCAACTGAAGAATGAACAAAGAAAATGTGGCACATTTAACATTAGAGTACTACTCAGTGGTAAAAGACAAACAAACAACAACAACAAAAACAGTGACATCTTGAATTTTGCATGCAAATGGATGGAATTAGAAAACACTATCCTGAGTGAGATAACCCAGACCCAAAAAGATGAATATGGTATGTACTTACTCATAAGTGGATACTAGCTATAATCAAAGAATATTACCTTTCCTTTTCTCATAGTTGACACTTAGGGATGTTGATATGTTTGGTTATAGGAAGCTTATGAATAAAGGTACAATGTTAATGAGCATGAGACAACCATCCTAGCAAAGCATAGAGTACTCTCACCTCTTCAAGGGGTGACCACTGTCCTCTCTGAGCCATAACTGAATGGCTTTCCTTCTGTTTTGCTGTGTGGATATTTCAAGATAGTCAATGAACTAGGAACCTAGTATTTCAGGCTGATGTAAATGACTTTTTTCTGAGACTGAAGTTTTCTCTCAGGTTTCTGGGATTTGCATGTTACTAAGATCAGAAAGGCCTACTGCTATGTATTTTCCATTGTATAAATAAAACAGTTTATTTCTGTGTTTCCTTGTTAGAAAACATTGAAGTTCTTGCTGCCAATACTGTCTTTCTATTAGTAATTAATGGTGTGTAGTCTTACTCCTGTCTCCTGGGGCATGTGTATGGCATATCTTGGGAGTCTACCTGGTACTATATTTGCTCCATGCTAAATTATGCACATGTTCATCTTTATAACTGCTAAATCATTTTTCACTTGATGAGAGTATTTGAAATAGCAATGTGTAATGACACTCATGACACTCCATTTTATTTTATTTAAATATGATGTCTGCTTATGTAAAATATTGTAATGCAATTATAGTTTACATTTTCTTTTCTCCCATGAATCTGGGCATCTTTGGTGTGTTTAGTCACCCCTTGTTTTCATTTCTGAGCCTTTCCTGCTTAGATCTTTTTGCAGATTTTCTCTTATGTTAGAGAGATGGGATCTCTTTGATTCTGATAGGTAGAATCCATTGTTTATATTCTGTTTGTTATGTGAATTACTCTAGGTTCATTCCACTATTCTTTATGAATTCTTTTTTAGCATGCTTTCATCATGCTTTGACTTCTTTTTAAAAGAAATGTAGTGATGGGGCAAGCAGGCCTGCTTTCTGTCCCACCCAGCTCTGGCACGGCTAGCTTTACACCAGAAATAACAACACACAAATTGTATTCATTTAAACACTGCCTGGCCCATTAGCTCTAGCCTCTTACTGGCTAACTCTCACATCTTGATTAACCCATTTCTGATAATGTGTGTAGCACCACGAGGTGGTGGCTCACTGGGAAGATTCTAACCTACATCCATTTTTGACTGGATATTCATGGCAACTCTCACGTTGCCCTGTTCCCAGCATATTGTTCTGTCTACTCCGCCTACCTATGTTCTGACCTATCAGGCCAAGCAGTTTTCTTTATTAATTAACCAATGAAACAACAGATAGATAGAAGACCCTCCTACATAATTTCCCCTTTTTCTGTTTAAACAAAAAAGGAAGGCTTTTCACTTTAACATAGTAAAATTACATATTACAAAACAGTTATCAAGCAAGAATTAGTTACAATATTTATATCTATTTTATCTTTTATCATAACAAAGGAAAATTATAATTATAACTATCTATCTATTTTTCAACTCCATCAAAGACTCCAGAAAGATATAATATTACCTAAGTGAATGAGAAGTAAGCAACTTAAAAAACTCTAGAAATGACAGAGACATCTCTCTGCCTGTACAGTCACCCAAAGTTCTTTTGTACCATTGGGGCATCAATCTTCAGCCTACAGGCCCATAGTATCCAGCAGACATTTCCATGAAGCAGGAAAATTCAAAGACAGTTCAGTCACTTTCTGCTGTGTCCTGCAGAACATCTCGCAGACTCTTTCATAAATCAGGAACCCCGAAAAACCATCTCACCTTTAGGCAAGTTCAGCAGTCCTCTCTCTGTGGGTTCTTCGTGCCCAGTTTATGCAACAGTCCAGGCAAGAGCAGTTTCTTGCCCAAATGGCTATCAAACTCCATAAGGAGCCTCTTCAATGCCCATCTTCCTTTTGATGTAGCTGATGCTGCCAGGAGGAGATGGGTCTCATTGTCATGAAAAGCCCAAAGTTATTAAAACATTAAATGCCATATTCTGTAGTCTTTGAAAGATATGAAGCATGCCTATTTAACTGAAATATATCTCTGTACATCTAGAAAATCTAACATGACTACAAGCTTGACTATTATAGATGATTATTAACCTATATTTCTTAATTATACATTACATTTTTAAATAAACTACACAATCACAATACCTTAATCAAGATTAGAAATACATATACATATAACAAAATTGACCTTAAAATCCATAACAATGCAAATTATACATATCTATATCATATCCCCCTTTAAATGTAAAAGAACATTTATAAACAATATTTGGGAATATGGGCAGTTTTTTCTCTCAAACTGAAATCTTCTACTTTGAAGTACAATTGAGGATAAAGGCCAGCATTCCATCCCATTGGCCTGTAACCCAGTTACACAGGCAACTATGGCTGAGAACTTTGAAGAAAATCAATAAATATTGAAAAGACAAGATTTTGTTTATTCTCTTTCTTGGAAGTATGATACATGCTTTCAGTGATTTTCTAATTATCCCCTGTCTTCCTCTGTTACCACTTTACCTATTTATAGATTCTTAAATTTAT
The DNA here is from genome assembly GCF_903992535.2 of Arvicola amphibius. Taxonomy (NCBI): domain Eukaryota; kingdom Metazoa; phylum Chordata; class Mammalia; order Rodentia; family Cricetidae; genus Arvicola; species Arvicola amphibius. The sequence continues at coordinate 92,859,411 of NC_052049.1, read as the reverse complement.
ATCAAGAAAAATATATATGGAATTATTTCCCCAAAGAACTTTTTCCACATCTTACATGGTAGACGTCATGTAACAGAATGTGTCCTCAGAACAGCTGGAAGCATGCAGCTGGGGGGTAGTGATGCTCACACTGGCTGTGAGCATCATAGTCCATTTTAGGAGCTGCCTTCATTGTGCACAGCTGAAGCTCTGCATCTGCTGTACATGGCTCTGTAGCCTCCTATCACAGTATAGAAACCAGCGCTATGTTCTCGCTCTGCTAATGACTGTCTTATATGTCATGTAAGTGAAATGGTGCAGCATTCACTTACATTCCTGGCCTGCTTCTTTAGTTTAGCATTGTCTCCAGTTTATTCTGTGTTGTATCATGTGTTGTGGTTTGTTTTTTTCTGTGGATGACCAGCATCCCATTGTTGATAATGTGTGTGGGTTGGAGAGAGGTATATTGTATTGTCTGCTGTGGACACTTGTGTTGCTTCTGGCCTTAAAGTACAGCAAAAACACTTCTAGGAACATGAGAATCTGTTTTCTGGTTTTCAGAGTAGAATTGATCAACTGGCAATCCAGTGATACTAATTCCTACAGCAATGGTACCATTTTATAGTCTCTGCAATAAATAAATAAAAAGAAAAAGACATTTTTTTTCTGAAAAGTTATTGTAATCGATCCAATAGAATAGAATGTCTCATTTTAATTTTTTCTTGTCTTTGTGTAGCATGATTAATAAAAACCCAGAAACAGAATTTGGGGTTCAACCTGAAGGTTAGAAAAGCAAAACATCCAGTCACTGGCCCTTACCTCTCCTTCAGTCTGAAATGGCAGTCCTGCATCTAGGAATCTCAGAATAACACTGTGTGTGAGAATTTTCTCCTCCCATCTTAGATTCCCATCTAGGGCTTTGATTCAAGACATGCACCCCCACTGCCCGGTTTCTTTGCAAGCTAGTGTGGCTACTGGGATTAAAGGTGTGTGTCAGCATTGCCTGGTTTGGAAGGCTGACCTGTGGGGCTCTTTTGTTATCTGGCTTCAGGCAAGCTTTATTTTTTAAAATACAAATGAAATATCCCTTCATTTTTGTTTGAATTAAAAGATTGTATGTTGTAGAGCCAAGTTAGGTTTACAGCACAATTGGGCAGAAAGTATCCTCTGCATGACACCCTGGCTGCAGGTGTCCTGCAGCAGCATGGCACTGCTGTCCCAGCTGCTAAGCCTGCATTGACATGTCCTAAGCACCCAGTCTGGCCTCTTTCAGGACTGACTCTGGTCACCGTGTATTGTATAGGATCTGATGAATGATGACGCATGCATAGAATGATGTCATGGTTCCTCCTGCTCGTGTACCTGGTAGCTGCTGTCTGTGTTGTTGTGCCTTATGCAGAATGTGTGCATTTGCAGTTAGACAGCACATAGCCATCCGCAGTCGCCCTCCTCTCAATTGCAGAAGGAGTTAAATTACTCTTTCTGTGCCTAGATAGCTCATTTTTTTATAGCCGAGTAACATTTTGACTTTCTTGGGCTATGTCATGGTTTACCCTTTAGTTACGGAGGGAGATAGGAACAAGCTGCTGAAGTATTTGCCTGCAGGCTTTAGTGTAGATTTACAATTTAAATTCATTTGGAAAAATATCAAGGAAAGTGATTGTTGAATCATAGGAATCAGTTTATCTAGGTTGCATCATTTTTGCATTCCTACCACAAGAGAGGGGGAGAGAAGAGGAGAAAGATGGGTGTGTGAGAGAGAGAAAGGGGATCCTGCTTCTCTACCCCTTCCTCTGTGCCACATGTCAGCCATTCTGATCAGTGCATCATGCTTGTCTCATTGCAGTGCGCTTGAATGCACTGCCATGTTATTTATTTATATTTCTGGTTTGCTGTCCTGTTTGTTCAGGTCCTTTGCCATTTGTTCTTTTTAAAAATTTGATTGTTCATTTTATTACAGACTTTAAATCTTTATTAATTTTTTGTATTTTTTTGGATAACAATCATTTAACAGATGGTGCTTTTCTCTTCTTTCTAAAGCTCGGTACTGGGAATTGAACCAAGAGCCTCATCCATGCTAGTCCAGTGCTCTGTTGCCAAGCTGCAGCCCCAGCTCAGATGTACCTTTTGCCGATACTTTGCTCTTAGTCTACAACTTGTCATGATCTTGGCGTTGATTTTCTTGGAGTTGGGATTTTTAATTTTACAAATTTATTTATTTACCTATTTGAATATTTTAGCCAGTGCTGCATATATAGATCTGTATATGTTTTGCCTGTACATATATCTATGTATCACATTTATGCTTGGTGCCTGCAGAAGTCAGAAGAGGGCATTGGATCACTTAGAATAGAGGTACCAGCAGGTTGTGAGCTTCCATGTGGATGATGGAAACTGAGCCTGAACCTTTAATAAGAGCAGCTAGTGCTCTTAACCACGGAGCTGTCTCTCCAGCCCATATATGTAGTAAGAAGGCCGCTTGTTGGTTCCCGGCTGCTCAGCCCCAAAATAATCACACAGAAACTGTATTAATTAAATCACTGCTTGGCCCATTAGCTCTAGCTTCTTATTGGCTAACTCTAACATATTAATTTAACCAATTTTTAATAATCTGTATATTGCTACGTGGCTGTGGCTTACCGGGTAAAGTTTCATCTGGCTCCAGCAGGGCTATATGGCTTCTCTCTAACTCTGCCTTTCTTCTCCCAGAATTCCATTAGTTTTCCTGGCCTAGCCCTTTTCTTTTGCCCTATCAACAGTTCAAGGCAGTTTCTTTATCTTAATTATACATTACATTTTTAAATGAGCTTCACAAGCACAATACCTTAACCGAGAGCAGAAATAATACATATAATAAAATTGACCTTAAATTTGTATCAATAAACCAAGATCTGTACCAATGCAAATCTCTATAGAACATATATGTGTGTATATGTGTTTGTATATGTACATACATACATATATATAAATACTTAAATGAATTTATATTCATTTATTACATTTATTTTAAGTACTTATATGTATATGTTTGTGTATGTAAACCTCTGTCCAGAGATTTTGTGCACATTTGTTGGGTTTATATATAGTTCATCTTTTCAGATGCTGGCTTAAATGGCAATGCATTATTAATTTCAAACTCTTGCTTCTGCAATGGATAACTTTTGCCTTTGGACAGTATCTTACATTTCACCTTGCTGCAGTTTCTTATTAACTCTGGTTTTGTTGGTTGGTTGAGATATTATCTGCAACTTGCCATGTCACCTGCAAAGTTATCTGATTTCTTCCTTCTAGACTTAGCATCCTTCCTCATTGTAGGATGTGGACTTTTTGAGAAGCAACAGTAGGAAGAAAGTTTGGCAGAAAAGCTTGTTAACCTGCACTGACACTGATGTACACACATGGACTTTTGTAGATCTTTGTCAAGTTTATGGATTGTCTTTGTTATCCCCAGTTTGTTGCAGTTTTTTTTCCTTTAAACTATGAATGCATGTTGAACTTGGTCAGGTAATTTTGCTTTTCCTGCTTTATTCTTCAGGCTGTGGATGTTGTATACTAATTGGTTTTCAAATGCTGAATGCTACTGCCTGGGTACATTCATCGGGTTGTAGTGTCTGCTTCTTCTTATCCATTGTCCAATTTGGTTTGCTGATACTTTGTTGAATTCAGGTTTTTTGTTTGTTTTCATCTGTTTATGGGAAATACTTGAAGTAGTTTGATTGTAGTGCCATCATCTGAGTTAGAATGAGAGTAATCTTGTGCCCTAGAAGGGATTTAAAAGTTTCCTCAGCTTCCATCTTCCAGAAAAGGATGTAGAAAGCTAGAGTGATTTCTTCCTATAAACATGATACTCTGGCATATTTCAGAGCAGTACTGTTTTCTCCTCCTGTTGGAGCATCGAAAGGTTTTCCTTTGAGGATTTGCTCTAAGAGGAAAAAAGAAATGACTGACTTATAAGCGCCCCTCCCGTCGGCCACTGCAGCTGCCATCCCTCCATCACAGTGCAAGTTCCCCTTCTGGGCCACTTCTGCAGGGGTTTGTGTTCCACTGCGTTGAGTGGCACCTGTCTTTCTCCTCCACCTGAGGCAGTTTCCCTGTGATCTTACTTCTCTGCATGATACAGTTGTTGGGTGGTTACTGTTCTCCTTGTTGCTAAGACCTAGTGACAACTTCTAAGCTTTCTCTGTGGGACGGCACTAGATAATGGTCCGTGTTCATGGAGTGTCTAGTTTCTTAAGCACTGTTCCTTGAATAGGTTGTCTCATCTCCATTGTCTGATGTTGGAATTCTTGTCAAAAAGCATCTGTCCCTTCATTGGAGGGGTTGTGTCTGAGTTCAATTGCAGCTCAATGTCGTTGGTCTGTTCTTTGACTTTGTGCCTGCCCTGCAGCATTCTTAGGACTTTGGCTTCATATCAAGTTTTGAAATCCAGGTCTGAGTCTGTACCTTGTTCTTTTTCACTGGTGTTTTATCTCCCCTGTGCCCCTTTAGATCCTGTATGAATTTTTATTTCTGCAAAAGATGCTGGGTTTTCATAGTTACTGCACTGACTGTGTAGATGTCTGGTTGCTCATAGCATGTGAACAGCAGCATTCAGACAATAAATATGAGCTACCTTTCCATCGTTTATGTCTTTATTTATTTCAATATCATTTTATAGATTTCTTTGTGTAAGTGTTGTGCCTCTGCGATTAAGCTAACCACTAAGTATTTTTGTTCTTTTTTGATCCTATTGGCAAAGGACTTATTTTCTAGATTTCTCTCTGAGATTGTTTCTTGTTAGCATGTGGATACTAAGTTGTTGTTGTGTGTATGTATTTGTGTGTAAACTTTATGTGCGGTTACTTTCTTGAACTTTTAACAATTGTTCTCCCACCTTTAGGCTTTTCTTCCTACAGAGTTGTGTCTGTGAACAGACCGTTTACTCTTTCATCTCCATTTTGCCTTTGATGTCTTCTTTCCCATCTGAATGACACAAGTTTACACTGTCCCATGCTGCTGTCCCTTGAGGGAGAGATTTCGGTCTCTCAGTGTTGAGAACAGAGCCTGCTGTGGCTTCATATGTGGTCTCTGTTATGAGAAGGTAGATTCAGCCTTTCACCAGTTTGTTCAATGTATTGTAACTGGATGATGCTGAAATTTGCCAAATACTTTTCTGTATTGATTGAAACGATTGTACCTTTTATTCTCAAGCTGTAGTGTATTTTGAAATGAAATCCACATGCAAATGGAAATATATCAAAGAAATGTGAGCTTTTTATTTTTTAAAAGCTTTCTAAATTATAAAGGTAAGTCTTGAGGACCTAAAGAAGATGAATGATAGATATGACTAACATAAAATTTTAAGTAGTAATCATAATACAAAAATATGACAAAGAACAAATGTACTGGGGAAATCCTTATAGCGTGTTTGTTTCCTGTGACATCTAACAAGAGCCTGAAGGAAAAACACTAATCCAACAGCAAAAGCACATAGTAAAAATAAGCAGTTCCCACTCATAATGCACACATAACTGATGGGAGGCAGTGTCTCATGTGCCATTCAGTAGTGAAGGGTAAGCAATGATGGTGCATTGGTCCAGGTAAGCTGGGCAGCCTTTAAGAAGCAGCATACAGGGTGAGTCAGAGTGTGTCAACAGAAATGTTCATCCAGTTTGTGGGCAGTAAACTGGTACGTCTGTTTGTCAGTATTTTGTCTTGTTTTTGAAATGGCTGTATCTTGATCCATCAGTTTTCTTTGAGGTGGTTAATCTATAGCAATGTATTGACCAGTACATAAGATGTATCCAGAAGGCATCTATAGCAATGGATTGACCAGTACATAAGATATATCCAGAAGGCATCTATAGCAATGTATTGACCAGTACATAAGATATATCCAGAAGGCATCTATAGCAATGTATTGACCAGTACATAAGATATATCCAGAAGGCATCTATGGCAATGTATTGACCAGTACATAAGATATATCCAGAAGGCATCTATAGCAATGTATTGACCAGTACATAAGATATATCCAGAAGGCATCTATAGCAATGGATTGACCAGTACATAAGATGTATCCAGAAGGTATCTATAGCAATGGATTGACCAGTGAGTATATAAGATGTATCCAGAGGCATCTATAGCAATGTATTGACCAGTGCATAAGATGTATCCAGAAGACATCCAGAAGGCATCTATAGCAGTGGATTGACCAGTGCATAAGGGGCATCCAGAAGGGCCTTGTCATTTGGGTTGGGGAATAAAAATGGTGTAGAACTAGAAGGCACTTAGGTGCTGACCAGTACGCAGAACAGTTAGTAAGTTGTGGCTCATCTGTAGAGTGGCAATTTTTTTTAGTTTTTAGCATGAATTAAATAGATTTGGGTTGATATGGGAAGCTTCTCGAAGCATGTTTAAGAGTTAAAGCAAGAAAAGATAGCTTGTGGGTGGGTGACCACTCTTGACTTATGAATGAGATGTAAACTAGAATTTCAAATGCTGGTGTCTGGGAGGGTGCGCAGGAAATGGCTGGCGATGGCACATACCTTGTCTTGGAGGGTGGAGCTTGGGATGTAGAGTGAGCTGGGCTTGCCTGGCCGCCCTTTTGGAGTGCTTTAAATTTCTTCAATCACGGGAGTGTACAACTGGAAAATGAACGTCCACATTCTTCCTTTTGGTCCGTGTGCACTAACCGTATTTCTTTTGATTTTTGTAGATTTCTCTTGTGCTTTGTTTTGTGTTGATGTTTGGGAACTCGATGTTACTCACATCTTACTATGCATCCTCTTTGGTAGTTATTTGGGTAAGTATTCCTTTAACTTTTTAAAAAGGTTTTATTTTTTTTTCTTTTTTCTTTTTTTGGTTTTTCAAGACAGGGTTTCTCTGCAGCTTTTTTAGAGCCTGTCCTGGAACTAGCTCTTGTAGACCAGGCTGGCCTCAAACTCACAGAGATCTGCCTGCCTCTGCCTCCCGAGTGCTGGGATTAAAGGCGTGCGCCACCACCGCCCGGCTAAAAGCTTTATTCTTGAGAGGTTTATGAATGTATACAGTTAGGTATGACCACAGATATTCCCCATATCTCCTCAGCACATCCTCCCAGCTGCAGGCTTTGGTTTTTTATTGATAGCTCACTATGTTCAGTTAATCTGTCTGGCCCTGTCTGTTTTTGAAACAGTTTCAACTTCTCTATAACTGGTTTGGAATGCGTGATTAGCTTCTGTGGGGTCATATTAAGTTTTTATCAACTTTATCTTTACCCGATGGAGCAGTGAAGTTCTCACTACAAAGGCAGAGAAATTAAGACTCAGTGACATCACCACTGGAAAGCTTAGAGCCTCAGGTCCCTTTGTCCCTAGGTTGCTTTTTCCTCCCCTCAGCTCCCTTGTGCCTGCTTTGTTCTTGAGTTCACTGCAGGAGATTTCTGTGCTTCCTGTTTTCTTTTCATCTTTCCAGTTTCAGTCTAAATCTAAAAGTTGTCTTAAATTCAGACTTTGGTGCACTTTTAGGAAATGACTTTGATTCACAGGCTTTAGCATTACAGTGCTGTGCAAAGCCCAGTTTCCCCTTCACCTGTGGCACATGCACTCCGGTGGGTCTGTGTCTTGATAACACACACTTTGCACTTCCCCATTGGAGTGCTTTCTGCCTTTTGAATAGTCGTTGTTTGATTCACTTGATTTTCAGAGCCCATTAGTACATTTGGAGAGTCTTACATCATGCCTCACAGGTAACTACTTTAAAATACCCATTTCCAAGACACACACATGCTTTCTCCAGCCTGAGGCGCTACCTGTAGCTGATGTGTTATTTATTACTCTGTAGCTGAAGTATATTTAGCCACAGCCATGGCTTGCGGTGCTGCTGTTGCGGCCCTAAACTCGGAGTTGCTGCTACTGTGCCCTGGGATTTAAGATCAACAAATTCTCTAAGACGTTTCTGCCAAGTTTGAAGTCTGTTTTTCTCGCTGGAGCTTATATAGTTTAGGATTCATGTACCTGTACAGACTTGATTTAACACAGAACTGTTCTGTTAGGACATTAAAACCTTATGTGTAGTTCATCACATAAGTCAATTTAAGCTTAAAGGGAATCTTATGCTTTTATGAGCTATTTAAAATTTTGAATTTGTTGTATACCTTTTGGTTCATCATAGGTAAACCTGATATGGAAAATAGAGAAGTAGGTCTTTTATATACTGATTTTCTTTTCAATTTTACATTCTCAATGACAATAGATTTTTTTACTGTTTTTTTTTTTTTTGAGGTATGCTTTGAAAACACTAACTGCATATGTGAACATGGGGTGACAATTGTGAAAAATCCACAAAACAAAGCAAGGGACATGAATGTCAGAAAGGAATGTGTAGGGAGAAAGAGTGGGGACAGAGAGACAGGACTGTAGATTAATTAGGATGGAGTTCATAATGTGTGAAAATGTCAAAGAACAGATTTAATTAATAATCAATCATGTGCTGAATTTCATATTTTTCAAAGTCTCAGTTATTCAGAACAATTGTTACTTGAGTGTCTGAGTATTCATTTGTGTTCCTATTCAGGGGTTGCTGGCAGTGAAACCACAGTTGCTAAAAATGAATGTATCTGAACCTAGCTTATGGGTAAGAATAAACCTATGTGTTTTCTTCTCTAAAATACAGCATTGGTTTTGTGCTTTACTTTTTGAGGAATTATACGCACAAGGCAGGGGCCTGTTTGCTTTGTAATAAGCATATGAGGACTCTGTCTGAAGTTTTATTTATTACCCCATGTTTCTTCTGAGGATAACCATGTGTGACAGCCCCACTGTAGGTGTCGAGCTGGAGTTCCTGTTTCCATCTCTGATAAGACAGAAATATATTTGCTAGGAAGGTCCTCTGTTTTCAGTTTTTAGCTATAATAACCCTCGGTTTTTGAACAATGTGCTTTTAAAAGACATTCCCTTGGGGGCTAGTATTGCTAACATGGGGATAAAGCATATGCTCCATTCACTGCTCCAGGCTACAGAAGGTGGAAGAAAGTTTGTTTTATTTATTTTTCTTTTGTAGGTTATCCAAGGGTGTTGTTGGTTATGTGGAACTGTTACACTCAAGTATTTGACTTCCAGAATCTTCAGCATTGCAGATGATGTAAGTGTATTGTTGCTTAAAATGGAAAGATTTGAAAAGTATCCAATAGGCAGGGAGTAAATTAGTGGAATTATTAGAGTATAATTTTTTAAGCTGTATTCTAAGGTGAAGTAAATATCATTTTCTCTCTTTAATACAAAAAAGAAAATCACAAAAATGTGATTATGTATATAGTTTCAATCTCCAGAATTAGCACAGCCCCATTTTTAGTATATTTCTATGTCACAAAGATGTAGAAGATATAAAACAAGAACTCAGGACACTAAGGCCTAACATTTAAGGCATGTACAGCCATTTTCTGACTTCTTTGTGGTCTCCTTTTAAAACCAATGAGACAGTGTCTTCACCATCATGGATGGAGATCTGCCCTCCCCATCTTCACTGTGGCCAGTTCTTGTGGGATGTTTGTTTAGATGCCATTATTCATAGTTAGAGCCAGGTTAGACTTAAGAGATTTTGTTTGTTTGGCTAGGACAGAGAATAAAATGTTAACATTTGTGATTTATTATCTTAAGTCTTCTTATGAATAGTTGCTTTATTTGTTACTGTGTATGTGTGTATGTATGTGTGTTCATGGTACCTGCGTGGATGCCTATAAATGAACAGAATTGGACACGAGCTATCGTGTCTCTCGACTTTACAGTCTTGAGGCAAGGTCTCCCATGTACCTGAAGCTAGACGGTGGCCAGCAAGCCCCAGTGATCCTCCTGTCTCACCCTTGGCAGTGCTGGGCTTATAGGCAGGCTAATATGCTTTGGTCTCCCTCAAGCCACACCCTGGCCTCACTTGCTTACTTATTTTGATGTGATCAGTACATTCTAAGTTTGGTACTTCCAGCAATTATAATAATACAAAAGATAATGAAGGCTACGGCAAGTAAAAGTATAAGTTAAGGAGCATACAGGAGGAGAATCAGGAATTGACCAGAAGTCATCTGTGCAGATGAGAGGGGAAGGGTGATGGAGTTGGATGCAGAACGTAGGAAGAAGGGGGAGACAATAGCTCCGGTGCAGGTGTGTGGACTCTGCTTCCTTTCTGTTGAGAGACAAACTAATAAGACAGTGACTCAGACTGAGGGCACTGTTGACATTTCTGCGTAGCCCAGTATCTAGTGAAACGAAATGACTGTCAGTGCAGATCTCTACACAAGACATGACATAAGCATGCGAGTGACTAGGACTGAAGCAGCGAGCAACACCAGTGGCTGCTGCATTCTTAATGGTAGTTGTTAGACTAGAAGACTGTGATGTGGTGGTTTGTGACACTTTTGTTGTGTTGTAGTTGTCCTGGGGAATTTCTGACCCTCTCTTCCATGTCTACAAATTCCCACATCCCTGACATTTAACCCTGACCCAGTGTTGGACTTCTGAAGCCAATCTCATTTGCTCCGTGTATTATTCCATAGGTGGAGTTTCTCTGTGTCCTCGTACCTGCTCCCAAATACTCACTCAGAGACTCATTATTAATTATAAATGTCCGGCCATTAGCTTAGGCTTGTTTTTAGCTAGCTCTTAGAATATCTCATTTCTTTTCATCTGGGTGCTGCCCTTGGGCTCATTACCTCATGTCCACACTTCCCATCCTGCTTGTTCTGTGTCTCCTTCTGTCTCCCGAGACTCTGCCCTTCTTCCTCCAAGCATCCTCTGTCTGGCTGTCCCACCTATACTTCCTCCCTAGCTACCAGCCAGTCAGCTCTTTTATTAAACCAATCAGAAGGTACCTTAGCAAAGACACATCTTCATAGTGTCCCAAAAGATTATTCCATAATCTTGTTCTTTCTTAATAGTGTTGAGTTTGGTTGGCTAGTATTTTAAAGATATTTACTTTTAATCATGAAAGGTATTAATCATAGTTTTCCTTACTTGTAATGATTTTGTCTTCAGGACAGTGGTAACTTCCTGTACTTTTGAAGACGAGTTCAGTCTCCTACTTTCAGAGAGCATTTGAATAAAGCTGACATTTCTCCCTTAAATGTAGGCAAAGAGCAACACTGAAGCCTACAGCACTCAGGATTTTCAGTGTGAGGAGGGTTTCAGTCCTAACTCAACTTCCTTAGGAACTTAGCCATCTGGCTGAAGCTTTGACGGTGTGCTCAGGGCTGCTTTGCACATTCTTTGTTTGTGACCAAGTGGCGCATGCTTTCAAATTGCACATGCAAGTTTTATATATGTACATATATCGGGAATGGTCTTTTATTGTTAGACAATTAAGTTTTCAACTTTTCTAACTTGACAGGAAACATTGTGTGTGTATACCATGTACAGCGTCGTGTGGGGAAGCTTTCGTGCATGGTGGAATGCTAGAACGCAGTCTTTCTTCAAATAACTTCGCAGCTATTGTTGCTATTGTTGTTTTGTGGCTAGAGTCCTTCACATCCATTCTCTGCATTTAGCAGTGGAATGCAAAAGGGTCACTGGTGGCAGTCACCTATGTGCAGCAGGTCTGCTGGTTATTCTTACCTAACCGTAACTATGTGTCCTCTGACCACCTCTCCTCACTTCGTCCTCTCCCACCACCCTTTTTAACCACTCTTCTTTTGTGATTAACTTTATAGAGTCTATTTGTAAGATCGAGCACGTAGGAAAATGTGTGACCCTTTTGCTTTTACCACTCTTATTTTCTGGTAAATTTGTCTTAATGATTCCTGAAAGTAGTGCTTTTTGTATACCTTATAAATTTGCTTTTTGTGACTTTCTGCGTGATCTAAAGGTCATTGAATTTTGGCCTATTTAGTTTCCAGTCAGAAGGACTGCTGAAGCCATTCCCAGATATTTTCTAGTTTTACTGCTTTTATGATTAAAAAATTTATATGAAATTTCAGCATGCTGTTATGACATGCTACATATAAATACTTAATTTTTTTACTGTGCTTAAGGAAAATGTGTGTGTTCTTCCTGTAAAGTTTATAGTCTTTATTTATGGACTAATTATATTGTGCTAATTTATGTTGAATCTTCTCTTCTCTGTCTCCTCTGAGGCTGTCGGATTCATAGGCACACACGTGCATCTCTGTGGTGGTCCACATGCAGGATGTGTCGCCAGCTGTGCTCGTCACTCCGCAGCACATAGTATTGTCTTTTCACAGGTTTTCCTGAATCTCTGTGTGGTTTTGTCTTGAATTTTATATTTCATTAGTGCGTTTCGGGGAAGCGGCAGGGGTGGGGGGATTCTTTCTTTCCACTGTGGTCTAGGACCACACTCTGTTCATCAGTTTGTATGGCAAGTTCCTTTTCCTGAATCTCCCCAGCCCTTGGACTTAGTTCTGTGAGATGCCATGGCTGTAACCCTAGGTTTTTGTTTCAAACTTATGTTATTTTCTTTTATGCTTTGGTGTGGTTTATCTTGTAGACAACATAATATTGTATTTGTTCCCTTAAGTCAGTTTGAGTATCTGCCCTCTAGTTAGATAATTTAAGCTCTTTATGTAAATGGCAGTTGCCTTTTGGTAGGAAATTTTTCTTCATTTTATTTGGGATTTGTTTCCTTGGGCTGTTTCAGGGGCCACATAACCACTCTTCCAGCTTCCTCAGTATATCCGCCTGCCTCTTCTCTCCGCCAGCTGTGCTTCATCACAGTCCCCCATCCTTTCTGCTCCACTCTCACCAGCTCCTGTGGTCCAAGGCCATAGGCAAAGTCGTCCCTTCTCCTAGGCTTTGCTGTTTTAGATAATAGTTAACTTGAAAGTTTAGTGAACATCTTATGTCCTCAAGCTTTTCTTTCTCATTTATAGAGTGGGACTGCACACCCTTCCTGTCTGTCAGAAGGTGCCTTTTATGCCAGTTCCTCCCATGCCTGCTGCCTTTAAACTGTCTGCTAAGTCCCTTCCCACATTCGGACTCAGCCTCCCCTCTGTACTCCAGACCTGGCTTCTTATGTGGTTGTCAGAAATCTTAAGAGTTCCTAGGCTCATTCCTCCTGGAGGAGAGCAAGGTGGGGCTGGGAACTGTTTTTTTCCAGGTTTAGCACCACGAATAGAAAAACTCAGGGGTAAAAGCCTTGGGCTTTGAGTGGGTGGTAGTAGACATTGGTAGGAAGCTTTGGGAGCTGTCACTTGCTGGCAGAACAGGGGACGCAGCTGTGAGGTTGGAGGAACAGAACAGAACTTTCTTTAACATAAAAGCCCAGATTTGGAACAATGAACTTTTTCATACAGCAAAAACTATTTTTAGATACTGTTAAGATTAAAATGTAATGCATAATTGTGATGTTTGGTTTAGTATAATGATTCCTGACTTGATTTCTTTCTAGGCTCATATTGGGAACTTACTAACGTCAAAATTCTTTAGTTACAAGGATTTTGATACCTTACTATATACTTGTGCGGCAGAGTTTGACTTCATGGAAAGGGAGGTAAGCTCTGATCCAGCGCTCTTCCCTGGACTTCAACCCCTTTCTTTTTCATAAAGCATTCCCTAAGCTGGGCAGTGGTGGCACACGCCTTTAATCCCAGCACTCAGGAGGCAGAGGCAGGTGGATCTCTGTGAGTTCGAGACCAGCCTGGTCTACAAAAGCTAGCTCCAGGACAGGCTCTAAAGCTGCAGAGAAACCCTGTCTCGAAAAGCCCTGCTGCTTCAGGTCCACACTCAGCTTAGAGGAAAAGGCCTAGTAGCTTAATGCAAGCCTTCCCATTTTGTAGTTATTTATGACCTTTTCCGTGTTGATAATCTGGAAATATGCATTCAGAATACCCACAGCACTGGGATGAGTGCACACAGGCATTTCCAGTAGCCTCTTTTCAGAGACAGCATTACACAGTTCAGTCAGGCTCTCAGACTCGTACGCTTCCACTTGCTGTGTGGATATTTGAATGATCTCATTGCATTTAAATATCATTAAGCACAAGTTTTTCATAGCTGACATTTCTCTTTTGAAAATTTGATTCAGATATTTGATGTTTATGGGAAAGCCTGAGAGTGGGTAGCGGTTTGTGGGACAGCATCTTGCAGTGGGAATGAATGGTCTTGAACAAACACATCTTTTTCGTTGTGTTACAGTCTACTGGCTTCTAGTAGTATGCTGCAAACAGATATTGCGAAGATAAAATGAGATTTCACATACTAAAGTACTTTGATCTCTTAAGTGAAATATTATTTCAATACTTCTTGAGGTAGTTTGTTTCAACAAGCATGTTTATATTAGCCTCAGAAGCACCATCCATGTTGAATTCCTTTAGTGCTGTTTACACGTGATACATTTTCCTCTAAGTCTATATCTGTAGGAATGCACTAAACTGACCATTACTTTATTGACATATTCGTTGCTCCAGTACTCCCACTCTGGTAATTCTATGTCCCGAGTGCCAGGCCAGCAGCCTTCAGTGTAGACTTATCTGTTCTTAGTCAAGTGTACCTTGATGACTTCAACTGCATCTTGGCCCTCATTTATCCTATTTATGCAATTGATTCATATAACTGATACAAACTAAACAAATGATAGTGAGAAAAATCAAAGGAAAAATGTCTTCAGATACCGGTTTAGAGGAAATCTAGACTCCTTCATCAAAGTGGTAACAGAAATAGAGGTGAAGATAAGCAGAGAACTGATATATTGTAGGAGGCCTGGAGACTACAGAGATCATCATGCTTGCTTCTGTAACCCACGAGTGGTCGTTGCCCATCTAGTGAGATAATATTGTGTACTGAGGCATGACATGACTCCATTCAGCTTAAACAAAAAGTCAGAATCTTGTATATATTCCTGTCTCCATGTGTGTCTGGATTTAGGGACAGTGCTGCCAAGCAGCTGAGTGTCTGCCAATTGAGGGAGTGTAAAACAATTCCAAACTGACCTGGAAAAATGCTTAAAATGTGTAGTGGAGTAAAGAAGAAGACCTTCCCTGTGATTTACTCACAAAAGTCAAAGAGCAACATCCTGACTGGGCCTCGAGTGGGACATGATTGAGAAATTCACAGGACTGTGTTACTAAATACATTTCTATAAATCTATCGTGTATATTTGTGTGTTAGAGAAGGAAATGCAGCGGACTAAATACATTTCTATAAATCTATCGTGTATATTTGTGTGTTAGAGAAGGAAATGCAGTGGACTAAATACATTTCTATAAATCTATCGTGTATATTTGTGTGTTAGAGAAGGAAATGCAGCGGACTAAATACATTTCTATAAATCTATCGTGTATATTTGTGTGTTAGAGAAGGAAATGCAGTGGACTAAATACATTTCTATAAATCTATCGTGTATATTTGTGTGTTAGAGAAGGAAATGCAGCGGACTAAATACATTTCTATAAATCTATCGTGTATATTTGTGTGTTAGAGAAGGAAATGCAGCGGACTAAATACATTTCTATAAATCTATCGTGTATATTTGTGTGTTAGAGAAGGAAATGCAGTGGACTAAATACATTTCTATAAATCTATCGTGTATATTTGTGTGTTAGAGAAAGAAATGCAGTGGACTAAATACATTTCTATAAATTTATCATGTATATTTGTGTGTTAGAGAAAGAAATGCAGTGGCTAAGAATATACATAAAATGTATACGGTAAAAAAAAAAAACAAAAAAATGTATACGGTAGCTTCTTCCCCGTAAATAATCACTGCGTGCTTGGGATGACTAGTGAGTCTTCAGTTAGACAAATAGTGTGTGAAGAGAAGAATCTATAGTTGTCTTTCACGCGAGTTTTGCAAACTGTATTTTTAGTGTTTTCAACTCAGCATCGGTGAAATGTGTTTCTATGGAAACGTGCTTTAGCTTCAGTGATGGGAGTCAGTGGATAGGTTGGCCTCTTTGGCTGATGAATGTTTGTGTTTCTCTACTTATGCTTCTAGGAATTCACCCATTTCATCATTTGAAAAGTAGTTTTGTTTGACTAAAACATCTCCTCTAACAAATGCCCTTCAATTTTAGACCCCACTGCGGTACACAAAGACGCTGCTGCTTCCTGTTGTCCTCATCGTGTTTGCTGCGGTCGTCAGAAAGGTGCGCGGGCCACAGGGCGCTTCTCCTACTAAATGTGCTCTTGTTTCTGCATAGTAGTTACAAGTATTTGGCTACACAGTAATAGGATAGTTTTGTACTGAGGTTTTGAAACATTCTGTATTTCTTACTGATGGCCTTTGGTGAGTGCTTACAGATCTTAAAGATACTCTGCTCCCTGCTAGCCTAAATAGACCCAGGAAAGAACAGTTTAGGTTCTGATCATGCATTTTAGAAGTCATGTCTATTATTGACTGGATTTTAATGTTGAGTAATATTTCTAAAATATTTAATATTTAACTTTTTATATTTTCTGTTACTTTTGAATGAGATTTATTATTAATAAAAAAGAGGAATTGGGAAAGTGCAGTGTATTGATGAAGTGGATAACATGTTTAGGCTCCAAGTTTCCTTTGATAATGAAATTCTAAGCCCTTGTGTAAACCAGGCCAGAGAAATACCAGTCTTCTAGGAAGAAAAGCCGGCGTAAAACTGTTTCTTAAGTAGCTTTTGAAGGCTGTAACTACATGAGACCTAAGAGATGAGCTTAGCGTGCAATTGAAGAAGAGATGCCAAAGCCTCGCAGTTTATTGATCTCTAGTGATTTGTGCTAACACAGTGTATTCCTCTGTGGGATGTTCTGTTCTGTGATTACTGGTCACATTGTATTTGTCCTGTGCTTCGTACTCCCCATAGCATATTGGGATGTGTCATTCAGCCAGTGACCCATGGAGTAAACAGACACTGCCTTGGAAGATGAAGGAAGTTAGCAGCTCCCTTTGTGCCCATTGCCACACTAGACTCGGTCTTAGCCCCTCCTGCAGACACCTGCTGGCACTCAGCTTTGGACTCCGAATGTTTCGGCTTCTGTCACTTTACTCAGTTTTGTTGTGTGCCAGGTTCTGTACCCTCTCTGCACTTGGGATGCCCTGTGATTCATACATAATTATCCTAAAAATTGACCAGATATTGACCGTCAAGAACCTGTTCAAAGACTGCAGTGACCAGGCATGATAGCTTACACCTTTAATCTTTGCACCTGGGAGGCAGAGGCAGGTGGATATCTGTGGATTCTAGACTGTTCTGGTCTGTGTAGTGAGTTCTAGGCCAGCTAGAGCTGCACAGTAAGATGAGACTCTGCTCAGTAAAACAGAACAAAAAAAAAAAAAAACTGCAGCTTTGATGGCAAGATGTGATGGAATATAATAGGTCAGATGAATGAAGCCGCACTGTTTAGTTTGAAGAACAAATAATTCAAGTAGAAGCTGGGTAATTATTTTCAAATATTTAAAAACCCACCATTTGGAAACTATGACTATATTCTTTTTGGTACCTTGGAAATATGGTCATTGATAGGATTTTTGGCCGGAAATGTTAAGACCAATCAGGAGAGTATTAGAGTCTGGGCAGCAGCCCAGTGGTTCCTCCAAGGGTTTAACTGGGGCATGTGCAAGCTGCTGTGTCTGAGCCACTTCGGCAGTTCTGTGTCTGATTCAGGGAGCCAGTTCCACCACCTCCATGTTAGGGGAGGAACGGGAGTGTCAGGACCAGCAGTGCTTCTTAATGTTTGTCCCCTCAGGAAGGTCATTTCATCCTTTTGAGCCTTTTGCCCACATCCTAAATGGGGCATTGTAATTTTCCTAACAGGATGCTTAAAGTATCACCATCAAGGGCTGTGGTAATACAGATAATGTTGAAATTATTATTTTCTGAGTTGTCTCTTATCTTCGTACTTCTTATATTTCTGTTAAGAGTCTTGATATCTGTTTTCTTTATAACAGCTCTTCTAAAGTCTTTAAAATCCATTTTCAGATTATTAGTGATATTTGGGGTGTCATGGCCAAACAACAGACACATCTAAGGTAAATATGCACTTAATTTTCTTACTTCCACTTATTGACTGTTTATTGCAGTATTTACTTGTGTGCTTACATGTTTTACACTTTTTTTTTTTTTTTTGGTTTTTCGAGACAGGGTTTCCCTGTAGTTTCTAGAGCCTGTCCTGGAACTAGCTCTTGTAGACCAGGCTGGCTTCAAACTCAGAGATCCGCCTGCCTCTGCCTCACGAGTGCTGGGATTAAAGGCGTGCGCCACCATCGCCCGGCTCATGTTTTACACTTTTACGTGGTGTTTTCCATTGGCACCATTCCCCTTCCTCTCTGTGTGCATTCATCAGAGCTCACCCAGAGAAGTCTGACCGTGACACCCACATCCTCTCTCCTAGGAGGACATGACTCTGCCAGTTCAGCAGAAAAATTGGTTATTCTGTATGGAGGACAATAGATTCTCATATTTGAGAAATAAAATATAAAACTAGATTCATTCCTCATTTTTTTTACTTAACTTCCCTATTAAGCAATTTTGAAACATAGGTACCTACAAATGTACCTAGAAATTGACAAAGAGAGTATACTGTAATTGAAGAAGTGACAGGTCTTTTCATCAGGATGCAGCACTTACATGCAGGGAAGGTTGACATCATCAGCCAGAAGTACTTTTTTTTTAGAAGTTGCTAGAAGTATTATGAATGGAAAAGGACAGTTACAGCAAATATTCATGATATGTGACTCAAGATTGATGACAGCCAAGGACATATAAAGAACCTAGAGAAATTAATAGGAAAGTGTTCAGGCACACTAGAAAGTGAATTGAAGACACAGAAAAGGGAACCAAAAGAAGAGTGAGTTGACCTTTTCCCTCTCCACCACACTTATGCCCCTAGGACCTTCTTGTGCACTTTAACGATGGTAAGTTGTCCCTGACTCTGGGCTTTGCAAGAGTTGAGCCCTTTGCCCATAATTGGTTTCCTGCATTCCCTGTATCTTGGCTCTTTCCATAGCCAATGGGAAAGAGTGGTGTTGGGGTGAAAGGGTAAGTATTTACACCTGACACCTAGAGGCTCAGAAAGCCCTACAGTCTTGGTGATGGAGACATTTTGAACAAAATGAAAGTCTTTCTACTTACCAGATTAGTAATGATTGCTAATATTCAGTGCTTGCACAACTGGGAGAAATGGACTATAGTTGGCTGAGGCAGGAAGCTATACAGTGGGCCTGCTCTTCAAGTCTGCAGTTCCCTGAGTACAGGTACTTGCTGTGGAAGTGTTCACGTGGATGGAGACTGGTCAAAGGATGCTTAGCATGGTGTTGTGTGTAATGTAGAAAGTTAGCATGGTCAAAGTATGTCTTAGTACAGAATGAAATTATGGTCCAGGTATAAAGTGAAGTGTTTACCATCTTTACGAGAATAGTTCAGTCGTACAGCGTTTTTTTTCAAAAGCCAAACAGTATACATATATAACAGCCATGCTGTTAAGCTGTGTGTGCGTGCATTTTCTTTTATAACTTGAGTATCCTCCCCTTTCTACCATTCCCTTAGCTCCAGAGCTCTGCGAACACACGGCAAAGTCTTTTGTGTCATTTAGAAATAGTTAGCTATAACTGTGCCTTGCTTGTCCCTGCGTGGATAGGCAGGAAAGGGGAAATGTTTCTAGTATAGAATGTCAAAATTTCTATTCATCTGAGGTAATTTTTTTAGAAGCATTTAAAGAAGCCTCAAAGTTAGAACTATAGTTTACATCTCTGAAAATGGAACAAAAGCCATGCCATTATAAACTAGAGCAGGGAAGAAAAAGAGGTACGTTTTAATTTGGATGTGATCACCATTAAGTGCTCTATTCAATCCCTGAAAATAGAGGAGAGTAGCCATGGCCCATGTAGAAACTGCCTCAGCCTGGAGGTCATCCTGGGTGCAGGCTTGGCTGACGGGAGTACTGGGCTTGGCTTCCATGTCATCTGTGGGGCGAATGTAGCCTTTTAATACTGTGGGGGCGGGGCATGTTCAGGAAATGGAGAGTGAGTTTTTGCTTGGAATGAATGAAGAAGGGATATTCCACCTCTTCACACTTGAACAGTGTATTTGTTGAAATCTTTGCATCCACATCTTTTGAGACTAGATTCCCAAATTAGATTGTGTTCTGCTAGGTTGGTGAAGATGATCACTGGGGTACATCTTGAGTACAGATGTTCATCTGTGTTCAAGCCTTGGGAACAGCTCGGAATTCTCTCTGTCAGAAAGTTTCCAGTGCTGTCTTTTCTATCAGACCCCTCCATCCCTCAGCATCTTGTCCTGGAAGCCATAAGCTTTGGTTCTGCTTGTAGGTCCATATACTAATAGTATGCAGATCTTGTTATTATCTTATTTAAAATTCTATCCAGACTTATGGTTATCTCTTCCCACACTTAGCTCCCTATCACGATTGCCTCCCTGACTTCACCTCTAACCCTCACCTCACATCAACCACTCCTCTCTTAGTCTTTGCCTCTCCTCTCCGAGCACTGTCTTCATGGCTGGCCCAGCAGAACCTCCCTACACTGGACTTTTTGATCTGTCTGCTTTTTGCCCACTGGGACCCCCGGTCTCTCCCATCTCTGAGCCTGCTCAGATATCACTCAGGGGTGGTGAGCCTGAAGAGTAGGTGCCTCTCGGGGCACTCATGTCTGCAGTCCTGGTCACTGTGAGACAGAGTCTTATCTCACCCCTTCTTTTCCCTTTGACTTATATGTAAACTGAGAGGATAAGGATTGTTTTGTTTTGTCGCCCCTCCATCTCCTGAGTGTTCAGTACTCAAGGAACTTGAATAGGTGGATGGGTAGATCCATAGATCCATACCCTGGTTTTTTGCAGGTCTGTCTCATTTTAATGTGGAAGGGCAAGTGAAGTGATATGCAAAATACAAGTGTGAATTCTGTCTCCTCTGAGAAGGGCAGTGTGGTAGGCATGACCATGGGGTGGGCACTGGTGTATGACACAAGCTTTCCTGGTGGCCTGAGGGGTCAGCTAGCCTGTGACCAGGTCACTGCACTCAGGAGAGAACAAGGAGGAGGTAGCTGTGCGGGAAGAAAAGTGGGGCCCTGGAGAAGCTGCGTTGCAGATGATGAACTGGGAGTCAGCATTGCAGAGGAACTGCGTCCATTTTAGACTTTGAAGCAATGGAGTAGGTAGCTGGCTGGCCTTTTTTATAACTGCTCTTCTTGCTACCGTGAGAACTGATGATGGGCAGGGAAAGCTGAAGGCGGGACTTGTCAGTCTCTAAGCACATATCCAGGAAAAAAAAAGGAGAGCGTTCAAGCAAAGCCAAGGGCAGATTTGTTGTCTGCTGAGAAGACTGTGCATGCAGCTGCTGTGTCCCTGCCATCTCTGGTGCAACACTAGCACAAAGAGCTCAGGGTTCACCAGGGGATGACGCAGGTGCATGGGCTAAGTCTGAGGAGAATTCTTCACTTAAGACCTCAAGTGAGCTGGTGTGTACGTCATATGATTATTGCCATAGTAAATGTGTACCAGGTCAGACACACATTGTTATTTTCAAATAAACTGTCTTACATGGTTGTATACTAGTATTGGGATAAAACTTTTAGTTATTTTGATTTACTTATATGTGTGTGGGAGGAATATTATAGAAATTGTTAAAAGCTCATGTGTAGATAAAAGCACAAATAAAGGGAGCGAGTGCCTCAGTAATGAGTCGTTTTTTTTTTTGTTTTTTTTTTTTCCCATTTCAGAAAACACCAATTTGATCACGGAGAGGTAAATATTTAACATATATATAATATATATTGTATGTATATATATATAATATATTATATGGACTTTGTTTTGTAGAGCTAGTATCTGAGTTTCTTGGCATTTATCATTAATGTATCTACATTGTTTGTGTGGGAATGTTACAGGCTGATTGGGTACCTCTTTTGCTGAAATGATAGACTTTGGTCTGTGAATAAGCCTTACAGTAATAGTTTCTGGAACCCAGTGAGGCACAAGTACAAGGTGTTTTTGCTTGGTGGAGTGCCACATTTTTTCCGCCCACCTTGTCCTGAAGCTTCAGAGCTGTAGCTGGCTTCTGTTCCCACCTTTCTGAGTTGAGCAGCTTCTACACAGCCCAGGACAGAGCACTGTGGTTGGGTGGCAGTGACCTTCATTCCCCTGACCACTTCCGTGCCTTGGTTTGATAGCAGAAACAAGATGGATCCAGAAATCCGGCTGTATTAACTGCAGGCTGGACTATGAGCACAATTGCACAAATGCCTGATTCAGTAGCTCTCTCAATTCAGGTTGTTAAAATGGTGCCACCTGCAAGCACATTTTAACAGTTTCTTATGCCCATAGATTGAGGCAGGTCTCAGTCTCACCAAAGTGCAGAGACTAAATATCAGGAGAATGCTCAGCCCCTCATGTGGTGTCTGTATGGCCCCTCCCCCTACCAAGCCCAGCTCCCAAGATGGGGGATGGGGAGTGTAAGATTCAGGGGTCAAGGAGGACTGGACCTGCTTCTGGAGACGACAGGACTGTCCCACTCGTGACCTGTCAGCTGCACAAGACTGTCTTCAGTCTGCACTCTAGCATGGGCTGGTGGGGCCTGTGAGCCTTCACCCCTAACTGAGGCTCTATGGAGAGCTGGTGGCTTTTAAGGGAGGGAGGATCAGTTTTTTTTTTAAGATTTAGTAGGTCCACAGTGTTCCAGTGGATGGTCTGCAACCATGAGAGGGTGGAGGAGGGAGGGGGAAGGGAGGATGTGTGTATGTGTGGGAAGCATAAATGGACTCTGGGTTTTTTGTTTTTGTTTGTTTATTTAAAGGAGAACACAAAGTTTAAGGTATGGAGAGTTTGGGGACATAGATGAGAGGACCTAGGGGAAGTGTCGAGAATGATTGTGGTCAGAATGCCTTCTTTGAAATTCTCAAAGAATTAATAAAAATACCACATAGGAAGAATCATTTAAGAAATCATTTCTGCATGTCCAGATTAACAGTATGTTCCTAATTTGGCAAATGGTAGAAATGAGCCCTTGTCTTCCCTCCCTTCAGTTGGTTTACCATGCTCTGCAGCTGTTGGCATACACAGCCCTCGGGGTTCTGATCATGAGACTGAAGCTTTTCCTGACACCACACATGTGTGTCATGGCATCCTTGATCTGCTCCAGACAGGTAACGTGTGGTGATGTTGAGTTCTAGCTCAGCTTTAGCTACTCAGTGTTCCTAAGATAGTGCTGGCCGAAGGGCTTCTGTAGCTCCTGGCCACTGGAGCTCTCTGGTTCTGTTGCAGCTTCCTAACCTAATGGCCCAAGCTGCTCATGTCGGCTCTTCTACTTTGTGACACTGTCTTTGGCAAACAAGTACAAATCAGTGCACCCTGGCTTCATCTGTTATCACTACAGGCATCGATAGAAAGTACAGCTCAACTATAGAAAGTTTTAAATCTTTATATCATAATTTCTAAAAGTGGATTTCAAGTTATGTTTCATATTATATTGTCTTATTCAGAGTCAAGTTTTGGAATGTTTTTTGGTTGTGTGTGCATTTGTATGGACGTGCCCGATTTTGCTCTGAAGTTTAATCATCCTTGACTATTCCGCGTGTAATTCACTATTTGTCATATAATTATGGGTAGAGATGTTTGTTCCTCTGTGGTGCTGCTGCCCGACAGTCAGCAAAGGGGCGGTGCAAAAGCATCACCTATGTTACCTGCAAGGAGCATTTACTGAGCGCCAGCTCTGGAAATCAAACTGTGTATCTGCTCCCCAGAGGCTTGAGATCCAGCGCCCGGTTAGTCAGGAAACGCCCGAGAAGAGAACAGTGGACAGGCTGTTGCTTACTGCGCTGCTTTTCTGGGCTCCAGGCTCCCATCTCCAAGTGTGAACTGTGTTAGAGGGGACCCAGCTCCCTCATTTTCCTCCCTTTAGGCTGGGTTGGGACAGGAAAGAAAGTTGGTGGCAGGTCCTCCATTTTGACTCCCATCGCACCATGTTCCGAATTTAGGACTCTGCACTGGCTTAAGCTTGCTCCTGCTGTGATGCTGGAGACCAAACCCAGGCTCCTGAGCTGTGTCCCTAGCCTGTCCTGGACGCACTTAGAAACGGGTGCTCATTTTTCTTTGACTGGGCCTTGTAAATGAAGCAGGTGACCTGGCTCTTCCTGCAGTGCTTCTGAAGCTGTGTCCCTCTTGGGTAGAATTGTTTGGATGCTGAAGGACTGCTCTCTGGACCAGTAAGATGACACAGTGGGTAAAGGTATTGATGCCGAGCTCAGTCCCTGGAATTCACCTAAAGTGGAAAGAGAGAATTGACTCCACAGAGGTTGTCTCTAACCTCTGGCCCCTCCCACAGCCATGATCATTAAAATTTTATTTTAAACAGTCCATACGTGGGACCACAGCAGATGTTGAGTTCTTCCTCAGGATGGTTTTCTTACTGGAACACACTGCTTTGCACTGCCAGTGACCAGTGTTTCACTTTGATTTCAGCTCTTTGGGTGGCTCTTTGGCAAAGTTCACCCTGGTACTGTTGTGTTCGCTGTGTTAGCAGCGATGTCGATTCAAGGCTCAGCAAACCTGCAAACCCAGTGGAACATTGTAGGGGAGTTCAGCAATTTACCTCAAGAGGAGCTCATAGAATGGATCAGATACAGCACAAAGCCAGGTAAAAAGAGCAGCAACACCTGCTGCTTTTTAGCTCGCTAGGATTCTTTTTCCTCCATAATTTTATGTCACCACAAAATCCTACCCAGGGTTTAAAGGAGCTGTCACTACTGGCTACATGACTTGCAGGGGGATGCTGTATAATAACCTTTGTAATTTATTTTGCCGTTTCCAGAAATTTAAATCTATAAAAGTTCTCCAAAGTTGTAGGTGCTATATTTAGCATGATTTTGTTATGTTTCCTTCTTTAATAGAATTTCAATATTAGCCTTCCCATTCCCTCTTACTGGTGACCTGCCGTTTAATCCATGTGTCCCTATGGAAACTTACTGTCCCAGTATGAAGTGGTTGACTCTTAAAGTGTCTTTCAAACTTTCCAGTCAGTTGGATACTGTTCTCCAGTGTACTAGAGAATGAAAGGGAAAGAAAGGGAAGGCGATGAGCGCTCTCCAGTGCTGATAACCTGCTCCCCAAACCTGGCTGCAGATCTGTACTCTGTCAGCCTCATAGCTTCATTCTGCTGCTGGCATTGAATCTTTAACTTGTGAACCTCCCTGGGCCCTAGCCAGCTGTGTTATGTGTGAAATAGCTGGGCTGTCTTGATGGGAACCCCTACTGGTGCTGCCCAGTGTGATGCTAGACCATGCCATTGCTTCCAGATGCAGTATTTGCAGGCGCCATGCCCACCATGGCAAGTGTGAAACTCTCTGCTCTCCGGCCCGTGGTGAACCACCCACATTATGAAGATGCAGGGCTGAGGTTAGTGCACAGGTGCATGGGGAAAGGGCTTCATCCAGATAGTGAGTGAGGAACCCACCAAAGCGGAGTGTTTCACAGCACACGGGGTCAACGGGGCATTTCAGAGTCATTCATGGGAGGGAAGAAGATGCTGAAATAAGACAGCTGGGCTAAAAACCCTTGGGGCTCCAGTAAAGCTGTTGTCTTTGTGCTGTTTCCTAGTCAGCAGAAAGAAAAGCAGTCTGAGCAGTTGTCCAAGATAGCCAGGCTCCTCATGCCATCCTCCGCTTTGTCTGGCACTCCGGCTTAAGGCTTTTCTCTTGAAATCTGAGGAGTCGTAGGAGCGTCATTCTGTGGGATTTCTGTTCTGCTGTCATGAAGCTGTTTGCTGTGATGAGTTTAGATATTTTCTGATGGGATAAGGCTTGTTTTTCCCATAAATGATGCCTTATATTCTCCTAGAAGAGGTGAAGATTTAATATCAATACACTTTCTAGAAGAGATAAAGTATTCATTTTCTAAATGATCAGATTAATGCTATTAGTATATTGTTTTGCATAATGATGAAATATACATTTTATAAATAAAATGCTTTTCATTAAAAAAAATCAATTTCAATGAGCTAATTTCCAAAGGAACTTCATAGAGTGAGTTTTTCTTAAATGTAGAAGTCAAGTGGGATTTGTGGGCTGAGCTGTTGCCCCTTTCCAGCGGTGTTGGCATGTTCGTTCTCAGCCCTGTCTGCTGACAATGAGAAACAGGTGAACCACAGGGAGACTGAGTTTGGAAATGTGGCTTGCATTAGAGGCTGTGTCCGCTTCCAGTTGTAATCTCACCCCAGCTTCTCCAAGGTGCTCACACCTCCTTCCTGCTCTGGAGTGTGCTTGTTCCCATCCCTTGCTTGCTTCCCGATAATGTTGATAGTTTCCTTTTAATCTTGAAAAAAATTTGCCTACTTATTTTTTTTCTTGAAGAGCCAGAACAAAAATTGTGTATTCGATGTATAGCCGAAAAGCAGCTGAAGATGTGAAAAAGGAATTGATGAAATTAAAAGTGAATTACTACATTCTAGAAGAGTCATGGTGTATAAGAAGATCCAAGTGAGTATTTCATACAATTAATAGCTTATAATCAAAAGAGTGAAAAGTTAGTGTAGGCTCATAGCAAGAGTTCTATTAGTAGTGCATGATATAATATATATAAAATAAAACATTTCAAAAGTGTGAGTCAAAAGCCTATACATAATAATTTAAACTAGACCTTTTTACTCATTTTAGAAATATGCTTTTAAATAGTGATATGCATGTATATATTGCCTTAAACTAAAAATACCCATTTTTAAATACGTAATTGTAGATGAGTTTTTATAAACTGACATTTTCAAATAAAACTGCCTTTAATTCTAATTAGAATAAAGTTAAAAGTATTTATATTCAAGAGGACTTATGCAGATTCTCACTGATGCTTTTTCTTTTGATAACAGGTGTTACCCTGTTGTCCATCCTGGTCCTGAACTGTCTGTAACTGATGTTTTTAATTTAGCCTTCTGGGGATCCAGGGTTAATGGACATACAGCACCATGTCCTGCATTACAAATGCTATTGAAAGATGGTACTGGTCACTGGGGAGACTTGCAGAATAAAGTAGTAGGGGCTACAGAGGCAGATGGGGCTCATAAGCCAGCTCTTTGCCCCTTCACTTTGCCCTAGGATGCTGATCTCTGGAAAACTCAGAGTAGGTTTTGAACTCTGAGTTGTCACGTTCTCCAGTCCAAGTGTGCTAACAGTTCAGCCTTGATGTGCGCGTGAGCTTAAGGGCAGAAACCAAAACCCCAGCTGTATTGTTTTAGGTCAGTGCTTCTCAACCTTCCTACTGCTGCTCCCCTTTAGTACAGTTCCTCATGTACTAAAAAAATAAAATTATGTTGTTGCTTCTTCATAGGTATAATTTTACTACTGTTAAGAAATGTAATATAAATATCTGTGTTTTCTGATGGTCTTAGGTAACCCTGTGAACTAATCATTCAGCAGCTCTCATAGGGTCATGAGACCCATAGGTTGAGAACCTCTCTTCTAGGTCTTCAGCTCTGTAGCATCCGGGGTTTTTTATATATTTTATTTATTTTTTAAAAGAGAACAAACTATCTCTTTTCATTTTACATAAAAATCCCAGTTCCCATTCCCTCCACCCCACTCCCATCCACTCCTCAGAGAGGGTATGGCATATTGCTTTGGGGAAGGTCCAAGGCCCTCCCTACTATATCAAGGCTGAGCAAGGTATCCATCCAAAGAAAATAGGTTCTCAAAAAGCCAGTACAAGCAGTACCAATAAATCCTGGTGCCACTACCAGTGGCCCCACAGTCTGCCCCAGCCATACAGATGTCAACCACATTCAGAGGGACTAGTTTGGACCTATACTATTTCTTTCCCAGTCTGGCTGGAGTTGGTGAGCTCCTATTAGCTCAGATAACTGTTTCAGTGGGTGAACCCATCATGGTCTTAACCTCTTTGCTCATATTCTCTCTCCTCCCCCTCTTCATCTGGACTTTGGGAGCTCAGTCCAGTGCTCTGATGCAGGTCTCTGCCTCTGTTTACACCAGTTGCTGGATGAAGGTTCTGTGGTATTTAAGATATTTATCAGTCTGACTACAGGGCAAGGCCAGTTCAGGCACCTTCCTCTGTTGCTTAGGGTCTTAGCTGGGGCCATCCTTGTGGATTCCTGGGAATTTCTCTAGTGCCAGGTTTCTTGCTAGCCCCATAATGGCTCCCTAAATCAAAATATCTCTTTCCTTGCTCTCATCTCTGTCCTTCCTCCATCTCAACTATCCTGTTCCCTCAGGTTTTCCTGCCCCTTCCCTTCTCCCCTCCTCTTCCCCTTCTGCCCTCCCTACTCCTCTCACCCCCATGCTCCCAATTTTCTCAGGCTGTCTTGTCTATTTCCCTTTGTCGTGTGTGTTTTTCTTAGGGTTCCAACTTGTTACTTAGCTTCTCTAGGATCATGTAGTCTTTGCTTTATAGATAGTATCCATTTATGAATGAGTACACACCATGTTCATCTTTCTGGGTCTGGGTTACCTCACTCAGGATTTTTTTTTCTAGTTCCATCTACCTGCACGCAGATTTCAAGATGTCATTTACTCTAATGTGTAAATGTGCTATTTTCTTTATCCATTCTTGAGTTGAGGGGCATCTAGGTTTTTTCCAGGTTCTGGCTATTAGAAATAATGCTTGTAGCATTCATTATTAATGAAGCTATTCAGAAAGATGCACTGGGACCTCTATGTGAGGACTGTCACTGGTAGGTTCTTTGACAGTTAGTCTGATGGTAGCAAAGTAAAATATTATTATGTATTGGACACAGTGAACATTTCAATTACAGAAGTATGGTGCTGGTTTACGGCAGCAAAGTGTGCACCCATGAGACAGATCTTCCGTAATGCATAGGTCAGAACTAGCAGCTGTGAAGAGGTGCAAATGGCTCTTTGTGTATAAGATCTAGAAAATAGCCAAATTATATTTTTGTGGATCCCATAATGTCCCCAATTTCCTAAAGGCAACCCAGAACTGCCCTGTCTATATTGTATGTGAGTGGGAACATGGATCAAAGCTCCAGCAGAATAGTTAGATGCTGATGTTGTAAACAGTGCTCTGAGAAGTGATAGTCGAGGCTAATGTACGCACCTGCCAAGTGGTGAATGTTTGGTCGGAAAGTCACAGAGGATCAGCATGAATGGAGCTTAGACTTCCTAGAAATGCTTTCTTCCCATTAGAAAAAAAAAGGAGGAAAGGAAGGAAGGAGGGAGGGAGGGAAAGACTTTGACAAACAAAATAGCCATGGTCAACTTTCTATAATTTTATTTTTTCTCTTTTTCCTTTTTTATTGTTTATACTGGGGAGTGAATGCAGGGCCTCATACAAGCTATTTAAGCAGCACTTTTTCCATTTTCTTGTTTTGAGATATCATTTCAGTAAGTTGCTCAGGCTAGCCTTGAACTTAAGATGTTCCTGCTTCATCCCAGAGGTTGGCAGGATTATAGGCTTGTGCCACCAGCACTAGCTTTTTTTTTTTCTTAAGACCTTTTAAAGCAAGTAAAAATAGAAGAACTTCAGGAGAATACAACAACTGTGTCCATAATCTGATCTTGATTTAAAATGTTGAAATTATTTGGATGACTTATGTAGGAAAATATAACTTGATAATCTTATTTATCCCAGGTTTTGTTTTTGTTTTTGTGACAGGGTCTGTCTGTGTAGCCCTGGCTGTACTGGAGCTCAGTATTAGACCTATGCTGTCCTAGAACTCATAGAGATCTGCTTGTCTCTGCCTCCCAAGTACTAGGAATAAAGGTGTGCGCCACCATGCCCAGCTACTTCTGTTGCTCTTTATAAACTGTGTTATTGACTGGGCGTGGTGGCACACAGGTAGTCCTAGTCTTCCTGTAACTCAAAGGCTTGGACTCTGAGGTCGGAGGGTTGCATTTATAAGGCCACACAATGAGACCCTGATTTTGAGGGGAGTAAGAAGTACATTGTATTTGAGGTTTAATTATTCGTCTAAGATGTAAGCTTACCACTGCAGGTCTCAGGAAGTCCATGTATCCAGAATGAGTTCAAACTGGACTGTAGGAGAATCTTAGTAGTCTAAAAAGCCAGCATTCCACTTGTGAAACTGGTTCCCATCTGCCAGAAGGAGTCATTTCCCTCAGGTCTGTCAGAAGGACCCATGGCAGTGTTGTCATGCACACACGGTTGGGTGTCAAGGCCCATGCTGGGCCTGCAGGTCCCCACTGTCTTCTCACAGCTCCCTTCTCACCTGCTGTGCATGTCGGAGTCCACACTAGCACCCTGGCCTTCTCCCTCAGCTTCTGTTCTCTACGCTCTCTCGAGCTCTGTCGCTCTTCTAGTCTTTCTCGTGCTGCTCTTGCCCCTCTCACAGAAATCCCTGGCCAAGTCCAGTGCTTTTCTCTCCAGATATTTTCTTCTCTTTCACCTACAGTTAAAGCCATGGAGGGGGTGATTGGCAGTTTCTTTGATGTGCCCCTCTCATACAATCACAGTAAGGCTTTCCTTTAAATTAATTTATTTTAGAGTATACTGACTACACCTTCCCTGTGAACTAAGCAAATTTTATCATCTTTATAACTATTATTTTTGTGTACTGTACCTGGTGTGTAGATACTCAACTGCCCTCAATCTGCACATTCTGCATGGCAAACCAGAACCATGGGCATCTTCCCCCTTTACACACATGGGAGCCAACTGCAAACCAGTGTACGACATCTTCCCCCTTATGCACATGGGAACCAATGAGGGAAGTAACTATGACAACACACTCTTGACAAGTGGCAGAGACAGAGGTCCCGGGCTCTGCGCTGTCTTAGCCAGTCTCTGAGCGCATGTGTTCTGTAGGTCTGTCCTCATGCACCCTGTTGCTGTGCTTTCCTTGTCCTAAAGGGTGGCTATGGCAGCTTACAAAAATAAAGGTAACTATTACAAGATTTTAAAAACTATAATGTAAGTAGGAGAGCTGAACTGAGACGAGGCACATAGGCAGTGTTCTGTGCTGTCTGCGGTTGGATAACGTGCATTGTTTGTAACGTGCATTTACTCTTCTAGGCCTGGGTGCAGCATGCCTGAAATCTGGGATGTGGAGGATCCAGCCAATGCTGGGAAGACACCCCTGTGTACCATCCTGGGGAAGGATTCCAAGCCTCACTTCACCACAGTGTTCCAGAACAGCGTTTACAAAGTCCTAGAAGTTATCAAAGAATGACTGCAACACGCGCCGGCTACAGAGACCGCATCAGTAATGGCTTTACTGCTTTGCCACTAAGTCATGTATCGTTTTAACTCAGATTACAGAACCTTTACAAGTCTTTTAAAGTAACTGTTTTCAAATGGAAAACTATTTTATTTGGTCAATTTGTCATTCTGATTGTAAAAATGACTTACACCAGATCAATTAGTTACTGTTTCAGTGCACCTGTTAAAATTTGCTATGCAAATGAGTATATGCTTGTACTTCATTTAAATATTTGTGTTACAGTGAACAAAGCCACTGTGTAGAAATGCGTCACGGGTCATGACAAAGATGATCTGAAAGTGCAGTCCTCCTGAACTGGGAGCCTGCTTTTCCGTGCAGGGCTGTCCTAGCCTCGCTTCTTACTTACTTCCTGGTCTTACCTTTGGACACTCGGGTGATTCTGTACCCCAGTCTTGTCAGCACATCTCAGCTCTTAGTCCAGGTGTCAGTGGCCTGTGGATCACCTGTTCCTCTTACTTCTGGGTGCTCTTTTTGTTCTGTATGGCGCTTGTGAATCAAGTGTTTCCTGCCCATTGTTGCCCAGACTCCTGGGTATGATGGGAAGAACAGCTCCTTTAGTTCCGAGCCACGTGGCGTCTGCCTCTTCCCACATGGGCATTTGCTTTCAAATGAATGCTATCTTGTCTTTAGGTTGATTAGCAAGTGCTTATTCTTGGTTAAAAAAATTAGGAAATATGTATTTTTCTCATTTTTAGTATTAATCAAATATTATATTTTAATATTTTTAATTCACTTAAAATTTTTTCATGATTAATTGCAGTTGTAAGAAAAGCTATTTTGGACAACCCCAAATATCTAGAGCCTAATATATATAGAGACATAGCTATGGTAGACTATAGTATACGATAGTTTTTCTTTTTAGTTTTTTTTTAGGTTTTTTTTGCTATTAAGATAAAACAAAACATAACTAACTTTTCTGTCAAAATGTAAATGAATAATGATAAATGAAGAGTTTTTCTATTTTGCTTTCAAAATTGCCTGTCTTTGATAAGACAAAGCCTTAAGCCTTATAATTTTGCCTAAAATAAAAGATTCAGTTTGAGGAATGAGTATGTTCAGTCTTCCCTATTTTTCTTCCTTTTTTTTTTTTGAAAAATTTCCAAACATGCTTTGAATTTTTACACAGATTTTGTTTCTTAGAAGTTAATTTGTGTGAAATGAGATTCTTCAAAACCATGGATCTTCACTGTTGTAAGAAATGGTTTTCAGGTTTTAAATTCTAAGCAAATTGTGACCATGGCTGACTACACATTTAATTACAGTCTTCTCTTTATTAACCACAGGCTGATTAACCTCAGTGTGGATTGTCCTTGAGACCTGAGTCCTCAGGGATGGTTTCCGGTGCCCACTCCTGGCAGCCGCAGAAGAGCTGTTCTCTTCCTGCCTTCTTACCAGAGGCCAAGGACAAGTTTGTCTGGGGGAAGCACTAGCTCGCTCCTGTTGGTCACCTACAAAGACAGCACGTGAGACTGAGGAGCGTGGCCTCAGTGTCCCCAGAGCCAACCTCGCCTCCCAGGTTGTCCCGCCCTGGAGCTGCCCAGGGACTGTCGTTCCTAGTGTTGCACACTGTGACTCTGCTTCCTCGTGTAGTGCTCAGTTTTTTATTTCATAAGCTTTTTCCAACTCAGAGCAGAGGGAGGCAGCTGGAGAAAGGTGGTTAGGAGTATTTCAGTGATGGTGCAGGATTGCGAGGAAGTGGAAAGAGGGCTCCTGAGGTTGGGGAGAGAGTAGGCGTGGGTGTGAGGGCGGCACGTCTGCACTCCTTCTGCACTCTGACGTGACTGCTGTGTGTATGCAGCAGTTAGGATTTTTTTAAATCACCTTTTTAAAGTTCTTTTCTATCCTTACCCTCTAACAAGTCCCTTCATAATAAGTTCATGTGTAATGATTGGAAATTCTGTACAGAGAAACAAAACATTAAAATACTATTAGAACCAGCTCACATGCTGGGAAACATTAAAAGCAGTCTAAATTAGTTTTCTGCAGAAGCCTTTTGTAACAGTATTTCTTAATGTAACTCCACCGGCAAGCTCTGCTTGTATTTTAGGCAAGTCAGCTTGGAACAGAGGCCTTGGGGGTCCACTGCGTATTTAGCCTCCAGCACATCCAGTAGCAGCCGGTGCTCTGTGACTTAAGCACTTTTCTGGCGACATGGAACAGTAATAGATTCTGTGTAGCTGACAATGCAGCATTAAAGCTCAGTATTTTGCATATTTTTAGCATTTACAAATATTTTTGCTTTAGTGTGAGGAAAGTAAGGGAAGACAGGAGGCAATTGAAATAGTTATTATTGTGACATTTTTAAAAAAGCTGGGTAATACTTCCATAAAAAGATAAGCCTCTGAAATGCCTGACATAAATGTGTGCTGTTAAAGTAGGCCAATAGCATTAAGGAGAAAATAAAAGAATGTGTCCGAAATGAAGTGATGACTGCATAGGAGTATTGTATTTTTATGAATTTTATGCCCCTTGTTTACATGTATTATATATGTTAAATAAAAAATACATGAAAAATGTGCAAAATGTTTTCTTTGCCTGCTGTTTTCCTTTGCACCCTGACTGTGACCATGCACATTTTCATTTCAGATGGCCATGAACGGCTCTGCATCATCTCGTAGACCTCATTGAAAGGGAAGGGATAGTCACCAAGGGGCCCATTGCTGATGCTGGGTGGCAGAATCATCCAAAATTTTATATTGTATATGGTCAAAACCACATGTGTTCCATTGTTTCTTTCAGCAAGTGTTGGTATAATTACAGAGCTGTTGATAGCTTTTCGTATACATTACACCACAGATAATTTGGTATAAAAGTTCCTCAAATTGTTATCCATATATTTGTGCATTATTGTTTATCCTACTTGGAGGGAAGGTAGTTTAGTTGTATTTACCCATGTAGAAATGACTTCCTAACACAGTTGTACTTTGATTCTGACATCTTGTGGAGAATGATGTTCTCGTATAATTTTTCAAGCTGGAAGTGGCCCTTCCACAGAAGTTTTCCACTTGGTTAATCTAAGATGGGGACCCCGGGATCTGCATTTTTATCAGCACATAGTAGTTATGTATGATGGGTTTCATACATGAACATGTTTGGAGCACTTTCACCCTCCGTTGCCTTCCGTTGTCCCCTCCCATGCTCACTGATCCCCTTCCTATTCCCAAAGTGTCCTTTTCTACTTTTGTGCCTTTTATGTGTGTGTGACCCAGTGTATTTATATAGGGTTGTTTAAAGGTTCGTAAGAGCAGGGGCAGTTTACCAGAGGCTAAAGACGGAAGAAACAGTTCCTCTTGTCAGCTTATTAACTGTCTGAAGATCTTCGGGGATGAATGTGGCCTCATGAGCCCCTTCCCCTGGCAAATGTTCAAGTAATCAGGGAGAGGTGGACCCTCTCGACTCTATGACAAATGATGGCCCGAGTCTTATGTAGGTTTTATCAGTGATAATTTGCCAAGAGTTAATGGTCTTGCTAGGTCCGGAAGACTCTTCCACATTGTACCCGCCCTCTGTCACTTACATTCTTTGTTCCCCTTCCTGTTTCACATGTTACTGTACCAGGAAGTGGGGGGACATAGATGTCATGTTCATGGCTTAGCATTCAGTGGTCATTTATTCTTAGCACCTACCAGTTCTGAATGTCTGTAGGAACTGTAAACCAGTGCCAAAGGAAACTTTGCTGACCACTGCATTACTCCATGGGCATAATCTTATTCGGGAGAATGACAGCTACATGGTGATCTTTTAGCAAGAGCTTCCACACAAAAGCCTAAGTCCTTCCCAGCCATGGCTTTTGAGTAGGTTTGCAGTACCAGGCATGTGACGTGGGCCTCAAGTCTCCTCAACAGCCCTGACACTATTGCACTGCTGCCTATCTTGGCTGGAAGGAAGGTCAGCACTGTAGAATCCAGGGTCCAT
The DNA here is from genome assembly GCF_903992535.2 of Arvicola amphibius. Lineage (NCBI taxonomy): Eukaryota > Metazoa > Chordata > Mammalia > Rodentia > Cricetidae > Arvicola > Arvicola amphibius. The sequence continues at coordinate 92,824,438 of NC_052049.1, read as the reverse complement.
TGATGTGCACAGGAGCAATTCCCTGCCACCAGCTTGCTCAGTGCCTTCCCGCATCATAAAATCTTGCCTGCAGGAGAAGGCTTCTAGCTCAATTGCAACTTGATTTCTGCATGTCCTTCAACCAAAGTATGTATTGTCTGTAGTAATGGGTCTTACCATCTAGCTACGGACTACAGCCAGCATTAGGGGCAGTTGAGCTATACTGGATATATCAGAAGTCTTCCTGGCCAACAACCTGTGGGGAGGAAGTTCACCCCTGCTCAGGGATTTTCATTTCTGACATTTTCATACATGTATACTATGTATTTTTGTCATATTTACCCTGATCCCCCTTCTCCCATTCAGTTGTCCAGTTCTTTATCAAGTGTTTGTCTTTGGGACTCAGTTCCATTGCGTTGCATTCAGAAACATGTATAACTTAACCCGTGGCTAGATCACTGAAGAAAATTGTCTCCTTCCTGCCAGCAACCATTAACTATATATAATCTCAAGGGAAGATGGCTTTGTGATTCCCTCTCCTCTCGTGGCAGTGTTGATGGGTAATATGTCTTTCACACCACTGATTAGAGTTTAGGAATGCAATGTTCCAAGCACTGCATCCCTTCCTCCAGCTCTTGAATTCTTCCTGGGCCCTCTGTGATGGTCTACGGCACAGCTTGCGTTATTCAACACTTTGACCAGTCATGAGTCTCCAGAGCAACCATCACCTATTACAAATCTATGCTTTCCTGACCAACATTACAAACACTGGTCATTTTAGTTGCTATGATCACAATACCTGACAAAAGCAATTTAAAGGAGAAATGTGTTCAGGTTTATAGGTCCATGTTATAGTACATCATGGCAGAAAAGTCACAGCCTGAACTAGATGGTCACATTGCATCCACTGTTGAGCAGAGAGGAACCAGTGCATGCTTAGCTTCCTGTCTCCACTTTGTATGGCCCATGATGACTCCCTGCCGAAGGAACGGTCCAGCCCACAATTAAAATGGGTTTTCTCACATCAGTTAACATAAAATCAAGATCATTCCACAGGCATGCTCAGATGCTCATCCCCAGTGCATCAAATTAACAGCTAAGACTAACCATCACAATGGGAATTATCCAAAATATTTAGGCAATTTAATAACCTTATGGCTCTGGGAGCAGCTTTATTCACTCGCACCAGGTACCACTGCTCAGACATTTTTCAGTTTTAATTAGCTTATAAAGTTGCAGGTTTCTTACGGCTTCTTATCCATAGTTTGCTTGACCTCTTATTTACATTTCCCACGAGTTAGGTTGTGCTAATTTTGTTCAGGGCCCCGTGCTTGAGAATGTCTTTGCTCATGGATGGGAATAGACTAGCTGGATGGCTGACACGTAGAGGCACTCCTATTCCTATTCGCTTACACCAAGACCAGTCCCTTATATCCAGAGCTAACTTTCTTTGTCCCTCTGACACTTAGGGACTTTGATTTAATTGGCACAAATAAGATAAATTTGTAACAGCACTGATAGGAGTTATAACATGTCAGTGGTTTGAAGCTGTAAACGAGACTTTCCTTTTACTTCGGAGATGGAAAATGAGTGAAAATCTCTTAAATGGAACTGGCCCTTGTAACATTCCTTTGTCTAAGAGAAAAACATAAAATTCAGTGATGTGTGGGGATTTGAAAGTTTTGGTTTTTTCACTTTATTACTATTTTTTTTTTTTTTGCCTTGGAAATCTTAATCTTCTCCCACTATATGAAGGCCACTGTGAATCAGTACTAGGTCATCAACCACCTGCTCCTCCTACCTTCTATATTCCTGTGCCCGACTAGATGTTCCTTATGTAAATCTGTAAACTAATTCTCAGTGCAAAAAGCATGGAGCTGCCTTTGAGCTTCATGGTGTTTGCAAATTAATCAACAGTGCTGCCTCAGGACAAGGGTGTTTTCACCAGCCAGGGTGGAGGAGGTACTGGAAGGTCCTAGAAACTTACTTTTATATTTCCTCCTATGAATTCCAGATAAAGCAACTGAGAGCTCCCTTCCTCCCTCTCTCCCTTCCTTCTTCCCTCTCTCCCTCCCTCCCTCCCTCCCTCCCTCCCTCCCTCCCTCCCTCCCTCCCTCCCTCCCTTCCTTCCTCTCTCTTTTCCTCCCTCCCTTCTTTCCTTTTCTTTCCTTCTTTCCCTCTCCATTGTAAAGAACTTTAGAAAGCAATACTGACACTGGCTTGACTTTCAAAACATTTTTTTATGCTCAATTATCCCTAACTACAAACTAATTACACACAATGTTGTTAAATGACTTTCAAATAAATGGCAATGGTGCCTGTGTTCTCTTAGGGAAGGCATGCTGTTTTAAATACAATATATCAATGTTTTAGGCACTAGGTATGGTTTTCTTTTATGGTATGCAAATTTAATACTTGGGGGGGAAATGTTTAATTTAACAAATTAACCACATTTAGTTGTTGTGCTGATTTTCCACCAACTTTAATCCTTGTGAAGTTATTTTTAAGAAGAATGAGCCTTCTGAGAAGATAACTGGGCACACCCTTTGGTAATGCTTTACTGACATCCTATGTGGCCTGGCCCTGATGGTCTTCAGTTTTCCACTCCTGGTGTCTGCTTATTGATAGCCTCCCTCTGGTCCAGGAAAACCATCTTTCTGGGTTCAGTTTGAATGCAGTTCACATTGCTGATGATATGAACTTTTCCTAGTAGAAATTCCTGTAACAAATTCTCAAATTTTGAAATGCTGCAGTATCCCACAAAGTTACAGATTGAGATTTGGAATTGTTTTAAAGCCCTCAAGAGACCTAATGTCTGTGGGGTTTTTTTTGTTGTTGTTGTTTGTTTTTTGAGACAGCCTTATTATGTAGCTCTGGCTGCCTTCGAACTTGCTATGTAGATTAATCTGTCTGCCTCTGCCTTCTGGGTACTGAAATTAGAAGCATGGGATATGGGTTAGTCCAGATTCTCTAGAGTAACAAAATTTAAAGAATTAATCTCTTCATATACAAATGGTATTTATTCAGTATCCCTCCTCTATTCAGATGAAAAAAAATGGGCTGAGATAGAAATCAGAGGAACAGCACCTTTCACAATAGCCACAAATTACATAAAATATCTTGGAGAAACTCAAGCAAATAAGTGGAAAACCTATATGACAAGAACTGTAAATCTTTGAAGAAAAAAATTGAAGAAGACACCAGAAAATGGAAAGATCTCCCATGCTCTTGAGTAGGTAGAATTAACATAGTAAAAATGGCAATCTTACCAAAAGTAATCTACAGGTTCAGTGCAATGCCCATCAAAACCCCAGCAAAATTATTCACAGACCTTGAAAGAACAATATTCAACTTCATATTGAAAAAAATATCTAGGAGAGCCAAACTATCCTGTAAAATAAAGGAACTTCTGGAGGCATCACAATCCCTGACTTCAAAGTCTACTATAGAGCTACAGTACTGAAAACAGCCTGGTATTGTCATAAAAATAGGAGGACCAATGGAACCAAATCAAAGACCCAGATATCAATCCACACACCTACAAACACCTGATTTTTGATAAAGAAGCAAAAAATGTAAAATGGAAGAAAGAGCATATTCAACAAATGTTGCTGGCATAACTGGATATCAACATGTAGAAGAATGAAACTAGATTTATATCTATTGCCATACACAAAACTCAAGTCTAAATGCATCAAAGACCTCAACATAAAACCAAACACACTGAATTTCATAGAAGAGAAAGTGGGAAGTACACTGGAATGCATTGGCACAGGAAACCACTTTCTAAATATAACCCCAGTAATACAGACACTGAGAGAAACAATAAATGGGAACTTATAAACTGAGAAACTTCTGTAAAGCAAAGGACATGGACAACAAGACAAAGCAGCAGCCTACAGAATGGGAAAAAAATCTTCAACTCCACAGTGGAGAGAAGGCTGATCACCAAAATATACAAAGAACTCAAGAAATTGGTCATCAAAATAACAAATAGTCCAATAAAAAAAATGGAGTTTAGACCTAACCAGAGAACTCTCAACAGATGATTCTAAAATGGCTGAAAGACACTTAAGGAAATGTTCAACATTGTTAACCATCAGAGAAATGCAAATCAAATCAACTCTAAGATTCCCTCTTACACATGTAAGAATAGTCAAGATCAAAAACACTAATGACAACAAATGCTGGAGAGGATGTGGGGTAAAGGGAACACTCCTGCATTGCTGGTGGGAGTGCAAGCTGGGACAATTGCTTTGGAAATTAGTATAATGATTTCTCAGAAAATTAGGAAACAATCTACCTCAAGACCCATCAATACCACTTTTGGGTATATACCCAAAGGATGCTCAATCATGCCACAAAGACAAGTGCTCAGCTATGTTCATAGCAGCATTATTTGTCATAGCCAGAACCTGAAAACAACCTCAATGTCCGTAGACTGAAGAATGGATAAAGAAAATGTGGTACATTTACACAATGGAGTACTACACAGCAGAAAAAATATTGAAATTTGCCAGCAAATGAATGGCTCCTAGAAGACATCATATTGATTGAGGCAACTCAGACCCAGAAAGACAAATATCATATGTACTTACTCATAAGTGGCTTTTAGACATAAAGCAAAGGAAAGCCAGCCTACAATTAACAATCCCAGGGAACCTAGAGGACCCTAAGAGAGACATACATGTATCTAATCTACATGGGAAGTAGAAAAAGACAAGATCTCCTGAGTAAATTGGGAGTGTGGGGATCATGGTAGAGAAAATTATATAGCTCAATAAAAACAATAAATACAAAAAAGAAAGGAGATTTATTAGAATAGTTTATAGGTGTGGTTCAGCCAATCCAACAATTCCTGGCTGTGAATGGAAAGTCCAAGAATCCAGCAGTTGCTCAGTCTATGAGACTGGATATCTCGGCTGTTCTTCAGGATCCACTGGTATCTTGAAGAAGTAAGTTTTAATGCCAACAAAGAAATGGACTTCCAAGCATTCCGAAAGCAAGCAGGCAACAAACAAAAGCTTCCTTCTTCTACATCTTTATATAGGCTTCTAGTGCAAGGAGTAACCCAGATTAAAGATTAAATATCTGGATTAAAAAATGTATCTTCCTACCACAATGATCTGAATTAGAAGTATAACTTCACACTTTGAATTAAACAAAAATCCCTTACAGGTGTGCCCTTCATTTGGGGGTTTTAGTTATTTCCAGATATAGTCAAGTTGACAATTAAGAGTATCCATCATAGGCCACCATGCCTAGTGTATGGTAACATTTTATGGCCTGTTATCTCTGCTCATTTCTGGCTTTCTACCCTTTATGGGTCTGTACACATAAATTAGGGCAGTTAGCTCTCAAGTGCATTCTTTTATTAATAGTAATTATGAGGTTGAGCATTTGGCTCAGTAAGTTACTTGGTGAAAAAATGTGAGAACCAGGATTGGATCCACAGCCCTCCAGTGAAAACACTGAGCACTATGGGAATGTTGAGACAGGAGGAAGGAACCCTGGAGCTGATAAGTCAGTGTACACAAACCAAAAGTTCTCAATTAAATATCATGTCTCCAAAAATGAGGTGAAGAACAAACTTAGGAAGACATCTGACATTGCCCCTGACCTCTGCGGTTATCTACAAACATGTTTATACATACATGAACAGGTGCATGCATGCACAAAATGATTATTAATTTTTCCAGTATTTCTGCTCATCATGGAACATAATTGTACTGGCTTATTACAGAAAGAATACATGTACAATTACAACTTATTTTACATGACAAGGCCTGATGAAGGAGCGACGGTTTAAATTTCAGTCATTTGTAAGCCCTGACTAGTGTGTCAGGTAGAAATCCAAAGGAGAAAATACTTTAAAAGTTACTTTAATCATTCAATATGTAGGAAAAGTCAACTTCCTTCTCTTTGCATATTTTTTAGAATATGCATTTTCTTATTAGTGTTTACTTCAAAATGCATCTCTGTCACTTCCTGTGAAGCCTTTCCTGACTGCCGGTCATTTTACCAAGTGAACTGACCACTCCCCAAGGTCTCATCACCCATGAGCTATGTACATTTACCAACATGGTTTTCCCTATACTGCACTGAATCCTCACAGAAGAAACTTGTGTCTTATTCCATTATGAGTTCACATGCCTCCTAACAACAATCCTGCCAAGTCATGAAGCTTGAAGATATTGTAAATGAAGTAGAAGTAAATGGAGATTTACGTAGGGTAGCTATAGAGTATAATGAGATCTATAACATCTATAGATGATTTATATCAAGGATTAAAATATTTTTCATCAATCACTAGACAGTAATATTTCTTCTAACTTGAATTGGCACCCTGGAAAGCAAGATGGCCAAGGCAAGTGTGTCTGCCACAGGTCCATGAACCTGGATGCTTGTATTCCTCAGGAACTGCAGTGTCTAGCCAAGGGTACAATGTACTTCTGACTCAAGCGCAGCAAATCTGCTAATGTGGCTAGAGTCAAGAAAGGGGCACTTCTCAAAGGATGAGAAGAGATTATTGTGTTAGTTATCACTTGAGACTGTTAGGTAAAAAGACAGTGACCATCTGACAGTTCACACTTGTATAACAGCAACTAAATTTAGATCCCAGATCCATCCCATACAGATGGTGAGATAAAGCATATGTCTCAATTTGAGCACAGTTTCTTGACTTCCAGATGCTTTGCCTTCTAGGAGGTAATTAGAAACAGAAGAGGCAGACAAATCTACAGCCACAGCAGGGACTTTCAACATAACTCTTTAGAAGTTGATATGATATGATCAAAAGATGGGTAAAGAAATATATGATATGAATAATAAGCAATCTTGATTGAGTAGCTAGCTGTAGACAGAACAGGAGAACTGAACAGATAAAGAATGTGCTTTCTATTGCTTGATTTTCTAAGAATTGATAATGGAACAAGCACCAAGGAAAACATGAATTTGGGGCCTTTTTCGTTCACAAGTTCAACTCAAGCACCTAGAACAATCCCTGGCCACACAGGTGCTCAATACTTGTTGGCTTAAGGAACTGGTCATACAAAGGGCCAAACAACATTCTCAAGAGCAAAATTGAAGACTGGAAGTAAATGCAAAATAAAGAAACACATTTTAAGCAAAGCAGACAAGAATCTATGATTAAAAATTCAAAGAACAAAAAGAACTAGGGTGCCATGAAAAACTTGGGAGATATAAAGTGGGTATAAAAAATAGTTATCTTTATTTTAAAATGCACGCACAAAGCCAAAAACTGATTAATTCAAATGTCTGTGTCAGGAATATAGATAAATAATTGCAAAAGAGTCCCCCATAGTCAAATTTGAATAAAATGAGCACAGACTGGTGAAACAGAAAATGAAATAGAGGAGATCAGCAAGCTCAAAGTTGTTTTTTGAAACTATGATCATGAGAAAAACAGGAAGTTAAAAAGCCAGGAGTGGCAAATTATGGAATTTGGAGAGAGCTGATATATAGCAGGAAATCAGAAGCAACTTACACAATAAACTTGGATACAGGTGAAATGGCTACATTCTTTGAAAAATACACATTTTCAGAACTGACCTAAAAGGAAATAGAAATTGCAACTAACTCAGCTGCAGCAAAGAAACTTAAGTTTTTCGTTAAGGAAAAAAAAAATCTGCCCCCAAAGAAAACATCCAGTCTTATTATGCTTCTTCTGCTAAGCCTTCAGAAAAATAGCATACTGGCTAGTTTTATGTCAACTTGGCACAAACTAAAGTTATTTAGGATTAGGGACTCAATTGAGAAAATACCCTCAACAGATCCTCCTGTAGGCAAGTCTGTGGTTCTTGATTGAAGATTGATGTGCAGGGGGCCCAGATCACTGGGGTAGTGCCATGCCTGGGCAGGTGTTCCTGGGTGCTTTAAGAAGGTAGGCTGAGCAAGCCATAAGAAGTAAGTCAGTAGCAGCAGTAATCCACAGCCTCTGCATCAACTCTTGCCTCTAGGCTCCTGCTTGTTTGAATTACTGCCCTGACTTTCCTGACTGTGATTTTTTTAATTAAAGAATAATCTTTCCTTTATTGTTCAGCCCCAAGATCCCATAATAATATTAATATTACAATATGAAAAAATAAAAGTCAATAATAACCTTTGCTGGAGAGGTTGTGGGGTAAGGGGTACACTCATCCATTGCTGGTGGGAATGCACACTTGTGCAACCACTTTGGAAAGCAGTGTGGCGGTTTCTCAGGAAATTCGGGATCAACCTAACCCAGGACCCAGCAATTCCACTATTGGGAATCTACCCAAGAGATGCCCAATCATACAACAAAAGCATATGCTCATCTATGTTCATAGCAGCATTATTTGTAATAGCTAGATCCTGGAAACAACCTAGATGCCCTTCAGTGGAAGAATGGATGAAGAAACTGTGGAATATATACATGCTAGAATACTACTCAGCGGTAAAAAACAATGACATCTTGAATTTTGCAGGCAAATGGATGGAAATAGAAAACACTATTCTGAGTGAGGTAACCCAGACCCAAAAAGATGAACATGGGATGTACTCACTCATAATCGGTTTCTAGCCATAATTAAAGGACATCGAGCCTATAAATTTGGGATCCTTGAGAAGATAATAAGAAGGTGAACTCCCAAAAAAAGATATAGTAATTCTCCTGGATATTGGAAGTAGACACGATCGCCAGGCAAACTTGGGAACTTGAGGGTTGGGCAAGACTGGGCCAAGGGAAGATGGGGAGAGAAAAGTGTGAAGGGGAGAACGGGGGGAGCTCGGAGGAATGGGGTGCTTGGGATATAGGAAGGGTGGATGCGGGAGCAGGGAAGCATATATCTTAATTTAAGGAGCTACCTGAGGGTTGTCAAGAGACTTGACCCTAGAGGGGTTCCCAGGTTTACAGGGAGACGCCCCCAGTTAGTTCCTTGAGCAGCTGAGGAGAGGGAGCCTGAAAAGGCCAGTTCCTATAGCCATACTGATGAATTTCTAGAACCTCCACCTGACGATAGATGAAGAAAATGACAGAGCCCCACATTGGAGCACCGGACTGAGCTCCCAAGGTCCTGATGAGGAGCAGAAGGAGAGAGAACATGAGAAAGAAAGTCAGGACCGTGAGCGAACCTCCAGCTGGCGACAGATGGGGAAGGTGACTGAGCCCCACATTGGAGCACTGGACTGAGCTCCCAAGGTCCTGATGAGGAGCAGAAGGAGCGAGAACATGAGGGAGAAAGTCAAGAACGAGAGGGGTGCGTTCACTCATGGAGACGGTGGGACAGAACTAATGGGAGATCACCAACTCCAGTTGGAATGGGACTGATGGATCATGCGACCAAACCCGTCTCTCTGAATGTGGCCAACAGCGGGGGCTGACTGAGAAGCAAAGGACAATGGCTCTGGGCTCTGATTCTTCTTCATGGACGGGCTCTGTGGGAGCCTTCTCAGCTTGGTCGATCACCTTCCTGGACGAGGGGGGAGTTGGGAGGACCTTGGTCTTAGCATAGAGTGGGGAACCCTGATGGCTCCTTGGCCTTGAGAGGGAGGGAGGGGAGGTATGGGTGGAGGGGAGGGGAGGGAAGGGGGAGAAGGAGGGGAGGGAAGGGGGAGGAGGAGGGGAGGGGAGGAGGAGGAGGGGAGGTGGGGAGGAGGAGGGAAGGAGATGGAAATTTTTAAATATAAAAAAAATAAACCATGAGAAAAAAAAGTCACATAATTTTAAAAAAATCCAAAATTTTAGTTTTCTTTTATGAAAGCCCAAGATTTCTTTAAAATACCCAAAGACTCTTTAAAAGTTCAAAGATTCTCTAAAATAGCCAAGGTCTCATAATTGTCAGTTCCTGTAAAATCAAAATACAAGCTAATACTTTCTTATTCCAGGAGTGAAGAACAACCTGACTGTGGTTTTAATGCTAAGCTGAAAGAAGCCACTTCCTTTCCTGAAGTATCTTGGTCATGCTGTTTCATCACAGCAACAAAACCCCTAACACAAGTGATGCTGCCACTCTGTTCTAAAGACCAGGAAATAAGGAAACTAGTGTGCATGTATGCATGGTAGTGTGTGTGCATATGGAATATTGTATATGTGGAGGTTAGAAGACAATTTGGTTTCCTCCAACAAAATGGGTCCCAGGGATCAAACTCAGACCATTAGGTTTGTTGGCAAACAACTTTACCAAACAGAGTCATCACATCAGCCCCAAAACTTAATCTTTTTGATAACTACAGCATTTATAGTAGGTACAGTCTGGAGAGATGGCTCAGAGGTTAGGAGAACTGATTATTCTCCCAGAGAACCAACATTTGATTTCCAGCACCCACATGTTGACTCACAACTGTCTGCAACTTCAGTTCCAGGTGAACCAAAGCCCTCTACTCTTTGTGGGCTCCGCACACATACACATGCATGCAGGCAAAACACCCATGCACATAAGATTAAAATAAATACATTTAAAAATTCAGAGTAGGGTCGGTGCAGTGAAGGAAAACTGTAGGTCGATGATATTTAAGACTAAAGATGCAAATGAGAAGCCAGGGAGATATATATATATATATACACACATATCAAGCTTTTTCAAATTTATCGATATATTTAATAAAATCCAAATAAGATTCTTTTATGGGACTTGACAAATAACAAAATACTTACAGGTGAAATACTATCAAGGTAAGTCTAATGAACCTGAAATAAGGGCTTTTTTTTTAAACCAGACAGCAAGGTTTACTGTATCAGCTGTGGAAGCGGCATGCATGCACAGAAGTAGAAGCAGCTGACTAACAACAGGAAACAGCTTGGGAACAAATGGTGCATTTAACAAAGGAAGCTGTGCAAATCTATAAAAATTTTCATACACCAAAATAAAATTCTGGGTGGATAAAATTCCTAAACACATGGGCAACAGTTTAAGAGTTAGAAGACCAAATAGAATACTATCTACCTCCTCAAATAATTTCTCAAACTAAGAGTTCCCAAGGCCTTCCCCAACACTATGTAAAGCAGGGGTCAGTTACAGATACAAAAAGGAGCACAGCCATCCATGATGAATGGGAGAGATTTAAGACTGTAGACCTAAGGAAGGACTAGAATAGAGAACAAGGGAGAGCTAAGGAAGTGTACAGGATCTGCTAGGAAATAAATGGCTGTGGGCATTTCAGAGAAAGCAAATTCAAGAGACTCATAAATATTACAATATCAAAAATTTCTTAACTCAAAATAAAAGTGCATTGTTGCCATTTTGTTGATCATTTTTTCATACAATACATTTTAACCGTATTCTCTCCCTTCCTCCAACTCATCCCAGCTCCTCCTTACCTCCCTACCTACTGAGCTGTAGTTTTTTTCCCCACCTCTCTCAAAAATGAAAGAAGGAAAGAACAGGAAAAACAAAAGCAAAAGAACCAAAAATCAAAGCAAAAATCAATAACACAGTACCAAAAGAAACAAAAAATTCACACACACACAAACAAGGAGTATGTTTTGTGTTGCCCAGCTACTCGTGAAAATGGGGGCTGCCCTGCAGTGTGGTTGATATACCCAGTTGAAAAGCTGTGTGGAAAGCGCCATTGTAGAAGTTTCCTAAAATATATGCACATATGAAAACTATTTAAGTAGAGTCATCATACAATGGGGAGAGAATGCCCTAACATCTTATGACACCAAGTAAAACTTTCAGTGCCAGGAACGGTTTACATCTTGTTGAATCATTGACCAATGGCTTCCCATAGGCAACTCCTACCCAGAGCATCACAGGTTATTGCCAAAGCTATTAGTTGCTCTCCATAACCTGATGATAGGGCCTCATTGCTAATGACAGAGCTGACTTATGTCATCAAACATGGAGAAATCTAGCTGCTGCCCAACTAGAAACTTCACCCCTACTGACTAGCTTTATGATGTTGGAATGTGCTGTCACGACACTGGAGGGGAAAAGCACTTTTAGTGCTGAGAAGCGGGAGGGATGGTGCACGTGAGTTTCAACTTCTGCTGGAAAAGGAACCACCTGGAAATATTTGACTAACCAATAAATGGGAAAATTTTCATTCTGTGGGCCATAATTATCTTCTCCCTCTAATTTCAGAAAAATTTCTTGATCAGATGACACCAATAGGATATTTTCTGCATTGTGGTTCACAGAAACAGAAGGCCAGAAATGACCTTCCATGCTCTGGAAGAATAAAGATTGGGATGGATGAGGATACCAGGTATAAGCACATGACAGGGTCATACACAACTGTTTGCAGCTTCAGAAATTCTAAAGAAATCTAGTTAAAAAGCAAAAGTGTAATTTGCAGCATATATATGCCACGAATTCACTTACAGAAATTTCAACAACATGCAGAGTTAATTTGTATGTGTGGTACTGAGGTTTACATAGAGGCATATTAAGCTCTACAACTGAGCCACACCCCCATCTTTAGCATTTTAAGGGTAAAACATGGTGAACAGTGAAGAAAACCAATTGAATAATAGATATGAAGTTAGATCAGCAGCCATCTCTCAGAAGATGGGCTGGAAAGGGACAGAGTGTTTTCAAGGTTAAAGATCATAGTCTTTAAATTGAACAAGTGAGTATGTGGAATAATTTTGTCTGGAAAATGCTCCCTGACTTATAAGGGGATTGTATACTGGTAAATATACCATTGCTTTGAAAATAACTTGAAAAATGCATTGAACTCACCTAATCTCCTGAAAATTACAGCAACACAGTAGAATGGCAGGTGTCATTTGTGCCCATTGTGATATATGACTGACTGGAGCCGTGGTTCACTGTGACTGTCCAGGAACATGAGGGGGGGGGATTATACTATTTATCACTTGCTTGGGAGAAGATTAAAATTCAAAATTCCTGTTTGATAGTGCTCTTACTAACATACACAAGGCTCTAGTTCAGTCTCGGTCTTCAGGGGAAAAAAAAATCAAAGTTTACAGTACAATTTCTACCAAAAGCAAGTCATTTTGCACTTTTGCATAGTTGGAAAGTCCCAAATTAAATCACTGTAAGTCAAAAGTGCATGTAATTATGCCTCACAAATATTTTATAATTATCCATTCAATATTGAGGCATGTGAGAGAGTCTCAGATGCTAATTCAGATGAAAAGAACTATACAAAATATGTGTGTCAGGAATCGAGAGTTTTGCCAGCAAACTCAGAATGTAATTGACATTTCCCTTGGTGTCATGGTAGCCTCTCAGTTGAGTGGAACATGAAAAGTTAAATGAAGAGTCCAGGTGTGTTATTTATCAAAGCTTCAGTGGCCATGTAGGATAATTAATCCAGATATTATGGCAAGACCATATAATCAGATAAAATAGAAACCAACTCCCCTTTTTCTAGAAGAAGAAACAAGGCTCTGACTGAAGTTATTCACCCACCTCAATTTACACAAGAAATTAGTAGCAAAGCTGAAATGAGGAAGATAGGCCCTAGGTCCTAGCCCAGGACATTCCGTTCACCTTGGAGTCGGGAAAGAAATGTTGACTTGAGAATTGACTGCTGGAAGTCCAGGCTTTATTACTTGGTGTGCAGGTGAGCACAAGGCACTTCTAGTCCCCAAAGCTCCTTATCCTCTGGAGAAACTGTAAAATAAATAAATGAATAAAACAAAATAAAATAAATGATGCAGCTTGGAGCACTGGACTGAGCGCCCAAAGTCCAGTTGAAGAGCGGGAGGAGAGAGAATATGAGCAAAGAGGCCAAGACCATGATGGGGACACCCACTGAAACAGTTTACCCGAGCTAATGGGAGCTCACTGACTCCAACTGGACAGGGAGGGAAACAGCAAGAAATTAGGTTCAAACTAGTCCCTCTGAATGTGGTTGACAGTTGCATGGCTGGTGCAGACTGCAGGGCCACTGGCAGTGGCACCAGGATTTATCCCTACTGCTTGTATTGGCTTTTGGGGAACCTATTCTCTTTGGATGGATACTTTGCTCAGCCTAGATATAGTAGGGAGGGCCTTGGACCTTTCCCAAAGCAATGTGCCTTACCCTCTCTGAGAAGTAGGTGGGGGCTGGGGTTGGGAGACAAGTGGAGGGAATGGGAGGAGGGGAGGGAGTGGGTACTGGGGTTAGTATGTGAAATGAAAAAAGATAGTTTGTGTTCTTTTTGAAAAATTTTTTTAAAAAACTGAAAATATAATGCAGCAGCAGATAGCTACTAGGATTGTTAAATTACTATGTACAAGTTTCTTGTTTGGGTGTTATTGAAACTAGCTCCTTCCCTTACATCTAGTATACAAGGACTGTAGGCAGGAGCCTGAAAGGATACAACATTGTCAGCCCAACACATACCAGGTAGGGAGACCCCACACTGGTGCAAGGGACAGGAGCCCTGTTTTTTCTGTTTGGGTTTGCTTGCAAATGGTTGGGTGCACCAGTGTTAGGCATCTTCTTGATGCCCCCGCATTTAGTTTAACGTTCACACTGAATTTGTGTCCAGTTACATGAGTAGACATTTACTTTGCAGGTGTGAAAACAACAACGGTATTTTTTTCTTTCTTCCATTTACTCTACAAAAGCTTTCCTTATCATTAAAACATCCCTGTGGGGACCAAAGGAATCAAGCTGAACAGAGGATTTCCCAAGCTGGAGGCTTTAGCTTTCGTGTCTGTGGGCATTTCCTTTTCCCTTCTTCCCCATCCTCTTCTCAGGAATAGCTGACTCTGTCTGCTGTTGAATAGCCCCAATCCCCATTGCCAGTTATCTTACCTCGCTTGGGAATTGTCCTAGTTTGTTTCTCTATTGCTGTAATAAAACACTGACCAAAAGCAATTAGGGGAAGAAAGGATGTATTTCATCTTCTAATCCATCATGAAGTGAAGTCAGCAGGTCAGAAACCTTGAATCAGGAAATGAAGCAGAGGCCAGGGAGAAATGCTGCTTACTGGACTGTTTTCCATGGCTTGCTCAGAGGGCTCTTATTCAACAAAGGGCAACTACCTAGGGATGGCACCACCCACAGTGAGATGCATCCTCCCGCATCAATAATTAATAAGAAATTGTCCCACAGACTGGCTCACAGACCATTCTGATGTCGGTTGTTCCTCAGTTGATGACCCTCTTTGCAGATGACTCTAGCTTGTATCAAGTTGACAAAATAAAACCAAAAAACACAACACCCCCCCCCCCCAAAAAAAAAACCCAAAAAACAAACCAGCACAAGAACCTTAAACTAAGCAAGAAAGAACTGGTAAGGCAATCACTATTGAGGATACTATGCAATACCACCTCTCTGCTTCTACCTAGATAGCTGTTATTAGACTAAAGCAGATTGAGAGACTAGAACTTTGTACTGTAAACATTGGGAGACTGCAAAGATACCTGTAAAGTAATATAACTTCCCTGTTAAGGTGTCTATAAAATATCCATTAGAAAGAGAATCTTTGCATTTAGCTCATTTCCAGAGTTCTGAAAAAGAAAGTCAATCCCCTGAAGGTGCAAGACACTTAAGCCCCTCTGAGAAATGAACAGTAGAGACTGGGCAAGGAGGGTGTCAGTGTTGATCCAGGTGTGTTCTTCTTCTAGCTTGAGCATTTGCTCTCTGAAGTCTTCAGTTGGTTGGGGGTCTAATTTTTCTCCACAGAAAGCATGAGATCAATAATCTTTGCCGTGCAGAACTGTCATAGGGAAGAATGTGACAGCCCCTCCCACAGAGCTCAACACTCACAGCATAGGCATTCCAAATCCCACTATTCCTGGGATCTGTGTGGAAAGTGTCCCTAAAGAGGCTGGGTGTAGAAGGCCAGCAAAAGACTTTTCCAGGGAGCAGTCCCAGGGACTTGGAGCAGCTGTGTTCTAAAGCAATGGAAAGGCTTCATGAAGCTCATGAAGACAGAGAGCTGCACCCTGGGAAGAGCAACAGCCTCCATTCTGGTGTCTGAGCTTTCTGCACACCGTGTCATGGTTTCCTCAGCAGTAACTTCCAGGTAAAGACAGACCTGGTGAACCAAGGGTTCTCCAAAGTACCAAACCATAGATGGTATAACTTAGACCCAGGATGTGCCCCTGAAAGCCCATGTATTTTAATGGCTTAGACCAGCTTAGAAGGTAGAGAAATATTAAGGAAGTGGGACCAATGGGGAGTCTTTGTTACAGGGACTTTGTTACAGAAAGCAAACGCAGAGCTTATAAGGCTAATGTCAGCCCTGAGAGCATCACGAGGGTGAGGAGTAAAGAAGATGATTCTCGGGCAAAGCTGTAGGAAGACGTTGTTTGCCTTCACCAAGAGTGGCATTGATGCCCTTGGGAATCAAGCTACCTGGAGAAGCCAGGAGGATTTCTAGGATCATCTCACAGAAAAAGAACATAGGCCAATGACCATGAGGGGGCAACTTAGGGGTGTAAAAAATGTGTCACTTCCTCCTGTTGTGCCTTTGTCATTCCTGAGAACTTAGTGACTGACTAGAGTCCCACAATCACCTCACAAGGGTCAGAGCCTGCTGTGAGTTCTCTGGAGGAGTAGCTGTCCCATGCTGGGAGAAAAGCATGCCTTTTAGTTGTAGAACCACCTGACAGGAGAACAAACTGAACAGCTGTATGGACCAGGAGGAAGGCTGACAACAATGCACAGACACCCCAAATCATCTAGAAGGACCCAGAGGTGAACAGGAAAGCAGATCTGAAACACTCATGGTAGTATGATCCACAGCGGAATGCCATGATGGCAAGCCTGCAGGGACTGAAAACCAGGGCAGAATAGGAAACCAGTTAGAGAAGAAATGCCGGGTGCTTCCAGACCAGAGTTCAAGCCTCAACAGAAGAACAAAGGAGTCCTACAGCAAAATAGTGCCTCAACTTTACATACCAGTGGAAGCATTCTATATCTGAGCTGCCCAGTAAGGCAGTTCCTGGCCACACCTGATTATAGAGCATTTGAAATGTGTCTGATATGAAATTACATTTCAAATTTAATTTACTTTCTAGCAAGTTTAAACAGCTGCAATTACACAGGTGGTGCTAGCTCTCATCTTGGACAGTGTAACCCCAGAGTGTCATAGGCCATGAAGAGCTGGTCTTTGGATTGATTATATTTCACAGAGCGAGGGTAAGCAGTTTTGAGACCCAAACTCAGGCTTTCCTTTTCTGAAAGTAGTCAAGATGACCCATCTTACCCTCAGAAAGAAGCAATTTCTTCCTATCATGTGGATAGATGTGTCTTGGCCATCTCTCACTCACTGATCAGGTAGGAAAAGGTAGCATTTACTCCTTCCTTCTTCCAGTTAGGTGTTTGTTCTGCCAAGGGCTCCTTTAGCACTTGGATGTATCCATATCAAATGCTGACTGGATTCTTGTCCTTTCGGTCCTTGCGGTGTGGGAGGGGGAAGGGGAGGGAGGGAAGGGAAGGGAAGGGCAGGGCAGGGAAGCAGAAAGCGAGAAGAGAAGCTGAGCAGCGAGAAGCTCCCTCTCCTGCTCCTCTCATCTCCTCCCCTCCTCTCCTCTCCTCTTCTCTCCTCTCCACCTCTCATCTCCTCTCCTCTCCTTTCCTTTCCTTCTTTCCACTACCTCTACCAGGCTCAAATAAAGTTTGTGTTTACTTAGGGCTGATGGAGCCACGTTACAGTGCATCTCATCCTGGCTGCATGACTGCAAACAAAGTAGTTTACCTCTGAGTTAGCTACGGAATATTCTCCATGTCGTAACCTATAGGATTTCATTTCTGTGATCCTATTTAGCATAACCATCTCAAGTACCTGCTGCATGTCAGGGATTGGGCAATCCTTATAGAATAAACGTCACATTCCATACCACTAAAGATGGCCACAGTTACATTGGGGACATAGAAACTTCATCAAAACCAAGCTAGTTAAGGCCATGACACTAGGATGGAGTGGGCCAGAACAGAGATCTGCAACCTGCCTTGGCTGTTTTCTAGAAAAGTCTGAGTAAACCTCAGAAAAGTGATAACATTTCTGAAGTTCCCTGTGTCTACCACATAAAAATAATTCTACAGCACTTGTGTATGAGGTATGTGTTATTGGGACATTGTTTTGGTATTACTAGCTGTCAATGCTTAGTCTTTTACTTAATATTGAAAGGGTCTCAGGAGACAGAGACATATGTGCCAACATTTCTTCTGTGACTTTTCCCTCTTCCTCTCCAGGAACTGAGCAGGCAGCCTGTTTCTCTGTAAGCCAATTGGAGGGGCATCAAGGTGCAGACTTCTGCTGGGGTTCAGACAAGGGAAGGACTGTGCCACGTGACTTGTGTCATATGACTGCTGTTGTTGCCTCTTCCAACATAGACATTTCTCACTGACTAAGGCTCCTTCTCAGCCCTTGCTTTCTGTCCTGCTATTCTTAGGTCTCTATCTCATTCCTCCACTTATCAACAAGTCACCCCAGGGTTGCCTTTGGGCATAGCCTGAATTCCCATTCATTACATAGAAAATTGTATTTCCTGTTCATCTTATCTTTTTTTTTTATGCATTGGTGTTTTGTCTGTAAGTATGTCTGTGTGCAGGAGTCAGTTTCCCTGGAACTGAAGTTGAAGACAGTTGTGAGCTGTCTTGTAGGTGCTGGGAATTGAAGCCTCATCATCTGGAAGAGCAGTCAGTGTTCTCTTAACTACTGAGCCATCTTTCCAGCCCCTTTTCATGATCTGATTGGCGTCCCCTCTTCCAAGGGGGCTTCATGTTTACAGCCAAACACATCCTCTAGGTTGTTTTGTTCAATGGGTGCCTCAGGCTCTAAAAGATGAATTCTCTGACCATAAAGCATAAATAGGGAGCTTTTAAGACAAATAATATCTTGCTACTTTGTCTTTCCTTAATCACACTGCCCAAAACAAATGAGCAAATTAGGGTCGAGCAGGCCTCATTCCTAATCATTTTAATACCCGAATTCCCTGCTGTGGGACACTGGTCTGTACCCTGTCACTTGTATTTTAAATAAATTTTATTGGCCAGTAGCCAGTCAGGAAGTAGAGGTGGGCAACGAGAATTCTGGGAAGAGGGAAGATTTTAGTCTGCAGTTGTCACCCAGACAGAGAGGAAGTCAGATACAGAGCAAGATGTGACTGCCTCGCTGAAAAAGGTACCAAATCACATTGTTAACATAGACAAGAATTATGGGCTAATATAAGTTATAAGAGTTAATGAGAAGCCTGAACTAATAGGACGATCAGTTTATAATTAATGTAGGCCTCTGTGTGTTTATTTGGGACTTAACGACTGCGGTAACCGGGCAGTGCAGAAACCTCAGTCAACAATTCCTCAGAGATTTTCCTTATATCATTTCTTTCTAAGTGTGTTGCTAACCCACCCAGAATAATTTCTTGCCATTTCCCTTTGCTTTTCATCCTGAATAGAAATAATTCATTCAAGCATATGGAAATTTAGGGTGGGGCAAGCGAGAGTAAGTAGATGACTCTTCTGTCAAAATAGACCGAGTTCACACCTGCCCCTTTCACTCAGCCTCTTCTCCAAGTGGGTCTGGCAGGTGGAGTGGGCTGGCGGCTCCACACAGCACAGCATCTGTCATTCCCATCTGAGCCAGACTCTTCTGAGCTGTGCAGGGAAATGACTGAGTGATGACAGAAAAATGGCTGCTAGCTCCCAGCAGACTTGCCACCTCTGAGAAGCCAAGGCATCATTTATTGAGATGGTGTGTCCAGCACGAGCTGGCTCTCCCTGTAGGGCCGGCACCCCTGAAGCTTTGATTTCTGTCCACATGCACAGGATTGCATTGATCCACAGAGCTATGGAGTGTTGTGCTAGAGGACCTCACCATGCAGACCTGGCAACATCAGAGCAAAGAACAAAGTCGTAGGCTGTCAGGTTGGTTTGAAGGGTGCTCCTGTTTGGATGTGGAGTGTTTCCCCAAGGTCAAACATTATGAACTTTGATTCTCAGCCCCCATGCTGCTTACTGGAAGATAATAGAACCCTGAAGACGTGGGGCCAACCTCCTTGAAAGGGATAGTGGGAGCTTATATGCTACCCCAGCAATTTCCCTCCCTCCATGAGTGAACAGATGTGTGTTGTCTACTTTTTCTCTGAAGTACCAAAGTTCCTAATCAACAGGGTCAATGAGAAGCCGAGGCTCTGAAACTGTGCCAATGTAGACATTCTTTCTTTTTAAATCAACTTATCTCAAATATCTGTTGGGGCAGCAAAAAGCTGAATATCACAAAGAGATGGAAAATTCATAAGGAAAATTCCAGAACTCCAAGATAACTGAGAGGAATGTGAGTAAAAAATACTGAATTTTCTATTCCAGAAGCTTAAATATTGGTGTCTTCTCAGTCACGTGACCACCCATATGCTCTTGGGCAAATTCCATTTTTATACTAAGTTCTCTCACAAAGCAAGGTCATTAAATGAGGTGAATAATTCAAATTGTGTTCCAAAGGGTCGATGAAGAGCTGGGACAAATAACTTAGAAGTAATGACTTTCTCAGAAAATTTATTACGTTAGTATACAGCATGAACTTCTAGAACAATGATATGAAGATTATCCTCAGTGCCAAAGACCTTCTAACAGATCAGGTTTGTCATATGGACTTATTGCCATTTAGCACTCCTTCTGAGCATGTGAACGCACACTTCAAGAAGGCCTGGGAGGTATGAAGAGCAACATGGGTTCTCAATATGTGAGTACATGCGGAGATGCTAAGTTAGGGGGAGAGATGGGCCACAGGCAATATGGTTGCTCTCTACTGACGTAAAGCAGTTTACTGAGAAATTGGAGATTATGGGCAACAGATGAGAAAAGAATTTTGAAATTTAAAGGAAAGAAAGCAAGTATTTCCCATGCTGTTCCTTTCTTGGGTCCACGTTTCCCATCCTGTCAGAAGATCCTCCTGTAGCAACTTGCTTGCTTGCTTGTGTTTGCAGACGGTAATCTACTAGCTATTGTCTGTATGAAAATGTCTTATTTTGCCAGTTTTTGGATAGGGTTTTATGAGCATAGAATCAAGGCTCATGTTCTTTCTCTTAACACTTCCATGGCTTTGGTAATCGTCTCCCTATTTTCGTTCTTTCTAAAGAGAAAACTGTATCTCTCATTTTGGTTCCTCTATCTGTAAAAGCCGACTGTTCTCTAAATATTTCCAGATTTGCCTTTTACCGTTGGTTTTGAGTAACTCGATTGTGTAATGTGTCGTTGTATAGTTTGCTTCATTTTTCTTGTGCTTTAATTGTTCTGTTTTCAAACTTCTTTGATCAGGCATTAATTCTTCAAACATGTTTTCTCCCCTTATTTCTGGGAGATGCTAGCTAAAGACATTAGTGTCCTGTGGCTTGCCAAAGCTCTTCTTATTTGGGAGGGGAGCTGAACATAGGAGCTCCTCTAGTCTCTGGTTTTAATTTTGAAGAGTTCTATTACTATGTTTTTTGCTAATCTTTTTCATTGAAATGTCTTTGTGCATGTCAAAATATATTATATATCAAAAGCTACAGTATTCATTCCCTAAAGCTATATTTGATTGGCATATTGTGTATATGTGTGAGTACATGTGTGTGTGTATCCATGTATGTGTGTGTAGTATGTACACACAGTGTGTGGGTGCATATGCCCACGTGAGCACAAGTAGAGGCCAAGACATCAGTTATCTTCTGTCACACTTCACCTTGTATATTTAATATAGTGTCTCACTGAACCTGGAGATCACTGGTTCTGTTAGATTGAGCCAGCAAGCTCTCCGGATCTGCTTGTCTTGGCACCCCCAATCCTGGCCTCTTATATGGATACTGGGGATTTGAACTCAGATTCTCACGCTTGCAAAGCAGTCATTATTACCCAGTGAGCCATTTCCTCAGGCCTGCATTTGAGTCTTTAAAAAGTATCTGCCATGTCTATACTTACCTTGTGAACACATTGGCATGGAGTTGTAATAATAACTTTTCCGTCTCTTGTTTGTTATACCATCTGTGCCCATTTCGGTTGATTGATTATTATTTTAATTATAAATTATGTTTCCTGCTTTTTTTGCTCATCTAATAATCTTTGATTGGGTGCCAGACATTGTTAATTTTATTTTATTGGATACTGTTTATATGTTTTTATTCCCATAAGTATCTTTAATCTCAGTTGTGGGATGCAGCGAAGCTACTTTGGAACATTTGATCTTTTGGGTCTTGCATCTCTGATTTTTTAAAAGTAGGTCTAGGATGGCACTCCTGGGTACTCTTCATTCGCAGTCTGGCACCAGCCACAGCTCTCTGGACACTGCTCTCCAAGTCCATAAGATGCCCTCTTACTTTTTCCGAATGTATGTCTAATTGTGTTCGGTTGGCTATCTTAGACAAAGTCTCCAGATCACTGCCTGTGCAACTCTCTCCCTTAAGGCAATCTGTCTTGCAAGCTCGATTTCTCTTTATTTCCCAGACTCTCAGCTGTATTTCCGCACTTCAAAGAGTTTATCAAGCTCTGTCTAGGATCTCTCTTCATCACTCTCAGAAGGTAATAATCTGGGGTAAGTAAAGAGCTCATCTCATTAATTGGTTATCTCCGGGATACTGGCCTTTGTTGCTAGTGACTGCTAATAGCTAGAGAGCTGAAAATTTTCCTTTCATATATTTTCGCTGCTCTTCTCGCCTATTTCTTTGGGAATGCACATCCAATCTCTATTACTATTTCTCAGGTGCAAACAGAAGTCCTGAACCTAAGGTTGCTGGAGAAGATGTATGTCAAACATAAGGACCTGGTCTTTTTGTGTCCCCATTTGGAAAAAAAAGTCACTGAAATGGTAGACTCAGGGATACGAGGAAGGCCTCCTGATTTAAGTGGACAGGTGGCATAGTTATGGTTGACTATTTATTTAAAAAATCTTTCTGAAGTATGGTACAGAAAATAAATTACAACCTTCAGCCAAAAGGATAATTTACTGGTGTAATGCTCTTTTGAGAAGTCCAAGGAATTGGGCCAGGTAAATTTGTCACTCAGGTTTGACTGATACATTGTCCTGTGGCTTAAGTCTAAGATAAAGAGCCCGACCCCTGTCCGACAGCAGTAACCTGATGGATGCTGCATGAGCAATGCGAACACTTCTGGCTTAATTACTCTTTCCAGAAAAATAAAATATGCAGGTTTCTCTGGGTGTTTAGCTGTTTGGGGTTTAAATCTTTCTCATCTCCTCTGTATCGTCCTCAGGCCCTGCCCATCCCTGGGACTGACAGTGATATTAGAATCCTGTGCCATAGGACAGAGGAAGGCACAAGATCATGCAAAGCACACCTGTGTAACAAAAGATGTTCTTGCAAAATGTCTACTTCCTTTAGACATTCAAGATCCTCAGGGCCAAAATGATATTGATGTGGATTAAGTACATGAACTGTGGGATTCCATACATCACATACTAAATTGATTTAATTTTGGAACTCATACTTGATATTTCATTGATATTTCTGGTCTTAAAAACAAAAAACTTGATAATTGGAAACATTCCAGTACTCTTGGTAGGTACTAATACTTTGTTGCTTTCCAAAACTGTTAAAGAACCTGATTAATTTTAATTGAAGGGAGGTATACCTGAATAGAAATGGCTTATTTTCTTTGTCTTTCATGTTTATAGACAGCATTGATGCCAAACCTTGGCATTTGTGCTCTCAGTAATATTGCGAATGTTTTTTTCAATTAGCTGTGGCATCGGTGCATGTTGGAAGGTCTTATTCTTCTAATTACTGGCTTAGTGCTGCCCTGTATCATGCTTTATTAAATATTGTGCACAAAAGGTCTGGTTGCTGCTGCTGTCTGCCTGTGTTTCAGTACTTCACTGCGATGAACATAATTTTCTTTTCTTTCAGAAGCATCTGACACACAGACAAAGAGGATGAGGTATACATTATGTGGCACTAGTGGCTAATTAGGTTTTGATCACACTTGTCCATTCTCATCATCATTCAATAACTCATTTACTCAACAGCCTTTTATTAAATATATTATGTTCCAAATAGAGATATAGTTGTGACTAAAACAGAAATGGTTCTTTTCTTCTTGCAGGTTAATATCTGGTATAAGGCATAGGGGAAAATGCAAATAACTATAAGCTGTGAAGGATGTTATGAAGGAAACAAAATGTTGGAATTGACAAAATTCAGACCAAATGAAATTCTTTCCTGCTTTAAATCTTCCATAGCTCTCCATTGCCTGGGCCATGTGGCTCTAATCATCAGCATGACATTAAAATCCTCTCTACAGCATGGCTTCTGATTGATGTACTCGGGCACTGGAGGCCCTCAGTGCCAAGCATGGCTAACTGCTCACTGCTCTATGGGCACCTATGATGTCCCATAGGGAGCCTCTGAGTGGCTCTACACACAATATGACACAGTTTCACTGGCTGTAGGATTTGGAAGGTGACTTAGGATTCTCTAGAACAGTGGTTCCCAACCTTTTAACATTGTGACCCTTTAATACAGTTCCTCATGTTATAAATTATTTCCATTGCTACTTCATAACTGTAATTTTACTACTGCTATGAATCACATTATAAATAGCTGATATACAGATGGTGTTAGGTGACCCTGGCAAAAGGTCCATTTGATCCCAAACAGGTTATGGCCCACATGTTGAGACCACTGCTCTAGAAGAAGAGACCTGAATGAATGAATGAATGAATGAATGAATGAATGAATATTGCAAAGGAGGTTTATTAGATTGGCCTACACTGTGCAGGCTGGATAGGCCAACAGTTCTGCCTGCACACTGGAGAGACACTGAGAGCCTGGTAACTGCTCAGTCCGTAAGAGTGGATGCATCAGTAGTCCTGATCTGGTGCTGAAGCCTTGAATGCCCCTCCTGGGAACCTGCTGGTCTTTTGTGGTTGCTACAATGCAGAAGAAGTTAGATTTTAAGGTCAGTGAAATGTTGTGGAATATTGGTTTACACTGTGTGAAGATGTGTCATTGTGACAGGTTTGATAAAAGGCTGAATGGCCAATAGCTAGGCAGGAGAGGCTAGGCAGTACTTCCGTGCAGAGAGAGGAACTCAGAGGTTTAGAATCTAGGTCGGTGAGAGACAGCAGAGTGACATGCAATAAGTTGGACATACAGAATGGAAGAGAGGTTAAAAAAAGCCACACAGAAAAATGTAGATTAATAAAAAACCGGTTAATTTAAGGTGTAAGAGCTAGTGGGACATGTCTAAGCTAAACGCCAAGTTTTCATAATGAATAGTAAGTCTCTGTGTTGTTATTTGCAGGCTGGCAGTCCAAGGAAAGTCGTACTACAATGAAGGGTGGTAGCAGTAGAGCTGAAGCACTCACCAGCAGGGAGCAAAGGTGGCAGACAAGAGCAACATTGCTCTCCCTAGGGCAGTGGTTCTCAACTTTCATAATGCTTGCACCCTTTAATACAGTTCTTCATGTTGTGAAGACCCTCAACCATAAAATTATTTTCATTGCTGCTTTACAACTAAAATTTTGCTGCTGTTATAAATCATAATATAAATGTCTTATATGCAGGATATCTGATATGTGACCTCCATGAAAGGGTCTTTTGACCCAAAGGGTTTATGACCCACAGATTAAGAACTGCTGTCCTAGGGCCTCCTTTTATCTGAGCTGCTGCCAGGAGATACTGCTCTCTCTGGGGAAGGCTCTTAAGTCTTCTAAGCTAGTCTTTCCTGGAAATTCTCTTACAGGTCCAATGAGAGGAGTTTCCATTAGTTGATTCTAGATCCAATAACGTTGGCACCCACAGAGTGGACTGTACATGAGGGCTTGGGCAGGGAGTGACATGAGTACCAGTGAGGAGGCAGGGACAAGTGGGGGAGGATGTCTCAGCCCGAGTGCCAGGCGAGCAATAGATCTGAAACTGTAGGGCACATTATAGGACTTGGTCACAGATGGCTGCAATGGGCAAGTGAAAGAGATAGCAACAGACTCCCGGTATCGTGACCTTGAAGAAATTGCTGAGCAGCCGACTGAGCCAGTCAAAGTGGAAGAGGAGTGATGTTAAAGCAGTAACACCTCTTTAATCGATATATAGATTTTCTTTTCAGAGAAGTCAGGAGGAATTTCTTCCTCTGGGACTCATTAGAGTCTTACAAGGAAAGTATTCAGACTTCCTGCCTGTAGGCTCTCACTTCAAAGGGGTTCGTGAGACGATTATTTTATAAGTCTCCAACCCAGGGTCATACAACTGTGACCTGCAAGCTGTAGCTAGCTCATTTACCCTGAGAAGTTCCCAATAATTTCCTGCCTTCTTTCCCCCCTTTCTCGAAAATGAGAAGATCTGTTAATATTCCGATACAACCATCAAAGACATTTGCATTTCTGGTTCATCGCAAGCCTGACCACTCCCGTGTGGCTATCCCGACTGTAGCTTGAGAAGCCTTGATAAATGTTCTTTAGAGGACTCCTTGTATCATTAGTACAGGGACATTGCAGGCTGAGACCCCATGTACACAGGTGGGTTGTAAATACAGACATCCCTCTTGGATTGCCAAGGACTCTTGAACTTCCTCTCTGGTACTCCACCAGGTTTATAAACCACACGGGGGTTCTCTTGGACATGGCTGCCCTGCTTCCTCCTGTATCTCCTCCGCTAGCTCTGCACTGCTGACCTTGCAATACTGGAGCCTATGCTTTACACTATATGGAGGAATCCTGTATTGAACAGATTCTATATATTCTGTTCATTATCTAGACACTGTTTTATTATTTTAGGCACTAAGAGTAGAAACTGTAAAACCATTCATTGTGTTCTATACACATTGTCAAGAGCTTCCTATAACTCCTTTAGTGGAGTTGGATCTTGACATTATTGCTCCCATTTTATAAATACAGAAACACAAGGAGAAGAAGTACTTTACATAAGGTTTCATGGAGAGTGATTGGGGAGAGAGGATTCTATGTTAAATTCTTGGGAGCATTTGAATGGCCTCTTAACCAACACTTTTTTTTCCTATTAGGAGTCATTCCTTTAAAAAAAAAATCTATTGCTAAACTTAGACATACCTTCAGATGGTCACAGTTGTCTGGGACTGCTGGCTGATTCTTCACAGTGTGGAACTTCCTTTGTTGCATGATCCTCCAGCAGTTGGTGGGTTGTGGTCCCTCCTCCTCCTCTTTACTTCTGCATATTCTGGGTCTCAAGTCCCTCATGTGACAATCTGAAGATACCCTTTTCAAAAAACATGGTTGCACTTCTTAGGCAATCTTGATTTCAAACATTTGGCACCAATGTTTTATTTTCTTATAGCTTGAGGGCAGATTGAGGGTTCTTGAATCAGAATATATCACTGTGGTATGTTTTTAAGATTTTCAGTCTCTACTGAGGATTTTCCCAAAGTATGCATGAATCTCTCCTATGAGACAGTGATGTCCCTTGTTCCAGAAGTCATGATCCCCTCAGTTGTATGTTGCAGTGCAGAGCACAGCTTGGGACTGTGCCCAAGGCAAATGGCATAAAGAGCAATGTGTGAAGCAGGTAAAGTCCACCCTGTGTTATCTAGGTCCCAGAACTGTGCCCTGCTCGTGACTAGTACATTTGAACTGCTTTTTCTTTCTCCTAACCAACCTGCTTGCTTGAAATTATGGATACTCTCGCTGACCAGCAAAGACTGATGAGAGCTTTGCAAACTATAATCTCTGGAATTTAACTTTATCCAAGATCAAAAGTCTCAGTGTCAGGAACAAGAGTTTCGTGGGAGGGAGGCCACCTGCATAAGGTTGGCTCATACTAAGATGAGGGACCCTGGTGGTTATTCCATTCTGTCCCCCATAGTATCTGCTAACATCTTTTGTTGTTACTACTTCAAGAGAAGTCTTTCCCAGAATCTAGTGGGTAGGAGTCCATTAGGTATGGCACAGTTCACGGCAGTGTCCACAATATGGCCACTCTAGACCAAAACAGAAACATTGCTGACACTGAGAAAGTGAGATTAAGGCAAGAGACATTTCTTCCCCATTGCTGCCATAACACACGTCCATAGACACGGGGGTAAAAAGAGCACACATTTGTCATCACACAGTTTTCAAGGTCAGAAGTCTCCAGCTGACCTCATTGGGTAAGACTGAGGTGTCATCATCATGCGCCTTCCTACTGGAGCTTCTGGGGGAACCAACACCCCAAGCTTTCTCAGCATCCAGAGGATACTCCCTCTCTTTGTGTGAGGCCCCTCTTTTCCTCTTCAAAGACAGCAGTAAGTCAGGGCATTCCCAGGATGCATCGCTTCCAGTGCCCCCTCTTCCATTTGCAAGGCTCCACGTGCTGGTTTGGACTCTCCCCCAGATTACAGGACGATCTCTCGAGGTCAGGTTACCTGGGTAGCTGTTTCCGTTCCGTCTGCACCCCAAATTCCCCTTTCCATGTCACTATACACGTGCAGGGGGTTGGAAGTTGACTGGGAACATCTTTGCTGATCATCTGTTGCCTACTCCAAAGGTCCTGTCCTTGTCACCAGAGTATTGCCTATATTCTAATCCTAGATCAAATTAATTTATTACCTTTATCAAGCCTGATTGTCAGGAGATTTTTATAATTTTAGGATACTGTGATATGATCTTAGTAAAATTAAGTGTGGACTGCTCGACGTCCAGAACTCATTTCATTTCTTGTCAAAGATAGTTACTGACCAAGGCCGAGGCATGCTACCTGACCCTTGATGGTTTATTTTCTGGAAGATATGAGCCCCAGAATTAAAGATTCTGGGATCAGTTGCTTTGCTTCTCCATGTGGGCACCCAGTGAGGGGATTATAGAGAAGCTAAGTGGAAATCAATGGGTCTCTTCCATATGAGTGAGTGTCTGATGTAACAAGACCCTATGCAGAAAAACAGCCAATGTGGAATCCATGAGAGCCTTTGCCTCTTTGAAGGCAGCTGGGCCCACAAGAAATGCACACCTGCCTCAGTGCCCAGGTCTTACCTTGGAGGCTCAGTAATCCTGTCCTCTAATTAAAGATGCCAAGTGAATGCCCTGGGTACTGATCAACCCATCACTAGAAACTTTTCACTGAGTCCAGCATAGTTAGGCAGGAGAAGGCTGTAGCTAACATGAATTTACGTGGCCCACATGAACGTAAGGTGTAAAGTGGTGCTGTTAGGAATACTGGAATTTGGAGGCCTTAGGACAAATGATTGTCCATGTGATGTATGCCGAGGACAGCTAGCTTCTATAGCCTCCAGGCCCTGGCAGGTCTCTGTCCTTGCTGTCTTGCTGGTCCAGCCTCCTTTAAGCAGGGCATATACATGTAAACTGTCCTTCTCTGGAACACGCACCTGCCAATCAGGAGTTCTTACTTGAAGAGCACAGTGGGATCACAGACTTTGATAGTGAAACTCTAGGGACTGGCAATCTATGGAGAATAGGGTACTGTTGCCATTTCTTGGGTTGTTATTTGATACCAGAGTAACACTCTCCTTTGGAGACCACAACATGATTGATGCAAGAGAAAGTCTATAATGAGCGTGTGTTTCAGATTGAAATCACGGTGGCACTGCCAGGCCGCAGTCTGTTACACTGATACACTGCAGGAGGGAGGAAGAAGATTAGTTACCATGGGAGTGGGCCACAGGGAGGGGGAAATGAAGCCCATTGGCAGCCAGCATTCTCCTATCTCCTCACCTCCTACTGGCAGTGCCTGGGATGCCTGTTGCCTTTGGCAGAGCCGCCGCTGGGTGTTATTGTTGGATGCTGGCATTGAGGGCTGTCTGGGAGGGTGAGTTGCCCTACTTTCGTCTGCAGCCTGCCTGCACTGGCTGTCCTGATGCTCTGCGCCTTCTGCTGTGAGTCAGGAAAGAAGAGCAGATATCCCGGTGCCTCATAATTGGCATGGGAGGCAGGTCATGGTTCAGTAAAGAGGTACGGTGATTGATTACGCAGTTGACTGTCTGAGCTTTCTGGTCCTGGGATGACAGAGACAAAGGAATAGTGGATGATTTCTGGGCTGAATGAGACAGAAAGAGGATGTTTTCGTTTTCCATGTGGTTTGTGCCTAATCCAGGGCTTAAAAGGGAGCCCCTGTTGTGTGGAAGTCCCTTTCAGTCCTAAGAGCGCCAGCTGTGACGCTAAGGTCAGAGGACAAACCACAGAAGAAAGACCAGGAAGCTGAAAGAGTGACCTTAAAGCTCTTCCCTAACCTCTGCTATCCTTCCCTGTTTTCCAGTATGAGCTGTGCTTCAGGTAAAAACACCCTTCAAAATCCATTTAAAAATAAAAGCTTCCTATACAAATATCTGCCCCCTAGGCAACCAGTTCTCTCCTACAGTGCTGACATCAATGGTGCCAGTCCCAGAGTGTCCCCCAAAGCCTTGGTCCTCTCTTCTTCATCTCACTCGTTTCCTACATCTCTTAAGGATCTCGTTTGCCTGAGTCTAGAACCTCCTTACACCTCCTTTGCTCACGACCTTGGCCTTACAGTTCCCTTTGCAGATGGCAACTCCTTTTCTTTTGCATTCCCCCTCTGCTACATGTCTAGGAACAAATCACTAAATGCCTAACATTCAGTCCCCAGCGTAAACAGCCTGCCTGTGTTCTCCAGCTTTGCCGAAGCCATCACCTATCACCACCGCCGTTTCTCAGCCCAGGACAGTTCTTGCTGGAACTTCCGAGTCTCTGGCCTGTTAGAACCCACCCACCATGCGTGCCTCAGTGACTCTACTCCTCAGCATCCATCACTCCACTGTCTTAATGCCCGCCTTTCAGCCTCACCGTTCACGTTCCACCTTTTATCGGGCTCCTCTGTCCATCACTTACATGCTACTCCGGCTCAGGATGCTCTTTGGATCTGGGTCTACTCTCCATGATTTCTATGGACCTTTATACTGCTGTCGCTCAGACATTTACCCCTATGTGTTGCATCTCCCCTGCCTTTATAGTCTTCATACTCAACTGCTTACTCAACACATTTGTACGTCTAAAAGCATCTCAAACATCAGTGCGTTGGAAACTGATTCCGTCATCTCCCCTTTCGCTCCTGACCAGCTTTCATTCCTGACTTTTGCTATGAGATGGCCATCAACCTACAGTTTCTGTCACTTCTTTGTCTTTCATGTCCCACAGCAAGTCACCGGTCTTAGCACTTCTGTTACCTCTAAAATACCTGATTCCTCCCACTCATCCAATCCCTGGGATCCTAATGCGGCTCCATCATGTCTCAGGCCACTTCCGTAGCCTCCCACTTGGGGTACAGTTTGAGTGGCTCCTTCAGGCTTCTCTGGTCTTATTTACTGTAGTTCCTCCTGTGCTTTCTATGCACAGGAATATTAGGGGAACCACTACCACACATGCCTGCTCACTGGCCAGTTCTTCTTATTGGTCTATGTATTTACTAAGGCAGCCATAAACAAAATATCACCAGTTGAGTGACTACAGAAACAGAAATTTACCCTCCGATGGTTCTAGAAGGGAGGGGCTGAAATTACCAGATAAGTAGAGCCATGTTTAGGTTCCTAGTTTTGTGGAGGCAAGCTATCTTTGCTGTACTAGTGACTCTTCTGTCTCAGTGACCTAAATGCCCAGCACAGATAACTTAGCATAAATGAAGAAGAAATTTATTTTGTTTTGTGTGTTCAGAGGTTTTTAGTCCATCATTGCATGAAAAGGCTTGGTGGAAGAGCTCAGCTCATGGTGACAGGAATGTGGGCTGGAGGTTACTCACATTATGGGAAATCAGGAAAGAAAGCTTGGAGGGAGCCATGGACTGGGTATAACCTTCAAAGCCCTGTCCTTACTGGCCATGACCTGTTTCCAAGTCAGGCCTCACCACCTAAAAGTTCAACAGAGTCCCAAATTAGCTCTCGCAGGCTGGGAAGATGGCTCAGTGGATAAAGAATATCTGCTGCGCAAGCGTGATGACCAGAGTTGGAGTCTCCAGACTGCACAAAACAGCAAGTGTGGCTGTGTGCACCTGTGATCCAAGAACTGGGGCCGTGGGCAGGGGGGGGGGTGGCATGGCAAGAGCACTGGGGCTTGCTGGTCAGCTAACCATGCTGGAAACAGTGAGCTTCATATTCATGTAGGTGCATGAGTATAACACACATACACACACATACATACACAATTCCACCAACATGAACTCCTCCACTTGTCTATGTACACACACACAGACACACACATACACACACACACACACACACACACACAATTCCACCAACTTGAACTCGACTTGTTTATGTACACACACTCAGACACACAGATACACATAGAGAGAATGAATGGATGAATGAATGAATGAATGAATGAATGAATATACTTTTAGAAAGGCTTTGTGTTGGAATGTTTTCCCCAGCAGTAGGTGAATACGATGTATTCTGAAAATGTTTTAAGGAGGGCAGGGTAAACTGTGGTGTTCAATTGAGGAGGCTTGTTGAATGTACTTTTTGATATATCACATTTCCTTTTTTAATTCTTTGCTTTTTTGTTTTTTGAGACAGGGTTTTACTGTAGCTTTGGAACCTGTCTTGGAACTAGCTTTTGTAGACCAGGCTGGCCTTGAACTCACAGAGATCTGCCCACCTCTACCTCCCGAGTACTGGGATTAAAGGCATGTACCACCACTGCCCAGATGATATATCACATTTTCAACTTAGAATGATTTTATCAGAATGCAATTTCATCAAACAAAAAAACCAAAAAGCATTTGTTTGTAGTATGTGTACCAAATTTAGATTAGTACTTTAAATAGCACATGTGGTGGTTTGAATGAAAATGGCTCCTATAAGACTCATAGGAAGTGGCATTATGGGAGGTGTGGCCTTGTTGGAGGAAGTGAGCCACAGGGGGTGAGCTTTGAGGCTTTAGAAGCTCAACCTAGGCCCAGTATCACTTTCTCCTCCTGCTGCCTGATGTAGAACGCTCAGATACTGCTCTAGCACCATGTCTGCCTGTGTGTCATCATGCTTCCCATCATGATAACAGACTAAACCAGCCCCAAACTCCTGCATAAGAGTTGCCATAGTCAAGGTGACTCTTCACAGCAATAGAACACTAAGACAGCATACGTCTCTAAATGTGCACAAATATCGACGAATGCTAAAACATATTTACATACATAACTTTAATTTTTCAAAACTATTTTTGAGATATAGTCTTATTTTGTTTTCCAGCCTGACCTCAAAATCATTGGCCTGAAGTGAGTTTCCTCCCACTGTTACCCAATTAGCTGATCACTGAATTTAAGTGCCTTGTACCTGTTGTGTATGTGGCTGTGTATGTGTGTGTGTGTTACAATTTTGAAAGCATCCAGCAGATAATCTGATTCATTGTTCAAATTATACCAAATAACCCATATTCTTCCCTAGTCCTTGAGAACCTCAACACCTGTCCTATTAAACGATTTGTTTAAAATCTATCATGTAAGCATAGATGAGACTTACTTTTCCTAGACACGCATATGAGACTTTCTTGTGAAACTGGCAAACATTTACAAAAGCAGGTGCATCACCCGTCAGCTGGAGTAGGTGAGAAGCAGGTGAGGCATAGGTCATCTCATGTCAGAATCCTGGTTCCTGAGTGTCTAAAGTTTACGCACTGGATGAGAGATGCGGGAGCTTATAGCTCTGAGGCCCAAGAACTAGAGACTTGTGGTTCCAGGCTCTAAATGGCTGAGAGATATGGCTCCAGATGTTCAGGCTAGAGGCTTATTCTGGGCTGTTGTCATCAGTGACTTGGCAGCTCACACCCAGTGTAACCTGTTGGCTCTTAGCAGGAGCTGTCAGGAGCTAACATAGCCTTGGGTGTAAGGACTCTGGGCTTGTAAAAAATACAGCTTTAATGCCTTGAATATCTTGGCTCTTAGGGACTGGCTACTCCCTGGTACATATCCAGCCATCAGACCTGGAGTTCTTGTCTTTAGATCTTTATAGAATTCCACCTTTTCTATTCTTATTCTTTCTGTCATGACCTCTGCCTCCTCTGGAATCTTCAGCTGCCTTCCTGTTGCCAGCGCTATTGTCAGTGCTTCTATTACCAGCATGCCCTCTGCCATCGCTGCTGCTGCTGTGTGGCTTCCTTTCTTTGTGTGTCGCCAGGATGGCTTGTGGCAACTCAAGACAAAAATCACAAGGTACAAAACAAAAAGCCAGTCAGAAGAATCCCAGGCTAACATTGTACGTCCACAGGAAGCATGGGAGCTTGATTTCAAAAGTAAGCCAAATGAAAAGCCCGTTTCTATCGCTAGGAAGAAGGCGGGACTCGCAAATGAAGAACGGCTATCAGCACCAATCCCAGCACAGCTTCCAGTTTTACCAATCACGGGTCGTATGAAAGGATGAACCAGAGTCCTTGCGCACTGCACCTGCCACAGCCTTCCTCTGGGCCACCTGGGCCTGAGTGAGAAAAACTAGAGGGAGCAGGGTTGCCTGCAGTTCATGGAGGTTTGTCTTACAGGTATGACTACCCAGTCTGGGATGGACTTCCTGACGGAAGCCAGAGCTGTGTGATGCTTGAAATAATCCCCTACAGCTGCTGCCGTGTTCTCAAAGTGATCAGAAGTGTCAAAAAGAGCTCATGCCATCAGGGTGGTCTGGATTTTGCTTGGCTGGCAGCTTCTACTTTGCATGGCCAGGCTTCAGTCACCTGGTGCTCAAGCAGCTGAGTGGCTTGTTCCGCAACAGTTAAACTGTCCAAAGTAAACAATCAATAGGCATTTATGCATCAAGGAAGTACCACGGGATGACATTTTGGTAGCATTTTAAAGAGACTGTGTTTAACTTCCTGTCAAATGCCCCAAGAAAGAGTTGGGACCTTCCATTCTGCTGCAGGAGAGTAGTTAAAAGAACCCCTTTATGCCTACACTCAGGTTCAGTAGAGTCTGTGGGGTATCAGCTAATCCCCATCCCTACTAACTTCTTGTGTCCATTACTCATCTTTCTCTACTACGTTTTCTAGAAACTCTGAAGTATGACGTATGTGTCCATTGTGTATAGATATATTCATAGAAAAGTGCATGGATTGTAAAGATGATGCGATGTAATTTTCATAAACTGAAACACAGCACCCGCGTCGCCCACCAACATCCCCATGACCTGGTCTTGAGCGGGTTAAAAGCATCATTTTTTGCTTAATATAAGTGGACTCCTATACATTCTTTATTACTTGAGACTAATTATTCTATTCATAAATAGTTTTTCTTGTGTCCCTGATAAAAAAGAACTTTAATATATGGCCACAGTTCTGCTTTATAACCTAGTTTCTAAGGGAAAGGATGTTGGGCCAACACAATACCTCATTCCCTTTTGATGTGAGGAGACCTGGTTGGACTCTGCTGTTGCCAGCTGTGCTCATGGTTTTTCACTCCTGTCTGCCACTGTTGTGAGGATTCCACACATCCATTCCAACAGTGATACGATTCAGGGACAATTGTCTGCTCACAATTGTACTGGTGACTCACGCTTCTAACATACTGAGTGGACCCCTAGGGTAGTTATACAATGTTCTCTCTGGGAAATCGGACAGGCTGGAATCAGAAAAAGCTAGACTCCCGCAGCTACCTCCCGCGAAGATGAACCTACCTGTTCTACTGTCTCCAGTGACTACATCATAGCTGGAAGAACATATCCTTTGTAAAAGCTAATGATCACAAGATGACATCTTTATTGTTGAACCCAGATAAAATTAGAGCTGAAAGGTTGTGAGGGGGTGAGAGCTCAGACCTGCCTTTCTGAGATAAGTGCTGTCTCAGGACTTTCTGAAAGCCCCAGATCCCTTCTTGTGCTACATGTTACTCGTGGTTTGCTGGCCTGCCGTGAATGTACAGATTTCTCTAAAAGAGCTTATGTTAAGTAGTTTTTCTTGCTAAATAAATCATCCATCACACTCTGTATGGGACACTTGCCTAACAAGGGCAGGGCTACCTGATGTCAACTCCCTACCTGATATCAACTCCTAGACCAGGGAACTTTGAAAACAAGGAACTAGCTCCCCTTTCCCTTAAAACAAAGTTCCCCCTAACTCCTAGAATATGTTCTTCCTTAGTCATGTGTGTATCTACATTATAGTGTGCTGCAATGTTTTTAAAGCACTCATCTATGAGGGACGCATGTTGAAATATTTATATATAAAAGGATGCATCACAGGTTAGCTACAAATAATATAGCGTTCAGAATTCTGTTTATTTATTATTGAATAAGTATAATTTGGGGAGCATTCCTCAGCAGCTTTAAGTGCTCACCTCACAGATGTTTGACTAGAGAGACCCCTCCCCCACAGCAGCTTGCAGGACATCCTTGTGAAATGTGTGTGTCAGGGGGTATGCAGACATTCGCAGAACTCAGCCACCTCCTAGAGACATTTATTCCATGGTACTCAAACCCTCTGGCCCCAGCCTGGAATTATCCAAAGTTCTCATCTATCAGCACGATTCTGAACCCAGGAATGGAGTCTCTTTTGTGTCAGTCAATGCATGGAACTCAGATCTGCTGCCTTTCACTGTGAGTTCAATGCACAGGTGCTGTATGAGCCCCTTGGCTGAAAGCTCAAGAGAAAAGTCCCTGGGCCATGGTACAACATCTTCCTGGAACCCAGTGCCTTTTATATCAGGAAATGATGTTGGAAATCTGCTTCCTCAAAGGATGCATCAGTGTGTTATGTTAAAATATTACCAACCGTTAAGAGGGGTATCTCCGCACTTCATTGGCAGATGCGACGTTCTTCTTCTGTGCCTAACTATAGCAACAGTTGCTTGAGGGATGAAGTCCAGCTGACTTCCACAAGGCAAGTGGGGCTAGTGACTGCACCAGGACCATCACAGCTACTCTAAAGTGCATCGGGAGCTGTGAACGAATGCTCGCAGCTACCGAAGGTTCCCTTGGTGAGACAGCCTTGACTTCAGCACTGCCATTTTCCCAGAAATCCCAGAAGCCATTAGTGAAGCAGCCACTTCTCTGGAATTTCTCCAGCTTTCACCACCACAGCTATGGCTGCTCTTGAGAAGACATTGATGCACCTGCAGATGGCCAGAGGCGACAACAAACCTGCCCTTGAATCCTGGAAGTAATTGTGTTCCAGCTTGTGGAACTGCCACAGCTGCTATGGCTCCCCAAAGCACTGCTTTGGTTCAAGAGACTGTGTTTCAGTCACAGCTACTCCGCTCCAGATGTCTCTTTGGCTCTGCCTACTTTAGATGACCCAACTCACCCCAACTCCAGATCTCCTTGAATCAGCTCTCAATCCGGTCAGGAAATAGTAGCTCCCCCACTTGTCTCTGATAGGCAGTGGACTGTGTAACTGGCTGTGTGAACAGCAGTTCTCTTACGTTTTGGGAGCAGTCTGGGGAGACCGCTTTCCTCTGGGCGCCGCTCCTTCAAGCCGAAGCAAACTGCGCCGCATTCTAATGTGTTATTGCTTGTAGTCTTTACCGTGGTGTGAGATGAGGTGAACTGTTAATGCAAGGAGTGGACAGACACTGGGGCTGCTAGCTTAGGCAAGCGCGTGTCAGCTGGCAGCTAGAAGATAGCAGAAGAATTTTAGGGATGGTAGAGGGCTGAGACTGAAGAACTACGGGAGTGTTGAGGCTAGAGACAATGGAGCACTGTCGGAGTTATAGGGGGTAAAGAGCCGTGAAGGGCTACAACTACAGAACTATAGATCCTGCTTGCTGTAAGACTTCTGATAAGCTATGAATCATAGTGCAAATATCTGATATGCAGGATATCTGACACGTGACCCCTATGAAAGGGTCATTCACAACCCCCAGGTTGAGAACTGCAGATTTACACTGGCCTCTGTTTTGGTTATGGTCTTCATTCCTTACGTCTTAAACCAGCCCGTTTGGGAACTCTGTCCCATGTGCTGCAGTGTTGACCTAGGGAAGCCTTTTTCAGGTGGCACTAATTTGTCTTTTTATGATTTCTATTCAGACCTGAGAAGGGCCTGTAGTTGAGTATGTAGCACTAAGAACAGGCAGTGCTAAGAACCGTGAGCACCATGAGCTGCTGATATCAAGGACGCTACACTTGGTCTTTTCCTAATTTCTAGTTAAACTGAGCAAAGCCTGACCAGTATTACTACCTCCCCACAAAGATTCTTTATTTCTTAATACTATCATAGAGTAGGTTAAGTTTCATACATGAATTTTAGGGGGTACAATTATTTAGATCACAGCAAGGAAAGAAATGACTTGCGCAAATTCACTCAGTAAATGAGAAAGGGAGATGAGGACCTAAATCCCTGCCTTCAAAGTGTAAGGCCAGGATTCGTGAAACAGCTCTCCAGCATCCTCTGATGATAGGATCTGTGATGAGGGAGGGTTCACTCATTTGGAACGTTCCGTTACACTTGTGAGAGGGCCGTAGTTGTAGCTAAGTGATTTATACTGAACTGAACTGTATGCCTTTGAAACACCAGTCATTTATTCCTCATCTACTTTCAAGGAATGATGCCGGGAAAAGAGAATCTCTTTTCAATGTGGAAAAAAAATCTTGTGATCTTGAATCTAAGATTACCAGTATTTAAATTACAATCACACTCCAAAGATTTATATAAGTCTTATGTCACAAGTGCTAGCACTGAAGGTCTGTTAATTAACTAAACAGTGATTACAAAAGGAAAGTTCTTCATTAGAAGGCACAGCAGACAAATGGGATTTGTTAATTATAAATTCTTTGCAATAAAACAAATATATGCCAATTTAGAAGAAAACGAACATCTTTGCTACAGGAAACCCCCTCTTTCCCACATCATGTGGGGTAAATGAAGCTGTCAATCATGTCAGTGTGACTCAGACTGGCCATTAGGAACACTTCCAGCACAATCACCATGCTAGGAGATAAATTTTGGAGTATCTCATGCTCAGAGTCATTCCATTTTCTTTCCCCATATACAGTTTGTAAATGATGCCATAGGTCTATGTCTGCACTGCTCACCTAGAGAACAATTCTTACAGTGGTATAATCCACCCTCGACCACTCCCTGACTTGTATATATAATCATTTTAAAATACTTTCTCTTGGTTTTCTCTCATGTGTCAGAACTTATGTCTCAAATACACAACATTCAGCATGTTCTCTCATCAGCTTTTGATTTATTTTTATTTACTGTTTTCCTTAATTTTGCTGCTATCACAAAATTTGAAAATATTTATTCTTGAAAGAGAGCAATGCAATAAGCCATGGAGACAGGAGAAATAAAGTAGTAATGGCAAATATCACAGACTGTTCTGAAGAAGGAACATCCCTCATGCTTTGGGTCTCGGGATGTACCTCTCACAGCAGACTGAGCCTCCTAATTCTTCAGCATTGATTAGTCTGATAAAGGAAGACAGAAAGCCACCAAGGAGGTTGTAAGCCAACTGGAGAAGTCAAGTCTCCCAAGTTCACTTTCTGCTCCAGATGCAAACAGTGGTATACAGGCTCACTTTAAGAGCCACACCCTCTCCAGACAATGCTCCCCAGGCAGATGTATCTTCCTGTACCTGTGGAATCTTCTGATTGAACCTCAAACTCCACTTTACTATTCACATGATACATTTTCACCTATCTTCTTGTAAAGTTCTTTTCTGCAAATATTTTTATTTAACATTTGAAAACTTCACACATGTATAAAATGTATCTTTCCCTATCCTCCTCTAATGCCCTCAGCACCTCCCCCACCATAAAACACAAACCATTTCTAATGCTGTGGTCTGTTGTGTTTTTATTCAATGATCCATTGGGTCTAAGTGCTGCTGATTTGTGCCCTATTGTGAGGCTGTCCACTGGGGCATGGACAATCAGTAGAGGCCACATGGCCAAGGAGAATGACACCCTGTGGTGGTTTGAATAGGCTCATATATTTGAATATTTAGTCATTAGGTCATGGTATTACTTGACAGGGATTAGAGGTGTGTCCTTGTTGGAGCAGGTATGACCTTGTTGGAGGAAGTGTGTCACTGGGAGTAGGCCTTAGGGTTTCAAATGACCAAGCCAGTCCCAGTGTCTCTGTTCTTACTGCTGCCTATAAATCCATATATAAAACTTTCAGTTACTCTCTAGCTCCATACCTGCCTGTACAATGCCATGCTCTACCATGATGATAATGGACTAAACTTCTTAACTGTAAGCAAGTCCCAGTTAAATGGTTTGCTTTATAAGAGTTGCCATGGTCATGGTGCCTCTCCACAGCAATAGAACATTGACTAAGACATACCCTCCACCCCAGCAGCTATCAACTTCCAATAGCTCCTCAGTTAGGGATGGGACTTTGTGAGGTCTTCCCCAATCCCTTCTACAGTTTTGGTTGGCTTGATCTTGCTTGCTCTTGAGCAGGTAGCCAGAGCTGCTGTGAGTTCATGGGTGTGACAGCCATGCCATACCCCAAGGACAGCACCTCACAGTACTTCTCCCTGTTTTCTGGCTCTCACATTTTTTCTGTTCCATCTTCATGATGGTTTTTTGAGCCTTGTGGGGGAAGAATGATAAGTTACTCATAATAACTCATCATCTGTGGATAATAAGTTACTCATAGTAACAAATTCTCAGTTCTGCAACCTTATTGCATTTTAATAAATGCAACTCATCAATTGACTACCCTTAACATCACCTTAAATTTCTTGTGTTCTTTTACACCATCACAAATTTTATCAGTCATGCTTTAAAAATATATCCTGAATCCTTCAACTGTCCTTGAAATGTTGTAGTCTTGATAGGAAGCCACAGTGCCAACTTTTAATAAGCTGTTTTTGATTTCTTGATTTTCCCATGTTTCCAGAAGGGAAAAACAACACTTATAGCAGGGATCTGCACAGGGGTCATTGATGGACACAAAAATTTAGACAAAACCGCTCTGTGATGGCAATGGATTGAAACAAAACAAAGAAAATGCAAGAACACCAGGGATTGTGCCTTACCCTAGCCTTGTTAACACGTATGACTTCTGCTTCTTTGTGTAAATCACAGAATTAGCCTCCTTTTACTCTCATCTTTGTAATAGGAATTATTAATATACTTCATCACTGCTTAGCCTGACAGTGTCCAATCCAGAGCAAAGGCAAAGGCCTTCTTTCTAAACTACATGCCTCAAATGACCAGATATAGTACTAAATCCTATAGTAATCCTTTTCCTACAACCCTCTACTGAAATGGTCCCCTTATCCATATTGCAAAAGACAGAAACCAACTCCAGATAGGTGATGTTCCGCTGGAGGATGCTGATACCCTCCACAGAAATATTTCTAGATAGCAGCTCATGGATCTTATTGAAATGATGTAACGTATCACTGTTCAATTTGACTATCTCCATCAGTTTCTGAAGTTACTTAAAACAAAGCCAAAGCTGTCATCAGGGCTCCTAGGAGTCTGTGTGATCGTCATCCAACACAGGTCTCATTTCTTGCTACATGAGCTTTTGCTTCATGCACACTAGATGCAGGGCTTTCTCTTATTTTCTTAAACATAACGAACATCTTACTCTCCTGGGGCTTCTGAATTTATTCTATTCCAAATCTGCATTGTTTCTTCTTGTAGATAAGACCTTTCTCCCGATATTCTTTAAGTACTTATTCAAATATTACTTCATCAGAGAAACTGCTCCTGCCATTGTACATTAAATAGCTTCCCATGTAATTACCTTGTCCCCTCTTATGACATCTTTTCTTCTTCAGTGAATATTAATTTTTGTGGTTTGAATCTTCACTGTCTACCACAGACTCACATTGTGAGCAACTGTTTCCTGGATTGTGGTGTTACTTTGAAATAGTGGTGAAGTGGGACATAGAGCCTGGCCAGTAGAGTGTCTCAGTAGGGTAAGGCTTTGGTTAGAGCTTCTGGCTCAGCCATATATATTCCTTCCTTCTGGTCTGCACTATATGAAGAAGCCACTGCTGTATTCTCCTGCCACCACAGATGGAGATGTCCCTGCCGTTGCCTCTCCAACCCTGATAAATTGAAACCCTCTAGAATTGTGAGCCAAATAGAACTATTTTCTCATATGTTCTTTCGGTATTTGGTTATGGCACTGTAAGTAACAGTAACCACATACTTTACATCTCAAGTTCTGTGTAGTCTGCCTTTGTTTACTAAGTAATATGCTCTAAGAATACAGAAGAGCGTTTTTTTCCCATCAGTGCATCCTAGCTAGAACAGTACATGGCACACATTCATCATGTGTGCGTTTAACAATGATTGTATGTATAAGTGAATAAATGAAGAAATCCGGAGATGGAAATGTGAAGCAAGTGAAGCCAATGGACACTGGGAGAGGAAAGTCCCTGTTTTCTTCAGTCACAAGCCAGTGACTGACTTACCTGTCTGGTGAGGAAACTCCAGCTAAGCATGAAGTCAATTATGGAAAGAAGATATGAAAGGAGATCTTGAGAGAACCTGAGTGGTTGATTGGAGAGCCCCCAGGACTATGGCAGTTCTGCTGCAGAAAGCCCAGTAATGGAGTCAATACATTTTATTGTTCATGTGATTGTGAGTTGGGTCTTTGATACTTACAGCGGGAGACCTAACTAATAAAGATGCCCACTTGTAGTTTCTGTGTTAGCTGATAGTATTTCAGGTGCTTCCACACAGTAGCATAGAGCACAGTAGAATACTCCTTCTTCCTCCTTCAGGTCTCTGAGATTTCATACTTCTCCATTTTACAGCCCAAGATGGCATACCTTCATTGATCTGAAGATCATAACGATGATTGGTCAGGTTTGTTTGCTGCCTTGTTTTCTGGGCAAAATTCCAGCTCCACTTCAGGCTCATTGCATGTGTATATTAGAATGGTCTTCTTTCCTGTTTTAGTTGCTTTGTTTCTATGAAAGGCTATTGTCACCTGTAAGACTGTCCTATATTCTAAAGAGAAGTAGAATTAGTGTGCTGTATTCTTACATGAGAGAACAGACTTAGACGGTGTTTTAGTTAGGTTTTTTTTTTCTGAGAACAAACACCATAACAATTCTTATAAAGGAAAATATTTAATTGAGGTGGCAGCTCAAACTTTCTAGTCCATTAGCATCGTGGGCAGGAGCATGGTGGCAGACAGGCAGACTTGGTGCTGGTTACATCTTGATTGGAAGCCAACAAGAAGTCAACTGGGACATTGGGAAATATCCTGAGTACCAGTCTGAATTTGATTTAGCCTCTAATCCTTTGTTCTCTTGCTCCCAGATCAAATTCCTGTTCATCACAATTCTCACAGAGGCAATGCTCTCCAGCTCTGCTAGACTGACTCTTTGTTATCCATTTGTCATCAATGTGAGCTCTAAAAGTGTTCCATGAGATGGTAACACTGAGTTAACACCCAGTTTCACCAGGCACTTCTTTCAAACATATACTCCTCAAACCTACGTCCCATGTTCCCCCATTTTTGTTTAATTTTCGAAACAAAGTCGGTCTATTGTTTTTATTGGGCTACATATTTTTCTCCACTTACCTCCCCTCCCATCCTCTCCCCTCCCTTTTTACCCTTTCTACCCCATCCCATGGTCCCCATACTTTCAATTTACTCAGGAGATCTTGTCCTTTTCTACTTCCCATGTAAATTAGATACATGTATGCCTCTCTTAGGGACGTCTTTGTTGTCTATACTCTCTGGGATTGTGAATTGTAGACTAGTTTTTTTTTTTGCTTTATGTCTAAAAGCCACTTATGAGTGAGTACATATGACATTTGTCTTTCTGGGTCTGGGTTACCTCATTCAATATGATGTGTTCTAGATCCATCTATTTTCTGGTACATTTCAAGGTGTCTTACTTTTTTCTGCTGTGTAGTACTCCATTTTGTAAATGTACCACATTTTCTTTATCCATTCTTTGGCTGAGGGGCATTTATTTTATTTCCAGGTTATAACTATGACACATAATGCTACTATGAACATAGTTGAGCACATGACCTTGTGGTACAATTGAGCATCCTTTGGGTATATACCCAAAAGCAATGGGTCTTAAGGTAGGTTGTTTCCTAATTTACTGAGAGATTGCCATACTGATATCCAAAGGGGCTGTACGAGTTTGCACTCCCACCAGCAGTGGAGGAATATTTCCTTTACCCCACGACCTCTCCAGCATAAGTTGTCATCAGTGTTTTTGATCTTGGTCATTCTTACAGGTGTAAGATGAAATCTCAGGGTTGTTTGGATTTGCATTTCTCTGATGGCTAAGGATATTTTGCATTTCTCTGATGGCTAAGGACATTGAGCATTTCCTTAAGTGTCTTTTAGTCATTTTAGATTTCTCTGTTGAGAGCTCTCAGTCTATGCCTGTACCACATTTCTAAATTGGATTATTTGTTCTTTTGATGATCAATTTCTTGAGATCTTTGTATATTTTGGAGTACAGCTCTCTGTCTGATGTGGGATTGGTAAAGACCTTTTCCCATTCTGTAGGCTTCCATTTTGTTTTGTTGACTCTGTCCTTTGCTTCACAGAAGCTTCTCACTTTTAGGAGGTCTCATTTATTAATTGTTTTTCTCTGTGTCTGTGCTACTGGGGTTATATTTAGGAAGTGTTCTCCTGTGTTAATGTGTTCAAGTGTACTTCCCACATTTTCTTCTGTGAGGTTCAGTGTGGTTGGTTTAATGTTGAGGTTTTTAATCCATTTAGAATTG
This sequence comes from Arvicola amphibius, assembly GCF_903992535.2. NCBI lineage: Eukaryota > Metazoa > Chordata > Mammalia > Rodentia > Cricetidae > Arvicola > Arvicola amphibius. The sequence goes on along the minus strand of NC_052049.1, from coordinate 92,780,077 downwards.
ATTTTTGTATATGGTAATAAATATGAATCTATTTTCATTCTTCTTGATATCTAGTCATGCCAGCACCATTTGTTAAGTATGCTTTCTGTTTACCATTTTATATTATTTGCTATTTTGTCAAAAATCAGGTATTCATAAGTGTGTGGATTGATATCTGGGTCTTTGATTTGGTATGATTGGTACTCCTGTCTGTTTTTATGCCAACACCAGGCTGTTTTTAGTACTGTAACTCTGTAGTAGAGTTTGAAGTTAGGGATTGTGATGCCTCCAGAAGTTTCTTTATTATACAGGGTTGTTTTTCCTAAACTTTTTTTTCTTTTCCATATAAAGTTGTTCTTTTGAGGTCTGTGAAGAATTTTGCTGTGATTTTGATGGGCATTGCACAAATCTGTAGATAACTTTTGGTAAGATTGGCATTTTTACTATATTAATTCTACCTACCCAAGAACATGGGAGACCTTTCCATTTTCTGATGTCTTCTTAAATTTGAATTTTAGGAAGTCTTTAATTTCTTCCTTGGCCCATTGATAATTCAGGTGAGCATTGTTTGATTTCCATGTGTTTGTAGACTTTTTGAAATTGTTGCTATTGTATTCTAGTTTTAAATCATGGTGATCTGATAAGACACATGGTTATTCCATTTTTTTGTATCTGTTGAGGTTTGCTTTGTTACCTTGTATGTGGTTAATTATCAAGAAGGTTCCATGAGGTGCTGAGAAGAAGTTATATTCTTTCATATTTGGATGGAATGTTCTATTGATATTAAGTCCATCTGAGTCATAATATCTGTTAGTTCCCTTATTTCTCTGTTAATTTTCTGTCTGACAGACATGTCCAGTGGTGAAGTGTGGAGTGTTAAAGCCTCCTACTATTAGTGTGGGGGGTTTAATGTGTGATTTAAAATTTAATAGTGTGTCTTTTACACATGATGGTGCCCTTGTATTTGGTACATAGATGTTCAGTATTGAGATTTCATCTTGATGGATTTTTCCTGTGACTAACATGAAATGTCCTTCTTTGTCTCTTTTGATTGATTTTTAGATTGAAGTCTATTTTATTAAATAGTAAGATAGCTACACTAGCTTGTTTCTTAGTTCCATTTGATTGAAAAATTTTTCCCAACCTTTTACTCTGAGGTGATGTCTGTCTTTGAGGTTTAGGTGTATTTCTTATATTCAGCAGAAGGACAGATTCTGTTAGCCTGTGTCTTTTTTATAGGTAAGTTGAGTTTATTGATTGATCATGAATTTTAAAAATAATCCCACACAAGTTCAGAATTACATATAATAAATGGTTATTTATTTAGGGGAGACTTACAGATCACTGTCCTATATCACAGTCCTCTGCATGAATGGGGAAGAGGAACAGACTCTAGCAGCCAGAAGTGAAATCCAAAGCAAGAGAGCAAGCACATGCCTTACAGATGAATTTATAGTATAAGAGACAACACCCAAGTGGGCTGGTGTCTTAAAGGCTATTGGCTGAAGCAGCATAAGGAGCTTCCACAGCACCTCTCCCTTTTGTTTAAATAAGAGAGTTCCAAACTCAATACAAAACTATATACACTAGGAACAGATATTAAGTATAAGATTAGAATTACAATTAGCATAAACAATATTAAGCAAAAAAACATATGCTAAATGTTTTATAAGCTTTCTATCCTAAGGAGTTCAAGTCTTGAATTGGAAATGTCTTGGCTAGATCATAAGAGGACAGTAACCATGATTACCTAATCTTCAACCCCATTGAAAGATTGAGAAGGGAGATAATATTACTTGAGTGGGCAGGAAGTGAAATCAAGCAGCTTCCAAAATGTGCAGTAGATGACAGAGACAACTGGCTGTCTGAGCAATCACCTAAAGTCTCATTTGTATTGTTGAAGCAACCAACTTTGGCTAAGGCCTAGAGTAACTGACAGGCCATTTTCAGAGGCAGAAAAAAATTCAAAACCATCTTACCCTGTCTTGGCAAGATTTGATAGTCTTTTTTCTTGTATCCTGCATGTTCATTCTGGACATTGTGCATTTTGTCAGCGGTCAAGGCATAGGCAGTTCCTTGTCCAAAGGCCAGTTGTGCCAAGAAGAAGACAAACTCCAATTGGAGTGTCTTTGGTGCTCAATACTCTCTCAGGAATAGATCAGTGCTGCAAGGAACAATTATGTCTCTCTCACATCAACAGAATCTTAAATTATTTGAATGCCATTTTCTACAGATCTTGGAAACAGTTGAAGGTTTACTATCTATACAGAATACAATCTCTATGTATCTAAAGAACCTAATTAGTCTGAGTAAAAGTGTAACAAACGTGAATGACTATTGACCTATAATACTTAATACCTATATAACTTAAAGATTAAGACTTCATATTAGAATATTAAACAATCTTTAAGCAACTGTGCTGTAAAGGAAGACAATGACATCAAAATGTAAACAACGTACAAATATCTTAATCAGAGGCAGAAATATATAATGCAATATGATAAATATATCCCAAAATTATATCAATATACATAATGTCTTAAACTGAGGTAGAAAAATGCATACATACATGACAAAATAACTTTTCATAGGTGTACAAATATTGTAAACAGAAATAACAAATATAATTTGAACTTGTATCAATATACAAGAAACTATACCAGTGTAAATTGTCCATAAATAATAGCTCACAAGTATTCACTCTATTATTCACTATTATTATTATTAGTGTGAATAAGTTCACACTAAATTACCTATTATCCCATTCAATCTTCCCCTTTTTTTCAGATCTCTAGGTCTACATATTTTCCACCCAAACCCCCAACCTTATGTGAGTAATAATCAACCCCTAAATAGTGTCTCTAACTGTAAGGACAAACTTTATTGGAAGAGGGGATGTCACTTTCTAGAATTGCTTCCTGCTGTCATGGGGGTGACTTTTTTTCCTATGGGATCCTGTAAAAGTAAAATGATGGTTAAGTTTCAAGATTGCTGTTTTGTATAATTACAAATGGTCTCTGAGTAGTTGTTGGGGTCTTTTTGTTTGTTTGTTTTGAAGTTCTTATTTGGAGTTCTGGCCAGAACATTATAAGAAGGGGTACCATTTCCACAACTGGTACCTCCAAACCGGTCTCATAGTAGTGCTATGAGCATCATGATGTCATATCATCCAGGTCAAGTCATTGTTGTATAGGACCCCATAATCTTATTGGAAGCTTCAAAGATTACTACAGGAAAATCTACTGTTCAACTGTTCAGTGTGGAAAACTTAAGCATTATTCATATAGATATATATTCAACAAAAGATATGATATAAACAAAATGGACATGGGGAAAAGTAAAATATTTCCTTAAAATCTATCTTCTTTCTGTCCCATACAAGATGGCTCCTGAAATGAGACAGAAATTCTGAATTTTTCTTTTTTTCTTTTTTTTCTACCATAACCCTAACCCTAACCGTAACCATAACCCTAATCCTAACCCTAGCCCTAACCCAAACCCGAACCTGAACCCGAACCCTAACCCTAACCCCTAACCCTAGCCCCTAACCCCTTTCTCTTTTAACAACATGCTTGGATTTAGAGAAAGATAAACATTGCCCAACTCCATAGCCAGCTCTTATTTTTAAGTAGAGATATATACGTGTCCAAATTATCAAATTTTATCATGAAGATAATACAGCATCATAAGGCAGATTTATCTTTGCTTATTGATTCTTTCTGCAAAGCTATCTTTTTATGTTTAGGCATCTAGATGTCTTAGGTCTCAGATGAGTATTTTCCTGCAACGACAAGAACAGAACCTGCTCCAACCCTTATGAGGTTTTCTTACTACCTGTATGATTGTCACCTCTGTGGATGAGCTATCATTTCTCTTTTTAAAGAGGATTCTCTCTCTCTTTTTTTTTTTTTTTGGTTTTTCGAGACAGGGTTTCCCTGTAGTTTCTTGAATCTGTCCTGGAACTAGCTCTTGTAGACCAGGCTGGCCTTGAACTCAGAGATCTGCCTGCCTCTGCCTCCCGAGTGCTGGGATTAAAGGTGCGCACCACCACCGCCCAGCTTGAGGTTTCTCTTTTTCAAACCAAATCATTATCCATTTTGATAGTATCCATAGCTTTTCTTCTCCTGTGGAAACAAGAGCAAAACCCCTTTCCCAACATAGCACATCTCCTGATTTCCATTGTGAGGTTAACACCTCCTTGAAATATACAGGCTGATTTAACTCAGAAGGTTTTTCTATTAATCAATGTCTCTCTGTTGCTGTTGTTCCTTTCTCATTAGCATTAAGAAAATTCAAAGTTAATAAAGTATTTTGTAATCTATTTCTGGGGTTATGAACCATCCCTTCTTGTTTGTTTAACATATACTTAATAGTTCGATTTGGCCTTTCTATAATTGCTTGACCTATAGGATTGTTTGGTATACCTGTAATATGCTTTATATTATAATAAGCAAAAAAACTGTTTCATTTTCATAGACACATATACTGGATCATTATCTGTCTTTATTTGTGCAGATATACCCATGATGATCATAACTTCTAATAAATGTGTGATTACTGAATCAGCCTTTTTTTTAGCTCAAGGAAGTTGCCCACTGAAAACCTGAATAAGTGTCAGTGGTGTGGTGTACATATTTTAATTTTCCACATTCTGTAAAGTGGAACACATCCATCTGCCAGATCTCATTCCTTTGAGTACTCCTTGGGTTACTCCCTACTGGTAATGGTGTTTTGTTATAGAAAGAGCAATTAGGACATCTTTTTATAATCTCCTTAGCTTGTTGTCATGTAATAGAAAACTCTTTCTTTAAACCTTTGCTATTGGCATGATGTTCAACACATTTCCAATTAATAATTAATCAATTTCTGTATTATCTTGTGCTAGAGGATCTAGCAGGCCCATATGAGATATGTATATGGGACAAAGTCTATTCCTGATTATATCTTGCCCCTGGATAAATAATGAAGTCAATTATGTATCATCTAGTATAAATTAAGCAGTTTCAATATGCAAGATAACTCTTTCTGCATATTGCAAATGAGTAACTATATTGAGAGGTTCTTTAAAATTCCTTGGTACCATGAGAATAGCATATAATTCTGCCTTCTGGACAGAATTATAAGGGTTTTGTTCTACCTTACTTAACTCTTCTGATTTGTAATGGCCTTTCCTGATTTATTTGCTTCAGTATAAAATGCATGGACTCTAGTTATTGGTGCATCATGCACAATTCGGGGAAGAATCCAAGTAGTTCTCTTTGTAAAGTTAATTCTATCACTTTTGGGATAATTGCTATTAATTTATCCCAAAAATTAGCAGGAGCTCTTTACCATGGTTCATTGTCTTCCTATAGTTTTTCTAAATTTCATCAGCAGTAAAAGGAACTATAATCTCTGCTGGGTCTCTACCTGCTAGTTGACAACATCTCAATTTTCCTTTTATAATTAATTCAGAGATGTTGTTCACATAAGTTTTAAATTTTTTACTTGGTTTATGTGGTAGAAAGATCCATTCTAAGATAATATCTTCCCTCTGCATTAAAATTCCTGTAGGAAAAATTCTGGAAGGCAATATGAGTAGAATACAAGTAAGATTTGGATTCACTATATCTACATGTGCCTCCTGTAATTTCTATTCAACAGCTATCAATTCTTTTTCTGCTTCAGCTGTTAATTCTCTGGGACTATTTAAGTCTTTGTTACCATCTAAGGTTTTGCTTAAATGAACTATTAGGTCAGGTATTATCCCTTATAGCCTGTCATAGACTGGAAGTATCTCCTCACAATCTTTGAAAGTCATTAAGGGTCTGCAACTAGTTTCTCTTAATTTGTGCCTTTTCTGTTCTAATTTTTTGTAGACCAATTTTTTAAGCTAGGTAATTGACAAAATCTCCTCTTTGTATTTTTTTTTCAGGAGCAATTTGTAATTCCCATTTAGGCAAAACTTTTGTTACTTTTTCAAATATTCTAAGTATCTGCATTTAAGTCAGATAGCAAAATGACATCCATATAATGGTAAATTATAGACATTTGAAATTGCTTGCATATTATTTCCAGTGGCTAATTTACAAAGTATTGGCACAGGGTGGGATTATTAAACATTCCCTGTGGTAAGATGGTCCACCTGTATCTCCTAGTAGGCTGAGAAAGTAGGTACTGTGAAAGCACATTTTTCTCGAACCCTTTCTTGTAAAGGTATAGTGAAGAAACAATCCTTTAAATCAATAACTATAAAAGGCCATCCTTTTGGTAATAGAGAAGGCAGAGGAATTCCAGATTGTAGATGTCTTATAGGTTGGATAACCTTGTTGACAGCTCTTAGATCTGTCACCATTCTCCATTTTTTAGATTTCTTTTTAACAACAAATACAGTAGAATTCCAAGGGCTGGTTGATTCTTCAATATGGTGAGCACCTAAGTGCTCCTGTATTAACTGTTCTAAAGCCTGTAGTTTGTCTTCTGTTAAAGGTCATTGTTTAACCCATGTGCATTTCTCAGTTAACTATTTTAAAGGCAAGGCTGTTAGTACCTCTGAAGGTTTACTAGTTGCTTTGTGTTCTTGTATAGCCTGAATGGCTGCTGACTTTTGTTTATAATATTTTATAATATCCTTCCCAGAAACATGAGTTTTGGGGACTGTAAGAATGTTAATATGGGTATTTCATTGTTGCAATAGGTCACAGCCCCAAAAATTCACTGCAATATTAGATACATATGGCCTCAGCCTTCCTTTCTGTCCTTCCGGCCATATGCATTCCACCCCCATCATGCTTTGTTTTACTTGAGATAGGGTTCAAATTCCTAGGAACTGAGTACCTATCTTTTGAAGAGGCCAATCTGGATGCCTAGATTCTGGAGTAATGATAGTCACATCTGTACCTGTGTCTAGTAATCCTTCAATTACAATGTCATTTATACATACTCTTAGTTTTGGTCTTTTATCATTTATAGAAGTCTGCAAAAAAATACATTTTCTATTTTCTACTGGTGTTTTTGACTCATTCTCCAGGTCTATTCCATCATCTAGTACACTATGGATTTTTACAGTAGGCAATGGATTGTTTAATTTTCCTGGTGAGATTTGTTCTCCACAGTGACTGGGAATGACTGTGCCTTGTTTGACATCAGGGCCTATGAGAGCATCCCCCAAGGAGTTTCCTGGTGATATCAGGTTGTCTTCTCTCTCTCTTATTGACTTACAATTATTAATCCAATGTTGACCTTTGCCACACCTTTTACATATACAAGAAGGCTGAGTCCTCCTATTCTTGCCATTCCGAGAGGATACATTATTCCTAGGAATTTCTCATCTACAGTCCCTTCTTAAGACAATTGGAAATTACCAGATATGTAGTTGAAACTCTGTGTAAGTCATCCCTGGGTCTAGCACATACTGATGAAGCTAAATCCTGTCTTTGTGCCTTTTGTCACTTCTCATTAATTTCAATAAATTCCTCAATCTTTTAAAATCTTCCTACTACTGCCTTTTAAAAACCTGAATCTCCTGTCCAGTGCTCTGTTCTAAGGTATGAAATTTGTCCAGTAAAGATAATGTCTCATTCTTGCACATATCATAAGTTTTCAACAAATTTTGATAGCTTGATTTATAGCACAAATTATGTCAGATAATTTTGTCAAATTGATGTTATCTCTCTCTGTAGTATTGAAACATTTTTTCAAAATGAGATAATATTGAAAACAAAGCTAATTCCTATAATCATATAAAGGAAAGGAAAATAGTATAAGTCTTGCACAATACCTTCCATAATGTAAGCAAAACAATTATTGAACTCCTGGATGTTTTCACTCCTTTTTTGTAGTTTTTCAGATCTTACCTGTTGTAAAGTAATTACAATGAACTGGAGTAGGTGTAATAATCATTATCAGTCATCAGGTGTCACAGTTGCAGCCACGCGGCTGAGAGATGTTAACAGCAGCAAAAAGCATGTGTTGCTTACATAGGTATTGAAAAACAACTTTAACAAATTAAGAGCAGTTATTAAGGTGATCAAATGTTTCTGAGAGTTGGGGCTCAGGAAAAAAAAGAAAACTCAAAGTTTTCTGTCAGTGCAATTTACGGACTGTGTATACCACGAGGATCACAGACAACAGGCTGTGGGCTGGGGTGTAATGCACAGAGAGGCAGCATGTGGGTCCCGAGCTGGGGAGCACTGAGCAGCAGTCTGTTGTATCTGAGGGCCAACTGGAACTACGGGCAGGAGAATCAGCGCCCAATGCACCATGCAGCTGGTGGACCAATCTCAAAAAGTGTGGATTGGTCCCCATGTTCGGGTGCCAGATAATGGTGAAAGTTACAAAATAATCTCACAATAGTTCAGAATTACATATAATAAAGGGTTATTTATTTAGCGGAGACTTACAGATAGATCACAGTCCTCTGCGTGAATGGAGAACAGTAACAGAGTCTAGCAGCCAGAAACAAGAGCTGGGAGCAAGAGAGTGAGTGCATTTATCGTATAAGAGAGCGTGCACAATTGGGCAAGTATCTTAAAGGCTATTAGCTGTAGGAACAGAAGGAGTTCTCACAGCAATTTATATTAAGGGATATTAATGACCAGTGATTGCTAACTCCTGTTATTTTAGATTTCATTGTTGGTGATGTTATTGTGTATGTTTTCCCTTCTTTGGGGTTTGCTGCTGTGAGATCATCTATTGTTTGTGTTTTTGTGGACATAGCCAATTTCCTTGGGTTGTAGTTTTCCTTCTAGTACTTTTTGTAGGGCTGGGTTTGTGGCTAGGTATTGGCTAAATCTGGTTCTGACATAGAATATCTTGTTTTGTCCTTTTATGGTGATTGAAAGTTTTTCTGTGTATATTAGTCTGGGCTGGCATCTGTGGTCTCTTAATGTCTCTGCATAATGCTTGACCAGGACCATCTGACTTTCATTGTTTACATTGAGAAATCAGGTGTAATTATGATAGGTCTGTCTTTATATTTTACTTGGCTTTTTCCTTTGCAGCTCTTAATATTCTTTGTTTATTTTATTTGTTTAGTGTTTTGATTATTATGTGGTAAGAGGACTTTCTTTTTTTATCCAGTCTACTTGGTGTTCTGTAAGCTTCTTTCTTTAGGTTAGGAAAGTTTCCTTCTGTGATTTTGTTGAATATATTTTCTGTGCTTTTGAGTTAAACTTTTTCTCCTTCTATACCTATTATTCTTAGGTTAGGTCTTTTCGCAGTGTCCCATTTTTCCCAGATATTTTGTGTTAAGCTTTTGCTAGATTTAATGTTTTCTTTGACCAATGAGTCTATTTCCTCTATTGTATCTCCAGTGCTTGAGATTCTTTCTTCCATCTCTTGTATTCTGCTGTTTATGCTTGCATTTGTGGTTCCTGATCATTTTCTTATAATTTCCATTTCTATAATTCCCTTAGTTTGTGTTTTCTTTATTCTCTCTATTTTGGTTTTCTAGTCTTGAATGGTTTCTTTCATTTGTTTGATTGCTTTTTGTTTTTTTTTAATAAAGGATTTGTTGATTTCTTCCATTTTTGTTTGTCTTTTCATCAATTTCTTTGAAGTAATTTTTCATTTCCTCTTTAAGGACTTCAATAATTCTTCTAAAGTTATTTTGTAGGTCATTTTCTTCTGTTTCATCTATATTTTGTTGTTCAAATCTTGCTGTTGTATGGCCACTAGTTTTTGTTGGTGTCATGTTGCTCATTGTGGTATTGAGTGTGTTCTTACCCTGTAAATCCATCTTTTCCTCTGATTGGTATGGTTGGGGCTGTATCTCTGGTGATGAACCTTCCAGGTGCCAGTAGATCCAAGACTCAGATGGTTGCTTCTCACAGTGCAGGTGGGGTCATGGTTCCAGTTATCCCAGTGGCCACTCATTCTTGGAGGTACCTCTGTGCTCCTGGGGGTTGCACTGCAATCCTGGCGATTGTTCTGGCCTGCTTCCACAAAGGTTGCCTGTTTGGGGATGCTTGTGTTGGGGTTGCTGCCTTGGGCCTGCTCCAGCAGAGGTCACTGGCTCAGGCCTGCTTGGGTGTAGGTCATTGTTTGGGTTGGAAGTGTCACCCCAGCCCCTGGCATTCATCCTTGGGGCATCAATAGAGAGCCAATGGATCAGAAAGCTCCATCTCAAGCCCTCTCCCCCTGAGAGTTGCCTTGGTCTAGACTCCACCTTCAGAAAAGCCCACCAAGTACTGACCCCTCCCCAGGGAGGGTCAGGTCCACTCCCACAGGCTATTTAGGCTGTTGCTAAGAAAAGAAACCGTGGTCTCAGGTTTTGTGTGGTCTCTCTCCTCCTTGCCATGCTGTCCCGGACAACTGGAAGCACTGCATTTATGAAATGTGGGCAGTTTTTATTCTGTGTAATTTGGTCTGATTGAAATTATTTGCATCAGCAGAGAGGCTCCTCCTAAGATTATTCCTAACAGTCATTCACTCGGGACTGCTCCCTCTGCGGGGGCTCCCTTGTACTTGCTCCTATGGAGACTGTTGCCTCATCCTGCTCTAGCTGAAGTCCCTGGCTTAAGCTTGCTCCAGCAGAGGCAGATGACTCAGGCCTGTTCCCACAGATGTCCCTGGCTTTTGCCTGTTCCCATGGAGATCCCTGGTTTTGGTCAGGTGGCACAGAGGTCTCTACCTAGGGCCAGCTTCCTCTGTGATCACTGCTCCCTTGTACCTGCTACTGAGGAAGTTGCTGCCTCAGGCTTGGTCTAGCAGAGGTTACCAGCTCAGGTCTGCTCTCATGGAGGTCCTTGACTTGTGGAAGTTGCTGGCTCAGGCCTGTTCCGACAGATGTCCCTGGCTTGGGCCTGCTCCTGTGGAGGTCTCTGACTTGCATCGAGTCTTGCAGATGTCTCTGGCTTGAGCCAGCTTCCTCGGCGGTTGCTCCCTTGTACCTGTGACTGTGAAGGTTAATACCTCAGGCCTGCTCTGGTGGAAGTCAATCTTTGAGACAAAGTCTTTAACTGGCCTGGAACCATCTTAGTCAACTAGGGTCACTGACCAGTGGACCCCAGGGATCCACTTGTTCCTTTGTGCTGGGATGACAAGCAGATGTCACCATGCCTGACTTTTATTAATTTGAGATCAAAGGGACTGCATTCTGGTCTTCAGGCTTGTAAGGCAAGTACTTTACCCACTAAGTTACCCCCATCCCTGTCCCCCTATTTTACCATCTCCTCAGACCTCTCCAACCTCCGATATCCACATTCCATGCTCTCCCTCTATGAATCCATTTACTGTATTTCTATACAAATGAGATCATGTAGTACTTGTTTTCCTGTTTTCATTTGGTAAAATGTTCTCCAATTCTTTCCACACTGTGGCAAATGATGGGATCTCTTGCTGTTGTAAGGCTGTGTAGTTACCAATCTCTCTTTATTCATCTTTCCTGCCATGAAGACTTGGGATGACTGACTCCATGACTTGGCTATTGAACAGAGTTACTGCAAGCATGGCCACACAGCCATCACTTCTACAAGCTGATTTCAGATCTCTGGAGATGCCCACCCAGAAGAGTGGTGTTCTGATTTTAGTTTGTTGAGGAACCTCTGTGGTGACTTCACTAATACATATGTTGATCAACACATCTTTACATAGGGATCTCTAAACAAGCTTCCCTTCCTGGACAAGCATGTCAGAATTATATTGTAGCAGGGTTAGTGAGGTGGTCACAGGGAGAGTAGAGTGTATTATCTACTCCAACAAGGCCATACCCCCTAATAGTGCCATTCTTTATGAGATTATGGGGGATTTAGAAGCTTTGATAAAGGCCATACTGTCTACTCTGGCCTGCTCTGGTCCTTCCATGTATATGTGAATGCGTTCAGAGGCATTGCCAAGTGAGCCTTTGTAGTGACATTTCAATTGTATTTTGATAAATAAACACTACCTAAAGATCTGAGAGTAGAACAGTCCTACTGGTCAGTCCTACAGACCAGGTTATGGCAACACACACCTTTAATCCCAGTAGCCATAATGACATACAATTTTAATCCCAGTAGCCAAACTAGTTGTCATAGAAACTGATCTGTGCATGCCTTTAATCCCGGTGGTTCACACCTTTAATCCCAGCCCTAGAGAAGATTATAAAATGGGAGGAAACAGCTATCAACAGATAGCTCATTCTGAGATTCCAGGAGACAGGATCGCCACTTCAGACTGAGGCCAAGGTAAGAGCCAGTGGCTGGCTGTTTTTTCAGATCTTCAGGTTTGATTTGGAAGTCCCCTCTGTGTGCTGTGATTACCATTAATGAATAAAGAAACTGCCTTGGCCTGTTGATAGGGTAGAAGTAGACTGAATGCTGGGAGAAAGAAGGGTGGAGTTTGGAGACACCATGGATCCACAGCCAAAGGCAGGCATGCTGAAACTTTGCTGGTAGGCCATGACCTCGTGGTGGTGCACATATTAATTATAACCTAAGAGTTAGCCAATAAGAAGCTAGAACTAATGGGCTAAGCAGTGATTTAATTAATACAGTTTCTGTGCGGTTATTTCAGGGCTAAGATAGCCGGGCGGCCAGGATGTAAAAGCAGGCCCTCCTTGTAACACAGGTTGAACCCTGTTTCTGACCCTGAGCTTTTATTAATCATGCTTCAAGTTTTCATGCAAACCATGGGATCTCAGAAAAGACTAGTGGCATATTTGTCCAAGAGGCTTGACCCAGTTGCACCTGGATAGATGACCTGTATTAGGGTCATAACCACCACTGCCTGTTGGTAAAAGAAGTTGATCAATAACTGTATGGCAAGAACAGTTCCTGACAGCCCCTCAACCTTTTGAGGCTCTCTTGAGGGAAACACCATAACCAGTGTTCCCTTCCACAAGACTGGCCCCAACCAGCACCAAAAGTGTTACCAACCTAGGCCCCACTGGCACTGGGACTGGAAATCCTATGCTCTCTACCTTTGACAGGGTTCACTCCCAGCAGGGAATATGTTAGCATTGTTAACAGTCCTTTAAGCCTCAATCCTCTTAAAATACAGGGCTAGTGGTCAACTAGACAACCAGTCCACCAGTAAATAAAAACAACTGTAGCTGGGAACAGCCTAAGCTACAGTAATGGACCTGCAGGGAGCGAGAATCTGCCTGGTGTCCAGGACCTAGAAACTTGGCTTTATCCCAGTGCTTGCGATTCCAGTTTCCAAGTCAGTTCTTCTCATCTGCAGCGCTATTCTGTGTTCCATGAGACTACTTGGTGCCAATGCACAAATGTTTTAACTAAATGTGACTCCTCAGAGGCTTTCAAAAACTGTAAGCCCCCTTGGTGTGTCCTAGTACACATTGTGCCCCTAGTGCACTTATGTAATGGGAAAGAAAGAGGAGAGCATGAAAAGCAAGCTGCACCGAACTGAATTCCACTCCTTTTTGGAGCTGGTATTGCTGGGGCAACAGCCATAGGAACATTGGTTCTCATGGCCAGGAATGAAAACTTGAGAGACAAGTGAACCAGGAGTTAGTGATATTAGAGGACTCCATATCCAGACTGGAGAAACAAGTAGAGTCCTTAGCAAAAAGTGGTTCTGCAAAATCAAAGAGGCTTAAATCTTTTCTTGATGAAAGAAGGTAGATTCCATATAGCTTTAGAGGAACCTGTTGTTTTTATGTCAATCTGTTGGGTGTAGTTAGGGAAGAACTTGCCACGGTCAGGAAAACCTCAAAGAAAGGGAAGAAAGAGGCATAGATCAGGTGATTGGTGGCAGTCTCTGTTTACCTGGTGCCTATGGCATTAGCTCACTGTTGATTCTTACTCTGATTGGGCTAAAGGTGGGACCCTGTATCCTCAACTGCCTGGCATCAGTGAACAAATTCTCTTAAGCTACTGGTCCTTAGGACTAGCCATGTCTCCTTAGAACAGAATGAGTTAATTATTTGACTTGTGCCCCTAGAACCAGTAAAGAATTGAATGGGTCAAGACAAAGCAGAGGTTCCTTCATCTTGTGTTCTTGCTGAAGCTATTCCAGGTTTAATTAGAATCTGATCTCCTTCATGGAGTATCCCACAGAAAACTAGGCAGCTCTATTCTAGGAGCAAAAGTCAGGATGTCCTAGCTAACTTTTCATAGCTTCTGTTAAAATTGGTCACTTCAAACTGCTTACTTTGTGAAGTTCCCCTTCCGTGTTCACAAAAGATGCCAGGAAGTGGCTTCTGCCTTTAAAAGCACCCTGTCCTGGAGACTCAAGGCTACACCTAGGTCCCCGAACCCTTTACTGTGATTCCAGCTGACTGGAATACAGACTTTCAATTGGCTGGAACCTGTGCCTGAGTGGTCCTCTCTGTAGACAAAAACGTGTTCAGTCCAACTTCAAAACTTCTCATAGTCCTTCAGTGTCAATGGGGCCTGAAGGTCCAAAGTCTAAGGTCTCTTTGGAGACTCAAGGCAATCTCTTAATTGTGACCACCCTGTAAAATCAGAATCAAAAAGCACCTCACATGCTTGCAGGATACAATGTCACAGGATATACATTATTGTTCCTAAAGGAAGGAAGTGACAGCGAGGATATACTAACCAAAGAGAGACTGAAAACAAGCAGAACAAACTTTCAAATCCTGTGTCTTTATGTCTAATGTCAAAGCATTCTTCAGATCTACAAATCCTAACTTTGATGACGCAACACACTTCTTTCTCTTGGGCCAGTTCCATGCCTTGTCAGCAGATGTGCTTGGCAAGTCCCACAGCTCTGGCATAGCCAACACTGAGGTCTCCAAGGCAATCCATGCTTCGCTTTGACAGCTTCAGGTAATATCTGTCTGGGCCTCCATGCAAAGACTCTCCTGCCATATGCCTGACCTCAGTGGCTTCCCTTAACTATGGAAGAACATTCCATAACCCCTTTCTTGCATCCTTCTTGATCCTAAATCCACAACTGTGTGGTCAAAGCTGCTAAGTTGTTCTGCTTGCTGGTACTGGAACCTGGCCCTATACTTGAATTATATTTGCATAAGCTTTCCAGTGTTGTTCTATCCTAGAAAACCTCTCCAACCTTTTCTTTCCACAGGTAGCAGGATTGCTCTTAATTCTATTTAGCATCAGGCTGATTTTCATTAAACTTCTCATCTCCTTGAGCACAAGGTATGGCTCTAATAGGATGACGTTTCCTAGTTCTCTTTTGTTGAAAGATTTTTGCTGCCTGGTAGAGGTTGTAGCTTCCCCTGGCCTGGTAGCTTATCTCAATCGCTAAGTAACACTCCCCAGCAGAACTTCTTGCCTCTACCTGGCCTTATCTAAAGAATGTCCCTGGGCCTGGAGGACTGATCTTATCTAAAGGCTGCCTCTAAACCAGAGGCCTGATTCATCTTTAGCTTGACCCTTGACACAGATCTCTGCTAAGACTATTAGGAGGTCTGCTATAGGACCCTAAAGTCACATACTAAACCTTGTGAAAGGAGAGCGCCACTTCCTATACAAAATAGGGTTTGTTTCCAGACTCCCCAATCCTATAAATTTCTTATACTCTGGAATAATGTTGAGCTGATTCACTGAAGTCTGTCTCCCAGAAGGCTGTCTCCATCCATACCCACAGCAGTCTTGAACCCTGTTCCTTGTTTCTGTTCCTTTTACCCTCATGGAACAATGCAGCCAATGATCTGGAGGAAGATACAGGGTCACATTCTTTTTCCTATCAAACTACATTTGTGTGTGTGTGTGTGTGTGTGTGTGTGTCCCACTTTCTTTTTTTCCCTTATAGATCAAAAATAACAACATTGCAAATCAATAAAAGGCTTTCTTGAAATCTCCTCTGCAGATGATATTAACCCAAAATTCTTCAATTTATTCTCTAGCAAAATTTTAGAACAAAGGTAAAAGTCAACTGCATTCTTTGCCAAAATGTCCCAAGAATGGTGTCTAGGCCACTTGCTAGTATGCTTCCCTTCTGACACCTCTTGAGATGCGCCTGCGTGTAGTCTACTCTGCCTTCAGAACTACTGTCTTCAATGATCCTATTAGTCTGTCCCGTTAAGTCCTGCTTAACATGGTCAATGACTTTTCTAGTCCAAAGACTTCCATATTCCTCCAAACAACAGCATAATTAGGCTTGTCGCAGCAGTACCTCACTCCCTGGTATCATTTTTTTTTCTTAGTTATTGTTCTATGCCTATGAAGAACCTATGGGAATCATTCTCACTCAAACCAACGCACACAGGCTTTTAGCCTTATAATTGTGTCAGTTATGAGTTTCATTGTGTGGAGCAGGACTTTAATCCAATCAGAAAATGATCCACTACCTCATGATGTTTATACCACTACTGCAGAAGGAAGATTGTCTTGCTGGCCAGGAATTATTATAACCTGCAGTGTTCACAGCTGAGTAAGTTTGATAACTACTTTGTCTCCTCCAGAAGCAGGCATAGGGCACACTGCATATTAACTTCTCATCCATTTATGTTGTTATTTGCTTTTAATGACTGTTGAACAGGGAGAAGTGATCACAGCATCATGTCAGCTTTTTCTTCATGACTATTACCTTCAGAAAATTAGTCACAAAGATGCTTGCCCATACCAATGTCGCAGGCAGTCATAGAGTAAAACAGAGGGAACTTCCCTAGGCAAAGGGGATAGAGATTATTCTCTGGCGGGGTTGTCTAGTTAATCATACTATGAAACCCTCAACACCTTGCTTTTGCCAGGTGACAGGAAATAGATGACTTATCTGGGAATCTTTCTTCTTCCTCCCTCCCCCTCTGTACTTTCTTTTCTCTCTTTATTTTCCTACAACATTTTTGAGGAAAACATGAGAGAGAGAGAGAGAGAGAGAGAGAGAGAGAGAGAGAGAGAGAGAGAAAGACAGAGACAGAGACAGACAGAGAGAGGAAAAAGAAAACAGAAAATAATATTGAAGACTCAATTTCTCAAGCAACTGTTTAGTGGAAGCACAAGACCCTCTGATCCACCTTCCTTCTCACCACCCTACCTCTCTTTTCTTACCTCCTCTTCCCTAATTTCCCTCCCCCATCCTTCTTTCTTCTCCTCCCTCTCATCTCTTCTTTGTAATGGTTGACACATAGTTAAGTAACTTTTTACATTTTGAGGTTCCAGTCTCAAAGCCCGTTGTCTGAATTTTCCCTATATGGCTCTGGTGATCCCCCTCCCCTCTGCCAAGACTTTAGTTTGCTCATTTATAACTGCAACAAAATAAATAGTGAAGTTAGAGACTGGAAAGCATTTGGTGGGTAGCAAAGACTGCATAATGGAATGGGAAAGCTGGGTTGATATCATGGGTAACATCTCTGATACTCTGCTTTTGAGTCAGTTGCTTGTCTCTGATTGCCAGGTGATAGGATAGGGGTGGCAACTGGTATAAAGATTCCTAGAGCTTCATCCGACAACAGATGGGAACAGAGGCAGGGACCCACATTGGAGCACTGGACTGAGCTCTCAAGATCCAGTTGAAGAGTGGAAGGAGTGAGAGTATGAGCAAGGAATTCAAGACCATGAGGGGGTCATCCACTGAGACAGTTTGCTTGAGCTAATGGGAGCTCACCAACTCCAATTGGACTGGGAGTGAATGAGCATGGGAACAACCAAGCCCCTCTGAAGGAGGTTCACAGCTGGGGCAGACTGAGGTGTCACTGACAGTGACACTGGGATGTGTCTCTACTGCATTTACCGGCTTCATGGGATCCTATTCTCTTTGATGTAAACCTTGCTCAACCTAGATTTAGTAGGGATGGCCTTGGACTTTCTACAGGGTGGGGTGCATGGCACTCCTCTAGGGTTGGAGGGGTGGGGGGAGGGTCTGTGGAGGGAGAGGAAGGGGGCTGGGAGTAGAGGAGGGAGTGAGAATTTGGATTGATATTTTTAAGAAATAATAAAAAATGTAAATAGAAATCTTTATGCATAATTTATACATAAAAATAAATATGCTGTAAATGCATAAAAATTATTCATAGAGCTAAAATATCTTGTGTATAGACTAAATCTAGACTGACATCCTTCTGTTACCTATCTCTAGCTAAATATATAACAGGATATAGAAAGAGGCAGCCATAAGAAGGTTTTGTAATAAAGCATAAAATGCAATCTATTTCTGTTCATTTGTCAGTCACCTTTCTCTGACATCCACTTCACAAGACACTGATGAGGGCCAAGGACACAGCAGACTTCTCTACAAGACACTTTTCAACTGTCCTTGAACTTTCAACCTAAAGACTTTCCTTTTTAAAATAAACTTTTAGTTTTAGAATATCATTGGAGAAATTATGAAGAGGGCACAGCATTCCCAGTCTCTTCTGTCCTCTCTTCCCATTACCAAGGTGTTTGCTGTGGTATTCTTGCCTGAACTCCTGAAACAATAATGGTGTTGTTATTAATGACTGAAAATTCTCTCTATGTTTCTTAGTTACTGAAACTTTCTGATTTTTAAAATATTCATCAGGATATCATCTTATGTTTAGTTGTCATGGACTGAATTTTGTCCCCTGGACCCAATAAAAAGAAAATATTTTGATTTATTTTCCCTTCACAGGTCAGAAGAAGACCCATGCCCTCAAAACCTGTGCCCCTAAAACCTGTGCCCTCAAACCTTGTGCTTTCGCTAGAGCGAGAGTCCAGTGCCACATCTTCAGACCCTGAGTCAAATTAACCTTTCTTGGTAAGATATCTGACTGACAATACTCTAGACTATGAAATAGACTAAGAGATTGTGATTCTGCTACAGAAGCAAGTAACCTTTCCTAGTGGTTTCCCCCTGTCAAACTCTCCCTTTCATGTGTTCCCAAACAGGGCTAAGGAAGAGAATGGAGAATCTTTCTGTTAGCAACATGGCTGAAGCAGAGAAAATTTCCTTTGCTGCCCCAGTTCTTTGCAGCATGTTGTGTTGTTACTCTACCCTGAGGAAGCAGGGTATGGATGGAGCCTGCCGTAGGCAGATAATAGCTCTAATATGTTCAGCCAACGTCTGTTTTCATTTAATGGCTTTCTTTTAAGGCCCTCTGTTTCCAATAGACCATAGTTAGGTTCTTACCTGTCCTTTATAACTGGTTAACTGTGCCTAAAGTCATATGCTTCATTTAGAGAAGGTCAACTCCATACTGATTACACACAGAGAGAATCTAGGAGGCTCTTAGGGGAAGTAGTATTTTTTTCAGGTCTTAATCTAGAAAAGGGAGCATGCTAGGTACCTGGTCTAATGCAACAGACCCTGTCATACAGCTTCTAGCCAAGGATTTTGGAGGCTGTCTCACACAGCGTCATAGAAATCTTTCCTCAAAGTACTTAGCATAATGTGGTTTTACTTTTGTTGTTAACTTACTATTGTATTTTCTCCTTTTCCAGTCTGTGAGCTCTTTAAGGGGGAGAGGCCATGCTTGCTTTGCTTTAGGTTTCAGAGCATCTTGAGTTTTTCAGGGTCAACATGCTTGTCAAGGTCAATGAATATTGTGCAAAGGATGTGAGTTTGGACAGAAGACTAATCCGGGTCAACATCGCACCCATGCCAACTTCCAGTCTTGACCAAGGGACTTGGTGTGTAGGCCTCTGAGACCTGCTCTGTGAGTTTAAATGATGCCAAATGCCCTTTGAAAGGGCTCCACAGGTGCCATGTTAACCTTACACTTCATTCTTTTGATGCCATCCCTCTGTCTGCTTACTTCTGTGTGAACTGAATGAGGAACAAAAATCTGTATCACAAGAACTCTGTCTTAGGGTTTTCTATTGCTATGAAGAGGCACCATGGCCATGTAACACTTACAAGGAAAACATTTAATTGGGGTGAGTCACTTACAGTTTCTGTGGTTCAGTCCATTATCATTACTGTGGGGAGCATAGTGGCATGCAGGCAGACAGGGTGCTGGGGAGGTAGTTGAGATTCCTGTATCTTGCAGGCAACAGGAAGTGGACTGTGACACTGAGAGAAGCCTAAGCAAAAGAGACCCCAAAGCCTTCCCCAACAGTGACACACTTTCTTCAAAAAGGCCACACTTACATCAGCAAGGTCACACCTCCCAATGGTGCCACTCCCAATGAGCTTATTGGAGCCAATAGAGCCAATTACATTAAAATTATCACAAGCTCCTTCCTTCCCTTTTCTTAAAGAACACAGGGTGACAAATGCTGTTTGCCTGGTGGTATTGCATGAAGTTGACCTGGCTTGGGTCTTCTGACAAAACTATGTCATGGCCAACTTCATAGATTTCATGTTTAACCAGAGAAGAATGTCTATACTCCAACAGAAAAATGCAAGAAGTATTATATCATACTTTAGTCTTTAGACTCTAGAGTCCAGAGAATCCACTGCTCTCAGATGTGCAGTAACTGTCTCTCTAATAGTAAAAGAGGAAGAAGCAAAAAATGTCATCAAATGTTCACATCGTGTCCTGTACAAGGAATAAGGAGTTACCTCTTAAGGATATTTGACAGATATAGAAACCAAGGCACAAAAGATGAAATCTCTTGTCCAGTTATACTGATGAGGTGGAAGCTGATGGATGAGTCTGTTGTTCACAGCCTTCCTGAACCCAGCCTATCAGACAAATACCTAGGGGCAAGGGCAACCTTAAGTTACAATGCATTTTCAGGGTTGCAAAGCAGGGAGGAAAGCAAGAGCTTTCCTGAGCCTCTGGAAGGTTCTCATTTCACAGACAATTTTTTTAAACTGACTTGGCAAAAAGAGGAGAACTCCCACAATTTTGAGCCAAATTTGAAGTGAGCTGTGAGCTGCACATTTCACCTTGGTCACTTACATTTCCAACCACTTGCTATCTTGCTCAATCCCAAAGCAATATGACGATCAGCCACAAACAAATACCTCTTGAACTGTGAGGCTAAGTAAAACCTTTTCCCTCTGAAGTTGCTCTGTCTCAGTCTGTGTTAAGGTGACAGGAAATACAGAATAGTATCCACTCCCATCCACTACCTAAACTTGTCAGAATGGTAGGGGAGGAGGGTTGTGGAGTATTACTTTAACTGGGTAAAGGTGTGTTACATTTGTTTATACTGCATGTGTTGCTGTTTCATCTTACTTGCCTAAGGCACCTGACTGGTCTAATAAAAAGCTGAATATCCAATAACTAGGCAGGAGAGGGATAGGCAAGATTGACAGAGAGAAGAACAGGAAAAGAGATTGAGGGAGAAAGAGAGGGACATGTTAGGGATGAGAAGCCAGGCAGCTTGCCAGTCAGCCAGACACAAGAAGCAGTAAAAGTAGGACAAACAGAAAGAAAACAAAGAAGAAAGAAAGAAAGAAAGAAGGAAGGAAGGAAGGAAAGAAGGGTAAAAGCTCCAAGGTAAAATATAGGTAAAAAGAAATAGATTAAAACAAGAGCTGAGATAATACTGAGCATTCATAACTAATAACAAATCTCCATGTCATGATTTGGGAGCTGATTGGTGGCCCAAAAGAAAAAGTCACAAAGGGGTATTGAGGTAGGAGCCTCTATCACACACTGTACCTTTAAGACACCTTATAGTTTCCACAACTATGGATTTGAGAGGGGGTTCTTTCCCTTTGTAGATGAAAGGATATAGATAAGAAGCATTCAACTGGATCCCAAGGAGGGCCACCACTGGGAGGTGCTCCAGGCAGGCTCACTACACATCCCTACTCCCTGGAAGGAAGAGATGCACACTCAGCCATAGCCTGGCCAGGGTCTGGCACCACATCTCTGAGGCATCTATGGAGTCTTCCTGGAAGAGTGCTGCCTTCTTCACCTTCATGTTGATGTTGGTCTTAATTTCCCTACCCAGTCCTTCCTCTTTATGTTCTCTAGAGGTTTGTTTCAAATGCATACCCAGAACTTTGACTCCTTCCTCAACTCCTGTTAAAAACAAAAATCTATGCATTCATTTAGTACTGTGAAATGAGGGTTTGATCACAAAATTGAGCCACAGAATCCCCAAGTTTTAATGAAGCCAGGCAACTGCATTAAGTGTGAAGTGATTATGAGTGAACTCACTCCAGCAGTGAGGCAGGGGCTGTCTGGAGGGACTGTGCTCCTGGAAGCATGCTGAGTTGCAGATAAGCCATGTTGCAGTTCTATGGTCACAAATTTGTCACGATTTGCCTCCTAGCATTCACTTCATTATAAGTATGACGTATGTTTATTATGGAACATCTAGGAAACAGGAAGGAATTATGAAGTAATCCCTATTAATATTATCCCACCAACAGGGAATGGAACGTGGGTGTGTGTGAGCATGTACTTACAAAATAAGATTCTGTTATTTATCATATACCTCAATAAGGAGTTCTACTTTTTGTAATACCAACTGACCCTTCACTTTCTGTTAAATTAATTTTCCTTGTTGGTCAATGGCCCTACTTGTCTCTATCAGGACTTTTCAAGTCTAGCTGTGTTTCATAGTCACCTGGCAGTTAAATAATCCCATCTCCTTGCTGATTCAGATGATGTCTGTCCAACTGCAGTCTGTATTTAGAACTGGTGCAACTGTAAGCAGTGGGAAGTGGCACCAGGAATAAGACCACAGCAGCACATTGTCACAATGAGGACAGGACGTAGAAACTGGTCAGGCTGTTTAGGGTAGGGACAGCACAAGAGAACAGCTGTAATTCTCTTCCTTGGTTAGAAGCAGGAAATAACTCTGGTTGTGTCCTGACTGGAGGCTCTGTCAGCAGGAAGCCATGATTCTTTATTTCCTCCTAAATGATCACCTTTACCTGAAAGCTGTATGTGGAGGTGTGACTGAAACACCAGTCTAGACAAGAATCCCTTCTGAAGAACAACTCTGGAATCATGGCGAAAATGTGCCATATCTGTTCTCCAATTTTAGGCCATTTCCTAAGCAATTTAAAGGTCTCTACTCTTGATGGGGCAATGTTACAGTATCCTTCCAGGTCACCAAGGATGGGCATCAGTGCTCTGTTGAGGCCCACAGAGGGAAAGCTATTTCTTCCTGGTCAAAAGGATGAGATTTATATGGTATTCTGATATACTCCCATGATTAAATTGTTACATACCATGGTCTCCTCACTTAGGTGTAAACCATCTGAGCCTGTCAATCACCTGGCTAAGGGACCACTCCCCCAGGAAGGTGACTCATAGATAGACAAGCTAAGGAAATGAAAGGAACAATTTTATTCTCTGAATATACTTTTTCTCCCAGAATTTCCTCACATGCAGGTTTTGTAGAGCCTCTACTATGTAGCTTTGATAGGCTTCTGCTTTTCAAAGTTACTCAGAAAAGTGCAACTTTTTCTTCCAGCCCCCTTTCAAAAGCCCAGGTGTGCTTTTCTGACTCTCTGGACTTTCTATCTCTAGTTCTGAGCTACCTCAAACTCAACCCATATGGATGTTTACAAATGGTACTTTTTTCTTTCTCTTCTCAATCTCCTTCTTAATAACAAATGTCAAGGTTTACAGATTGTTTGGCCTGCTATCATTTGCTCAAGAATTAATAAAATTGTCTCTAAGCTTGTTTTCAAGTCTGAGTATCCAAAGAGGAAATCCCAATTTTCTACTAGCATATGGTGACAAACATAGAGCTACCAAAATTGATGGTAACATCACAGTAGAAGAATCCAGGAAGGCTCAGTCAGATATGCTAACTTCTAATGCTTAGCTCAAAGAGAAATAACTGAGTTGGATCCTCAAGCAATCATGAGATGAGAAGAAGGTTCATGGTAAAGAACACATGTTGTGGAATATTTTTAATACACTGTGAAGATGTGTCAGTGTGATTGGTTTAATAAAAAGCTGAATGATCAATAGATGGCAAAATTTTTTGTGGCAGAGAGGATGCTGGGAAGAAGGTGGAGGTGCCAGGGAGAGGCCATGAAATACAGAGGAAAGCAGGATGGACAGTATGGAGATGAGGCAAACAAGCCTCAGGGCAGCACATAGATTAATAGAAATAGGGTAATTTAAGTTATATAAAAGCTATCAAAAACAAGCTTAAGCTATCAGTCAAGCATTCATAATTAATAATAGTTCTCTGTGTTGTTATTCAGGAGCTGTCTGGAGGGACAAAGAAAGACTCACTACAAATGGCGCCCAATATGAAAAACATATTTCCTCAATAGACATTAGAACACTTAAAAAAGGTTCCAAACATATAAAAATGGAACCAAATGTGGCTTCCTACTTGCACAGAATCTTATGAAGGTTGTGTACAGAGATGCATATGGCATTTAAAATGTTTCAATAGCATAATGTCTTTCCTTACCATGAGACATATCTGTTCCTGACAGCACCAGTTTACATCAAAAAGGATGGTGGGCATCAAAGAACCACCATTTTGAGTTTGCTTTCTTTGTGCCTAATTATAGTCATTTGGGCAAGGGTCTGATCTTGCCTCAACTGCTGACAGTATGCTGTCCAAACTGGACAAGCAAGACAAAAAAGAAAGTGACTGCCAAACTTTACCAAGACAAGGTATGGAAGTCCTTCAAAATTCCTGCTTTACAGAAATGTCTGTCAGATATTCTAGGCTGATAGGCCAAAGATGGATGCCACAATATTGCAGAGAAACGTTGGGGTGACTGTCCAGGCAGCCAGATGTCTCTGTCATTTTAATAGTTTCAGAAGTTGCTTTCTCTCTACTTCCTGTTTATTCAGGTAATATTTTATCCTTCTTGGGTCTCTGATAGGGATTAAAGACTAAATTGTTATAGTTTTACAGTTTTTCTTGTTATCAAATTCAAAAAAGAAACTTATATAGGTGGTGCAAAGTGTATAAGGTTGAGAAACATAAAAGCTTAAATTGTTTATCTAAGAAAATATTTTGAGGTCTAAAAATAGCTTTAAGATTGCAATATAAGTAATGATAAAAATGATTTAGGTATAAAGCTTCAAATTCATCATGATAAGATAGGTAATAGACTATTTTATCTAAATATGCCAAATACAAATGGACTAGACATTGTGAATGTAAGTTTTATCTGATAATTGTTCTTATTGTTTATAGTTTTACTATGTTAGAGTTAAAACCTTGCCTTTTTATTTAGATAAAAAGGGACAAATGTGGAATAATCTTCTTGTACACTGTGAAGATATGTCACTATGATTGGTTAATAAAAAGGTGAACAGCCAATAGCTAGGCAGGAATTTTGGGACAGAGAGGATGCTGGGAAGAAGAAGGTGGAGATGCCACAGAGATTCTATGAGATGCAGAGAAAAGCAAGATGAACAGTATATAGATGAGGGAAATGAGCCTCGGGGCAGCACATGGATTAATAGAAATGGAATAAATTAAGGTATAAGAGCTAGCTGAAAAAACAAGCATAAGCTATCGGCTGAACTTTCATAATAATAAATCTCCTTCTTGTGATTTGGGAGCTTACTGGTGGGACAGACAAAGACTCTCTACAAAATCATGCTACCAAAACAGTTAAGATCCTACATCTTCTAGCCCCAAAGAAGGGTTTGTGCTCCTTTTAGCAATTCTTCGTAAGGTATACTGTCTCCTCACAACCTAGTTCTTTGCTTTCTAGTAGCACTAAAGTCTTTCTTTGAGAAAAACTGCACAGTGTCCTGTCTAGCTCTCTTCATTACTACACCTGCTACAAACTCTAGTTCTCAGTAGGAACATTTAGAACGCTGCCCCCCCCAACTAATGGGGAGAACATATTTATGGCTGTTGACCAGTTCACATATAGCCTTGCACATGTCCTGTGGTGTAGTCATATCACAGGAGTGCTAATGTCATGGCTTGATGGCACTAACATTTCCTCACTAGCTGCCCCTAATTCTCCACTAGCTGCCTTTTGGCTCATTGATCCCATCTTCTGTGGTCCTTGGACTCCTATGATTTGTCCTTAATTGGAGTCTTCTGTCACCCGTGTTCTGTCAAACTTTCCTGAGGCCAGTGTCTTTGACTCCAAGGTCTCTTCCCCTACCTCCACCCCAACCAGAGCAGTGAACTAGCTCTGACTAAAGTGGTGTGGTTGCTGAGCTCTCTCTAGAAGCCATTTCCTTTGTGGCCTTCTCTCAAGCCTGCCTATAAGGAATGGGTATGGCCATGCCTTTTTGTGTTGGGCTTGGAATCAGGAGCCATCACTGTGCCCTAAGCTGGGCATTGCATTCTTGTTAGTTACCACCTTCTGGAGGCACAATGTATTCAGGCCTCATTTCCTGTCTGACTTTGCCATTGTAGTTCCTCCACCCACCTGGAATTGGCGTTCGTCTGTGCTGAGTGACTTCAAGGTCCTAGCCTTCCCTATGACAATTCTATCACTACAGATTCTTTCTTTTGTATCAGAAACCTTAATTGCTTTGGAGTCCCTACTGAAATACAGACATCTTGAGAGGAACCATTCCTTCGGCTTTTCTCAGGGGTGCTGTGGGTAGAAGGGATACTAGTTGGTAGACAATATGAGCAACTTTCTGAACTAAAACTTGCTACGCGTGTGTCCAGTGCCATGCTGAGTACTTCCATATACCTCAGTTAGTTTTATTTCACTATCTCTTTGTTCATGTGGCAAGTTCAGTACTGACATTTTGCAGGTCACAGAATGAGACACAGAAAAGATAAGCTGTAGTAACATTTTGTTTATGTTTTAGCAAATAAAGCTTGCCTTAAAATCAGAGTACAGAGCTAAGCCACTAGAGGTCAGGGAGTGGTGGCACACACCTTTAATCCCAGGATTTGGGAGACAGAGGCAGAGGGATCTTTGTTAGTTCAAGGCCACCCTGGGCTACACAAGATTGAATCTCTCTAAAAAGGAAACAGAGCTCACACAATGGTGTTTCCAGCACTTGGGACCCCATGCTTTTAGTTCTAGCACTAGGGAGGTGGAGACAGGATGATAAGTCTAGAAAGAGAGGAGAATAGAAGGCAGGAGAAGACAAGAGCTCAGTGCAGTCTGAGATTTGGTGGAGACAGATAAGAGTCTGGAGATGCTGTCTGAGGACAGGATTGCCCCTTTAGTCTGAGCATTGATAGAGGTAAAAGAACTCTTTAGTAGTTGGTCACTCTGCTTCTCTGATCTTCAACATTAACCCCTATATCTGACTCTGGGTTTTTATTATTAATACCGATCAGAATTTGTGCTACAATAAGCTAAGTAGTCAGTAAAACAATAAAGACATTGAGCCTGGGCTTCAGGAAAACTAGTCTCCTGGTTGTGCAATGCTGAATTTCTCTGCCCTCTTCCTTCTCTGCTCCCCTAAAAGTTGTTACAAAACATTTATTGGGTCTTGCTATCTGCACCCCTCCCTGAAGAGCCTACAGAACTTCTGAGGAAAGCAGTGAGCTCAGTCAGGAGTGATGGGAACACTGGCTGTTAAAATAAGATTTGGCATTCCCAAGAGGCCTTGCCTTTTGTCTCTTAAGTCATTTTCTGGTCCTTTTGGCAAGCTCATGCCATTGAAATCCTATAATAAAAGGCTATTGTGCTTCTTCAGATGAAATCGGGCCTGTCATTGCCATGGTAGACCAGAGGAGCTTTGCCTTTTCAGTCAACCATGGTAGCGTCATTGTCCCTGCTGGTCCTTATTCTCTCTTAACAATAGCAGCCTGGTACTGCTGAAGGCATGACTTGGTGCAGATGGAGGCCCCAGGAGACACCAGATTGTGCAGGATGCTTGATTCCTTGTTTTAACTTGGGGGCCTTTGGACCAGTGTGGAATATAGGGTAAGGTGTAGGGCAGACAGTCAGGGTGTACAGTAGATAGTTATGGAGTGTAGGGTAGATAGTTATGGGGTATAGGGTGAATAGATAGTGATCATAGGCCATAGCCCCCTTTCAGAAGCATTTGCACTTCCAGTTCATTCATTCCATTGGCTTTTGCTATTTGGGCCCAGGAAGGACCCTACCCTTAGAATAGGACTTCTGAGACTTTTAGTGGTTATGGGATCCAACACAGAGCTCTTGTTAGTGTGCAAGGTTGGTTGCAGCCTGAGAGTGCATTTCTAATGAGCCTCCAAGGGAGATTAGTCAATGTCCCTGGTACATGGACTATATTTTTAGTGGCTGGGGTTCATCTAGTCACTCTGACCTTTAATTGCTTATTCATGGGACCGGGCATGAATTATATTGTCAAGAGTTTTGCCAGTTCATTCATTTATTCATTCATCCAATAAATATGCAAAAGGTCCACTATTGTCGAGCAATGAGGACACCATGGGGATGCAGGTGGAAGTCCTGCCTGTAGCTGTAGGGAGTAGATGCAGGCAATTAAATAGATAATTGAGGCACAGTGTGTCAAGTCAGAGAAAGAGGTGGCAGAGGAAGTAGTATTCAGGACTGGATTTTTTTTTTAATAAGGACTCTACTGCTGAGGAAGGAGCCAGAACAGGAGAAAATGGAGCCTACTGATCTGCTTAGCCTTGAAGGCAGCATCACCAAAAGTGGGGGTGGAGTAGGTGTGGTCTGCGCATGTCCTATCTGCAGGCACATTAGTCTCTGTAGGTCAGAGGGAGACAGAATGTTCTCACCTGCCTCTTCACAATCTCTCCTACTCTTTGCCTCTCGTACTCATCATTCCCAGGGGTTCCAGAAACTGTCACTGGGACTTCTATGAAGCTAGTTAGTTAGCTCTTTCAGTTTTCATTTGTTTGAAGCAACGAGACAATGTAGTCCGGACCTTCCCTGACCTGCCCATTGGATAATTCACCTTTGAATTGGGTCCTTGTATCATTCCAAGCATCCGATCTGGGGACAGTACGAGTAGCACTTCCTCAGCCCAGCGTTCTCCCACAGGATGTCTCCCACTCCCTACGTTTGCCTTCATTCTCCCTGAAGCAGTCCTTTAACAGGGTGGATTTTATCGTGGTCAGAGTTCAGACACGACACCACTCTATTCAAAAATTTAATCAATTTAATTCCTACTAGAACATCCTGGCAGGCAACGTTATTGCTTCTATATTATGTATGAGCCAAACCGGGCACAGACAAGCCCTATCTCTTCCCAGCTCTGTTGGTTGCTGCTAGAATGCCCAGAGGCTCTCAATGAAAATGTTTAGTACTCCATCGAATTCCGTCCTGGGATTTCTGTTCCTTGCAAGTTCACTCACCACTCTGGAACTCAGTGAAAAGAAGTGGCAGGGGCATTTGGGCTTTTGACAGTCCTTCCGGATGGTCTTAGTACACGTGGTCGTTTTAGCTTCTTATCAGTTGTCATCTGACGGGCTGGGCACCAATTTCTGTTGCTGTGCTCAGGGAAAGTTGACTAGGAACAGGTTGTATTTTCTGCTGCTTCCTATAGTGTTGTCATCCTGCCTCCTTTCCGCGTATGTCTGAAGCTCTGGACGTTGGTCCTTTTCTGTACCGCTTGCTCTCCAGTAAAAACACCCTTTGGTATCTGTCTCAAATGATACTTCCACTGAGCCATTCACAACATTAGCACCTGTCTGCCCATCACATTGTTTTCTGAGTAAGTTGTCATTTGGAGACTTGAGCTCCAGAAATATACCTGGCTTTTTTATGTTAGGAGCGGTAAATCTGAGTCTTTCTGGCTTAGATGAAGTCTCCTTGATCCTGATGACTCTGTAAAGCTCTTCTGACCCACATCACAAGAATCTACAGGTCTTACTGATACCTAGGACTGCACTGCAGAAATGTTGGCTTCCTTCATCCGTCTCTCAGTGCCTTTCTGTCCATTGTCAACACTTGTTCCAGAAGAGCTTTGGCGTAAGGAACCTGAATGACTACCGTCCCTTCAGGATTTCCATAAATTCCCAGGGGACTTACTTATGGTGCCACCTGGCTCTTGGTTTTTATTCCAATCAGTGAATTCAGTCTAGGGATGTATTAGTTACTTTTTTTTAACTGTTCTTGCAAAACCACGCCCAAAGCAACTTACAGAATGAAGGCTTTATTTGGGCATACAGTTCCAGAGGGGTGAGAATCTATCATCACCACAGCAGGAAGCCTAAGAGCGAGCACCAGGCATGGCAGCAGAAGCAACTGAGAGCACAGATCAGAAACCACAGCCAGGAGATGGAGAGAGCAAACTGTGGGTGGAGACTTTAATCACAAAGCATGGATCCACACTGGTGACTTGCTTCTGCCAGCCAATAGCAACACCTATTGAGGACTACATATAAAAGTGCCTGAGAATAAGGGGGACATCTCAACTAGCTCAAGGGGTCACCTTACAAGTTGCTTATATTCTCCCCAGTCTGTACCCATGAGCTCAGTCATAAGACCCAGCCATGCTCCTCTGTGTCCCCCAACTCTTTCCCTCATCATGCATGCCATTCAGGCATTCATACTGTGCATGTTTCATAGACATGGAATAAATACAGCACAGACAAGAACAGCCCAGTGGTTCACAGTCCTATACTTTACAAATCTCACGGTCATTTCCACGGTTTGGGCTCCAAGCTCATCTCAGCCTACAATTGATTTCTGAAATGAAGTCTGAAGAAAGCTGTTAAATAAGATAATTTCCCCGTTAGCACCAAATTTATTCAGTAAGAACTTATTTCAGAGTGATCCAAAAGCCGGACCAGAAAGCTTGTGGTTAGGAGTTGAGAAATGTGCAGTCTAGGAAGAGGTGAGCACATGTGGAGGTGAAGTGCTGAAGAAGTTCCAGGCCTGTGCAGGCTGCAGAGGAGGGGGTCTGCCCCACCCCCCTGAGGACCAAGGTTGTCTCACACAGATGATGTTTTCAAAGCTAAGGCTTGAAGACACATGTTTAGCCGGCAGAGGAAGAGGAGAGGTTTTGTGCACAGAACGCTTACGCTCAGTCACAATGAGACATACATCCATTTGGGAGATTTTGAGAGTTAAGTAGTTGTATCTTGTTGGATGTAAGAAGGGCATGCTAGCAAATGTTGAGTGACCTCCCACCACGACTGACATCAAGCTACCAAAGCAATGGTTTTGGATACAGCACTGGAAAGAGATGTGAGTGGCTGGTCTCTAAGAGCTGATAGAAACCAACGGTCACACTGGCTACACACTGGCTACAGGGAATCCAAGAGGCTCATGAGGCAGGGTAATGATTTTGTCCCTAGAAAGGGACGTCCTAAAGTTACAGACTTTTGTGTTGTGATTCACTGTCATCTCCTTGGGACTTTTAATAGTAGTCTAGTTGAGAGGAGTGAGTCAACAGGATTTTTTTTTGAATGAATGAATGAACAGAAAAACGGATGGTGTTCTAAAGGCTGTGAGGTCCTGAGACCTTTCCCTCCAGGACAAGGGACTGTGGCGTGTTTCTAAAAGTGGGGATTATGGTGACAAGTTGAAAGATTTATAAAGACTGTTCGGAAAGCAATGAGGTAGGGAAAGGTAAGGAGAGATGGCTTTTTGGAAACTTCTGCAGTAACTTGGTAGTTGCTAAATGTAGGAGTGGAGGCAGGGTGCATGAGACTGAGGCCTGGGTAGAGGTTTCAGCAGGATCTGAAGTCATTGAATCTGCATTTCAGAACGGCTAGTTTAAAGCACTGTCCATGACGGGGCCTGTATTTTCTCCCTTTGAATTATTTTCTTGTTTTATTTGAATTGCTGCATTGTCTAATCCAGTCTTCAGTGAGTTTTGCCTCCACCTGACCATACAAGATGCTTTCTCCCCAATGATTTCTGAAGGATGTGGTCCATCGGTAGTTGTATCTGCTACTGCATTGAGGTAGCCCTGGTTTGGAGGATGGTGGGATGTCTCATTTTCTGGGGAACTTGACCCATGATACTAAGGAGGGTAGGCTAAGCAAGCAGTGTTTGTCTAATTCCTCTTGAGCGGTTGGTTTCCTTTTTACCCATAGCTGTGGGAAGCCTGTAGTGAACGGGACTGCTCCCTGTTCTAGGTCATTCTACCCAGCTCTTTGGTGACTGGGGACCAGGCGCCCATTTCTCCATTTGTGTTAATTTTGACAATAACAGAGAAAGCAGTCCTGCTTCCTAATAGACATAGAGGGGGCTCCCCAAACCTGGATAAACTCTGGATTTAAACTGGAGTCCATGGGAACTGGCTCAAGAAAAAAACAAACAAATGAAACCACATGACTGATGCTGCCCTGTGCTCACAGTTGCCTGTCACCTCTGGGGAGGAAGCGCGTTTGACTGTCCCAGTCTTGTGCTCCTCCTCCTGTCCCTGTGTTCATCACTGTGAGTAGTCTCTCCTCACACAGAACAGCTGTGTCCCATCTGCTAGACAGGTGTGGATAATGCTGTTCCCAATAATGGGTGATACAGATTCATACTGTATGCCAGCACAGCCATGTATCCAGATCGCAGTCTCTGCTCTCATTGGGAGTTCACCCTTTGTGGAGTGATGTCACCTCTCACGGGTGAAGAGTGCTGACATTTCCCAGCTTCATTGTTCCATCCATTTGTGTCAGAGTTGCTGAGGTGAGGCTGTGAGACAGTGACAGGCTAGATGGTCCAAGGAGCTCTGCGAGGAGGGAGGGGTCCTGCGACCCCCTAAACTGTGTACCCAGTAGAGGAGGAACAGGAATCCCAAACCTCTGCTCATGTATTCCTCCAGGCACAGCCAAGAGAGCAAAAATTTCTACACACGTCCCAAACCCACCTTTCTCCTGGCGACTCCTAGCTCTGGAACAAAGGAAAGTCACCTGGAGTAGATGAGTAACATTTCACAGCTCCCCTCCCTGCATGCCCAGAGACTGCAGTTTCCCGTGCTATTGACTTGAAGGACTCGAAACTTCTGATTAAACAAATGGATTTTCCCTATTTCAGACAGGCGTGCCTCAGTCATCCATTCCTACACTCTGGAGTGCCTCCTGCTCAAAGTGTTGCCGACTGAAAGCCGCACTGTCTATTGTATTCTCAAACATGGGTTGGAAACTGCATGACGAGGGCATTGCTGAGCAGGGGACCACTTGCTTATAATCTCACGACTATTCCTGCCGAAGAGCCATAGCTCCGCTAATGTCCTGAATAACCTTTTCCTTATTTCGAGAGGAAATCAATCATCCGCGTTGCTCCTGGGGTGACAGGG
The DNA here is from genome assembly GCF_903992535.2 of Arvicola amphibius. Classification (NCBI taxonomy): domain Eukaryota; kingdom Metazoa; phylum Chordata; class Mammalia; order Rodentia; family Cricetidae; genus Arvicola; species Arvicola amphibius. The sequence goes on along the minus strand of NC_052049.1, from coordinate 92,747,325 downwards.
AAATCTTTAGAAAGAAAGATGTCTCCACTTCTCGGATGACTCATGTGGGCCATGGGAACTTGTATGGGTCTCTCTACTGGGACGTGGACATGTCCCCCAGATCGGCATTGTTTAGGCTGATGGATTAACTGGGCCAACTGTCTGTTCCTTTCTGATTCTATTCCCCAAAACTCTCTCTCTCTCTCTCTCTCTCTCTCTCTCTCTCTCTCTCTCTCTCTCTCTCTCTCTCTCTCTCTCTCTCTCTCTCTGTGTGTGTGTGTGTGTGTGTGTGTGTGTATGTGTGTGTGTACTCCTGCATGTAGAGACAAGAGGAGAGCCTTGGGTGTAATTCCTCAGGAGTCATCCACATTTTTTTCCTGAGGTAAGATCTCTTGCTGCAACCTGGGGCTTGCTGATTAGCCTGGGATGGCTGGTCAGTGCATTCTGGGGATCTGCAGGTCTGGCTTTTTTTATTTGAGTGCTGGGATTGACCTCAGCTTCTCATGCTTGTATGAGGGTGGCATGTTTATGCCAACTGAGCTATCTCTCCACCAAAATCATTATTGATGTCATGGGTAGGGTGTGCTTGGAGAACCTTTAATTATCGACCCTTTTTTGAGGCACAAAATGGTTTATGTTATCTTAAATGGGGTGGGGTCCACATTTCCTAGTCTTGTCACCTAGTGTTTTGTCACCCATTCCAGGGTGCGGCTTACGAACATGTCCTCTTACTTAGCCCTCCTCCATTTCCTATGCTTTGGGGGTTGTACACAAGCCTCTTGCCATTACAGCTCTATCAGAGTTGTTTCTCCTTTTCTTAGGGGCCTCAATTAGTCTTGATGGTGATGGTTCTGGGTTTCTAACTCATATCAGGTCTTGTTCATGGGCTCCTGTACTCAAGACCTTGGTTATTCTTCATAGAAGAGTCTCATACACCTCAACATCCCATAGAGAAAGAGCTTGTTTCCTTCCCAGGCAGAAGAGTGACAGTGGGGACTGGCTTTTGTTCTCCCTTTCCTGGCATTTTCACCAGTATTGTGTTCTTTTTTATTCTTTTTCTTTTTTTTCTCATTTTTTTTTATTAAAAATTTCCATCTCCTCCCCTCCTCCTCCTCCACCTTCCCTCCCCTCCCTTCCACCCATACCTCCACTCCACCCCTCTCCAAGACAAAGAGCCATCAGGGTTCCCTTCACTATGTTAAGTCCAAGGTCCTCCCAGCTCCCCCTAAGTCCAGGAAGGTGAGCAACCAAACTGACAAGGCTCACAGTGAGCACGTATATGTTGTAGAGTTCATGCTCATTGCCGTTGTCCTTGGTTTCTCAGTCCTCCTCCACCGTCAGCCACATTCAGAGAGTCCAGTTTGGTCCCCTGTTCCATCAGTCCCATTCCAACTGGACTTGGTGGTCTCCCGTTAGATCTGTCCCACCATCTCAATGGGTAAACGCACTCCTCCCGGTCCTGACTTGCTTGCTCATGATCTCCCTCCTTTTGCTCCTCATCAGGACCTTGGGAGCTCAGTCCGGTGCTCCTATGTGGGGCTCTGTCATTTTCTCCATCCAATGCCAGGTGAAGGTTCTATGGTGATATGCAAGATATTCATGAGTATGGCAATAGGAATTGGACATTTCTGGCACCCTCTCCTCAGCTGCCCAAGGACCTAGCTGGGAACGACTTCCTGGACACCTGGGAACCCCTCTAGAGTCAAGTCTCTGCCAACCCTAGAATGGCTCCCTTAACTAAGATATATAATTCCTTGTTCCCATATCCACCCTTCCTATATCCCAACCATCCTATTCCCCCAAGCTCTTCCCATCCTCCACTTCACACTTTTTTCTCCCCATCCCCCCATCCCCCAATCCCACCCCACCCCCATATTCCCACTTTTTGTCCGGCAATCTTGTCTACTTCCAGTATCCAGGAGGATAACTATATGTTTTTCTTTGGGTTCACCTTCTTATATAGCTTCTCTAGGATGTTTTACGAATTATAGGCTCGATGTCCTTTATTTATGGCTAGAAACCAATTATGAGTGAGTAGCAGTATTGTGTTCTTGAGGAAACTCACTACCATCCTGTGGTCTGGAAAACTTTTCCATCAGGTGTGAGTTTGGCTGCAGGCATCTCCTCCTCTACAGTAATCTGCATGCCTATGTGTATTATGAATAATATCTCTAGCATTTCCCTGATGTAATTGACTTTCTAGCAACTGGAAAATCTTCTCATGTGCCATCATTTATTCCTAGTGTTTCCTGAAATTTGTAGTTCTCAGCATCTGACAGTTTAGGGAGGAAAAGAGAAAAGCCAGTTAAACCATTTTTCTTGGGAATTTTTACCGAAGTCTGAGGATAGAGTCTAGAAAAGAGCTTTGTGCTAGTGCATCTGGGAATTAACCATTTGAGCTGGGTTCAATAAAAGGCTGTTATTGTCATGGTCCATTAGAACATTGTCCAGTCAATGGAAAGAACCAAACAGCTGAAGGATTTATGATATCTTTATAGTTGGGTTCCTCTACCCCCTCCATCTCTATTCCTTTCTCTTCCTCTCACATTTGTGCTTTAAACACTGCTCTATTGTCCTGTCTCCATCAGCTGACCTCCTCTGCTTACTCACGGGTCCTGATGCTTTAAAGGTTGAGATGATTCATTGTGCTCATTCCCATTTGAATTTTCTGTTCCCGTTAATTGACTCAGTCTTCTAGTCATAGTTTGCTCACTAGTCAAAGGATGGACACCCATCAGGTGTCCACTTCTTTCTAATCTGCTTTGTCCAGGAGATGCTGTACCACACAGCATCGGGTCAAGAGCCACGGTAGCATTATGCCACTCAAAATATATTTTGCGTTTGGCTATGATAGGTCCATTGAAGCACTTCTGCCTCACAACTACTCTTGAGTGGTTAGGATCTGAGCCTTTCTTACTTACTTTCAAATAAAGGCAAGGTAAAGAAGGTAAGTTCAGAGTGGACGTGGACTTTGGGAGCTAGAAATGGGGGAAGGCACAGGTGTCCCTTAAGAAAAGCCAAATGTATATGAAGAAGAAAGAAGAGCCTGACAACTTGAGTGTGGAGCAGGTTAGAAGAATCATCTAGAAGGACTGGTTCTCTGTCAACTCTACCAGTCTTGCCTAAAGGGGACTGGCTGGCTGGCCTCCCACACATGGACAGAGGCAAGGAAGGAAAGTGATTCCTTCTGTTTTGCCCCTGCTCAGGAAGCTAAGTGGTATGTCTGGGGAAGTAGAAAATAGAATCTGTTGTGTAGTGGAGTAAAGAGGAAAATCTCAGAGATCAAGAAGAAACACGTGAAGGAAAACATGGCTTTAGTGGAAGAGCTGTTTCTTACCAGGTAGGGGTTTGCTTTTGCACTGGTGAAAAATGTTTGCTCATTACTAACTTAGGAGGGAGGGTATAGCCTGATTGTTTTGAATGTGGGAAATAATTATGTGCACTCTCAGGGCAGACGTATTGTCTTTGTTTTGGTCTGGTCTGTCCACTGGGCGAATCACGACATCTAGGACTTTGGATATTAACAGGGGAGTCAACTATGCTGTGATTTGGATGTCTGGCTTGTTCAATAACACTTTTGAAATCTTGGTCCCAATGTTACTATCCCAGGAAACTCTTAAGGGATGATAAATCTTTGAGATGAATAAAACCTTCTTCAGTAATAAATTGTCATTCTGGTGGGACTGTAGAGGGTTAGTGACCATGAGACCAGGTTGCTATGAAATGAACTGACTTCCTCAGCAGGTTTCCTTGCTCCTACTTTCATTACACCACATGTTGCCACCCACACTACAAGCAGAAATTGGCAGCCTGCTCTTGGACCTCCAGAAATGTGAATTTTTTTTTAAAAAAAATCTTTGCAGAAAAACCTCAGCATAAAGTATTCAGTCTTAGGTGTTTTGTTATAGAAATGAAAGATAAACTATGACATGTTACAGTCAACCACTTCCAGCAGCTCAGTGCTTACCAAAAGAAGTATTTATTTCTTACTCATGTCTCTGTTTAATGGGGGTAGTGGCAGAGAAGTGGGCTCTGTGAAACATACAGTATTTCAGACATTTGGTGTCTTCCTGTTATGGGATTGCTAAGGCTACTACCTTCTCTGTTAAGCTTGTCAGCATGAAAGAAATACCCATGAGAAGTTTGGGGGGCATGTTTGAGGGTGTCCCTGATTTCTCATACTCATTTGTTAAAACTCATTTCCATGATTGCTGTGGCTATCCAAATCATATGACTTATAGTTAATTGAAAGACAGGCTGAGAAATATACAGTATAATTTTCACAGGAGAGAGGTGGGAGATAGATGTTAGTAAATGGTAGGTGCCAAGTATGAGGAAGGCCGGGCCAAATTATTGCTCATAGGCCCTCCTGCTTGCAAATATTAATTTTATTTGCAGTTGGCAAAGGTGTTGTTTCAGTTCCCTCCTATAATCAATTATTTTATTACCCATTCAAAACTCTCATGGGGAAGGAAGAACCTTGATTCTGATGTTTCGTCCATGGTCTGGGAACATTAGGAAAAAATACACAGGAATGAGTTTAAAAAAAAAACAGGTTGGATCTTGAACATCAATTTTCTTTGAACTTCAAATCACATAGGAAAAAAGAATATAAATTTGGATGTCAATATCTTTGCCCTTTAATCACTGAGTTTTAATTTTTTCCATGAAAATTTGTGATGAGAAGTAATTTATATTCAAATTGGGGCATCTTCTAATTGGTATTTCACTGCTGAAATCTCTTAATGTTGTCAGTGAATTTCATTGTAGAAATAGAAGAATCTATATTTAGAGTAGCAGTGTGATCTATCACCCAAATCAGAATGATTTTGAGAAAGAAAAGCATCTCTTAATAATTATGTAGGAACAACAGGTACAGACCATTTTGGACATCACTCTAGAAATATTGGACAATGTGGAAGGACATAATAAAGAGAGGAACAATGGTGGGGAAATAGATCACGCCTGTAAAAGATTTAATCAATCAAAATTTCTTATCCACATAAGAATTTTCTGGCATAACTTCCAACTTCTCTAACAATGGTTCCCAAAGGATCCCCCAAAGAGCAAGTGAATTAAGGCGCATCCAGTCAGGAAACGAGAAGCAAAGACCAGCATCTCAGATGGAGGACACTCAGGGTGGAGTTGGTTGCTCACCTGATGGATGGCCGAAAGAGCGGAAGGGGAGGTTGCACAGACATTATTAACTATGGGGAAATAAAGGGCTTGTTTAGTGCTTGGCTCTGAAGTAGTGCTTGGTGAAGGGAAGCAGACTGTTCCACCAGGAACTATGGATCTTTACTCTGGGATCACTGCACCCCTGGCTGACCACAGACATCCGCCCGTGGTGGGTAGCTCCTCCCTTCCTGAAATCTCTCTTCCTTGTAGAGCTGTCACATTCGCATTGTGTATTTGCTTTCCTGTGACCTGGAGGAGGGGAAATGCTTATCCTGTGCTCTGAGTTTGGGGCTAGTAAACTGGGCATGATCAACTCTGCCTTCCCTTCCCCTGGGAGCATGCTCCATGTGCAAAGTCAATGCTCCCCACTCTCTTCAATGCAAACCTTACCTCTGAATTCCTTTAATTAGTATGTATGAGCACTTCCTCTATTCTGGCCTCTGTTCTGGCTTGGGGACTTCAGACTGAACAGGAAAGATCCTTGTCTTACAAAAGATTTAGACAAGAAGAATGTATATAGAAGATAAAAAAAACTCATGTCAAACAGAGAAAAAAATGAGATAAACAGAAATAATTCCTGTCTCCATCCCCACAATGTGGAAGGACAGAACCTATCCTATGAGGTTGTCTTCTACCCTCTACATATTTGTACATATACACACACATACACATAATATTTATTATTCAAATATAAAGTACTTAAGAATATTTTTAAATAATATTCTTGTGTTTATTATTTAAATAAATTGTAACAAAGACTTTTTTTTTAAAAAAAAATCAAAATCTGAAATAAGAGAGTTGTGGGAGATAAGACTGCCAAGTATTAAGTAGGGTAGTTGAGATGAACTTCCAGAAGAAGAAGAAGGAGAAGGAGAAGAGAAGGAGAAGGAAAAGGAGAAGGAGGAGGAGGAGGAGAAGGAGGAGAAGGAGGAAGAGGAGGAGAAGGAGGAGGAGGAGGAGGAGGAGAAGGAGGAGGAGGAGGAGGAGAAGAAGAAGAAGAAGAGGAGGAGGAGGAGGAGGAGGAGGAGGAGAAGAGGAGGAGAGGAGGAGGAGGAGGGAGAAGAGAGGAGGAGAAGAAGAGAAGAAGAAGAGGAAGAGAGAAGAAGAAGAAGAAGAAGAAGAAGAAGAAGAAGAAGAAGAAGAAGAAGAAGAAGAAGAAGAAGAAGAAGAAGAAGAAGAAGAAGAAGAAGAAGAAGAAGAAGAAGAAGAAGAAGAAGAAGAAGAAGAAGAAGAAGAAGAAGAAGGCGACACTGGACAGGGAGTTGTCTGGAAGAATTATATGTGAAAAGGACCTATGTGTATGTTCAGTGTATGTGAGGGACAGCAAACAGTGACAGGATCCACAGAACGAAGGGAGGTCTAAGAGGACAGGAGGGGTCCACAGGCCCACACCAACACAAAGGCTAGCTGCTTGGTGTTCAGGATCCAAACAGTCATAGACTTCTGAGGAGAATCCGCCTTGCTATTCATTCCCCAGTTCTGAGCAATCACTTGTTTCCAGTCAGGAAAAGTCACTGAGCAGCTGGGGCCGGTGCAGCCTGTGGGCCCAGGTAGCATCCCTGTCTCTCATTTGAGCAGAACTGTCAACTGTGTCTATACTTAGCACCTTAAGTAGCTTCACAAGTACATGGAGGGACTCACTCTTGGCTCACTCACCTCCCTTACATCAGCCTCACACCCTGAACAACAGAAATTACAGCAGGAGCTGAATAACTGCAACTAATGAGCTTGTTGGATTTGTTTTGCTTTCTGCCAAAGAAATGTTCAGAAGCTGGTGCTCAGCCCACACCAGGGACGACGTGGAGCCTTTCAAAGGGTCTGTGAGGGGCAGGTATTTGCAAAGCAATAAGCTCTTACTGGCCCTTTTCATTTTCATACTCCCATGTAAATTATTTTCTGGTGGAATTTTCCAGAAGTTATATGGCATCTCATAGAAAAATAGATTAAGTTCGGAAGCAAATTGAAGCCCTCTCTTTTCCAGCTACATATTTGAGTGAGTCATGATTCCCTTTATATATTTCCATCAAAATAACATATTACAACAGATTGAAGGCAAAAGTATGGGAATCCAGCTGTCATCTATGAAGCCGAACTTAAAGAGATTTGTGAAAGTTAAAACATGTCACTCTTCTCAATGATTTTTGAAAAGGAAGTTGCTTTCATCTAAGGCAGATTAGTGTTAATATAGAAGTTTGTTTTTACTTGTAAATAATTCATAAGCATTAAAATCTCCCACAATTTTAGTTTTTAATAAATTAATTATTAACATGTATAACTCACAAACACAAAAGTGGGGCTTGTTTGGTATTTGGGGGAGTCTGAAATGTGAGGATGGGTGCCTTGGAAGGCTTTGATGCAGAATCCCTGGCTTAGTGTGGCTTATCCCTCAAAAGGCTGCTTTCAGACTCCATTCCCTGCTCCAAGATACCAGCTGTCTCCCAGTTTGCTTGTCTTTGCCTTTGGGACACACACACACACACACACACACACACACACACACACACACACACACACACACTCCGTTAGATTAAGGTCTACCTTCAGAGAAAAACACGTTTTTTTTTTTTTATTATTATTTTTTGAGGTGCCAAGAAGGATCTTGTGTAGTAAGGAGCTGCAGGCCGCATTCCAGCCGCCCTGCTCCCAGCTGCCTGGCTAATTTATGCCCCAAAATAACAACACACAAACTGCATTCATTTAAACACTGCCTGGCCTATTAGTTTCAGCCTCTTACTCACATCTTGACTAACCCATATCTAATAATGTATGTAACACCACGAGTGGTGTCTTACCGGGAAAGATTCAGCATGTCTGACCTGGTGGCTGGCTCCATCGCATCTGTCTCAGAGAGGAAAGGCATGGCATCTAACAGAGCCATCTACTTCACTTCCTTCTTCCTGTTCTGTCTACTCCACCCACCTAAGGGCTGGCCTATTAAATGGGCCAAGGCAGTTTCTTTATTAACGAATGAAATCAACACAAACAGAAGACTCTCCCACATCAATCTTGCTCAATATAAGCAGGTAATCTACCCTGAACCACATCTCTAGCCCTCCACAAAATGCACCTTTGCCTACAAGGATCTGGAGAGTTATGGGAGATTGAATGTTAGACTCTTAGGAGAACCTATCCATGGTCAGAATGGACAAGGAAACTCTGTGGGTGGAGCAACCTGCAGTGAGGACCTGGCTTCTAACACCCAGAATACTTTGATGACTAGTAACCAAGCACCAGCCCATGGAGGAGCTAGTGCTGAGCATCATTCACCTGAGCTGGATGGTACAATCAAAGATTTATAAACTCTATGCAAAACCCAATGAAGTAGAACTTCATGACTGCAATTCAGAAATCTCCATGTTTTTTTACTTCTAGAGTGTTTTTGAAGCAGGCAGGTTTGGGACCTTTAGATCAGCCTTTTTAAAGTCTGTCAAATGGTTATGGACATGTAGAGTTTGTTATTTGCTCCCAATATTACTCTATGCCGTCTACTTCAGGCTTTGACTACCTGCCTTTGGTGATTACGTCTTTTGGATTAGAGAGGCCCTTTGTCCAGCATTCTGTATTTACACAGCAATCCCCTCTTTAGGGGGGCAATGTGCTCCCTGTTGCTCAGGGGCACCATGTCAACAAGTCTATAATGCATCTGCTCTACCTTCTGGGTGAGGAAGTATATAGTAAATGAGAAAAAGGAAGAAGAGATCCTGTGGATAGTCATGAACATGAGTGTCTATCAGCAAATGCCACCGGACTGCAGACCACTGTACAGAGACAGAAGAGAACAGAATGTGAATACTGATTTCTGCTGAAATGACTCACAGGGCTCTGTGGAGGATCCTGGCTGCTTCTGTCAACTTTGAAAAATGTTGGTACCAGTATTCTTGAAGTCAGTGGATACTAATGACTGATGATACCTCTGCCTGCATGGAAAGATCCTTTGGCCATCATTCTGTTTCCTGCATGCATCTGAGACCATATTGGTCATTTCTTTGTTTCCATCTAACTCCAGTAGGATGCGGAAGCCCTCTGACTCTCCTCCTATATACCCAGGCCCAAATTCAGATTCCCTCCACTTCTCACATGGAATTGCAATTTTGACTCTTATAAATAGTAATGTGCATTTGTGTGAGTGTGCATTTGTGTATGCTTGTGCAGGCCAGAATTGACATCTGTGTCTTCCTTGACACAGCTATGTAGTTTTTGAGATAAGGTCTCTCACAGATTCAGCTATGCCAGTTGGTAAGGAAGCTCAAAATCTCCTTCAGTTTCTATTATCCCAGATCTAGGGTTACTGGCATCATGAAAGGATTTTAGGTGGCTGTTGGGGATCCAATCACAAGACCTCAAGTTGGCAGGGCACACTTGTAACTGCTACTCATGAGCTTGAAGAGCAATGTCTGCTCTTGATAGTAAACACCCTACCCATGATAATTATGCCATTTGACTTATCCAGACCATTTAATTTTTTAATTAATTAAAGATTTCATATTATGAATTTTGATAATATTCACACATACCCCCACCACAAACATCCTTGTCTATGGTGGTTTGAATTAGAATAGTCCCCAGAGACTCATATATTTGAAGGCTTGAACACTTGGAAATGGCATTATTTTAAAGGATTAAGAGGTATGGCCTTGTTGGAAGACATGGCCTTTTTGGAAGTGTGTTACTGGGGGTGGGTACTGATAGTTCCAAAGCCCAAGTCATGCCCAATGGCTCTCTTCCTACTGCCTGTAGACCCAGATGTAGAACTCTCAGCTACTTCCCCAGTACTGTCACCATGCTCCCCACCATGATGATAATGAACTAAATCTTTAAAACTCTGAGTCCTACATAAATGCTTTCTCTTATAAGAGTTGCCTTGGTCATGGTGTCTGTTCACAGCAATAAAACACCGAGACAGCATCCACCTTCCTTTCCCTACCCACTTGTCTTTGTGTCGTCTCCTTTGAAAAAAAACTATGGAATACGATTTGTGCTGTCCATATAATCTTGGTTGTGTGGTCTTCCACTGGAGTGTGGTCAACTTACAAGTGGCTACATTCCTAATAAAAACGGACTCTTCCTCTCCCAGTAGTTATCAAATATAAATAGCTCCTCAGTAAGGGGTTGGATTTTGTGTCTACTTCCCCTCTCTACACTGGGAGTTGGTCTGCAGTAAGCTTCTGAGTCCTTAAGAATGTTGTCAGACCTCCTGTGAGTTTACACATGAAGCTGCCTCTCTGGCTTTTGTACTCCTTCTGACCCTCTTCAGCCATGGCACCTAAGCACTGCTAGTCTTTTGTGTCTAATAGGAGCATTGTTAACCAGTTATAGTATAATTCTTTACGTATGTGTCTTTCTGTATGTCTATGTATACACACACACACACACTTCTATAGTAGTAGGTTTACATATGACTTTTAAGAGAAATTATTATTTATGTATATTAGTGCTTGCTTACCTGCCTATATATATGTCTAGAACCTAAATGCCTGGTACCTGAAGAGATCAGGGGATGTTGTATCCCCTGGAACTGGAGTTATTAATAGCTGTGAATCACACATGAGTACTGAACTGAACCTGAGTCCTCTGCAAGAGCAACCAGTACTCTTAATTGCTACGCCATCTGTACAGTACTCTACCCATGACATTTTTGAAAAGTCATTTTTGATAGTTATCCTCTCCCATAGCTTGTATTTACCCTGCCCACACCACTTTAGCTCTTCCTATTTTATCACTCTATTTAACCTTTAGGCCACAAAGTTCTATCTTTCATCCTTTGAAAGCCATGACACCTGACACCTTACAAATTTCTAGACCCATGTGGATATTTCTAATGAAAGACATATATATGCACAACTGAGAGAAAATCTACATCATGTGATGTTTTTCCTTCTCTATCTGGTTGCCTCACTCAGAATTATTATTCTCTATATTCATCTCTATCCATCACCTGTGAGTTTCTTAATTTCAGTTTTCTTGAGAGCTGAATGATATCTATTGTGTGAATGTACCACATTTTTGTTGTCCATTCACACATTGATGGACATCTGAGTTATTTCCATTTCCTGGCTATTATGAATAGAGAGGCAGTGAATATGGATGTGCAAGTATCCCTGTAACAGTATGTAGAGCCTGAGTCAAGGTTTTGGGGAAATCTTGACACTGATTTCCAACTGGCACCGATTTTCTTGGTGGCTGTGCCAGTTGGCACTCCCACCAGCAGTCAATAAATATCTCCCTTTCCCCACACTCGTACTAGTATCTGTTGTCATTTAGGGTTTCGATCTTACCCATTGTGAATGGGTAAAATGAAATCTCAAAGTGGTTTTAATTTGCATGTCCCTGATGGCTAAGGATGTTGAACATTTAAAGAAAAGTTTCTCTTTTATTGATATTCCATTTTTGAGAATGCTCTGTTCAGTTCCATGCCCCAGTTTTTAATTGGGTTGCTTGTTTTTGATGTTTATTATGTTAAATTCTTTGTATAACCTAGATTAAACATATGACAGACATACTATTGATGAAGACTTTTTCTCTTTCTGTACTCTGTCCCTTATAGGAATGACAATGTCTTTTGCTATACAGAAGCTTTTTAATTTCATGAGGTAAATTTATTATTGTTGGTCTTGATGCCTATGCTACCTAGGTCCTATACAGAAAGTCCTCTCCTGTGCTAATGAGTTTAATTGTATTCCCTAATTTATTTTTATCAGATTCATGGCATCAGGTCTTATGTTGAGGATCTTGACCGATTTGTGGTAGAATTTTGCACAGTGTGAGAGATAAGGATATAATTCCATTCTTCCACATGAAGCCATCCAGTTTGACTAGCACCATTTGTTGAAGATGTCTTTTCTCTGATGTGCATTGTTGGCTACATTGTAAAAACAATAGGTGTCTCCAGGAGTATGAATTTATGTGCGGAGCCCCAATTCTGCTCTATTGATCAATGTGCTTGCTTCTATGTCAGTAACATGCTGTTTTCATTACTAGAATTCTGTAGTATAACTTGAAATAGTGAAAGGTCATTGATACTTCTAGAAGTTTTAATTTTATTTATTATTTATTTATTTTATTGTATAAGATTTTTTTCTGATTATCCTGGTATTTTGTATTTCCACATAAAATTTAAGATTTTTTTCAATCTCTGTAAAGAATTATACTAGGATACTGATAGGGATTTCATTGAACCTGTAGATTCTTTTGGTAGGATGGCCATTTTCACAATATTAATCCCACTGATCCACAAGCAAGGTATCTTTCCACCATCTTTTAATGTCTTCTTCAACTTATTTTTCCATTGTATTAGGTTTTTCATTGTACAGTCTTTCACTTCTTTGGTAGATTTACTCCAGGATATTTTATCTTATTCTTCTGAAGCCATTGGGAATGCTATTGTTTCCATGACTTTCTTCTCACTCAGTTTGTCCTTTCTATATTTTATATAGGACAGTTACTGATTTTTTGTTAATTTTGTATCCCAATCCATTAATGGTTGCATTTATCAGCTGTATGTATTAGTTTTCTGGTGGAGTCTTTAGTGTCTTTTATGCATAAAATCGTGTCCTATGCAAATAAAGATATTTTGACTTCTCCCTTTTCTATTTATTGCCCATTTTTGTCTTCATTTGTCTTATTGCCCTAGTTGATACTTGCAGCACTATGCTGAATAGCACTATGTTAAATATGATTTTAGTACAAATGCTTCAAGTTTTTCTCTACTTATGATGATGGTGGCAGTGGGCTTCCTGTATACTTTCTTTATTATGCTGAGATATATTCTCCATTCCCCTAAATTCTCCAGGAGTTTTATTATGAGTGGATGTTGGATTTTGTTGAAGGACTTTTGTGCATATGAGGTTAATGAGATGATCATGTGGTGTCATACGTAGACTGTCTAGTCTATTTTTGTGGTGGTCCACACCTATGGATTTACATATGTTCAGCCATCCTTACATGACTGAGATGAAGCTAACTTGCTCATGATAGAGGATATTTTCAATGTGTCCTAGAATATTACTTATTAGTATTTTATTTAGATTTTAGCAACTATGTTAATCAGAACTATTAGACTATGATATTATTTTCTTGTTAGGTCTCTGTATGGTTTGGGTATTAATGTGATACTAACTTCAGGAAAGAAACTTGAAAATGTCCATTTCCCATTTTGCGAAGTTGATTGTGTTAGTTCTTTGAAGGTCTAGTAGAATTCTGAGTTGAATTGATCTGGCCTTGAGATATTTATTTTGGAGATTTTTAGTTATTGTTTTTATCTTATTCAATGTTAAGGGTCTATTTAAATTACTTCATCACTGTTTACAATTTAACTTTTGTATATTGTATATATCTAGAAATTCCTTAATGCCTTTTTAGTATTTTCATTTTGAAGGCAAATAGACTTTTAAAATGTCCTTATGATTCGCCTGTTTTCCTCCGTGTCTTTTAAAATAATTCTCCTTTTACCTTTAATTTTATTAATTTGGATCCCTTCTCTTTTTCTTTCAGTCAACTGAATAAAAATTTTTAATCTTCACAAAGAACCAACTTTTTATATTATTGATTCTTTGTATTTCATTTTTTTCTATTTCTACTTCAATAATTTCCCCTCTGATTTTTATTAATTAAATGTATTTATTTATTTTTCATCCTGACCACAGATTCCTCTCCCACATTCCCTCTCTCTACCTCTCCTCTGCTCTCCCATCCACTCCTCCTCCATTCTGTTTAGAAAGGGCAGGCCTCCCATGTATATCAACAAATGTGGCATACCAAGCTGCAGTAAGACTAAGCACCTTCCATTGTATTAAGGCTGAGCAATGTGACCTGGTATGAGGAACAGGTTCCCCAAAGCCAGTCAAAGGGTTAGGGTCAGCCCCTGCATCCACTATTGGGTGTTTCTTAAGTGAACCAAGCTTCACAATTGTCACGTATATGTAGAGGGCCTAGGTCAGTTCCATGTTGGTTCTTGGTTTTGGTTCAGACTCTGAGTTTTTATGAGTCCAGGGTAGTTGATTTTGTGGGTTTTTTTTTTTTTTTTGGTTATGTCCTTAACCCCTCTGACTCCTACAATCCTTCCCTCTTTTCAGCAGGATTCCTTGAGCTCGGCCTAATGTTTGGTTGTGGGTCTTTGCATCTATTTCTATCAATTATTGGATAAAGACTCGCTGATGACAATTGAGTATTCACCAGTCTATGAGTATAGCAGAATATTGTTAGACTTCTGCCTTAGTTAGGGTTTACTATTGCTGTAAAGAGTCACCATGACCACAGCAACTCTTATAAAGAAAACATTTAATTGAGGGTAGCTTGCTTACAGTTTCAGAGGTTCAGTCATGATCATGAAGGGGAGCATGTGGCATGCGGGTGGATGTGGTGCTGCCGCTAAGAGTCCTATATCTTACAGACAACAGGAAGTTGACTGATTGTCACAATGAAGGAGGCTTGAGAGAAAGAGACCTCAAATCCATCCCAACAGTCACACACTTCCTCCAACAAGGCCACAACTCCTAATGTTGCCACTATCCTTGGGGGGACATTTTCCATCAAATGTTTTGGTCCTATCCTAAGTCTCTGGGCCTCCCATCCTTTGGGTCTGGCACTCCAGTTAGTGTCAGGGTAGGCTCACTCTCAGGCTGGATCAGCCATTGGCTGGCCACTCTCACAATTTCTATGCCAACTTTAACCCAGCACATCCCACAGCAGGACGGACTTTAGGTCAAAGGTTATGTGGCTGGATTGGTTTCCCAATTCCTCTACTGGAAGTCTTGCCTGGCCACAGGAACTGGTCAGTTCAGGTTATCAATCTGTTATTGATAGGAGTTATAGCTGGGTTCATTCTTGTAGATTCCTTTGCACACAGTTTCTACCTGACCCCGAAATGTACCCGTTTCCAGTCATCTGTCCCTTTTCAGTACTTTTCTCCTCCTCCCACCCCTAACTTGTTCCCTCATGTCCTCATTCCCACCTGCCCCCAGTACCCTTGAAATCTCTTCTATTTCCCTTTCCCAGGAGGACAAAGTACTCTCCCCAGCCTTGAGACTTCTTGTTTACCTAGCCTCTCTGGGTCTGTGTATTGTAGCATGGTTATCCTTTATTTTTACAGCTAATACTCATTTATGAGTGAGTACATACCATGCTTGTCTTTCTGGGTCTGGGTTATCTCATGCAGAATGATTTTTTCTAGTCCCATCCATTTGCCTTCAAATTTGCTAATGTCACTGTAAAACTCCATTGTATAAATGAACCACTTTATTTTATCCATTCCTTGATTGAGGGACAACTCGGTTGTTTCCAGGTTCTGGTTATTATGAATAAAGCTGCTATGAACATACCTGAGCAAGTGTCCTTGTGGTATCATTGAACATTCTTTGGGTGTATGCCCCAGAGTGAGATAACAGGGTCATGAGGTAGCTCGATGCCCACTTTTCTGAAAAACTGCCAGATTGATTTCCATAGTGGTTGTACAAATTTACACTCCCACCAGCACTGGAGGAGTGCTCCCCTTGCTCCACATTCTTTCCAGCATAAGTTTTGCTTTTTTGATCTTACCCATTCTGACAGGTGTAAAAGTAAGGACTCTCAGGGTCATTTTGATTTGCATTTCCCTGATAGCTAAGGATATTGAACATTTCTTTTAAGTGTTTCTTGGCCACTTGAGATTCTTTGGTTGAGAATTCTGTTTAGATGTGTAACCCACTTTTAATTGGATTATTTGGTTTGTTGATGTCTAGTTTCTTGAGTTCTTTGTATGTTTCAAGATCAGCCCTCTCTAATGTGGAGTTGGTGAAAATCTTTTCCCATTCTGTAGGCTGCTGTTTTGTTCTATTGACAGCATCCTTTGTCTTACATAAATTTTTCACTTTTGTAAGGTCCCATTAATTAATTGTTGATTTTATTGTCTGTATTTCAGGTGTTCTATTCAGGAAGTTATCTCCTGTGCCAATACATTCAAGGCTATTTCCTACTTATTTTTCTATCAGGTTCTGTATTACTGGATTTATGTTGAAGTCTTTTATCTATTTGAATTTGAGTTTTGTGCAGGATGAAAGATATGGACCTATTTGCATTCTTTTACATGCCTATGCCCAGTTATGCCAGTGCCATTTGTGAAAGATGCTTGGTTGTTCTCATTTATAATTTTGGCTTCTTTGTCTAAAATCAGGCATCTCCATAGGTATGTGTGGCAGAAGCCATGTTGTTACCCCTGGGATTGGTGCATAAATATTTTGTAAATGGAGCTCCTTAGATGGAAAGGCCCTTTGAAGAGTCCCATTCACCTGTCAGGGACCCGTGGAAGATGTGCTGCAGAACCTTGCACTAATCCTAGGGAACTCATGGGCTTCAGGCCTTTCTAACTTTCGCTATGCTTATTCTCATGGTGACTCTTAGTTTTTCTTTGCCAGTTTTGAATATAGTTGAGTTTACTGGGAACAAAACCTGATATTTTTTTTCTAAAAGTTTAGACTGCTTTGCAGTCTATCACAGAATTCAATTCCTCCCATTGCCCAGATGCCTGTGCAGTCCTTTTGAGTAAGCAGGAGGAACTCACTAATGTTAATTGCTTACATAACTACCCTAAAGAAGAGATAACTATATTCCAAAGGACTTAAGAATTTGGGAGATGGTTTCTTAAAAGATGACATTAAGAAGTTATAGGGAACGTAGCCACAAATCCAGCCTTGCAGAAAGTAATAGAAGGAAAATCACAAACCAAGGAGTCCAAAAATGCCCACAATGACTCAGGCATCTAGCGACCCTTCACCAGCACAACTAGAAGAAGGGAAACACACAAACTCTACTACAAAAAATGACCGAAGTTAACAACCACTGGTCATTAATATCACTTAATATCAATGGACTCAATTCACCTATAAAAAGGCACAAGCTAAGAGACTGGATACGAAAACAGGATCCAACATTTTGCTGTTTACAAGAAACACACCTCAACCACAAAGACAGACACCTACTCAGAGTAAAGGGTTGGGAAAAGGTTTATCAAGCAAATGGCCCTAAGAAACAAGCAGGTGTGGCCATACTAATTTCCAACAAAGTTGACTTCAAACTAAAATCAATCAGAAGAGATGGAAAGGGACACTTTATACTCATAACAGGAAAAATCCATCAGAATGAAGTCTCAATCATGAATATCTATGCCCCTAATATAAAAGCTCCCACTTATGTAAAAGAAACACTTCTAGAACTCAAGGCAGCCATCAAACCACACACACTAATAGTTGGAGACTTCAACACTCCTCTCTCACCAATGGACAGGTCAATCAGACAGAAACCTAACAGAGAATTGAAAGACTTAATGGAGGTAATGAACCAAATGGACTTAACAGACATCTATAGAACATTCCACCCAAATAGGAAAGAATATACCTTCTTCTCTGCGGCTCATGGAACCTTTTCGAAAATTGACCATATACTTGGTAACAAAGCAAACTTCCACAGTTACAAAAAATATAAGTAACCACCTGTGTCTTATCGGATCACCATGGATTAAAATTAGAATTCAACAACAATGCTACCCCCAGAGAGCCCACAAACTCATGGAAACTGAACAGTCAACTACTGACCCACACCTGGGTCAAGGAAGAAATAAAGAAAGAAATTAAAGTCTTTCTTGAACTTAATGAAAACAAAGACACAACATACTCAAACCTATGGGACACAATGAAAGCAGTGCTAAGAGGAAAGTTCATAGCACTAAGTGCCCACTTAAAGAAAATGGAGAAAGCACTCATTGGTGACTTAACAGCACACCTGAAAGCTCTGGAAAAAAAAGAAGCAGACTCACCTAGGAGAAGTAGAAGACTGGAAATAATCAAACTGAGGGCAGAAATCAACAAAATAGAAACACAGAAAACAATCCAAAGAATCAATGAAACAAGAAGCTGGTTCTTGGAGAAAATCAACAAGATTGACAAACCCTTAGCCAAACTAACCAAACGGCAGAGGGAGAACACGCAAATTATTAAGATCAGAAATGAAAAGGGGGACATAACCACAGACACAGAGGAAATTCAGAGAATCACTAGATCTTACTACAAAAGCCTGTATGCCACAAAATTGGAAAATGTAAAAGAAATGGACAGTTTTTTAGATAAATACCATATACCAAAGTTAAACCAGGACCAGGTAAATGCTCTAAATCATCCTGTCAGTCGCGAAAAATTAGAAACTGTTATCAGAAACCTCCCTACCAAAAAGAGCCCAGGACCAGATGGTTTCAGTGCAGAATTCTACCAGAACTTCCAAGAAGACCTAATACCTATACTCCTTAAGGTATTTCATAATATAGAAACACAAGAGTCACTGCCAAATTCCTATGAAGCTACAGTTACCCTGATACCTAAACCACACAAAGACTCAACCAAGAAAGAGAATTACAGGCCAATCTCACTCATGAACATTGACGCAAAAATTCTCAATAAAATACTGGCAAACCGAATCCAAGAACACATTAGAAAAATTATCAATTACGATCAAGTAGGCTTCATCCCAGAGATGCAGGGCTGGTTCAACATATGAAAATCTATCAATGTAATCCATCATATAAATAAACTGAAGGAAAAAAACCATATGGTCATCTCATTAGATGCTGAAAAAGCATGTGACAAAATTCAGCACCCTTTTATGATAAAAGTTTTGGAGAGATTAGGGATACAAGGGTCATTCCTAAATATAATAAAAGCTATTTACAGCAAGCCGACAGCTAGCATCAAATTAAACGGAGAGAAACTCAAGGCTATCCCACTAAATTCAGGAACACGACAAGGCTGTCCACTCTCTCCTTATCTCTTCAATATAGTGCTTGAAGTTCTAGCAATAGCAATAAGACAACATAAGGGAATCAAGGGGATTCAATTTGGAAAGGAAGAAGTTAAACTTTCGTTATTTGCAGATGATATGATAGTGTACATAACCGACCCCAAAAACTCCACCAAAGAACTCCTACAGCTGATAAACTCCTTCAGTAACGTGGCAGGCTACAAGATCAACTCCAAAAAATCAGTCGCCCTTTTATACACAAAGGATAAGGAAGCAGAGAGGGAAATCAGAGAAGTATCACCTTTCACAATAGCCACAAATAGCATAAGATATCTGGGAGTATCTCTAACCAAGGAAGTGAAGGATCTATTTGACAAGAACTTTAAGTCTTTGAAGAAAGAAATTGAAGAGGATACCAGAAAATGGAAGGATCTCCCCTGCTCGTGGATTGGGAGGATCAACATAGTAAAAATGGCAATTCTTCCAAAAGCAATCTATAGATTCAATGCAATCCCAATCAAGGTCCCATTAAAATTCTTCACAGAGATTGAGAGGACAATAATCAACTTTATATGGAAAAACAAGAAACCCAGGATAGCCAAAAAAATCTTATACAATAAAGGTTCTTCTGGAGGCATTACCATCCCTGACTTCAAACTCTATTACAAAGCTACAGTATTGAAAACAGCTTGGTATTGGCATAAAAACAGAGAAGTTGACCAATGGAATCGTATAGAAGACCCGGATCTTAAACCACAAACCTATGAACACCTGATTTTTGATAAAGGAGCCAAAAGTACACAATGGAAGAAAGAGGGCATCTTCAACAAATGGTGCTGGCATAACTGGATGTCAACCTGTAGAAGAATGAAAGTAGATCCATATCTATCACCATGCACAAAACTCAAGTCCAAATGGATTAAAGACCTCAATATTAATTTGAACACATTGAGCTTGATAGAGGAGAAAGTGGGAAGTACTCTACAACAAATGGGCACAGGGAACCGTTTCCTACGCATAACCCCAGCTGCACAGACTTTAAGGGCAACATTGAATAAATGGGACCTCCTGAAGTTGAGCAGCTTCTGTAAAGCAAAGGACATTGTCACTAAGACACAAAGGCAGCCTACTGACTGGGAAAAGATCTTCACCAACCCTGCAACTGACAAAGGTCTGATCTCTAAAATATATAAGGAACTCAAGAGACTAGACGGCAAAATGCCAATTAACCCAATTAAAAAATGGGGTGCTGAATTGAACAGAGAATTCTCAACAGAAGAAGTTCGAATGGCCAAAAGACACTTAAGGTCATGCTCAACCTCCCTAGCTATCAGGGAAATGCAAATCAAAACAACTTTGAGATATCATCTTACACCTGTCAGATTGGCTAAAATCCAAAACACCAATAATAACCTTTGCTGGAGAGGCTGTGGGGTAAGGGGTACACTCATCCATTGCTGGTGGGAATGCAAACTTGTGCAACCACTTTGGAAAGCAGTGTGGCGGTTTCTCAGGAAATTCGGGATCAACCTACCCCAGGACCCAGCAATTCCACTCTTGGGAATCTACCCAAGAGATGCCCAATCATACAACAAAAGCATATGCTCATCTATCTTCATAGCAGCATTATTTGTAATAGCCAGATCCTGGAAACAACCTAGATGCCCTTCAGTGGAAGAATGGATGAAGAAACTGTGGAATATATACATGCTAGAATACTACTCAGCGGTAAAAAACAATGACATCTTGAATTTTGCAGGCAAATGGATGGAAATAGAAAACACTATTCTGAGTGAGGTAACCCAGACCCAAAACGATGAACATGGGATGTACTCACTCATAATCGGTTTCTAGCCATAATTAAAGGACATCGAGCCTATAAATTTGGGATCCTTGAGAAGATAATAAGAAGGTGAACTCCCAAAAAAAGATATAGTAATCCTCCTGGATATTGGAAGTAGACACGATCGCCAGGCAAAATTGGGAACTTGAGGGTTGGGCGAGACTGGGCCCAGGGAAGATGGGGAGAGAAAAGTATGAAGGGGAGAATGGGGGGAGCTCGGAGGAATGGGATGCTTGGGATACAGGAAGGGTGGATATGGGAGCAGGGAAGCATACATCTTAATTTAAGGAGCCACCTGAGGGTTGTCAAGAGACTTGACCTTAGAGGGGTTCCCAGGTTTCCAGGGAGATGCCCCCAGTTAATTCCTTGGGTAGCTGAGGAGAGGGAGCCTGAAAAGGCCAGTTCCTATAGCCATACTGATGAATTTCTTGCATATCACCATAGAACCTCCACCTGACGATAGATGAAGAAAATGACAGAGCCCCACATTGGAGCACTGGACTGAGCTCCCAAGGTCCTGATGAGGAGCAGAAGGAGAGAGAACATGAGAAAGAAAGTCAGGACCGTGAGGGAACCTCCATCAGGCGACAGATGGGGAGGGTGACTGAGCCCCACATTGGAGCACTGGACTGAGCTCCCGGGGTCCTGATGAGGAGCAGAGGGAGCGAGAACATGAGGGAGAAAGTCAGGAACGTGAGTGGTGCGTTCACTCATGGAGACGGTGGGACAGAACTAATGGGAGATCACCAACTCCAGTTGGAATGGGACTGATGGATCATGCGACCAAACCCGTCTCTCTGAATGTGGCCAACAGCGGGGGCTGACTGAGAGGCAAAGGACATTGGCGCTGGGCTCTGATTCTTCTGCATGGACGGGCTCTGTGGGAGCCTTCTCAGCTGGGTCGATCACCTTCTTGAACCTGGGGGGAGATGGGAGGACCTTGGTCTTAGCATAGAGTAGGGAACCCTGATGGCTCCTTGGCCTTGAGAGGGAAGGAGGGGAGGTATGGGTGGAGAGGAGGGGAGGGAAGGGGGAGAAGGAGAGGAGGAAAAGGGGAGGAGGAGGGGAGGGAGGGGGGAGGAGAAAGGGAGGGAGGGGGGAGAAGGAGGGCAGGAGATGGAAATTTTTAAATATAAAAAAATAAACCATGTGAAAAAAAAGAAGTTATAGGGACATATAAGGAATAGATAAAGGATATAAAGGTCAGACATCTCTTTGGTTCCAGGACGTGATTGGCTAGATAGTCTTTCAGTTAAAAGTCCCAGTTTCATTTGACGTAAAAAGTATGCATAAAAACAGCCAGGAGCAAGAGAAACTTGTTCGAAATGGTTGAAGAGGTAGATAATCATTACCATTTTGAGAATATATAAAGAATAGGATTATATCTGTTGTCCACATAAATGTGATACACAGATTATTTAGAAATTGACTTACACTGAAAATAATATGCTAGGTGTGACGCCATACACCCAGCTGATTACACAAATGCAAACGTATCACGTTGTTAAGAACTAATCACAAGGCTTGAATCTCTTTTTTTGGTAAACGTATGTTTGCTGCTGACTAGGACACAATATGAATAGACGGGCCTGGCTAGATATAATCATTTGGCTTGAAATATTAAAATTAATGATAACAATATGGGGTAAATGTCAATGACATCAGTGGAGTGGAGAGGTGGAAAAGAAACTAAAATGGGTAAACATTAATGACTGGAAGATGATTAAAGAGAAATGTCCTGCAACTGCTCATGCTTGAATGCATTAGGACTTGTTTGAGAAAAGGCTTCAGTTATTTGATACATCTGTTTGAGAGACACTGGTGGTCAGACTCTTCATTTTTTTGTGTATTTCACACCTTCATCCTGTGGCTAGAACCCTGCTGGAGCTGAACTCTGACACATGTGGATTTATGTGTGAGTCTTCGATCCAATTCCATTTTTCCATTTGTCTGTTTTTATGCAATACCATGTTGTTTTTATTACTATAGCTCTAGAGTATCACTTGAAATCAGGGATGTTGACACCTCTAGATTTTTTTTTTTATTGTACTGGATTGTTTAGCCTATCTTGGATATTTGTTTTTCCACATGAAGTTGAGTATTGTTTTTTCAAGGTCTGTAAAGAATTGTTTCAGAATTTTGATGGGAATTGTGTCGAATCTGTGGCTTGCTTTTAGAAGATCTTTCCATCTTCTGACATCTCCATTTTTTTCTTCAAAGATTGAAGTTCTTTTTATACATGTCCTTTACTTATTTGGTTAGCATTACCCAAGATTCTTTATATTATATGTGGCCTATGTGAAGGGTGTTGTTTCCCTGATTTCTTTCTCAGCCCATTTAGCATTTGTATATAAGAGAGATACTATTGTTTTTAATTAATATTGTATCCAGCCACTTCAATAAAGGTATTTATTAACTGCAGGTGTTCCCTGTTAAAATTTTTACAGTCGCTTATGTATACTATTATATCATCTGTAAACAGCAATACTTCAACTTTTTCTTTTCCAATTTGGATTCCCTTGATCTCCTTTAGTTGTCTTATTGCTCTATCTAGAATTTCAAATACTGTCTTGCTAGATAAGAAGAGAGTAGACAGACTTGATCAATTCAACTAAAATTACCTCTGACTTTGACTATTTTCTTTCTGTCTTAGGTGTTGCTTATTCTTGTTTCCCTAAGACTTTCAGATGCATAATTAGGACATTTATTTAAGATATAGGTGCATCATTAGGTCAGTTTGTTGAGATCTTTCTAGATTTTTAGTGTAGGCACTCAGTAATATAATTTTATCTTATGACAACCTTTATCGTGCCCATAGATTTTGGTGTGTGGTATTTTCACTTTATGTTTGACTTGCTCTTTATCTCTTGAAACTTTCAATGTCTTTTCTTTTTTCTGTATATTTAGTATTTTGACTATTATTACAATGTGTAGGGTTTTTTTCCTCTGGTCCTATTTGGTGTTCTGTATGCCTGTTGAACCTTAGATTTAGGAAGTTTTCTTCTGTGACTTTGTAGGAACTATTTTCTATGCTTTGGAGCACTAACATTTCTATACATATTTTTAAAAATAGGTTTTAATTTTATAGGGTTTCAGAGTTTATGTATATACTTTTTTGGTTTTGACCTTTTCTTTTATTGAGTATCTAATTCATGTACTTTGCCTTCAAGCTTGATATTCTTTCTTTCATTTGACCTAGTCTACTGGTGAGACTTTCATAATTTCTTTTTGTTTGAATTCCTGACATTTTTATTTAGAGTCTTATTTCATTTTGACTTTTATTTAGAGATTATATCTCTTTACTAAATTCTATTTTTTTGTGTGAAGTTGGACTTTTTCTGTCCCACCAGCCAGATCTCAAATAACCACATGGAAACATATTACTAATACAAAAGCTCAACCAATAGCTTAAGCTTGTTTCTAGCTAGCTCTTATAACTAAAAGTAACCATAATTTATTAATATATATTTTACCATGTGGCTTTCACCTCTATCCCATTTTGTGTATCTAACTTGTTCCACGTCTGTCTGGCTACTTTGCCCTTCTTCTTTCCAGCATTCTTTGACTCCCCAAATCCTGCCTACCTATCACAATGACCAATGATATATCACAATGACATATCTTCACACAGTGTAAAGGGATATTTCACGGCATTCATGTGTCGTGAATTGCTTTCATTATTTTATTTAACTGTTGTGTTTTGTTCTCTTCATTCTGGCATTTACTCATTATTCAGTGAGTTACATGACCATGACTATTCTTCCTATTTCAAAATCTTTGTCTTCATACACAATTTGAGTTACTTTTTCCAGAAACAATACTGTTGAAATACTTTTTGTACAGACCTATTATCTTCATTATTTATGCTTGGTTTTGGATATTGGACCTAGGTATCTGGAGATAGGATTTTAGTAATGTATATTTGTATGGAAATTTTTTTCTTCTTTGTTATGTTGGTGTTTGGATATGTTTCCTATTACCCTCAGTTGTCAGGTTGCTGATATGGTGAATGGGCTTTAGACTTTAGTCTTGATGCAAATTAGTATTATTATCTCAATGGGGTATGGGAAGCAATCACAACTCAGTCCCAGCTAGGTGAAGTTTCTAAGACTAGGAACAGACCTTCTGTAGAGTTAGGGTCTCACAACTAGTCTTCAGGAGTCCAGGGGAGGCACTCTGGATGTTTCCTCAGTCAGAAGGAGCCAGTAACTTCCTGTTACCTGGACAAGTTGACAATGTGAGTCTAGGATCCCAACCTGAAGAGGGGTAGTCAGAGGTATTACCGAGTATTGTAGTGAAGTTGGTAGTGTGAATAGAGGATGGAGGCTCAAGGCATTTTCTAGAAGGAAAGCAGGGGACATGTGGAACTCAGGAAGGTTGCAAGGGTAGGTTGTGTAGACAGTGTGAGTTTGGGATCCTGACCTGGAGAGGGTGAGTGGACAACAAGATGAAGAGATGAGTGGGGTTGGTGGCATGAGTCTAACATCACTGCTTGGAGAGGAGTGGCTCTCAGGACATGAGATGGGTTAAGTGGTTAGATGGTTAGAGGGAGAGTGTCAAGAATTCCAGCCTAGAGATGGAACCCATGATGGTGGTGTGAGTCTGTCGTTCCCTAAGCAAAAAGGAGAGGCTGAAAGGAGAGCCTGAAGGTAGGTCCAGGAAATATGGTCCTCAGGCAAGCGGAAGGGTTAGGTGGTTTATCCAGCCTATTCTTGAGTTTTGCCTGCTTGTAATTATTAAAATATTAAGTGAGATCGAATTCTCACTATAGTTGTACATTTTGTATTCCATTTTCTCCTATTTCTGACATCCCTTCAAAGCATACATCCTGAGGCTGTGTTTTTAAATGCAAAGAAATTTGGAATTATTTTCCATCTAATTAAACTAAAACACTCATCATTATGAAGTGTCTCTGTTTAGTTCTGCCTATTGTTAGCCTTGATGTTTGCTTAATGTATGTCAGTGGCTTATAGTAGCTAATGTTTCCATGGTCTACTCAGGCTCATTGTTTTATTTTCAAATTTATTGAATCCTTACATTGCTGGCATTTATTATTATTATTGTTGTTATTAATTTTACAAAGAACAGATAATTGCATATTTAAAAAATCTGATAGGACAATTTTTTACTGCCAACAGGAATTTTTTTATTTACTCTAGTTGTTGTCAAATTTGGATGAAAATCCACCATCTTTCTATGTTCTTTCTATCTGTCCTTGCTGTCCTATACTCCTCTTCCTCTTGTCTTCTTTTTATTGTTTGATTTTTTTTAAATCAACTAACATTTGGTTATCAGTTAAGTTACAAAGATTGATGTGGTGATTTGAAAGAAAATGCCCCTATTGGAAGTGGGACTATTAGCGAGTGTGACTTGTTGGAGTGGGTGTGCCCTAGCTGGAGGAAGTGTGTCACTGTGGAGGTGGGCTTTGAAATCTCATATATGCTCAAGACACACTCACATTTCAGACCACTTCCTGTTACCTGGACAAGATGTAGAATTCTCAACTGCTTCTTCAGGACCATGTCTGCCTGCACACTGCCATGTCCCACCATGATGATAATGAACAGACCTTCTGAATTGTAAGCCACCCAATTAAATGTTTTCCTTTGTAAGAGTTGTTGTGGTCATGGTGACTCTTCACAGCAATAGAAACCCTAACTAAGATACTTTTTAAGTGTAACCTGCATTCCTGTATTCATTGCAGCCAAGATGTGAAATCAAACAATGTGTTCATTAACATGGAGATGGATAAAAGTTATAGCTTCCTGTACCTTAAGAGTAAAGAGGATGGAATTCTGTCATTAGCAAAAACATAGGAAGCCTAGGAGATACTGAGTTAAGTGAAATGAAGTAAGCCAGGCACAGAAAGACAAATGACTTGCTGAATATTTCCACAAAGAAAATATTGGTTACCCAAGGCTGAGGAGAGGCTGGGCTGGGGTGGAGTGGGGTGGGGAACAGGGAAAAGTGCAGGGATTCTCTTTTTTAGCACCCTCTCCATTGCTGTCTCTCTTTCAGACAGGATGGCCTCCATCTCTATGTTGATTAGGAGGCTTTGAATCCCAATCTTCCTGTTGGGTTTGAAGGTGTCTGCCACAATGCCAAGCATTATCCTCATTTTTTTCTCCTGGAAGTTATGTATCACTTCTATTCTTTTAGCAATTATCCTGAAAGCTTTATGTGTATTCTCAATATATCAATGTGTAATCCTAATCTACATTCTATGCTCATTTAAAGTAATTCAAGGAACTTGAAATACTTTCATTGTATTTAATTCCTTTAGGTTCATATGCAATTTGTTAGGAACTTTGAGGTACCTCCTGGGACCTTTTATTTGGAGTCTCTGAGAAGACTCCCATTCATTTAAACATTCTGTGAGGATGGAATTGCATTTTTAAAATGTTAGCTGTTCCAACCCTATTGTGGATAATCAATTCTTAAACGAGGCATAGCTGTTTCATATTTCTCCAAGCAAGAAGGCTGGCAGCTTGGTAGGGGCCATCTCCTTTTACGGGAATGGAGGTTGCCAGGCTGGAGGCAATGTTGATAGAGCTGCATACACAATGAGCTATACTCAAATGATGGCTGGAACAAAATGAACAAAACCAGATGCAGGCTGTCAGTGGCAGGTCTCTGGCTTGCCTGAAATGTCAACTCAAACACAAGACTAGAATCACTTTATTTCTTGACCAATTTTTTTTTTCATTTCTCTGTTTTCTCATCATATGAAAGCCTACAGCCCTCTTAAACCCACACTACAAATACAGGAGGAAGAGACAAGGCCATTTCTGAACGTTTCTCTGCAGAGTTGTCTGAACGAGACTGGGGAGCGGGCCTGAGATGTATTATGTCAGACTAGTTCAAAGGGGCTTTATTCTCAAAATTATCACAGTGGAATGTCATTCACAAGGTCTTAGTTCTGTGGGGGAGGGGCGGGTGGCCTGTGGGAGCTGTTTCTTGATGAAATCAAACCTCAGTTAAATTGCGCTGCAAATATGCCCTGAAAGAGGAGAATCTTTAACCATATTGAATTTAGTTCAGTAAAGCAGAGACGTTTTCTATAATGTGACTGAACGTATTCCACACAGCTGCTCTATTACCCTACACCTTTACCTGTCCCTGAAGCTGTGTAATGCACCCACACATTTCTTGACATCTTGGTGTGGAACTTAAGCACTTTCATTTTCTACAGCACCATGTCCCCTTTTCCAGTCCCAAGGAGCATCGGCGGCTACTGAGAGCAACATTGTGGCTTACGTTCTAATTCTATTTACAAGATTACACTCTTTCCTGGTTGGGATGTTATATTAGTTCCCGAGTTCATGTGGTAGGGAGAAGAGTTAAATCTCCAAAAGGCAAATGACTAAACCTTGAGTCACCCAAGTGTTAGTTTTCAAAGGGAAGAATCCTCGCAGCCCTCTCTGCCGGTCTAATTTAATCCACCAGTCTCCAGACCTCAGCATTCTCTCCTCCAGTGTTACGTAGGCCCCATGCTACAGATAGACCAGTGAGGCCAGAGACATGAGAGGACTCATCAAGGTCATGAGACTAACGACTCCCATGCTGAAACCATTCCCAAGTTTGGAAGATAATGGCAGTGAAGATTTGAGACTCCAGATCAGTGTAAAGCAAGCCAGGTATAAATGGCAGCTTCCAACAGAACTCTGTCCCATTATCTTACTGATCTCTGGGTTCCTCTGGGGATGAGAGATGCAAGCTCACAACAGCTGCCGACACAGTCCACAGACGGCACCACAGCCCTCACCCTACTCTCTCTTTAACTTTAAGAATCGATTGATGGATGATGTGGACCTGTGACACGTCCTGCAGACCAGAACCTGACAGAGATTGAGAGCATCTATCAGGAGCCTGGGCCTCCTGTTTTGCTAGCTAGGACACCCGCCAGAGTCTGTGTGTTAATTGGCTCCTGCGCGGGCAGCTATTTCAGCAACAGCTCTCTGTGGCACATCTTAATTTAAAGGGAAATGCTGGAAAGTACTTCACAGCCGCTCAGAGCTTCCGCTTGCTCATGTCTAGCTGGCTGGAGGAAGAGTGAAGTAGCCTTTCAAGCTGTGGTGCGGACAGAAAGGTAGATTATTCTGTCTCCTCAAATGTAGGAAATCATTTTTTGGGAGACAGTTGGTAAAGTGTCTGATTTCTGCCTAAAGAGATGCTTTACCTAATGCAGATGAAACTGAAAAAGAAATCTGCGGAAAAATTGCCACTATGACCTTAAGCAGGCAGTCTTTGAGTCGATACGAGAATGAGGAGCAGGGTGCTGTTAAAACAGACAGGACATACTGGTGACTCCACCCAGCAGCCAGCCAAAAGGACAAGGGAAGGTTTCAACTGTAGAAGGGAGGACTTTGCCAAGGATATTTCAATGTCAAAGACTGCATGAGAAGCTAAATATAGGATGC
The DNA here is from genome assembly GCF_903992535.2 of Arvicola amphibius. NCBI lineage: Eukaryota > Metazoa > Chordata > Mammalia > Rodentia > Cricetidae > Arvicola > Arvicola amphibius. Next base: position 92,718,147 of record NC_052049.1, on the reverse strand, counting down.
TGAGGCGCGTCACAGGGCCGGGGGTGGAGACGTACACACAGGCAAATGATGCCATTTCCACTTCTGGCAAAATCTGAAGAAAAAAATTGACTAGAAAACATTTAGTCATATTTCATTTGAATTATACTTATAAGTACTGAATTGCAGACCTGTCAAAATAAGCCCCACCAGCAATTCTTTGCAGAGGTGCCCGATAGAAAAAGTCTACGATACAGCATGAAGACAGTAAGGAGCCTGGCAGGAACATCATGTTGGGGAAGCCACAGAGCTAAACTGCCAGTTGAAGAGGATTCTGAGAACAAAATGGACAGAAACGTCCCTGAGGTGTGTGGAATGGAGCTCAGAGAAGCTTGAATGTTGAATACGGGAAAGGAAAGAGCCTTCACTCAGTCCTAGAGAATTGCGAGTTCCAGGTCTCAGTTCTCTCTGGGCTTCATGGGCAAGGAACTATCAGTGTAGGGTGTGATCTTCCTGCTAGGTGAAAATGTGCCTACGTGGTGACCTTGTCCAGCAGGCAGCTGGACTGTCCTCTGCAGGAACCACACCGCAATAGGCTTGGGAGCTTGTTCCCATCACACTTTGCCTCACACATGGAGGGTGTGTACAGTACCAGATTCTGGAAGTGAAGTTCTTGGTATTTCAAGGGCAAACTTCTCATCTATACCCACCAAATTCTCAAAACAAAACTGGCAGATAGCCGTCTAATCTTTGTAAAGTCTTGTATTTACTTTCAAAACTGTGACAAGATAACTCAGGGATAGCCCTTCTTCATCTTTCTGCTTGTCTGTGCCATCAGTCCACGAGGACCCAGCATCAGGACTGGCGCAGGTGCAGAGCTGTGGGAAGGAGGGTGAAGAGTGCTTTCTCTCACTGGCACGAAGAGGTGACAGGTTCGTGTTGGCTAGTGCGCACATTGCCGCTGGCATGCCCTCCCTGGAAAGTGTGCTTCATGCATCTGCTAGGTGACACAGGAGTGGAGCAGGGGTGGCTCAAGCTTCATGCACATCCACTAACTGATGGTGGAGATCCAGCTGGGCGGAAGGAGCTCAGCCTAGCATCACGGCTTCAGGGTTTAGATGAATTCTGGTTTGGAGAGAATCTTCATCTCTTGCCTCTCGCTTCTCTCTCGGTATGTCATTCTGGAGTCCTGTGATCTCTGCTCCCTGGAGAAAGTCAGAATAAATAAGGAAAGGAAAACAACTTAACCCAAGGAAAAGGCAGTATAGATGCTAAGGGATAATAGCCAAGGCATTGTAGACGCTAAGAGATAATAGTCCGGAAAGGTCATTAAAGATCAGACACCTGTTAAGCCGTAACAACTGTGCCTCTTCGTAACTGCTTGTCTTTACAGCCCAGTGGACAGAGACAACATTGCCCAAAAAGGATTTTACCCCATGGTCACATGCAGGAAGGAAGCTCAGGGATGTGCACAGCCCAAGTTCACATGTGGCTTTACAAAAGCAGGAGGTAGACCAGTGGTTCTCAACCTGTGGGTCGTGACCACTTTGGGACTCTCATGTCAGATATTTACATTACAATTCATAACAGTGGCAAGATTACAGTTACGAAGCAGCAACAAATGAAGTTTATGGTTGGGGGAGGGGGCACCGCAACAAGAGGAGCTGTGCTAACCAGTCACAGCATTCCGAAGGATGGAAATCACCACCTTAAACCATCCCCTTACTATTCCCTGTGCTATGAGTTTCTGCATTTACTCCCTATCTAATGAGAAGAGATGAAAACCAGCAGGCTGACAGCAGCTGTCAGGGGATCAAATTTCAGCTCTGCTGCTAATGATCAGTACCCTCAACAATGTCACTCAATCTTGTGAGCCTTACTCTATAAAACTTTACCTCTGAAGTAGTAAAAACGTCCCATATCGTATTCCCAGCAGGCTTATACCCAGGCAGTTCTTGTGGGTAAGTTTCCATCAAAATTAAGAACCTTCATGTGTGTAGCACTGCCACATCCTGAACCTAGATTTGAGGACACTAGACTAGTGGGGACTTTCTAACCTTTAAGCACCTCATCTATGAAATGGGAGTTCCGTAGCCGGATGATGGGCTTCGGGAAGAAAATGGGAATCAAGGTCTAGATGTAAAAACTGGTGGTGTGTTGGGCACCAATGCAAACACAGCTTACTTGCAGGGGAAGCAGATGGAGCTGCTGAAGACGCAGTAGATGAGCGGGTTGATGGCACTGTTCAGGGCTGGCAGGTTCTGGATGATCACAGCAGCATAGAAGCGCTGCTTGGTGTCCGGAAGGAGGTTGAAATTATCCAGCATGTCAAAGAGGAAGTATGGGCTCCAGCAACAGATGAAAGCTAAGGAAAAAGAGCTGTTATCACCATCATAGCCACACCTGAAACGTCACTCTTGGTTGGCCATGACTGACTGGAATTTTAACTGGGATGTTCTTTGGCACTAGAGCTCTCTCCGCAATACTGGCCTGGGTATGCTGTTGTGAACAGTTTGGTGTGTTGGAACAGGACTGTCATGCTTGCTTAAATATGCATATGGGTATGCACATGTCCTGGAGACACCATTCCTGAGCTGAGATTTCCAGGATCCCCTCTATCTGGAAAGGAGGCTCTGATTTCCACTGGTGTGGACTTATTGCTGAAAGTCTGGGATCTGATAGAAACAGTCAGGGCCTCCCACCCATCACAGTGCTGAAGGAAAATGAGTATGACTCTTCAGAGATCCCCTGAAACAGACAGAACAGGATGAAATCTGATCGCATTGATTTCTAGTTCTAGGACATACAGCAGTTAAAATAATGCTATTATTTTTAAAGCATGGACCATAAATGAGATCATTATGATCTCAAGTTGCCTAAGTTAGCCTTTTCCAAAAGCACTCACCCAATACTCTTGTCTAGATCAACTGTGTGTGAGTTCAATGCCTTGGAGGATACAAAGGAGATGTGGGAATCTCAATTGTGATGGTTAATTTATGTGCCATCTTGACAAGGATCCAAGGTGCCCAGGCATTTGGTTAAATATTAATCTAGTTGTGTCTGTGAGGTTGTTTCTGAGAGAGATCTTGCCTTCTGCTGATGAAGAGGCTTCATCAGATCTATTGAAGGCATAAATATAACAAGAAGAACCTATGGGAATTCATTCTTTCTGCTTGGTTCTCTTTGAGAACCAAAAACTGGAACAATAGCTCAAACTTTGAATTAAACAGGAACATAAAGAGTCAATTTTATTCTTGAACATTTGGGTTCAGATTCGGACTTGAATTCTTGAATTTACATTAGTGGCTTTCGAAGTTTCCCACTCCACCATGGAGCCTGAGATTTCTTGACCTTCCTGAGCCAGTGAAGTGATATCTATCTATCTATCTATCTATCTATCTATCTATCTATCTATCTATCTATCTATCTATCTATCATCTATCTAACTATCTATCATCTATCTATCTATCTATCTATCTATCTATCTATCTATCTATCATCTATCTATCTATCTATCTATCTATCTATCTATCTATCTATCATCTATCTATCATCTGTCATAAAGCTAGCTACCACCTATTTATCTGCCATTTCTCTGGATAACACAGGCAAACTCAGAACGGTTCTTATGCACCAAGGGCAACACCATTTGTTTCTCTCTCTCTCTCTCTCTCTCTCTCTCTCTCTCTCTCTCTCTCTCTCTCTCTCTCTCTCTCCTGTGTGTGTGTGTGTGTGTGTGTGTGTGTGTGCATGTCTGTGTATGTGTATTTTATAGGATTGTCAGTCCTTCCTCATATTGGAGCCAGAAGTTCATAAGTCAGTATTTTGTTTCATATTTGTTTGGAATTGTCAACTTGGCACTTATGAGATACTTTAGTTTGGAGAGCTAACTAAAATAGATACACCTGAATATTTTAATAAATATTGAAGCTTTCAGAAATATAGTACTCTTCTGGACAAGATGAATTTGTTCAATTTGAAGCCTTACCAGTTTTTTATTTTTTATTTTTTTGCCTGCTTAGAAAATCAGGTAGTGGCAGTGAAACTGCTTGTATTTGTGTCTCAATGGAAACATCTGTATTTGTTGTCACTTGTAGCTGTACAGGTGCAGGCATTTGAATTCTTTATTACTCTTCCAGTGAAGCTGTGCCCATATAGTTGCATATAAAAACTGGTATTGCTCCATTATAAGGCCTTTTAATTTAACTTTTACTCTAGCTAATTACTGGAGTAGTATGTTGACTTTGAAAACTGTAATAGTTGTTAATATTGATACTTATCATTTTATGATGGTAGAAGAGCATTACAAAAATATTTGCTATCGATAGGCTATTTCATTATGACAGCATGCTGGCCTGCCTGTGCGCACTGCTGTCTGCAGACTGGACAGACCTCATATGGAATGTAATTTCTGATTGAACAAGAATACATCAGCTTGGGAAAAGCACGTTTAAGCATGTATTTCCTCTCTCATCATCCAGAAAATGGGCATCTATGATTCTGGTTGTGAAGGCAAGGAATCTTTGCTCTCCTTCAGAAGCCTCTGAAAGAGTTCCTAGAGCTTCACTGAGCCATGAATGCCTCTGCAGCTCAGCTGGCGTGTGTTGTGTGCCTTTACTCTGATGGCTCAGCCATGCTGAATGCAGGCTGTTCGGCATTTTGTATTTTAGAAAGGGAGAAAGAGCTATTCTTATGATTTGACACACAGCTAAGGCCTTTCTGAGGATTCCTAAGTGCTTCTAAAGAAGCAGAGATGAGGCATATCAGCTAAACAAGAAGGAAACAGCACAAATTCCTGCCCTTCTATATCTGCAACCATTTGTTCATTACACAAGTGGTGTATGTGTAACTTAACTTTACAGATAGCATGATTAACTCAAGGGCAAGTCATTGCCCTTATGGATTTATAATTGTGTCAGGAAAGATATACTTAATGTATATATATATATATATCCTATATTAAGATATGTATTAATAAAACTATATTTATGAATGTGTCTCATGCTAGATACAGTTAGAAAACAGGGACAAATCATCAAGTTGGGATGAAGTGAGAGGAGAGTTATTTAAAAATACTCATCAGGGAAGCCTGAGGAGGTGTCATTGTTGGGGAACAAAATAAGAGCAAGTGAGCCATGCATCTCTGTTACCATTTTTGAGAGACAGCAGTGCAAACTAATTTTTATAGATTCTAAGTGCAGAAAGAAAAGAGCAGAAGACAAGAAGTGTGAGGAATACAAGCTTTGGCCATAAGGGAAGTATTATTAACTCTGAAACTGACTATTCAGAAGAAAAAGAATACACATCCACTATTTCATAGGGGAGACAATGTCTTAAATGAAGCCACTGAGTCAAGGGTGATTTGTTTAGAAGCTCAGTTCTAATCAGATCATCTCAGAGTGATTCAGCCCATGATTTTGGTGGACAACTATGTTCACAGAGAGAGAGATTAGGAGCCAGTTATTGGCTCTTGAAGCAACCAGACACACTGGGGAATCCTACACCTTTCATTCTAATGAAAGGTAGAAGTGTTTGTACCATATTCCTCCCTTGCATGGCCTGGCTATCACCAGTTTGCTTTCAGAATGATATTCAGATGTGTAACATGTAACATGAGTGTGGCCTGCTTATTGGGGTTTCTGCCCTGCCCAGTTCCCCACAGCCAGCAAGCCCCAAAGAAAATCACACAGAGATCTCTATAAGTTATAAAGCTGATTGGCCCATTAGGTCAGGCTATTTATTAGCTCTTGTAGCTTATATTAACCCATTATTCTGATCTATGTTAGCCATGTGGCTCAGTACCTTTTTCAGTGGGGCAGATCACATCCTATTGCTTCGGTGATCTGGGTAGGAGTGTGGGAGTAATCAACTTCCTCCTTCCCAGAATTCTCCTGTTCTCATTGCATCATTTGTACTTCCTGTCTGGTTTACCCACCTATACTTCTTGCCTGGCCAATAAGCATTTATTTAAAACATGATTGACAGAATACAGACAATTCTCCTGTACCAGTAACACAAGGAGGGTTATTGCTTACCGAGGATAATGACGATGCTATACTTGATGGCCTTGATTTTTGCTCTTGAGATGAGCCCTCGGTTGTAGCTGCTGCACAGCTTGCCATCTGTAGACAGAAAGGGTTGTAAATGGACAAAATGTTAAAAGGACAAGGAAGTTTAGACTTTCAGCCCTGCTTATGTTCTGCTCCTCTGGGGCAATCTTAGACTAGGATGGCTCAGGGATGGCTGCTAGGACCTATTCAGTTTGCAATCTAATGCAAATGGCACAAGGTGCCCACACTCTCTTAGAAGATAAGGTCAGGCTACTGAAACAGCCAAAGCTGGAATTAGAGCACAGAGCTGCAAGGGGTAGAGCCTACTCCTTGAGAACTGCTCTCAGGCTTGAGCTGTGCTGAGTCACCCATGAAGTCACTGCAGTAACCCCTAGAATGGCGTCTGCAGACCAGTTCACTGAAACTCTGCTCTCTGTAAAGCCCAAGGCACAAGAGAGTGCCACGTCTGAACCTGCACATAAACTTTAGTCATACAGGACTGCCATCTGAGGGTGAGATAGTCATGGGACGACTGTGAGAATGTGTGGAGTAGACTTTGTTATAGTTCAAGTCCATGTAGTAAAGGGTCAAAATGTGTGCTGAATAAATCAACACCTACTTCTTACAATCGAGTTATTACATAGTTATTAAACTATGGTTGACTGAGATGCGCAGAAAGTGCAATAGATCCGGTGAAATGAGTGAAGAGAAGGAGATCGAGAGATGGAAGGTTGGCCATGGGACCCCTTGCCGGAAGGATTTATTGCTCTCAGAACTTCCCATCTCATAGGACATGAAACCCTTACACACACTCAGGGAATAAACATCGGGAAAACGTGGGAGAGTTGTCTAAAGTTCCCAGTCTTGGTTTCCTAATTTGGAAAATAAAACTGTATTCCAGGTGTCAAGCTCTCTGCTGGTATACCAGTCACTTTGTCACTTGGCTTGAATTACATTTTAACAGTGTTTTGGGACAAATGGGAGCTGTCTTTATAGAAGAAAACTGACAGTCTTACTACCCTAGATAGTCTATTATACAACGGTGTTGCCATAGACAGCAGGAAATTATCAGGGTGAGATTATCTCCACGGGGGCAGGGAAAGATGGTAGCAGATCAAATTATGTCTTTCGAAGTGTCCCCACATGCCGGCTCAAGGTAACAGCTGGTCCCTAAGCAGTGTGGCTTTGAAAACTTAATTTGTCTTTCAGGAAAGTTTTTGAGAATGACATTTGTGCTCTGAAATCTTTTAAAATGGAAAATCTCAACACGTTCCACAGGGCGACTGGATGACAATATCATCAACTCCCTGCCCTCTGGATCTCCCAATGAAATCAGTGAAAACCATCTTTAATGTGACCACTCCAGCAAAGGCAAAGCCTCCTGCTTCACAGACAGCTCTTCAAAGAGAGCTGAGTTACAGGATACAGGTAATTCCTCTTTATTGGGAGATAAAAGGATTATTTCTACTCAGGACTCGGCACTGAGCTGGACTGAAAGCAGGGAAATTCAGCTGTCACTGGCTCAATGGCTTGTACAGCTGGGAGGCAGCGGGCTCATTAGAGCCGAAGCTGGAAGAAGCATGCTTGCTAACCCTGCTTTAGTTCCAGGGTGCAAGCGTAGTGGGGTCACACCAGAGGTTTGGCTTTCATTGGGTCAGCTCCAGATTTTAACCTTCCCAAGGACTCGCGCTGCTTTCAGAGTTACCAGGTTCTCATTATTTCTTTTTTTTGCTTGTTTATGTAATTATATAATTTTTCTACTTTTTCTTTGAAGTTTTATTTATTCATTTATTATTTAATGCATGAGTACTCTGTCTACATGGACACCTGCCTGTCAGAAGAGGGCATCAGATCCAATTACAGATAGTTGTGAGGCACCATGTGATTGCTGGGAATCGAACTCAGAACCTCTGGAAGAGCGCTAGTTCTTTTAACAGCCGAGCCATCTCCCCAGCCACTAATTATATAATTATTGCTGTGGAGAACAGAATGTGCATGCTGTGATGTACGGAGTCAGGGGACATGTGGGGTTGGATTTCTCCTTCCATCTGTACGTGAACTTAAAGATTGACTCAAGCTTGAGAAGAAGGCACCTTTACCCACTGAGCCATCTCGCTGGCTCAGAATCCCATTTGCTATGTGATCCTAGCTCTTAGATCTGGGGCCTGGTCATCTGGAATTCTGTCCACTATACCACTGAAACACCACCCTCTGGAACTTTGAATGGAGGTGAATTTCCTTCCTGTTGCATAGGGAGGCTTCCCTCCCCTGCCAGGACCTGGGATGTGGGCAGATGGTTTGTTTGAGACAAGGAAGTCTATTTTAGAAATATTTTAAGACAAGTTTCATGTGCTGAAATTTTGTGTACTTCAGGTTGATTTTTTTTAAATGAATATTTTGAAGATTTTAAAGCTTATAATTAATTTTGATCAACAAGAAATTTTCATCCACAAATATAACCCAGATGCCCCTGGAGCCCTCAGCTAAAGGCTTTTGTCTCCGTGACCTGCTTTGCTTAACTATGGGATGGGCCATCTCCTTTCCAGGGTCCTTCTGGGGCTAGTTTTTCTGGCAAACACAAGGGTCTATCTCAGAATATGCCCAGATCTTCCCTGGCCACCATATTCCCTGGTTGCAACTTTGGCTTGCCCAGGTCTGTATTGTTGTTGCTGCTCTGGGAAGCCCTCACTATACCCCAGCCCCCAGTTCTCTACTGATACACTCCCATGGAGAGGCTCCGGCTTGGGCAGCATCTGCGCAACAGCTGCAGCCTCTTTAGAACCATCTTGGACGCTCTCTGAAGATGCTTGGGCCCATGTGCAGCCACCCTTTCCGGCTCTCTGCTTTAAGACTCTTGATCTCATTCAGCCCGTCCATCGCAGACTGATCAACATCACTGCCCGTCCTGGGGCTGCCTGCTCTCAATCTTCTGCTACGGGCTCACAGAAAAACGGCTTCACTTTCTGCGCTCTGCTGTTGCAAGGGTCTGAATAGAGCTGAGGAATCTTCCAGGACTTTGGGCATCTTGAGGATCACACCCAGCTCCCTCCCACCCCAGTGACCACAGTAAGGAGTGTGATTATGCCAGAACGTTCCAGCTGACCCCAAACTTACATAGCCTTTTGACCTTAAAGCTCTGGGAGAACTTCTGTCCCTTTCTCGTCTTGGACTCTGCCTACTCACCCTATTAGCTTGCTTATCTGTGGCTTTTTCTCATTTGTTTTGTTTTGTTTTTTGTTTGTTGTTTTTGTTTTTTACCTCATTGTTAACAGGAGGTAACACCAGAGTCTGAGGGAGTGTCAACAAACTCACAGGTTATTTGTTTTTGTACTCTGCCCTTCCCTTTAGGCAAAGATCTCTAGTTCCAAGGGATCCATGCCCTCTTCTGGCCCTTCTGGGTACAAAGCATACTCCTAGCACACATACGCACATGTGGGGAAACACTCAAACACATAAAATAAAAAGAAACAAATGTTTTAAAATGCTGTTTTGTTAAGGGTACTCATGTTTCAGAGTTTAGATAGATGCTAGAGTTTCCCTTCCCCTAGCAGACATTGTACTGCATATGTAATGTTGCCTTCATAGAAACACAAAACACATCCTGGCAGTGGTGGTGCATGCCTTTAATCCCAGCACTCGGGATGCAGAGGCGTGCAGATCTCTGTGAGTTCCAGGCCAGCCTGTTCTACAATAGCTAGTTCCAGGACAGGCCCCTACAGAGAAACTCTGTCTCGAAAAACCAAAGGAAGAAGAAGAGGAAGAGGAAGAGGAAGAGGAAGAGGAAGAGGAAGAGGAAGAGGAAGAAGAAGAAGAAGAAGAAGAAGAAGAAGAAGAAGAAGAAGAAGAAGAAGAAGAAGAAGAAGAAGAAGAAGAAGAAGAAAAGAAAAAAGAAAAAAAGAAACACAAGACACTGATCAGCCAGTGACAGGAAGCTGATACTATGATCTGTTTGCTGGATGAGCCACATGCTGAGCCTGGCAAGAGGATCTGTGTACCTACTCCATCAGAGCACAGGGGGTGAGAGTGGGAAACTGAGTGCTAGCAGGGGATTAGCTTGATTGTTATTGTATTGATTTGGTACCAGCCGTGTTTAGGAAGGAACCAGAGAAAAAGAAATGAGCTTCGATTGGAGTTGCTTGACTTAACAAGGACAATAAAGGAGATAGAGAAAGTCTCCACATTTCTCATCATGTGGAACTGTGAACAACAACTGCTTCTGCTCTGTGCTGGATGGATTTCTCATGTGGCCTCTTGGGAAGTGAAAATACAAAGTGACCTTGAACCAGCCTTTTCTAAATGTGCAGATCCGGACAAGAACAGCCCAGTTCCCAAATGAAGCCATTAACACAGAGAAATTGGAACAAAAAAAATTCCCCTTTAAGATTTAACCTTGAGGCAAAGATCAGACCAAGGACTTGGCTTCCCCCTTGTTGCTTTCAGAGGCCTCACGATGGATCCACTGAGTGAAGAGATGGGGACAGAAAACGGAAGAGGAGCAAGGTTTAGATCTGAGGATTTGGCTGTGGCTGCCAGCCTGTGAGGCAGACGAGAAGCAAACAGACCAGCAGTCTGAGGCAGGCATGAGGAGTGTTACTGCCGAGCAATCCAAAAAGCATTAAATTCGTGTGCATGCCAGCCCTTAGATTTACCAGATCATTTTCTAAACCAGTTCTGTGGGTGGACAGTTGTATCTACTTGAGAATTAAATGCACACTTCCCTAGTTATTGATGGAGCTCTGAGTTTGGTTTTCCTTTCTGATGAATGCCTGTTTGTGCTTTGCTGAGTTTTTTTTTACGTGTGATTGTCTTTAAAATCCCCTTTAAAATGGCTCTGTAGGGGTTCCCCATGCATTCTCAACTCATCTTTTTCTAGGCCGCTCGTGGAGTGTGCACACTGGCTTTCACAGTGCGGACGCAGTCAAGCTAGTGCACTCTCTCTCTTTAGCATGCATCTTGTCTGAAACATCTTCTTTTCCAGCATCACAAAGATATTACCTAACTTTTGTTTAAAAATTAAAAAAAAAATATTTTTACGTCTAAGATTCTAATTTCCCTGCAGTTATGTTTGTCTGTAGATTGAGGTAAAGTTTTAATTTATTTCCCCATGAACGTCTGACATACGTCAAGAACTATGTATGTATAGATCTATTTGGGGCCATATTATTTTCTACTGTTATCTATTTTATGTCAATGACATTCTCCTCACAGCTTTGACTTTAAAATAAACTTATATTTGGCACAGAAAAGCATTCCTATTTTTTTTCTATTTTTTTCAGGAATAATTTGGATTTTCTTGGTTCCTGAACATTTCTGTCTTACAAACATCTCCCAGACTCAATAAAATGTTTTAATTCTCCTTTGATGGGAATTGTATTAGTTTGCTGATTAGCTTGGACAAGCCAGCATATTAATGACATGGCATTGTGCTAGCTATGAAATACCACAATGGTCATCTGCTCATACCTTGATGTTTTCCCTCATGTGTTTTTCTAGAAATAGGTCGAAAGGTGTTGTGTCCTCAGCTGGTGCTGAGAGCACTTCATGGGCTCATCATAAAGCTGTCTGGCTACGAAGCAGAACTTCAACCTAGTTCCTAATCTAAAGGGTTTTTTCCCTTTACCTCATTCTGCCTCATAGAGTTTGAAACCTGCCATTTGACACAGTATTGATTACATCACACCCACAAAGCCATGATGGGGAGACCCAGTTCTTTCCAGAAATGTTACACCTTGTCAGTTTCATGGCTTTTCCTCCCCAATCTCCCATCCTCGTGCAGTAAATGCCCTCACCATAAGGTACAGTTTGTCCCAAATTTCAAACACATATGATTGTGTGAGAGCTTATGTTTGTGGTCCACAACATCTGTCTGTGGGAAAGCCTTTGGGTCATTTATGAAACTGTTTCCTTCGAGTCAGCCCCTGGGTGGAAAAAAGCAAACATACTTGTCAGCAAGAAGAAAGACTCCACACTAAGGATGACTTGGGCTTGGCAGACAGTGTTTACAAAGTGAGCTTCTGTTCACACTAATCTTAGCCAATGTACCTTGTTGATGAGCAATAACCCTGGCATGCCAACACTGCTGGAGACCCCATTACCCGCCAGCTCCTGAGCGGCTTGGCTCTTCTGACACATGGAACGTCAAGGAAAGTCCATTGTTGAATAAAATTCAGACAGGATAAACTCTGGAGATTGTAGCTAGTCTCATTCTGGAAGGAGATCACGTATGTTGACAAGCTGAACACAGGTGTAATAGAGATTTAAAATTATATTAAGTAGTGAAAACTGACAGTAACCTCCTCTAATTTAGAGCAAGGCAATGTTGTGCATAATAGTGGACATACATCTCTTAATGGCTTTGTACTGACTCGGTTCTGAAGGTTGGGGAAGCCAAATATCGTCACTAAAATAGGGAGACATAAGGGGCCCTATGGAGAGAAAGGAGCTAGCCGACAGTGATGGGGAGGCCTGCTGAAGATCACCTCAGATCTCTGCCTATGTGTGGCTTGCTCCTTTTTCTGATTGGTGAACTCAAGGAAAATGAGGTAAGCTTCACCATAGATTATTCGGTGAGGAGTGTAGGCAACAGAAGAGTTATTGGGGGTAAGAACAGGAGGGTAAGAGCTCAGAGGGACAGGCAGGGACAAACACACCAACCTTCTGTAATGGTTAGAAATCACAGGATAGAGGATTAAAATCTGGGATCCTAGCTACCTCAATCAAACCAGACCCTCACCTTCAAACAGAGAACAAAGCTTTAGAGATGGGAGGGAGGCTTCTCCTTGGGAGTGCTGTGGGCGGTATGCTGGACGAAGATCTAGAGTTTGGATTTTTAATAAAAACGCTCGGGAGGGGGTAAATTTGGGCTCGTTAAAAAGCCATTTATCACTTCTCTTCCTTTAATTTCTTTCCTTGTGGGAGACGGACTGGCTTAAAGGGAAAAGCATGGGTGTTCTAATCAGTGACATGCACTTGAGTCCTGGTCATGTCACCATGTGCCACATATGGAAACTGCAATTCGCCTCACTGTTGAACCCTTCTGTATCTGCATAATACCACCTTGAATGCTGGGCAGGGATTAGAGATGTAACAAAAAGAAGGATCCCAGTGGCCTAAAGTAGATGTTCTGTCTCTCCCTCTGTCCCGTCTGTGTCACTGGGACATAGGATCTAAGATTTGTGTCCACTGTCCTATACTCCTTCTACCAAGCAGGAGAACACAGCAGAACACACCTGCATTAAGATGGAGATGCCAAGATTTGCATACCTCTCTGAATTCTCTAGGGAAAGAGACACAAATGCTCACATCCAATAAACCTTGTGGATCCTCTTGTCTATCTCATATCACATGAGCTAAGAAATTTCCACCGTGTTAAACCAAGCTCCATCTATGGCTGGTGCAGAGTTAGGGAGCTCAAGTCCAAACAAAGATTAGAAAAAAAAATCTAATGCAGATACTCATTTACCTCACTGGAGCCCAAAGAAGTCACATGATTTTGTAAGGTGGTATGGCTTGCAGTGATAGATCCGGCAGAAGCCAACTTCTTCCAAAGTTTTGCATAGTACTTAGTGGTTGCTATCTGAGTTCAGATGGTGTGTGTTGTGCTGTGTTGTGTGTATGTGTGTGTGTTTTATTGTATATAGAAGTCTAAGTGTATGAACATTTGTAGATGTTTTGTGCATGTGGGCCTGTGGGGTATGTGCTTGTGTTCATGTAAGGGATGAGAGGAATGTAGGACTAAACAGAGTAGTTTCATTCTATATAGCTGCCACATTATAGCAAGGCTGGAAACCTGTCTACTTTCTGGCTCATCTGTTTTTTGGGTCTTTTCCGGTGTATCCTAGCCACATAGTATTTTTAGAGGTGCCCTGCAACTAAGTTCAGTGAAATGGAATTTGGGGAAGGGCTGTCTTGTGCCAGTCTTGTTTGGGCTAGAATATCAGGGAAGGCATGTGGACTGAGCTGCGCCTGATGTCAGGGCTAAGATCATCCTTGGATCAGATGGTAGATTTACCCATTTCTAAATCCAAGCCAAACAGAGAAGCCCATCTTCAGGTTTGATAGACATGTTGTGCTCTCAAGGTTCTTTGTGCCTGGCATACATTTAGGGTGACTCCCCATACTGCCTCTAAAGTTGCTTCAAGGGACTTTGCTTGTATGACTGGTAAGTTCCAAGTGCCCTCTTCCTTCTCCCATGTATATTTTTTTACATTTTAATTAATTAATTAATTAATTGCTTATTTGTATGGGGTTCTGCAGACAACTTTCTGGAGTCTGTTCTCTCTTTCTACCATGTCAATTCTGGGTGTTAAACTCATGTCCTCAGACTTGGCAACAAGTGCCCCTACATCCTGAACCACATCTCTCCAGCCTTCTCCAGGAGTTTTCAGGGAGGCTGACTGGAATACAGAGCCCTCTGAGCAGATTTTGGGGTCTCCATTGTTGGATCCTGCTGGAACCAAGCACGTTTGTGGATCCAGGCTGCCACAGCTCATTCCGCTAGAGGAGAAGTTCCACAAGAGGGTTGAGAGAGTCAGAGCCTTACCCAAGCAGTTGGAAATCACCGTCTCATGGGCTTTGCTTTTAATCCAAATAGTTCGGATCACAAGGCCATAGATGACACTGCAGAACGAACCACAGGGAACATTAACATGGCTGGTCAGTTCCTCGTGTGAGGATCCAGAGGGGCTACCGCTCCCATTTCCCCTTGGGCAAGGTACCCTGGAGGGTTCTCAACCATTCCTGCCAGCTACGCTTGCTGTTCTGAAGGACTATAAGAGTCAGTTGGATGGAGCTGCTAGTGTCTGAAATGAAGAGATGGAGACATAGAGGAGATAAATAATTTAGATATTCAACAGTGCAGCATGGATTATAATTTGAACACTATAACCTTTGGAGGTAGAAAGACCTAGGACTATGTACACGTCAATGCATATGTTATTGAAGTTTAGTCACTTTGACACTTTCAAGGGACTGTGTGTGGCGGGAGGTGGTGCATGGAGACCTGTGGTTGACATCAGCGACCTGTGGTTGACATCAGCGACCTGTGGTTGACATCAGCAGTTGTCCACCTTATTTCTCTTCTACTTTTTCAATGAAGTTGGGTTTCTAAATCCCAGATTAAGACACGGTTTGTTTCTCTGGTCAGCTTGCTTTTGAGATACCCCTGTAGGCCTTGGAGTTCCAAGGCTGGAATTATAGGGGGACCTTGCAAATGTTAGAAAAATGTCCATTATGTAGCCCAGCCTGGTTTGAAGCACATGGTCCTTCTGAATACTCCATTAATGCTGGGATTACAGAAATATTGCAGCATACCCCCCTCATGATAGGGCAGCCTCTGTGTCCCTCCATTGTATTCTTGCCATAGTGTGATCTTGACTCCTTGGGTTTAACAGGGACCTGTTACTTGCCTCAGCTAAATTCTTGCAGCCCCTGGGGTTACACAGAATGGAACAATCGTCTAACTGCATATTTCTCAAGGCAAGGCTGCCTTTAATCCTGAAATCCAAGTGAAATTAATTCTGCAAAAATATGAGAGAGCTTGGAAGGACCCTTTCTGAGTTGTGCCTCTGGTGACCTTCCACACCTTCTAAGCCACTTGATGATCACTTACCGATTACAGATCCAGTTAGTCTTGTCCAGGCCCCAACAGAGACACTACATGCTGGAGATATATACTGCTTCAGTGTGCTAAACTTGTGATAACTTGTTATACAGTAATTGATAAGCAACACTCAAAGCCTGAGTTGAGAGTCTGTAGCGCACACCTCTTGAAATTTAGTGTCAAATGTGATTATATTTAAAGAGCTGAGCATGCATAGGGCTTGAATATCAGTGGACTTAAGAGTGCAATTTCCCTTCTTCTTGCCCGAGTCCCAAGTTTTCCACATTCCATCACACCCCCACTTCTCCAGTGATGAGGTCTCTGCCAGCAGAATGTCAGTAACATACACACATCAGCAAATTTTGTATTTCACATCTCCTTTGATAAATACAAGAATTTCAACTCTTCTTAACACCATTTGACACAAAAGTTTACTGGACACGTCAACTAAAAACTTTGGGAAAACACTGCTTTATTTTTAAACTGCATAATCTTTCCTCTTGAGAATTGGTAGTTAAAAAAATATCAGAGTTCCAATTTGTAGTAGCTGACAAAGCACTAATGGATTCTAATGGGCTTTAGACTATAACTTAATTAATGATGATGTTAAAACTTTGTTTCTTAATGCTTTTTTCATTCTTGCTCCTCTTAGTGCCCCAGGGACCCCAGGTCTTGGTGCCACATTCTCTTCCTTCTCGTTCTACTGTCTAGGGATTTTCCGGTACTCTATGGCCCCATTAAGGGAAAAGATGAGAGAAGGTTAGCAGTGAGGCTTTTCTTTGTTCTAAATGAAACATTTGCTAGATCAGAACTCAGTTCCCAGGAGAAGGCAACACAAAGTGTCTTAGTAACTTTTCTAGCTGCCTCTTAGCAGCCTCAGGGAAGAAGGGTAGATTTGGGCTTTCGGTTTAAGGAGAGGGCATGGAGACCAGAATAGCCCACAACTCTGTGACTCTGTCAGCAGTCACGAGAGGCTGCTTGCTCAGTTTAGAGATGGGACAGGAAGTACAGTTGGGCTCTATCCTTAAGAACCCCCACTCCATCCCCTCCAAGACCTGCTTCGTGCAGATGCATTTCATCTGCCAGAGGTTCCACAACTTCCCCAAAGAGAAGGAAACCACATGAGCCCAAAGAGAAGGGGTGTGTGTTAAACCACAGCACGAGGTGAGGTCGCGACCAGAAGACATTAATGCTATCTGGCAATGATCCCAGTATTTAACTCATTGCTAATTCAAAGGTTACTAACAATGAGCCATAAGCATGATGGAAAAGTTCAGAAAGGTCATATAAGCTAAAGACTTGGGTCTAGGTGACACCTCTTCTACTTATAGGCAATCAGAGGAGCATAAAGCCAGGCTGTCCCCAATAGTCAGCTAGACAAATGGAACCACGGCATATGTTTCTTTGTCATTTACTGTTCCAGGCAAGCTGCTTCTTAGGGCGACCGTCACTGCTCAGAAATGTCTTCTTTGTAATTTTCTCCATTTTTCTCAACTTTTCCATTTAATTAGTGACCAAATGCTGTGGGCTGTCCCTTCACAATGACTCCAGAACCTGCACTTTCTCTCTGTACGCTTCAGCAGCAGTACAAAACTTTGTAATTTCTCTTTTTTCTTTTAGAAAAAAATTCTTTTACTCTGATAAAATATACTCAGATTACATTGTAATCCTTCTAATTAAATTGTTCTGTAACAATAGGTGTAGTCAAACTGCTGTATGAGTGTCATTGCTGCCTGTCTGTGGAATTTTTCATCTTCTCTGATGTTTTATTATTGTTCTAGCTCTGTGAGGAGACACCATGACTAAGGCAACTCGTAAAATAAAGCATGGAGCTGGGAGCTTCCTAACAGGTTTAGGTGCTTAGTCTGTGATCATCATGATGGGAAGCTGAACGCATGGTGATGGAGCAGAAGCTTTACATACTGATCCACAGGCAGCAGTCAGAGAGAAAGACACTGGGCCTGGAGGGGGCTTTTGTAACCTCAGAGCCCACCCCCCCAGTGACACATCTCCACCAACAAGGGCACTCACTCTTCCTAATCCTTCCCAAACAGTTTCACCGACTGGGATCAATCATTCAGATGTATGAGTCTATGGAGGCCATTCTCATTCAAACAAAAGCAGGGGATGCTTCACGAATCTGCATAGTGTCCCTTTGTGGGAACCATGCTAATCTCCCCAGCTTTAGTCCATGTGCTCTAGAAACACATGCACCTTCTAACCTCTTCCCTAGTAATATCATAATCTTTAAACACCTCTCTCCTGCTGCCATAGCCAGAGACCACAGCAGCATCAGTGATGGTGGGGTAGGCTAGAATGCTGCTCTCCAGCCGGACTCCTGGCTGCAAGCTCATTTCCCTGAGACACTATCACTGTCAGGACATCAAATCTCTCCACTACTTCCTCCCTTCATTACACCCTCCTGCTCTTACCACCTCATTGCTTCTTGGCAGATCTTTGTCTTGGGTTTCTCAGCCAACAGGAGCAGGACAACCAAGTGAGTATGGGCCCTCCTTTCCTGAATAATAGGCTTGGGTAAGAATGAGTTCCAGGGTTTTCTTCCCCTCTTTGTTCTGCCCCTGGGATACATTTTCTTTTGTCTTTTTGTAGTCCATATTGTTCTACATGCTATTTTGCAGGGAAACACTCCCTGCCCTGTTCATTTTTCATGGTCAGCTTTTCTTCTTTGGACTATCCTTTTGGACAAACACAGGCTGTGTAGAGCCGTGTCTACTGCAGTCCAGTGCTGAAGGTCATGCAGTCCAGAAAGGAAAGACAGTCATTGATATTTTGAATATAGCTTCTCCTGTGTCTTCGATTTCAGTAACTCTCACAAGACTTAAACTTCTTGAAGGCATGAAAACTGAAGGAGTTCTCTGCCTCAGAGCACCCCTGCCCTCTAACTGTCTGTTTACTTCGTGATCTATTGAAGGCAGTCTAAATAGCCCATTGTTCTTTATGGAATGCAGAGGCAGTGTAGGATTGTAGATGCTCTATTAGTCACTAGAGCCAGGCTTGCAGGTCCCACTCTGACAATGCCAGGGATAAGCCTTACACTTTCACTCTGGATCAGAATTACAAGATGCATCAGAAGTCACATGGTTTGTGCTTTCACAGGTGGTTCTGCACTAATACAATAGAAACTCTGGGCTCCCAGGAGAGCAACAAAATGAAATGGCTGATTATACTTTTTGAAACTGAATTTTGTCCAATATATTTAATTTGTTTACATTTGTGCAAATAACAGAAAGAAAGACACACACACACATATGTTTTGTTTATGTATAATAAAGTCCTGGGAGGTCACAGACTAACAGTGCACATCTGTGCTTCTGAGGGCAAGGGGCTGGCTAGAGGAAGATCTCTGCTTTTTATTTCATACCCATATGTACTCGTGAGAAATGTAAAAGAAACGTACTGTCTTTTCTATTACAGGGTTATATAAGACAAAACTCCATTTAAAAAGTGTTGTAAAGAAGCCACTTGGCAGAAATTCTAATTCTTGAAATCAACATTTCTGCCCAGGGTTTCATTTGGTGCTAAGAGTTGCGTCTTGTGTATCAACTGCACCATTTCGAATTAGCCACAGTGTAAGAATGTGAGGCCAAGCTCTGACCACTGGGAGTGATGCCCAGGACCCCCTTTGCATTAGGAATAATAACCTAGTGGTTCCCACTGGTTGTACTTTGCTGCTAGATTTGATGCAGCTAAGCACCCTCTGCAGAAATAAAGCTTATTACCTTGCCAAAATACTTTGGATTGTGCGGTCATTTTCCTAATACCCTGGACTGAACTTGCTGAACACTAAATGCGTAGTCTTGGATGTTCATACTAAGCAGCAGCCCCAGCTATGGCGTGGAGTGAAGATTTAAAAGAGGTAGACAACGGACAGGAAACTTTTGTACTAACCTGGTGAAAGAAGTAACAGTCATGCCAGGGTTGCTCACTTGTTCTTGACCTGGTGGTACCCTGTTTGGAGTGACCAGATGCCAGGGAGGAGAGAATATATCCAGAATAACTCTTGCCATTTATCTCAGGGATGTGGAGATGGGGAAAGAAGTTATGGCTCTTACCTCGTGTCTCAGCCCTCCATCATGGAACAATTAATCTGTGGTGAGCCTGCTGAGTCTGTCTCTCCATAAAGCATTCCTTGTTTCATTAGCCCCATCTCTCAATATGGTTCTGGGCACCATATAATAATAGCCTATGCCAACTGTGAGTGTTTTCTTTCTGTTTCATACAAGCTCACATTTTGTGATTTCACATGTGAGCGATGGGAATAAGAACATAAAGCCTCTACTTTCTTGATGGCAAAGCTAAGGTTCCACAATTATGGCTTGCCAGAGAGATTAAAATTAAGGTCTGTTTGCTTGGGAAGCTCTGAGCATAGAACAGAGGACCTCGAACTCTGTATAATAAAAAAGTCAACAATGATGCGAGCCTCTCATAAACATTATACCATTTCCTGTCACCACCCACATTTTGTGGTTAGGGCTGCTGCTTATTCCCATACATAGGTAGAGAACGTCAGAGCTGCAACACAGCCTTGGCATTAACCACCATGTGGTGCTAGCACACCAACAGAGCACCACAGGCTTCTCTTTGGCATATATAAGAACTCCATGTGCCACAAGTTCCTCCCGACTTCCTCCTGATGTGTTCAACCTGTAGAGCAGGTGTGTACCTTCTGTAGATCCTATGGGGCTGTCCACCTTATTTTGTCTTAACCCTCACCATATCTTTCCTGTTGTTCAGTGTGATGGCTGATCCTGATGGTTAACTGGGTGATATCCAGAATCACCTAGAGATCGGCCTCTGGGCATGCGTATTGGGATTATCTGAAACTGGTTGGTAGGGTGGGAAGACTGGGCTCCTGAGATGAGGTGATAGTATTCCCTGGGCTTAGATCCTTGACTACATGAAAAGAACACAAGGTGAACACAAGCATTCACCACCACTGTTTATGGGTACAGGTGTGTTCCGGTTGTGTACCTGTGTCTGTATCACAAGCATGTCTGATGCTCAAAGGGGCCAGGAACGGGCCTAGTGCTACAGAAGGGTGTGAATCACACTCAGGTGCTGGAAATTGTCCACTCGATCCTCTGAAAGAGCAGCAAGTGCTCTCAGCTGCTGAACCAACTCTTGCTCCCTGACTGGGAACACAGCTCCTGCTGCTGTGACATAAGGAACACCATGATGACCTGTAACCCCAAACTGTGAGCCAAAATAAACCTTAAGCTCTGTCATCAAAAATTTTGTTCCAGCAACAAGGAAAGTACCTAAGACACACAGGGTTATTCTTGAGGCCAGAATGGCTTGCCATCGCTGTAGCTCATGTGTAAAGGAATATCTTGAAAAATGAACGTATAAAAAGACGTGAGGAATAATAGAGCCATGAGCCTGTCCATGTGCAGCTGGGTTTGGGAGCGTTGAAGGAAGAATCAGTCTCTGAGAGGGGATGCTGGGACAACTTGTTCCTTAAGGCACTTACAGGAAAACTGAATGTTTTTTGTCCATGCCTAGTACCGAGCTCTCTGGACTCTTGGAACAGAGAAACACTTGAATGGCCCCATCACTTGGTGCCACAGAATTAGCTGAACTTCTTTTTTTCTTTTCTGATTTTTTTGTTTGTTTTTTGAGACAGAGTTTCTCTGTAGCTTTGGAGGTTGTCCTGGAAATAGCTCTTTTAGACCAGCCTGGCTTCAAACTCACAGGGATCCACCTGCCTCTGCCTCCCAAGTGCTAGGATTAAAGGTGTGCACCACTACCGCCCAGCAAGCTGAGCTTTTTCTAAGGTTAGCAGGAAAGGGCACTCTACCAGTCTCCATGGTGATGATAAAGCCCGGTGCCACCAAGTATCGAAGAGTTGGGCATCAGGAAGAGAGTTTGTTGAAGCAAACTACAGAAAGCTCTGAAATGGATCACATAGTTGTGATAACATGTATGTCTCAAAACTGTAAATTCAAGCTAGTGGCTGTCCAAGTGTTAAAGTCCCCGGTTTCTTCCACAGTCCTGGGTTTCTCTATAGTGCAGGTTTTTCATGTCAGTTGGGCATCAACACAGAGAGGAAGGGAGCAGAGATGACCCCATTATCAGGCTTCTTGTTAAAAATCGGCGTCTTTTTTCCTGAACATAATCTCTTCACCTCTTTGGCTTGACCTGGATCATCTGTCTTTGAGCTACTTTCATGCCAAGGGGAGGGGCTGTTAGGAGAATCTCGGAGTGGAAGTGGAATGGAGATGGGCGGGCATTCCACACAAACACCCACTGGTCTTGGAGTGAACTAATGAGTATGTTTTTTTTAAAAAAAGAAAAAGAAGAAAGAAAGAAACAGGAAAACTTTCACTACCTGGTAGATCACGGTATTTAGGCTGTCACTCCCTTTCCTGGTAAGATAAGTTGACACAGACCCCACTATTCTCCTTGGCCTTAGGCATCATGCTCATGACCAGTACTGGGCAAGCCTCTGGGTCCCTTTTAGCCACCATGGCCTTGTATTCCACAGAAACTGCCTTAGCATGGGGCTTTCCCACAGTCTGAGTCCTATGGTCCAAGCAAAATAAACTGATTTTTCTCACACACCACAAATCAGTGCTCCATAAATAATGTGCTCTTCCCACCTGCACCTCTGCAATGCGACTATAGACTTTTTCTGCCTGCACCTTTTTCTCTGGGAGAGAAAATGATAGGAAGGTGAGAAATCAATTAGGTCACAAGAAATTAAGCACAGCAGAAGCGGAGCGACCACACGCGGGCCAACAGCCTTACGGCAACAATTAGACAGCTCCACCAAGCGAGCTTGGAAACCACAGGAATTGTTCTGACCCAGAAAGGCAGAGTGCTGCCTTTGCTGTCAGTCATGGTGACTTCCAGCCTGGGGAACCAATTCAATACACGATGGAACTGTGACATCTTTATTCATGCACACACAGCCCTCAAGAGAGTTTGCTGCAGGTGGCATGATGTCTCACCTTCTCCTTCATTCTTTTCTTGGATATATAATAATAGTTGAGCTAACATACATCCCAAACTGATGTGAGTATGAAATAATCTGAGATTTCCATGTTAGGAGCATATATGTGAAGTGTGTGTGTGTGTGTGTGTGTGTGTGTGTGTGTGTGTGTGTGTGAGAGAGAGAGAGAGAGAGAGAGAGAGAGAGAGAGAGAGAGAGAGACATACAGTGGGACTGACAGACAGTGACTGAGATAATAGACCATGACCCAGGCACACATGTGCCACATTATTGCCGGTTACTGTTTGGGCTGCGTTGCTAAACTATTCCAACATTTACCAAATATTTATTGTATGCCAGACTGGGGACCAAGAAAACAAAGACAAGAATCTGCATTAATTAGATACTGCCAATTACATCACCCCAAACTACCCAAGTGTTCCTTTGCCCGGGGTTGCCACAGACAATTCTCCCAGGGCATGTTGGAAAGGAGAAATGGTGGATGTGAAGGAGTGTAGACCAACCAAGGCAGGGTGGTCCTGAAACTGCCATGAAGGTTCCTGGGTTACAGAAGTGGGGTGTCATTTGGAAACAGTTAATATGGGGGAGCAGAAGGTACAAGGTGAGTACATCAGCACTCTGGAGTGGCCAATGCCAAGTCCTTCAGAACACACTAAAAATGGAGGAGGCTGTCTGTTAAGCAATATCTCTAAGGATATAGAACGGGGGAAATGAAAACCTTTTCACATAAATGAGTGTTGGAATATATTTTACTTGAAGAACTCAAAAGCGGTACTAAGGCACAAGCGTTTCTACCTCTCTTTTAATGAAGGAAATGCAATCTAAAGCAAAAAGAAGAGTTAAATGTGGCTCGCCTCTGTACTCCCACCACTTGTGAGGCTGAAACGGGTGCTGCAATGAGTTCTAGGCTAGCCTGGGCTACGTAGTGACTTGTGGGATGGATGGTCTGGGTTACAGAATGACGTTTTCTCAAAGTCTCCCACACAGTCCCAGTTCTCCCAAACAAAACACCCCAAACCACAAAATAAAACAACACTAATAACAAGCTAACAAATAAATACCCAAAGAAATATTACAATACATTCTTTTTGCCTGTTATCATAGTGAACTTAAAAACATATACTGAGCATGGATTAGGAGTTATGAGGCATGGCTCCTACCACAGTGAGTGAACGTCATTGAGTTGTTTCTTAGTTTAGGGATGCATGGAATTAAGAGTTTATTTAATGTTACATGAAAGAGGTATTAACAACAGAATTAAATCAGGGGAGGTTAGAAAAAAGAAAAAGGAAAGAAGAAAGTTGGAGAGAGACATAAAAAGAGAGGGAGAGATACAGAGAGTCACAGAGATATACAGACAGAGACAGAGATGGAGACAGGAAGAGGGAGTGTAGTCAGTACAATGTGTGCCTGAGCTTGGTTAAGAGGTGGAGGATGGCTTGCCCCCTCTCTCAGAGAGAGAAGACAGTTCTCAGCCTAGAAGAACTAGGAGCAAAGCTTGTGGCTGACCCTCTGGCTTCCAAGAAGCTCAAGGACATGGAAGGTGATCAATAGCCAAGAAACAGAAGCAGTTGTAATGGAGACCCTGATGTGGTAGGAGTGGCATGAAACCGCTTCTGAAGTTATTTCCCAAACAAATTCAGTCTTGACTTTTGAAGCATACTTACAAACCAGGAGTTAAGCAACAGACAGGCTGGAGGAGCCATGCTGCTGCAGAAAGCAGCCAAAGGAATGTGGGAACGATGACGCCTCAGAGTCACAGATCTCCTGACAAATAAGCCAGGAAAGGGCCACCTAGTGCTGTTCAGGTCTCCTGCTGCAGGCACTTGCCTGGTGGGTGGGGACTCAGGAGGAGTGGCTCCCTGAAGGACAGGAAGTTCATCAGGAGTGAAGGCCGACCCAAGCCTCGCCCTGGGACCTGTGCCTGGTCCTGAGCGGCGGCGCTGGGCACTCCTACTAGCTCTTCTACTTTAAGCTTCGACTCTCTCCTTTCATTCAGTTCCTTCCAGCACTGTTGCGAAGACTTATATGTCTTGGTGGCATATAAACTTTGACCTTCATCTTGCTACCCAGGCTTCTCCGATTCAAGTTGGTGAAGAGGACAGGAGGAAGTTAAAACAAATGTTAAATGCTAATTTGTCAGTTCGGCGAAGATGGCTGGACAGCTACCCACCTCAAATGAATTAGTGACCTGGCTGTCTTGATCACTGCCACTGCTGCCGCCGTAAGCTTCCTTTTGCTGTAAGGCACGCCTTGAGAAAATGTCAGAGCTGGATGAGGAGGCTTTGCCCTTACTCCCAGCCTTAGGCTTAGGAGACTAAAGATGGCACCAAGCACAAAGCAAGTGATTTCCCATAATGTGTGGGGACACTTAGGAACAGCCATGCTGATGATAAGTGAAACAGATGCCCATTAGAGTAACGAGGTGTATTTTCCTAGCTCACAGGTTGTGAAAGATCAAATAAAGAAATGGTACTACCTTTCTCTGGGCTGGGAGAAGAGCCAAGAGCCCCTCACGTTGTGTATCAGAACTCGAGTTTGCAGAGTGTTGTGCACAGGCACCCATAGTCCTAAAGGTGAGCCATCTTTGCCCAGGGAATCCTGCTACATGTGTTCTAGGCAATGAGGGGTGCATTCAAAATTTTAATTACAGGGATTTATTATTATTATTATTTCTTTCACTGCCTATGTACTGCCACAACCCAAAGGCTGACTTTGCTTTTCCTATGACTTGATGTGATCCATCCTGGTAGGTAAGGGACTCTCAAAAACTTCTGGACTACCATGGGCCACATGCACAGCTGCCACGGGAGCTCTCTCCACGTGCCCCATGCATACAGGCAGGGTCACTGTTGCCCTAGTGTCTTGTGTGTGTGTGAGTGGGACCCTACCTGGAGCAGGCTGCTGGGGTCTTCTGTGGCCTCAGGATCAAGGGAATGTTCTAGGACTTGATCACCAAGATCTTTTGCAATAAACTGCTCCTCTTTTTCTTTCAGCCATGGGAGGGGTCATTATCTAGTTCTTCCTGGAGGACACGGCCTGCCTGCTCCCTTAATGCCTCCTGCCATTTCTAGCCTTTGGCCACCATGGAGCCTGATTTTCCCCTTACATTCACCTTCTTTTCCTGGAGTTCTTTTGTCCTTCAGTGGTGGTGTACAAGTGTCGGGTACCAGTTTCGACAAGTATAGCATCTTCATGCTCTTTACTAACCTTTCTAACCCCCATACCCCTGCCCTGGTAAGTGGTATATGTGTCAAAACTGGTCCCTGACATACAAGAAGTGCTAGTGACATCAAATCTCAGAGCCATATACTCAAGCATGCACTCATATGCTATTGCAGTTTTTGTTCAATTTGTTTTAGGTATGTCTGTCTTTTAATTTTCAAGATCCCTGAAGCTATTATTATAACTTTTATTTAAAAGGTCACATGATATAGGGAAAAACAGGATATGTAATCAGACAGACCAGGATTTCAATCCTGTGTGATATTAAGTTCCTTAACTGCTTTGATCTTAAGTTTTACTTAATCAAGTAATTTATTTCACAAGACGGCAAGGTAAAAGATGGGATCAGTCACTTGACACAACACATGTGTTTGAGCACACTCCCTGTAAACGTTCTCCTTTCCCAAACTCTGATGCAGGAGATTAGCCCATGATAGTATTAGATAGAATCCTGCATCCCAACAAGTCCCCACAAGGATTTAGGACCAATGACTAATCTGAAGGTATGGGGTTCAGTCCCCTGGCCTCTCACCTGATAATTGCCAGTGGGATGAAGTACACCAGGAAGGCCACAATGGTCATGTACGGAGTCCAGTAGGAGTCATCTGGCCACAGTGCCCAGCACTGCACCTCACCATTGGAGAGCGTCCTTTTTCCGAATATGAAGAGTGTGGGGACAGAAAACAGGAACGCGAGGCTCCAGGCTATCCCAATGAGGACTTTGGCTTGCTTCTCTGCTTAGAGAAAAGAGAGAGATGCCTGGGCACCTGGGAACATGCTTGGAGACCACACAGGGTCCACTATTAGGGACTGATTTCTGAGAGCCACTGGGACCTGTCAGTGTCCCCAGAAGCCTCAGTTTCCTTATTAGTAAATGGATGTGACCCCTCTGCTGCAAGGTGCAGTTCCCACATGGGGGTGCAGGCTCACCTGCATCCCACTGTATAGAGCTGCAAGAAGATTCTTCTTTTAATCTTATTTAGCTGACTGGTACAATTTCCTCTCCTCATGTTTAATCTTGCAATTTCTTAATTAGCAGTCCAAATGAACACTTCTGCGTGTCTCCTAATTATATCTTTGTTTCTTGATCTGTGTTCATGTCTTTTTTTTTCAGTTGATGTTCTTAAGTCTTTGCCAAATTTGTCATAAGAAAGATATTAGCTCTTCATCTTTTTTTCTTTTGGTACAAATTTCCGCTTGTTCTCATGCTGCTGTTCATGATTTTTATTTGTATAAGTCGTTTAAGACCTTGATGAAGCGACACACGTGTTCCTTTACTGCTTCTGCTCTCAGTGTGATTCCTAGAGAGACCCTTTCCTATTACGATGATGGAAGGTTTGTCATTATGTTCTCCTAGTCCTTCATGTTTGAATGACTGGCTTTCCTGGCCCAACAGGGTCTGCTTTTAATTAGCTGTGACATGGGGAATTGATGTTTTCAGCTGGCTAGAGAGCTAGTCCAATTTTATGTATTAACAAAGCCATTCTTTAACAACTGATTTAAAGTTCTATTTGCTCTCTCCCTCCCTACCTCCCCCCCCCGTGTGTGTGTGTGTGTGTGCGTGCACGCAAATTCTTTGAGATGCATTATAAATGCATTACATATTGTCTCCAGTTTAGCTTTTGTCACATTTAAAAGATACCCGATATCCCCGTCTTTACAGTGAAATTTCAGTTCCTATACGTATACTAGAAGGTTAGGAGCCCATGAGGCCAGGTTTGCCTTGTGCCAAGCAGAGGGCAGCTAGCTGGTCCTGTACAGTGCTCACCACCACCCACTGATGGTTCCTGAGATGAGAGTGTCTTCATACATAGCATCTTAAGGTTACTTCCCCCATAAGTAGAGCTTCCATTCCTCCCACCTGGTCAGAGTGCAGAAGACAGGAACTGGATGTGGTTGAGCCTTCATGATGCCTCCACATCTTAGGACTGCCAGGTTCCCGAGCTTTGCCTCCCCTTCTGCCCTGTACACTGGACATCATCAAGAAACACTCCTAGCCCCACTCACTACTGAGAGCATCAATTGGAGGTGCTATGTTCTATCTCCAGTTTTCTTTCAGATTTCCTGGACCAAGGAGAAGTTTCTTTGTTTTCAAAAGTACTTTTCCAAGCCGGGCGGTGGTGGCGCACCCCTTTAATCCCAGCACTCGGGAGGCAGAGGCAGGCGGATCTCTGAGTTCAAGGCCAGCCTGGTCTACAAGAGCTAGTTCCAGGACAGGCTCTAGAAACTACAGGGAAACCCTGTCTCGAAAAACCAAAAAAGAAAAAAAACAAAAAACAAAAGTACTTTTCCAGTTTTGTGGACTTGGGGTAAGGGGAGCCAGGTGTTTGTTTCTTGAAAATAAAGACCATGAAAAGACAATAATCATTTCATCATAGGGTATGCCTGCTGGCAGGGCTTTAAGGAACTAGGTGGAAACACTTCCCAGAGGTGAACAGCCACAGAATGACACCACCAAGGATGTCCCTTATGGAGCCAGGATCAGGTAGCACTCCCCAGGTACCCAAACATTTTTCTATATTTGTGGACTCTCAAATGCATTAGGCAGTGATGGAAGAGGAGAAAGAGAACAAAGAGAAAAGAAGGAAAAGTAGGGCATAATTGAAGCAGGGAACAATATTAATCAAATATTAGCAAAAAGAATCCCACCCCATGAAAGGATCTTCATGAAAGAGTGCTTGCTCACCTCCTTGAAGAAACCTCATGGGGTAAACGATGGCGTGGTATCTGTCTATGCTGAGGGACACCAGGACGTAGGTAGAGGCATAGAGTAGGACAACCTAAGGACAGGAGCCAGAGGACACACGTGACTTCACCTGGGAGAGGACATGCACATAGTGTTCTTGCTATTTAGAAACCAGGGGATTGAACTAAGGTGCTGGAGAGGGTTGAGGTGGAGGCGCTGCCTGGCCCTCCCTGCTGGAAGCTGACCTGGGCTTCGCTGTTGAACTTTGCATTGCTCCTGATGATGAGTGAGAATGATCACAGCTTCCTCCATGTGTTCACTGGCTTCTAGGAAATTCCACATTTCAGCATCAGTCTTTCTTGACATTTGCCTGGTACACTTATCTATAATTGACTTTTAAAGCTAAACTAATTTCCTATGCCACAATTGACATTCCAGAATCATTAGAAACAAAAGTTCATTTGCCTTTTATTAGTGAGAGTGGCTGAGAGGTAACAGAAGGGTTCTGGTTCCCTGGAGTCTGCATGCTACTCCAGTCATTGACCCCAGCATCACCCTCAGAGAGCTCACCCCTTACTCTGGGGCTCTAGCAGAGCTGTATGAGGCCTAAGCTTCTGAGCCTTGCTTCCCTCCTCTGACTCTCCTTTGAATAACCTCATCTACACCCTCTCAATCCCTCGGGCACAGTCTTAGCTGTATTCTCTGTAGAGGAAGAAATTGGGATGCAAGTTAATATCTCTTCTGTGACAGGTTCATATTTAGAATATATCTAGATTAAATACATCAGGGAGTCTGATCTCAACGAAAATGTTCTGAGTAACTGAAGCCAATGAGATATTTCCTTTTGTGGATCCAATGTAGGGGCCACAGACAATGGAAGTGTAGGGCTGAGAGTTCGGCTTTCTCTTTGGTTATCACATTTGTTTGGAGTTTGTACCTTTGTTGTTCTTTTTGTAGCACAAACAAATTATAGTCCCATTATAACCAACTATAGTAGATCAGCCCATTGTAGTTGCTTCTGCTATGCAATTAAAGCTATTGCTACCTGAAATGTGGTCATGGGATAAAGCATTTGACAACACTAATTCTGTGAACTTCATAGCTTACCCTACTTTATACATGTTGAGAATACATATATGAGCCTCCAATTATGAAAAACCATCACACACACAGCCTGTCTCATACGGAGTGGGCTAGCTCTGTGCTGTGGTGGCTATGGTGCTGAACCAGAAGACCACGATCACCAGGATGTCCTATCACAGAGTCTAAAAATCACAGACTGGGTCGGGGACCATCTGCATAATTCTTTATTTTTTTTATCTCTATAACATAACCACAAATGCATTCCAGCTCTAATGTTGCAGAGAGAGGGCTGTAAAGAACAATCAGGAACTGCCACTCCCTCTCCTTTGGCACATCAAGAGAAATCTTAGTGTATGTGTGCAAAGAGTAACCAAGGGAGAAACTGAAAGAGTTTGATTAAGTTTAAAGGAAAATAGTCAAACCAATGAATGCCTCCATCGAGGCTGCTGTTTCTGTGTGGAAGTCATGGATTTAAAATCATCTGGGTTACCACACAGTGCCAAGAAGGTGGCATTGAAGGATGGGAAGGGGGACAGCAAGGAGGAAGATTGTGGTGAACAGTTTCTAAGAGTCTTGAACATCTGCGCTGTCTTGAGTGAGGTGGTAACATGGTTCAGAATCTGGGACAAGGGGAAAAGTGACCAAAAATAGATTTTCAGGGCTGCAGACAATATTCACAAAGGCAAGATTAGTGTTGAGACTCAACCAAAAGGAGTATTCAGCTTCGTGGCTGAAACATCTTCATGCATCTAGGTGGTGCAGCAAAACGAAATAAGCATATCTACGAGAAATACATTGCAAGTTATACTTCTCCATAAAAAAGCAAATGCCAGAAAATGTGTTCAGGGTTTTGAAAGAAAAGTTGTGATCCAAGAATCTTGTAAATTTCAGTTTGGTGCCAATGCACAGAACAGCTTTTTTTGGATAACTACGAAGGAAAGAAATATAACACCCCACACCTCCTGCCAAAGTCCTCAAGAGGAAACACCAGCTGAATAAAAACTATTTCAAAATTAAAAAGAAGGGATAAAATAACATTGCCTTGTAATAAAGGCATCAAAATACAAATGCTTACACGATGGTAATATAATGACGGAATATTCCAGGGAAGAATCTGGGGAGTGGTGTGAGGGGAGAGTGTAAAAAAGAGGCGTTGGTAAGTCCTCGCTTTGATATTTAGATAGTTCTCTATCTGCCTTTGATAGAGATGTTTCTAAAAAAGAAAGGTAAGTTATAATGAAGTGAACTTAAAATGGATAAAAAGGAATTCTTCTTTCTTCTGTGGTTACTGTAGCTACAAGTTTCATGGCTTAAATGTCAGTTCATTCTCTCACAGTTCTGGAGATCAGAAGTATAGAACAATTCTACCAGCCCCGTACCAAGATGCTAGCAGGCTGTGCTTCTTCTGGTGACTCTAAGGGAGAATCCATTCCCAGGGTGTGAGCTCCAGTAGCTGCCAGCACCTACCCTCATGGCCTACATTGCAATCCCATGCCCTGTGCTACAGGGTCTTCCCTCTTGTTGTGTGTCATGTCTGTATTTTCCTCTTAGGATTACATTTTAGGATTTCCTGAACTAATGTAGGATAATCCCACACTTGGAATCCTTAGTCACACATGCCAACCCTCTTTTTGTCATATCTGGTGGGTAGCGGGCGTAAGTTCCAAGGGTTAGGGTACAGATGTCCTGAGAGAATACTTTTTCAGCTTCCCACAATAAATAACTGCTTCTGAAGCAAACACTCAAAGAGCAAAACTTCCAAGGAAACAGTGGAAGTGAGGTACCGGAATAATACGAGGCACGTTTCCCATTGTCAATATAAACGGCTTGATGTCTTTCATTAAAACAAAGACATTTAAAACAAAGAACTTCCCCATGGTCTAAGTGTACTCTCTTCAGAATAGAAACCAATAAAAACCAAATGACATTGAAATTTATCATTAAAGCAGTGGTCAGGGGCATATCAAACAATTAGTATGATTTTAAAGGCCTTTATTAGAATGTACTGCATGATACCAATCAAATTCAGAGCTAGCTGCATCCCGCGTGACAAAGTGATAAAGGCTACCACACACGTGGCCGTAGACTACTGATAACTCAGATGTAATGAGTGATGTAACACTAAATAGATGTGACAAAAACAATGTGCAAGGCTTTCCAGCCAAACGGTCTAAAAATGCAAATAGGAAAAACTGAGCTCCACAGTACAGAATGCAAATGATCTAGACTCTCCATGACATCCAAAAATTTGGTCAGATACTGAATTGCCAACCACGGAAATTTTTCAGTAGGATCCAAAATGTAGGCCGCATTCAACTCACATATCTCAAGCAAGTGATGAAGCTGAAATAAGTAACACTTGAAAACTACCACTTGGAAACCTAAACATCTTCATAATTAACTCAAGCAAAGAAGGAAATCACAGTACAATTATAGTCAATTCATAAATGTCAACAATGGGAACTCTACCCACCAACAGCATATGGGGTGCCATTCTGAGAGCAGATGGCAGCCCGAGGACAAGTCTGCCTTTTTTGCCACCCCACCCCCAACTCTCACAGACGTGACCCAGGGAATGTGACATGCAGGGGATTCTACATGCAGGGAAGTGAAACTTAAATGCTGGAAGCAGAGAGACTTTACTCAGAAGAATGCCAGACTATGCCCATGTAAACTAGTATTCTTGGGCTGACTTTTAAATCATGCACTTGATGTATTAGAGAAAGTGTAGTTTTACAAAATCCTACAAATAGTACAGAGGATTCCTGTGTTACCCACATCACATTGACACATAGCCCTGGTGTTAATATCTGGCATTGGTGTGGCACTAAACTGATTCATCAGTCTTGATACGTTATCAATAACGAAGGTTCCGTCTTTGCCACTACATTCTGTGGGCTTTGACAGTGGCATGTGGTACAGAGTCACCATCAGCTTTATCGAGATGAGCATCACTGAACTAGCAATGCCCTAAGTGTGTCTCGTCATCCTTTCTTCCTACAAATCCCTGGCAACCATTGATTTATTTTCTTTGACACAGCTTTGCTTTGCTGAGGTTATGACACAGCTGAAGTCACATGGTGTTTAGCTGACCAATGGGCTCCTTCCCTCTAAACATGTGCTTTCCTATTTTTCCATGAGTTTTGGCATCTTGTTTTCATATTCCATGGGCATGATGTGCTTTGTTCATCCATTGAATTGTTGATGGACATCTCGGTTAGTACCAGTTTTTGTTGATTATTACTGGAGCTACAAAACTACCTTTATGCAGGTTTTTGTGTGAACATAAGTCATATACTCAATTCACAAATATCTATGATCATCATTTCCCAACTGTGTAGTGAGATTTTGCTTAACTTTGTAAGAACCCATCAAATTGGTTTTCACTTTTAGGTCTCTCAACAGCGAGTGCAAGTTCTTGTTAATACACATCCTTACCAATGTTTGGTATTGTTAGCTTCTCTTTAAGTTAGCCACTGTATAATACAGGAGTAGTGGTACCTTATTGTTCTGATTAGCAGTTCCCTAATGAAATGTGTGTTTGCCATTTTCAGTGGTGTTCCTATTTTTCCCTATTTTAAGAGGGTTGTTTTTATGTTGTTGTCCTTTAAATTTTCCAGTTATCCTATAATGGTTTTATAGTATCACATTTATGTTTGTGGCTCATATTGAATATTTTAAAAGGTAAAATATCTGTGTTTATGGTTTAATATTTTATTTTTAATGTAGACACCAGTATTTTACAGAACACCTCAGTGGTAACTACAGTGATTGTGACCAATTCTTTTCTGTGTAAAAACCATTAAAATTATTCTCAATATACAGAATTTGTGTTGCAATTAGCTACTTATGACCCTCATTTAAACTTTTTTTTTCAATTTTACATAATATTATTCAGTGACTATATAGAAATTTAAGGTATCAATCACTACACACCAAATTGGCTTACCTATTCCCCAGTGGGTGGGCATCTAGAACTTCTTGGCTTTCCTGCCTTTCTCCACTTTTCACACTGCCTATGGGGCTCATTCTTCCCCCTCCCTAGAGAGCCCCACAACATTCTCAGAACTCTGGATGATCATGTTGTTGCTAGGCCCATTCTCCTCTTTCATCTCAAACCCCAACCATGCCTCCTTCCCAGGACCCCAACAACCCACATTGCTGCTTGAAGTCTTCCACTTAACAGGACTCAGACTACTGTTATTCTTGGCAAAGCCGTTATTCTCACCTTCGCTGGGCACACTCATGTCACTGTCCCAGACTGGGGCTCAAGCCGTTCCCTGCAGAACTTTACCTCTTGCTTTGAAAGTTGAGCCCTACTTTTTCTTCTGTGGGAATGCCAGTCCCTCTTAGGGAGGGCACACTCTCCCCTCATTCTGGTCCTTGAAGTCCACCATCCAGGACCCCCTGAGTGATTAACTTGCTTGATGGGTAGAGTACTTGTCTACCCTGCCCCCTGGCATTCCATTCACACCATGTGAGGACCTGGGTGAAGCCCTGCTCATCGTGCAGGGAAATCCCTCACTACTCTCTGGCATTTCAATAAAAGATATATTTATTTTCATTTTATGGATACAGGTGTTTTGCCTTCATGTATGTCTGTGCACCCCATCCATGCAGTGCCTAAAGAGGCTAGAAGAGGGCATCATATCCTCTGGCACTGCAGTTACAGACATTTGTTAACTGCCACATGGGTGATGGAAGTCAAGCCCAGGTCCTCCAGAAGACCAGGAAATGATCTTCACTACAGAGCCCTCACTTCAGCCCTTCCCTCTGGCGTTCTAACTTCACTATTTTAGTGTCTGTATGGAGCATCTGCCTGCCACTTAGGAAGTGATTCCACCTGTCCCCTGGGTGGCACCATAAGGCTCTGTACCAAGGACAAGGCTACCTCCTCTACCCACTAGGACTCCTACTACTGACATCAGGATTCTGTGGACCATCTGCCGGTTTCCCCAGTCAGAAGCCTTATCTCTAATACCTGAGCTGAGTCACCCAGGCCCTCTGGCTTAGCAGTGCCTGGAGTAAGTAGTTGCTCCTCAGGTCAGAAGTCACAGTGCATCAACCCCAGTTCACTCTCCTCTCTGCTAACAAGCGCAAAGCACCTGCTGAGCAGGTAAGAGCCTGTGCCTTTCCCTAGCTGAATTAGAATTGCCTTAGCTACCGGGCTCACAACTCAACACCAGCTGGCCACTGGACTGAGTGTCATGTATATCCTAGCTATTCCAAACCCAGCAAAATCAGAATAACAAAAAACAAAAACAAAAACAAAACAAAAAAAAAAAAGCAGCCAGTTCAACACAGGTGGTCCAGAAACTCATATCAAGGCACAACACACTTTGATTGAGGAGCACAGAAGTCTGCCTCACACTGGTCAGGGAAGTTCCTTCATGTCAGCTAGCTTTTATATTGTGATGTTTGAAAGCACTATGGGGACTGCTGGGGAAGAAAACACATCAGGAGTTGTACTCAGCCTTGGCCCCTGCATGCTGCAATACTGACTTGTCAGGCCAGATGTGCCTACTGGTGCTACAGGAGTAACTAATGACTTTCTTATTGGATTTGATGCCTACTCTGCAGATGGAGATTCATACCTTAAACTGTAATCCTGGTCAAGAGTTCATGACTGTGGTAGCATAGAAACTGCTAGTGTTATTTTGCTAAATGGTTATGGCATTAAAGCCCCTGCTAAATATTTGTGCTTATATACATAGATGTGGGCTACTATCAACCTTGGTTAGAGAAGTTCCTTTTTGCAGTGGGTAGCAGTCAGTGGAGTGATGCATGACTTTCAAAGTACTGACAAGAAGAGACTTAATGCTCAGCCTCAACAGGCCATCTCCACCATCCCCTCAACTAGCCCCCACCCAGGCCTCAGGAAAGATCTTGGAAGGGGAAGCAGAAAGAACGTTAGATCCAGGGGAAGGGGAAGATTGCTGCCAAGTTCTGTCTTTTGAATATGGCATGGCTATCATAATCATGAGCTCACAGCAGCAAGGGCTGCCTAGACAAGACCTGATGAATCAGTCAAGTCTCACATAGACGTGGTAGATGATCTCCAGAACCCACTGAGAACTATTTGCAAGAGATAGTTCATGGGATAGGGAGAGTCATTCATTTTTGAAGATGTGACCACTGGTGGGATTCTGACACTCCAGTAGATGGCCCCCACATAGGTATATGAGAGGCAAGAAATAAAATCCATCTCTCTGGTTTCAACAGGAAATACATCTTAGTTTTAAGGACAGGTACCACTTTAGAGTAAAAAAATGGATTAAAGTACTTCACTCAAACGGGACCACAAAACAAGCAGGCATTACCTACCTGCCAAAATAGACTTCACACTAAAAGCAATGGAAGAGATAAAGTAGGTCAATTCATTGTAATCAAGGGAACAGTTAACCAAGAGGACATCACTATAACCAACAACCAATATATGGAGAAAGAGGTCAAGGACATACTTCATTCACAATAGACTCAAAGAAAGTAAAAAGACAATAAAAAAAAAAAAAAACCAAGAGAATGAAGCATCTCTTTCAACGTCGGAAGATAGAGATAAAGACACTAGAAAATGGAAAGACATCTCATGCTCATGGATTGATAGAATTAACAATGTGAAAATGACCATTTTACCGAAAGCTATTTATAGATTCAGTGTGATCCCAATTAGAATTCCATAATAGTTTTTCACAAAAATAGAAAAAATACTATCCTAAAATTTATATTCATATGCAACTGCATAAGACCCCATACAGCCAAACAATCTTGCAGTTAAAAAAATGCTGGAGGAATTGTAAATCTAGATCTTAAGATGTAGTATGTAGTATATATTTAAATTCATTTATATACTTATATAATATATATCTAAATATTTTTATGTAATATATATAGTGACTATGATTATTGAACTCTTTTGGCATTTTTGAAGTAAATTCCACTTGTATAAGATTGTGATCCTCAATATGCTATGGAAATTGTTTTTTCTAGCATCTTTTTGATTTTCTTGCACTTATGATAATAAGGGGTATGGGCCTCTTGGTTTTGTTTCCGGTAGTGCTTCAGATTTGTATGAAGCTAATGCCAGTCTTGTGAAGTGAATTTGGATGGTTTCCCTACTTCCCAAATTTTTGGAAAAGATAGATGGGTGCTAACTCTTTTTTTAAATATTTTGGAGAATAAATCAACAAAGACATCTGGGCCTGGGCTTTTTCTTGTTGGGGATTTTTTATTTTATTTTTCAGTCTGGTGTTCATTATTGCTCTCTTTAAACTTTCTATTAATCGATTACTTCATCTTTGTACCTCGTGCATTTCTTTTTTTTTTTTTTGGTTTTTTCGAGACAGGGTTTCTCTGTAGCTTTGGAGCCTGTCCTGGAACTAGCTCTTGTAGACCAGGCTGGTCTCGAACTCACAGAGATCCGCCTGCCTCTGCCTCCCGAGTGCTGGGATTAAAGGCGTGTGCCACCACCGCCCGGCTACCTCGTGCATTTCTAAGAGTTTATCAGTTCCTTCCGTGTGATCTGATTTGTTGGCAAATATTGATTCATAGTTGTCTCGGGATTGTTGGTATTTCTGTGATATTAGTGGTAATGTTTTCTATCTAACCTCTTATTCTACTGATTTGAATTTCTATCTTTGTAAATGAAAATGATGAATTTAATTTGTCCTTCCACAAAAAAGGAACTCAGTTCCGTTGATCTTCCCTACACTTTGTTTATTCTCCAGTCTTCTTCACCATTTCCTGTTTCAGCTTGCGTCCTTCCTTCTGCTAAGTTTGGATTGAGTTTGTTCTTTCCTTTCCTGTTGAGGCACCAAACCAGACTATGCGTTTTGTTTCTCTCTTCTTTCTGAGTACAATTTATTGTTGCTAACACCCTCCTCCTCACTGGTTTTAAAATATCCTTAGGTAAGTACCCAATGCATTTTAATTTGTTTCAAAAATCTCTAAACTTCCTTTTGAACTTTTTAAAATCCCTAGGTTATTTTGAAACTTTTTTCCCCTTACTGACTGCCTTCTAGTTTTCTCCAGTGCAGCTGGGAAAGTTCTGTGGTTTCATTGAGACTTTCAGTTTATTAAGACTTGGTTTGAGACATCCGTGCTTTGAATGTGATTGATCTTGTGACTGTTTTCACACTGCTAATGAAATTTTCCTTGAAGTTTTTGCTTTTCTATTCTCAGATTTCTGTGTGATCCAGTTTTGACATTCTGGATGTTATTATTACTTATCACTTAGCTTCTGAACTTCATTTCACTGGCCCTATTTAATGTAGCTTTTATGTCACATCTTCACGTGGCACACTCACTCACAGGAACTCCTCAGGAATGAGTTCATGGTTTGTAATGTTTATGGAACATGAGACATTCTCTCTTGCTCCTTTTCATATTTCATATATTTGCTGGAAACACTCCAGAAAACCAGCAGTTTCGAAGTCATCAAATTTTCATTTATTCATTTCTTTACTTGTGTATCTAAATTGATATTTTTAAATTTATGGTTCCCAGTGTGCCAGGAACTGAACTGGGGTCCTCTGAAGGAGCAGGCTGTGATTTTAACCACTTAGCAATCTCTAGCCCCTGATAATAATGCCTTTGTTAAAAAAATCAGATTTTGATTTGCAAGTATTCCTCCATCTTATAGGTGGTTTCCTTACTTTATTGTTTTGATTGATAAGCAGAAACACTTCCTAGGTTGATATCCCCATGTATCTGTTTTTGTTTTGATAGACAGAAACACTTCCTAGGTTGATATATCCCATGTGTTTGTTTTTGTTTTTGTTACTTGTGCTTCTAAGACCATACTGAAAAAATTTTCATATAGACAAATCTCATGGAGAGTTCTTTGTCTTATTTTTGTAGTTTTACAATTTTAAGTCTTCCGTCTAAATTTTTAATGCATTTTGAGTTTACTTGCGTGTTTGATGGGAGAAAGAGGACTGATTTCTTTCTTTGTCACACCCACTTTCACCAGTGCCATTCTCTGTGGAGCATAGTCTTTCCTCTTTATGTGTTCCTGGCATTGTTACTGAAAACCAGTTGAACACAAATGCTTTTACTTTGATAATGTCTACTTGGTCCTACCAGTCTATACATCTGGTATCATGGAAGTACAATACATTTTGGTTCTTAGAGCTTTATCAATATTTTAAAAGCTCAAATATAATTACATCACATACCCCTTCCTCTACTCTCTCTTATTCCTTCCACTCCCTCTTCTTTAGCCACTGTAGTCTTGTATACATATAAGTACATAAGCACATTAATTAGCCCCTCTGAGTCAGTTCAGTGCTGCCTGTATGTGTATGTTCCCTAGGATAGCCACTTGATATTGAATAATAAATTAGAGGGTATATTCCTTGGGAAGGCTGATTCTCCCTCTCTCAGCAGTTGCTGATTGCTTGTAGGTCTTCATAGAGGGTGGTAGTCCCATTCAATTCCTTCATCTGCAGTGGGGTGTGAACTATTGTTGGAATTTTTCAGGTCTTCTTCAGACAGCCATTATTTGGTTTTCATGGGTGTAGCTTCCTTGTCATAGTTAGAATGTACGATCTCACAGGACCATCTAGTCCTCTGGTTCTAATTATCTTTCTGAATCTTCTTCTAAATTGCAAATGTTCCCTAAGTCTTACATGTAAGGTTGTGTTGTAGATGTATCCTTTGGGGCTGGGAATCTACCATTAGCTGTTCTCCACATTTGATTAGTTGGGTATTTCTGTAATGTTTCTTTATGACAGAAAAGAAGTTTTTTGATGAAGTGTGAGATCTAACCATATCTAACCTTTTCTGAGGTCATAAGAATAAGTATTTAGAGGATTCATAGTTCTTGTTTTTTAAAAAAAGGGATGGTGGTGCTGTGGGACAATGGTCTTGTACCCTGTAAAGATTTGTCATTTGTACTTGTTTAATAAAATGCTGGTTGGCCAGTAGCCAGGCAGGAAGTATAGGTGGGGCAACCAGAACAGGAGAATTCTGGGAAGAGGAAAGGTTCAATCTACAATCATAACCCAGACAGAGTGGAAGCAAGATGAGAATTACATGCTGATGAAATGTATCAAGCTATGCAGATAACACAGACAAAGAGTTATGGATTAATGTAAGAATTAGTTGATAAGAAATCATGATCTAATATGCCAATAAGTTGTGTGGTTCTTTGGGATTGAATGGTTGCAAGACAGGGTGGGACAGAAACCTCAGTCAATAGTGGCACACACCTTTAATGCCAGCAGCCACGCTAGTTAGCTGTAGAGGCCTGGCAGTGGTGGTACATGCCTTTAATACCAGCAATATAGAGGAATATGAGGCAGGATGAGACAGGAACTGGCTCTCTTATCAATCTGAAAATTTCATAGAGGTAAGAGTTCTCTAGTGGCTTGGTTGCTTTACTTTTCTGAACTTCAGTTTGAACCTCAATATCTGCTTTTAGGTTTCTATTATTTGTGTTACAGTTTGCAAGTTTAAAATCTTAGATTAGGCACATATACAAAAAAGAAGTCTTCATAGCCAGGTCTCATCACATAAACACAAATAATGAAAAAGGCCAAGACAGTATATTTTCCCCAAATACATCATTGCTACAGAAATTTTCTTCATTGAGAATTACCTAAATGAATTAGAGGATGCAGAACTCAAAAGAACAACCATAAGCCTCATCAAATAATTCAAGGAATTAGAAGAAGACACAAATAGTTCAATGAACTTAAAGAGAATAGTAGTAAATGCCCAGGGGATTTCCAAGAAAATACAAATATAAAGATGAATGAATTGATGGAGAAAATCCAGGATTTGAAAACTGAATTCAATAAAGAAACAGAAATATCAAAGAGAACTCAAACAGATAGGAAGATGCAACTGAAAAACTCAGTAACAAAATGGGGGATGTGGAACCTGAGTCAGCTATCTCCTGTAACTAGGCAAGGCCTCAACCTATAGTTTATCCTTTCTTCAGAGTGTTCTGGGCTGGAGTCTAGCAGAATAGTTATCCTAGAGACCCAAAAGACTACCAGCTGATGGGAACAGATGCAGAGACCCTCAACCAAACATCAGGGAATTCTGCAGAGAAGTGGGGAGGAAAAATCTGAGAAACGAGAGTGATCATGGGCACCATGAGAGCATGGTCCACACATTCAACTGACCAGGATTCATGAGGGCTCACAGATCAGAGAGCCTGTGAGGGTCTGACCTAGACCCTCTGTATATACGTTATGGCTGAATAGCTTGGTGTTCTTGTGGAATTCCTAACTGAAGCAGGGGTGGAGGGGAGTTGTCTCTGTCTATTTTGTCTACTTGCCTCCTACAGGGTTGCCTTGACTGACCTTGATGTGATGGTACCTGCCTGGTCTTACAGTATCTTGTTATGCCATGCTTGGTTGAAGTCCCTGGGAGTCCTGCTCTT
This sequence comes from Arvicola amphibius, assembly GCF_903992535.2. Taxonomy (NCBI): domain Eukaryota; kingdom Metazoa; phylum Chordata; class Mammalia; order Rodentia; family Cricetidae; genus Arvicola; species Arvicola amphibius. The sequence goes on along the minus strand of NC_052049.1, from coordinate 92,677,182 downwards.
TTCAGATGATAGATAGATGGGGAAGGAGGTTCTGGGGTGGAGAGAGGAGGTGGGGTGGGGAACTAGAGGAGGGAAAGGAAAGGAAGCTATGTTTGGAATGTTATATATGAGAGAAGAATTTAAAAATGTCACAGAAAATAACTGGGATTAGACAGAGAAAGCTTAAAAGAATTTCTTAAAGTTGGCATCTGATGGCTGCTTATTTGACATAAAAGTGACCAGATTCACCATGGGCACAATTCTGCCTGCCTATAATACTTGTAATAGCAATTCTGAGTGTTGTACAGGCAAGAGTGCAGTTGCTGTCTCTAAGAAGCTTCGGTGATTTACAGGGTTTTTAAGCAATGTTTTAAAGACTAAAAAGTAAGAAATAGTGTTGAGTTGCTCCCTTCCTATCCCTAATTTCTTGAATGCTTCAGACCGAAGAGAGGATTAAGTACAGCGAGGAGACTCTAGATGGAAAACCAATGAAGACAGGACTACTGAAGCAATAAGACAACTAAAAACACAAGCAGCAAAACAAAACAACGTCTGACACCAACAGCTTTCAATAACATTAATGGCTTCACCTCTTCGATTTAAAACACAAGCTAGTTGATTGGGTTGAGAAGCAAAATCTGTCTTTATATTGTCTCTAAGAAACTCATCTTAATTTGAAAGATAGGTACTACATAAAAGTGAAAGGATATAGAAATGTATTCCAAATAAATGGAATTGGGATGCAGGCAGATGTTATTATTCTTATAGATAGCAAAAGAGACTTCAAACTAAAAGTAACCAGAAGAAATACAGATGATCAGTTCACTCTAATCAAGGGGACAGTTACCCAAGACATACAATCCAAAGCTAAATATATATATATATATATACACCAAGCTCTGGTGCACCCAATTTCATAAAAGTGCAGTATTAAAATTAAAGACTCAGATTAACACTAACCTGCTAATAATAGGTAACATTACCATGTATTTTTTCAAATTAAGCAGTGTAACAGATGCAGCTCTTATCTCCTTGTTCAATATTGATTCATCTATTTGGAGTCTTTTTGATTTTATATGTATTATAGTTGTGTTTTCTATTTGCATGAGAAATGTGGTTGGAATTCTACTTGGATTACATTGAATCTGTAGATCATTTAAAGCAGTTTACAAAAAAACATTTCCCTCCTTCTGCTCTTCAACTGGACCTTGGGAGTTCAGTCCAGTGCTCCTATGTGGGTCTCTGTCTCTATCTTCATCCATTGCCAGATGAAGGTTCTATGGTGATATTCAAATAGTCATCAGTGTGACTATGAGAAAAGGCCAGTTCAGGCACCCTCTCCTCTTCTGCCCAAGGACCTAGCTGGGGATATCCCTGTGGACACCTGGAGACCCCTCTAGAGTCAAGTCTCTTGCCAACCCTAAAATTGCTTCCTTAATTAAGATATTTTTCCCTGCTCCCATATCCACCCTTTCTCCATCTCAACCATCCCACTCCCCCAATCTCTCCCCAATCCGTCCCTCCTCACTTCTCTACCTACTCTCCCCTTACGCTACCCCACCCCACCTCCATGCTCCCAACTTTTGCCTGGTGATCTTGACTGCTTCCAACTTCCAGGAGGATCTATGTATGTTTTTCTTTGGGTTCACCTTATTACTTAGCTTCTCTAGAATCACAAACTAAAGGCACAATGTCCTTTGTTTATGGATAGAATCCACTAATGAATGAGTACATACCATATTCATCTTTTATCTCACTCAGGATAGTGTTTTTTTTTTATTTCCATCCATTTACATGCAATATTCAAGATGTCATTTGGTGTAGGAGGCCCTTCTGTGTTTGTGTTGCTTTCATTGGTTAAATAAAGAAACTGCCTTGGCCTTTTGATAGGGCATCACTTAGATAGGCGGGAAGACAGAACTGAATGCTGGAAGGAGGAAGGCACACAGAGAGAGCTACTGTGAAGTCACCAGGTCAGAGAAGCTGAATCTTTTCCAGTAAGCCACGACCTCGTGGTGACACACAGATTAACAGAAATGGCTTAGATCAGGATGTGAGAGTTGGCCAAGAAGAGGCTAGATATAATGGGCCAGGCAGTAATTAAATTAATATAATTTTTGTGGTTATTTCGGGGGTTAAGTTGCTGGGTGGCAGGACGCAGCCCGCCGCCTCCTCCTACAGTCATTGTTGTTTTTTACCACTGAGTAGAACTCTAATGTGCATATGTGCCACACCTTCTTCATCCATTCTTCCACTGAGGGGCACCTAGGTTGTTTCCAGGTTCTGGCTATTACAATAGTGCTGCTATAAACATAGTTGAACAAATGCTTTTACAGTATGATTGGGCATCTCTTGGGTATATTCCCAAGAGTGGTATTGCTGTATCCTGAGGTAGGTTGACTCCCAATTTTCTCAGAAATAGCAACACTGATTTCCAAAGTAGTTGCACAAGTCTGCATTCCCACAAGCAATGGATGAGTGTTCTCCTTTCTCCACGTCCTCTCCAGCATAGGTTGTCATTGGTGTTTTTGATTTTAGCCATTCTGGCAGGTGTAAGATAGTATCTCAAAGAGAAGAAGGAGGGAGAATATGAGCAAGGAAGTCAGGGCTGTGAGGGGTTGGTCCACCCACTGAGACAGTGTGCCTGATCTAATGGGAGCTCACCAAATCCAGCTGGACTGGGACTGAACAAGCATGTGATCAAACTGGACTCTCTGAATGTTGCTGATAATGGGGACTGACTGAGAAGCCAATGATAATGGCACTGGGATTTGTCTCTACTGCATGTACTTGCCTTTTGGGATCCTAGTCTGTTTGGATGCACACCTTCCTATGCCTGGATGGAGGGAGGAGCGCCTTGGACTTCCCCCGGGGAAGAGTACCCTGCCCTCTCTTCCGACTGGAGGGTGAGGATGAGAGTGAGTGGGGAGTGGGAGGGAAATGATAGGAGGGGAGGAAGTGGAAATTTTGAATAGCATTATTTATAAAGCAATAAAATTAAAAAAAACAAAGAAAACAAAAAACCCCATTTCTTCTGATCCATGGCTGTTAACTATCTTTCTATCTACTTATGTCGTATTTAATTTCTTTTGTCTTTAACTTATTTAATTGTAGAGTTATAATTTCCAGTTTGTAGACCTGACAGGTACTTATTGAAATATATACCTCCATGTTTGGTATACTGCTGTAGTTATTATAAGTACAGTAGTTTCCATAATTTCTTTTTTTATGTAGATATGCCTCACATTTTGTGTTTTGATTTTATATTCTGCAAAATTTGGCTTTATTTATTAATTCTAACCTTCTGGTAGGCTCTTTAGAGGCATTTTTGCTTCTGCATGCCTAATTTGGAAGCTTTTACTTCTTTCTGTTGGCAGCCTTTTTAGCTGAGTGGAAGCGGCAAGGCTGGCATCCTTGTCTGTTGCTGACCTCGGAGAAGGAACAGTGCACAGTCGTCACTGTTGATTGTGGTGTTAGCTGTGGCCCTGACACACACAACATTTCTTGTGTTGAGTTGCTTTCTTCCTACTCCTAATTTCTTAAACTTCTTTTAGTCATGAAAAGACTTTTTCAGATGTCTCAGTCAAAGGCAATAGCTTTGGGCCACCCCCATTCCTGACAACTGCCCAGTCCAAGGTGTGCACTTATTTTCTGAGGTCTTAGGAATATGTGATAGATTTTCAAGGCTCCTATAATGTGTCACTACTCAGCTTATGTTTTAGCATTTGTTTCATTTATTGGTTTTCTCAACGGTTATCTCATAGCTTACATCACTTTCCTGTAATTGTTTTGGACGAATACCCAGAGAGAAAGAGGTTTTACAAAGAAAAATATCTGAGTGAGCCTTGCAAGTCTGGTCCTCTGAAGAATTGCCAGCTGCTTGGAATAATGGCAGCTCTCTGGGAAATCACTTTGCAAGGCTCTATCCATGATCTACTCTCTTGATGCCTGGCAGAATGCTTCCCTGCGAAGGAAAGCTGTTAATACTCAAGGATATCACAGAAACAGACAAAGCTCAGTTTCCTCCAGTCAGCTGGGTTTTCTCTTTGGTGCTGTTGCAAGCCTTTGGTGAATCTGCAGAACCCTACAAGACTTCATTCCGGCAGCTTGCCAACATTCTCCTCTGCCATCATAGGAGAGAATCATTGGAATTTTCCTGCCAAGATGTATCTTATATACTATTATTTTAGTAATTGTTAATAAAGAAAATTGAAGAAATGTTTTTGGTATGGGTTATCAGTCACAGCTTAAAGTTGGTAAATAAGAAAAACAGGGTGAATTACAAATGCACTTTTGGAAAGCAGCATGGTATATGTGGTGGCCAACCTCCAACAGGTCCCCAGTAGCTGTCTTCTCTTGCTTTCAGTCTCTCCAGTGGTTCCCTTCTTCCCCATAAAGAATCAGAGTTGCCTTGTGTGCCCAAGAGAAAAAATGTGGAGGCCATGGTGTTGAACTACTGAGACAATTACGTGAAGTCCATTGACACTTCTCTTTTGGTCACCAGGACAAACTGCTCTTGGGAAGTCCAGTTGCTGTATTGGGAGGATACTACTGAGCACCCAGCGGAGGCCACACGTTAGCCACTGGTTACATAAGTGAATCGTCTGGTCCCAGATAAGCCCTACAAAGGCCCAGTGCCATGAATCATCTCATGGATTCTAGCCTAAGAAACCTATTTCTGAGTTTTTGACTAATAGACACCATGAAAGGATAAATACATATCATATTAGGCAACTAAGTTTGGTTATAATTTGCTCTTCAGCAATCAATTACTATTATAGTAATAGAATAATCAAAATCAGCTCTCTTCACAAAAATAGTCTCCACAAGAAGGCAGAAGACATTTTTCATAGAAGCATTGAATATTGATGACTGCACCCCCGGCATGCCCAACGGGTTCATACCAAATTCACTCTAACAAAACACCACCCCTCTGCAGTGACTCCTTTCAAAGTCGTATTCAGAGCATAAAGAAGAATAGCACAGCTATTCTCATTTGTTTTCCCACAAAGAAACAAATGTTACCAAGACTCAAAAGTAATAAACTGAATGAAACCATAATCTTACTTTGAAGATGTATGCAGATATCCTAAAATTCCTAGCAAGTGGACTCTAAGAGCGCAGTGTTTCCCAGATATGCTGTTATTTTTCTGTAGATCTGAGATAATTTAGACCTGAAGAACTGCACTAGAAACGGAGTAATGGGATTTAACTGTAAGTTCAGAAGAACAGGGTTTCTAATTGAGCCCACCATTTACCGATTGGCTGGACTGGCTGGCGCCAGTTAACTTCAGGGGTTGACTGGTCTCTGTCTCCCCACTGCTGGCATTACAGATACACATGACCTTGCCCAGCTTTTATGGGGATGTTGGGGATACAAGCCCAGTAATTTCCTCATGCATGCATTGCAAGCCCTTTACCCACAAAGCCTTCTTCTAAGGCCTATTCAAATCATCTTATGCTATACTGTAAATCACATATGCATATTATCCACATATTTAGTTTATATTAAAGCATATCAGCAGGCCCTATGTGTATTTAAATGTATTTTGTATTTCAAATGTAAATATGTATTTAAATGTACTTTATAGCAAAGAATAAGACATAGTAAGTATCAGTTATAAAATATTTGAAGGCTAATAACTTATAGGTATTCAAATGCTAATAGATATTTAAGAAAGTGAGTTTATGTGGTAATTAGGTGGTTAATATTTATTTTGTAGCCATTTGTTAACGTTTTCCTGGAAGAAGAGTCTGAGCGATAAAACAGTAAGCATTGAGAGATCTGTGGGGTAGTATCGAGCTATAGCAGGTCGCAAGGGTTACTGCTTACCACTGTTTTCATTCAGTGATGTACTTATTATTTTAATTGTTGCTTTGCATATGCATTATTTGTAGCAAAAGAAACCTCCATTTTTAGAAATTCTAGAATTTCACCTAGAATTCCTTTCTTTTCACCTAGGAAGGAGGGAGTGACGGGTTGCACATGAACACAGGTTTAGTAGTAATTTCCTGCATGCTATCCCCAGAGCTGATGTTGGCCTCAGTGTAGCTCCTCACACTGGGAAGGTGATTTCCATACCTGCAAATAGCGGACAACTCTGCAAACCAGGTCGGGGGCCATGAAGTCTCCAGTGAATCGCCAAATAATGTCTGTCAGGATGTTGATCAGTCCTGTGAAGGAGTCTAACAAAAAAACACAAGTTTCAATCTCTCCAAAATTTGTGGATACACGGCAGTGAAAACAAACTCCTGGGTTGGTTTTGTTTTCTCTCAGCTTAGCAGATGGCGACAGAAGAAAAGTGAGACAGGAGCTCCTTGTCTTTAAATAGCAGAGCTTGTTTGCGCCTAGAAGGGATTTCAGCTGTGACTGAGGAGGAATCAATAGTCCCAGGAGAGGGCCTTCCGTTCTAATGCTGTGAGGGGGCTCAACAGCAGACAAAGCTGAAGACAGCAAATGCATGCAAAATTCATCTCTGTCCTGCACAGAGTGGGCCATAATCTCCCTGCCTCTCTGACATGGGAGAAGACAGACTACTGCAAGTTTTGAATCTTTATCTCATAGAACTCTTTATAATTTAGTCGTCATTTTTTTTTAGAATTTCATACATGGATACTGTATTTACACAATTTCCTCCTGCTCCCATTTCCAATTCCCCTCATGTTCCCTACCTGTCAAATTCATGTTCTCTTCTTAATTTTTATTGTTTTTATGAGCATGCGCACACACATACACAAACCATACCGAGTGCGTTCAGTGTTCTTTGATTATATATGTATAGACTTGATAACTTATCAGGGGCCTAATTCCATTGGGAAAACTTGTTTTTCTCTCTCAGAAGCCATTTACTACTATAGTGTTGTAGAATCAACTTGCCTTCCTTGTAAGAAACCATTCTATACACTTAGATCTTAGTTAAGAAAATCTCTTTGATAATATAACTTGCATCCAGCTCTGGCCGGTGCTCATAGGAGTTGGCCTGGACCAGAGAGTTCTGCTAGCTTATAGAGGTTTAGACTCCTGCTTTCAACATATTTCATCCTTAAGTCTCTTTCAGGTCCGGGTTACTCTGTTTCTACAGTCTAAACTGAGACTGAATGTCTGCTCACTTGGGTAGATGAGAGATTTATAGAGCAAATGTATTTCCATAATTCCATAAGCGCACCAGAATCTCTCTTTTCAAACGGTTGTTGCCTGGGTTCATCTTGCTCACCTGGCAGAATTATGCTTTGTCTGATAGGAACAGAGGGAACTTAATAGGAGACAAGGACTTACTGGTGGCTGTGACCCAGAACTGCCCCCTTGTGTTGATGGTAGAGGCATATTCTTTGGTCTAAGGATGGACCTAATGGCTAGTAGTAAGTCAAGGTTGTCTCCTAGAAGTCAGTCTTGGTGAATAAACATTAGCAGAAACTTCCTTTGCAACACCACACTTCAATTATTGTATACACAATTCTTTACAGTGTCTAACAAGCTTGGATAGTGCACTATCATCTGCCATGGCCACTGGAGGTGACATTCTGTAGCTAAGCTCTTCGTGTCATTTCATATTTCATAATCAAGTGGACTGGTTTGAAAGAAAATGACCCTAAACGGAGTGGCACTGATAGGAGGTGTGGCCTTGTTGAAGCAAGTGTGTCACTGTGGGGGTGGGCTTTGAGGTCTCTTGCTCAAACTTCCCTCAGTGTTACTTTTAGTTGACTCCCTGTTGCTTCTAAGTCAAGATGATATAAGACTCTCAGTTCCAGTACCACATTTGCCTGCATGCTGCCATGTTTGCTGTCATATTTCCCAAGATAATGATAATGGACTGGACCTCTAAAACTTAAGTGAGCCCCCTCAATTAAATGTTTCCACTTAGTAGTGTTGCTATGGTTATGATATCTCTTCATAGGAATAAGAACCCCAACCAGGACAGTCTGTTTGTGAGTAAATCCTTTATAGCATCATAGGTTTATGAGTTTATGTGTGAATCCTTTATAGCATCAATTTTACTTCTTGGAGACCTCCTGCATCAACAGTGCTTCATCTATGGGTGATGAAATACTTGAAATATTGAAACTTAAACCCAAGTCCTCACAAATGCTAGGAATGTGCTCTAACACTGAGCTACATACCAGACCCTAATTTACTTTTTATTAAAATATATTAGTTGTTTAAAATAATGGGTCTCATCATTTCACTTTCAAACTTGCGTATTCTATACTGTAATAATATCTATACCTGTTTTATGCCAATATCAAGCTGTTTTGATTACTATAACTCTGTAATAGAGCTTGATGTCAGGGATGGTAATGCCTCTAATCAATGGAATAGAATTGAAGACCTGGATGTTAATCCACACACCTATGAACACCTGATTTTTGACAAAGAAGCTAAAATTGTACAATGGAAAAAGAAAGCATCTTCAACAAATGGTGCTGGCATAAATGGTTGTCAACCTGTAGAGGAATGAAATATTAGATTCATATCTATCGCCCTGCACAAAACTCAAGTCCAAATGGATTAAAGACCTCAATATAAATCTGATCACACTGAACCTTATAGAAGAAAAAGTGGGAAGTAGCCTTCAATGCATGGGAACAAAAGACCACTTCCTAAATATAACCCCAGTAGCATAGACAATAAGAGCAACAATAAATAATAAACAATATTAAACAATAAATATCAGGACCTCCTGATACCGAGAAGCTTCTGTAAAGCAAAGGACACAGTCAATAAGACAAAAAGGCAACCTACTGAATGGGAAAAGATCTTCACCAACCCCACATCAGACAAAGAACTGATCTCCAAAATATATAAAGAACTCAAGAAATCAGACATTAAAATTCTAAATAACCCAATTTAAAAAAAATGGTGTATTGTACTAAACAGAAGAATTTCAAATAGCCAAAAGATACTTAAGGACATGTTCAACTTCCTTAGCTATTAGGGAAATGCAAATCAAAACAGCTCTGAGATACCATCTTATACCTGTCAGAATGGCTAAGATCAAAAAACACTAATGATAGCTTATGCTGGAGAGGATGTAGAGAAAGGGGAACACTCATCCATTGCTGGTGGGAATGCAAACTTGTACAACCACTTTGGAAATCAGTATGGCAGTTTCTCAGAAAATTGGAAATCAACCTACCTCAGGATTCAGCAATACCAATCTTGGGCGTATATCCAAAAGATGCTCAATCATACTACAAAAGCATTTATTCAACTATGTTCATAGCCACATTATTTGTAATAGCCAGAATCTGGAAACAACCTAGATGCCCCTGAACTGAAGAATGGATGAAGAAAGTGTGGCACATTTACACATTAGAATACTATTCAGTGGTTAAAAAAATGACATCTTGAATTTTGCATGCAAATGGATGGAATTAGAAAACACTATCCTGAGTGAGGTAACCCAGACCCCCAAAAATGGATATGGTATGTACTCACTTATAAGTGGATACTAGCCATAAACAAAGGACATTGAGCCTATAGTTCATGATTCTAGAGAAGCTAAGTAATAAGGTAAACCCAAAGAAAAAATATATAGACTTACCTGGAAATTGGAAACAGGCAAAACTGCCTGACAAAATTGGGATCATGAGGGCAGGGGCTAGAAGGAAGGGGAGAAGGGGAGAAGGGCAGGGTTGAGGAGAACTTGAGGGAATGGAATAGTCAAGATGGAGGAAGGACAGATATGAGAGCAAGGAAAGATATATCTTTATTGAAGGAGCCATTATGGAGTTAGCAAAAAATATGGCTCTAGAAAAATTCCCTTGAATCCACAAGGATGACCCCAGTTAAGACCCTAAGTAATAGGGGGAGGGTGCCTGAACTGGCCTTGCCTTGTAGTCAGACTGATGATTATCTTAAATATCATCATAGAACCTTCATCCAACAACAGATGGGAACAGAGGCAATGAACCACATGGGAGCACTGTGCTGAGCTCCCAAGATCCAGTTGAAGAGTGGAAGGAGTGAGAGTATGAGCAAGGAAGTCAAGACCATGAGGGGTTCACCAACTGAGACAGTTTGCCTAAGTTAATAGGAGCTCACCAACTCCAACTGGACTGGGAGTAAATGAGCATGGGATCAGACTAGTCCCTCTGAATGTGGTTGACAGTTGGGGCAGACTGAGGGGCCACTGACAGTGGCACTGGGATTTGTCTCTACTGCATGTACTGGCTTCTTGGGATCATATTCTCTTTGGATTTATACTTTGCTCAGCCTAGAAGTAGTAAGGAGGGCCTTGGACTTTCCACAGGGCAGGGAGCATTGCATTCTTTTAGGATTGGAGGGTGGTGGGGTGGGAGGGTATGTGGAGGGAGTGGGAGGAGGGGAGAGATTGGGAATTGGATTGGTATTTTTTAAAGTAATAAAATATTGTAATAAAAAATCCATACCTGTTTTTATCTCTTGGCACATCTCTCTATGAAGCTTATTCACATTTTAAAATTTCTCATTTAACTCATCATTACATTTTTATGCCCCCTTCAAACACAGACTCAACACATGAGAGAATACATAGTATTTGTCTTTCTGTGTCTGGATTATTTTAATTAACAGGACTATTTCTGGATACATATATATTCCCATAAGTGATATTTTGGTTTTTTATGAATAAACTGATATTGGTAAATATAATGCATATATGCACCACACTGAGAAATCCATTTCTCCATTGATAAATACCTAAGCTAGTTCCATAAGTGGGCTTTGTGCACAGAATCACAATAATGTCCACATATTTCTTCCATATGCTGACTTTGATTCCATTATGTATATACTCAAAACTGACAAAGGGGGTTATATTATGGTTTGTTTTAGTGTTTAAGGTTCATTTCCGTTGTGATAAAATATCTTAAAAAAAGAATAACTTAGTGGAGGAAGGATTAATTTGCCTTCAATTCCAGGTTCAATTATCTTTGAGGGGCAATCAAGGCAGAAATTCATGCAGCTAGTCTATTCATATCCACAGTCAGGGGAAGAGAGAGTGAGCACAGTTCTGCTTCCTTGTAGCTTCTGCTCAGCTGGCTTTCTCCACTCTTATGCAGAGCTTAGCCCATAAAAAGGATCCACCTACATTTAGGATGAGCCTTCTTCCCACCCCACCTAAAAATCCCCTACAGTTCTCCATAGATGTGCTTACAGGCCCACCTGACCTGACAATTCTTCATCCTAGACTCTCTTGCTAGGTGGTTCTAGGCTATGGCAAGTTGATGTAAAGCCAATTATCACATTTAGTTTTTGTTGAACCCCCACACCCACCCCCACACTGATTTCTATAGTAGTGGAACTAATTTATATTCCTACCAGACATGTATAAGAGTCCCTACCCCCTCTCTCCTCCCACTCTTGGTTGCTTAAAACAGGTTTTCTCTGTGTCACCTTGGCTGTACTGGAACTTGCTCTGTAGACCAGTCTGACCTATGACCAAAAACTCACAGAGATCTAATTGTTTTGCCTCTTGAGTGCTAGAATTAAAGGAGTGCACATGCCTGTCACCACTAATAGGGTCCCTTATCCTTGAATCTTGGAAACATTTATTGTTTTTTCCTTCCTTCCTTCCTTCCTTCCTTCCTTCCTTCCTTCCTTCCTTCCTTCCTTCTTTTCTTCCTTCCTTCTTTTCTTCCTTCCTTCTTGTCTTTTTCCTTCCTTTCTTTTTTCTAATTTTGTTATTTGTCTATTTCATACATGTTTAACCCCCATGCCTCCCTCGCCCCACTTTCTTTTATCTTCCATCCATTCCAGTTACATGAGTTCTGGTTTTATTCTGTGACCCATTTAACCAGGATTATCTATCTGTGTGACAATTGGATTGAAACCATCTATTGGAGTCAGTCTGGGACTTCAGTGGGTATACAATAGACATAATGACTACCTCTCTCCTTGTATTTAACAGCAGTAAATAGTTCAACTGTGAGGAGTAGGGACTTGAGCTCCTCCTCCATCCCTTTCTGACTGCTAGTCGGCTCATTCTTCTTACTACACAGTAACATGTAAGTAACATGTCTTATAAGACATCCATGGTTGTTGTGAGATTATCATCGGAATGGCTTGTCTTGCCCAGAAGCTGCTACTTTCCAGTCCTTCTCCTTCTTTTCTAGTTTTACACTCTTTTCAGCCCCTCCTCTGCAGTGTTCCATGAGCCTTAGAGAGGATGGTATAAATGTCTGTTTATATACTCCTTCAGCACTTATACTCAGCTCTGTGCAGTCATGAATGTTTGTGTTTACCACTGTTCACTGGAAAGAGAGGATTTTCTCCTTAAGGCTAACAGTAAGGCTGATCTGTGGGTACAAACATAGTTATTCAGCTTGATGTTGTGTTATTCTAGCTAAACAGCACTATTCAGTTCCTCCCAGAGCCCATCGTCTCCCCTATGATAGGTTATTGACCAGGTTTCTAGTACCTCAGATCCAATCAGAGAGCAATTTGTTATTCCCGTAACTGTAGGGCCACTACTGCGCAAGTGGGCACATCTTACAGGACAGACTGGTCTCAGACCTCATAGGACTAACACTGAGTAATGCAATTGATAGCATTTCTATGCCTAGAGACATGGATAGCACTTTCTGAGACTTCTGGGAAGGAGGACAATCATGGCTCAGTTTCAGCTTGTTTTCTCTCTATCACACAGTATGTGGTGTCTTCAACAACAGGTCTTGTCATCTACTTCTGGTGGGGAACCAAAAATAATAGCCAGAAAATGGAGAAATTGCTCAGTTTTTAGGTGGACTTGCTTCTCTTGAAGAGGACCCAGTCTTGGTTCCAAGCACCCATGGGTAGGGTGGCTTATAGCTGTCTGTATCCAGCTCAAGGGGGCAGAGGATTCTCCTCTGAACTCTTGTGGGCACCAGACACATATATGGTACACATACTTGCAGACAAAATACTTAAATACACAAATAAATAATTTTTAAAATAAAGTCAAGAGCTTTGTATTGTTTTGGGGGCCTCAGGAGCTTCCCTGACCAAAAACTCAGAAGGAGGCACCCCACCTCTGTAACCTAGGTTTTTGCTTAGTAACTCATGGTTTCTGGGAAAAGCTTTGCCCAGATACAGCATTTATTCTTCATTTTATTTTTGTTTCCCATTTATTATTATTATTATTATTATTATTATTTTGTTTGTTTTCTTGATGATAGACTTTCTGATGGGGAAGATAAAATCTTAAAGTACTTTTCATTTTTTTAAAAAAGATAAACTATTTCTTGAGAGAAAGTAATAACTCTGTATCTAGCCTTCCAGGGGCAGTGCATATATTCTCTGACCCTGAGGTGGTCAGCACCACTCACCCACCAACCACTGGGCCTTTCAGATATCTTAAGTGTGTGGCAACCCTCACACCATGGTAAGTGACTAGAGACCTGGCCTGATAACACATAGGGCACATGACAGGGCTCATGAAGACAGAACTCAGTTCAAATCATGTACCTCACAGCTGAGAAGCTGCTGTTCTCAAAGAGTCCTGGAAAGGATGTCTGAAGCCACCTATGAAGCACAGATTAATGAGAGTGCCCTGAGAGGACAGGATGCTACCCTCTGGAGTGCACTGCATGTGATTCGAGTCCTCTTTCTGGCATTGTGTCTCTTACAGGAAACTCACAAAGGTCTTAGAATGAAGAGGTAGAGGAGGAAAGCCTCAGTAGCCTCCTTCCCGGTAATGCAACTGGGACCTTCCAAGTCTTATGCCTGTCTCTCTGTCTGCCATATTGTTACTCTGTAGGCAACAACAATAGAAAGTATCAAAGACAGTACTCAGAAACTACTAGAGGATTGCTAAAATCTGGGAGAAAATAAACCCTGTGGTAATTCAGAACTATAAGAGACATTGTTTATTCCTTCCTTCTCTATTTCCATTTTTTCCTTTCTTTCCTTCCTTCTTTTCTCCCCTCCCTTCCTTTCTCTCTTCCCTCTCCCTCCCTTCCTGCTTCATCCCTCCCTCCCTGCCTTCTTTCTTTCCTTCATGTGTGTATGTGTGTGTGTGTGTGTGTGTGTGTGCATGCGTGTATGTGTGTGTGGTATGTGAATGTGTGGTGAAGTGCACATGTGTGCAGATGCATGTGTCCATGGAAGCCAGACGAGGCTACCAAATGTCCATCTTAACCACCCTCTACTTTATTTCCTTGAGAAAGTTTTCTAACTGAATGAACTAACCGTGCCATTTTTCCCCCAGCTAGAATAGCTAGCCAGCCTGCCTCAAGAATCTTCCTGTCTCCATTCCTCACAGTGGGGTTGCATAACCTATCTCACCATTCACATGGATTCAAGTGGTGTCAGTTCAGGGCCTCATGCATGTTCAGCATGTGGTTTTGCCAATTGAACCATATCCCCATGAGACACCTCTATGAGATCAGTTGTTACTGATCAGGGTAGGCTTATGAAGAGCCTAAGAATTGTGGGCTGTGACCAACCAAACAGGACTGAAAAGGAACTTCTGGGAAGAATGGGTGGATGGAATGAGTTGAATTGATGGTGAACTTTTTGGATAGTCTCTGTTGGTTTACTTTTTCCCTAATTAAAAAATAATAGGAACAATACTGGTGATTTTGTAGATCTAAGTGGCTATATGAACAATTATAGTGTATTCTGGTAAAATGTGTTTTTCCACTGGAGATTAATCTTAAATAAACCTATTTCTGGTAGTGCAGTAGTCATGGGGCAGTACTATAGCATTTGCTAGTTGCTATTAAGCTAATGAAGCTAGCTCTGATCAGTAAGAGCTATTTAGTTACCTCAGTAATTGAGTATACTGCAAATAAAAAGCTCCTAAGAGATAATGAGTAGGACCTTGGGAGCAAAGAGTAGACCTTTAAAGGCTTAATAGTGTGCATGGATTGCCCTGTTTCCTATGATTCATTACATAAAAGATACTAGAAACAGTGACATGCAGGAAACCACAGCAGAGTGCGTTCAGCATTTTTGCTTCTTTAAGGGCATCTTGTAAATGTGAATGTGGATCTAAAGTGAAGCAAAGCTATGGGTAAAGGAGGGAGAAGTAAAGGCTGATGCCACAGTCTGGTCAGACTCAAAGGATCGGAAAGGCAGAAAGGTCGTGAGGTGTGGCTCTGAGTGAGGAAGGATTGACAAAGGGGGGAAGTGAGGAATGACATGGGGTCTCTGTATGGTGACATCAGTTTGATGGGGCTGAAGCTGAGAACAGGAGTTAGGAAGTGGCAAGAGTGATGCCACCTCTCTTTAATCAGAGGAGATATTCAACACTCTATCTGGAAACGTGCTATAAACAGATTTGTTTCCATATTGGGGGAAGGGTCAGTTTTGTAGGTCAGCTACAAAGAACTAACATTGGACTAGTTGGAGAACTGTGTAGAAATCTGAGAAACAGATCGTTGGTCTCATGTTTGTGAGCAGAAGTGGGGATGTGGAGAAGGGTGTATGCTCGGATAAACTTTATGTGCTGAAATGAGGATTTAATACATGATCATTAAAGTTTTTAACATTACTTCCATGGGTATCACTGGTAGATGGTAGTGCCTTCAATTAATGAGAATGCCAGAGGATAAACTCATTAAGATAGAACATTAATGAGTTTGGGCTTTCCTAGGGCATTAGACAATTACATGCAGTGTTTTAATTGATGCTGTTGTATTAAGATCTACCATGTTTTTTCGTATTTTTGTGCCTTTCCTCTCTTGTATTTTCTCCCTGTGATGACTGACCTTTCCATTTCCTTTTACTATCTGATATTATCTTATCAACTCTATGTTGTCTGATATTAACTGAAGATTTATATTGTATAGCTTTAATTTTTCCTGGTTTACTTTCATATAATACTGTATACATACACTTTTCTATAATGTGCAGGCTGCTATGGCCAAGTCACTCACAAATGTTATGTTACTGTTTAGGTATTTTCATTTTGCATGTATTATAAAACACATTGTTACAATTTTATTATAAAGTTACCTTTTACAGTTGCTATTTAGAAATATGAAAAATGGTCCCCTGCCTGCTGGCCAATCAGATACCCAAGCCACCATTCTGGTCAGCACAGGCGTCATGTAGATCCTGACCCTGAGCTCCAGACAGATTCCCAAACTGACCCCCACCCAGTCACCTCACACACTGCTTTGCTTGGCATATGGCATCTGACCCAATAAGGCAGGGCAGAAAAAAAAAGCAAAGTCACAATGAATAAGAAAAATTGGCCAAAATAACCTGTCAGTGGACCAAAAGCACAGTAATTAATGATGTGCACCCCTAGCCAATCACAACATGCCAAGTCCAATTGCCAGAAGAATAAGCCAAGCAGAGGTGTTCCTGTGGCATTTTAATTTCCCTAATCCCATAACCGCCCCCCCCCCCCGACCATTTACAATAAAGCGCCTTTAGATTGGATAGTCTGTGCTGTTGCCTCCACATCTTCATCTCCTAACCCCCTGCTC